>NC_091643.1:26875000-27500000 GCF_027580195.1 Bos mutus
GTATTCTGAACATTTTAATTAATTTTTATCATAGCCCTATTAAATAGTTACTGTTAGTGTGTCTCAAGCAATATTTGGGACATATTCGTACTAATAAAACTTAACTGTTTTTCTGAAATTCAGATAAAGTATGTCCTACGCATTGCATACTTTAACTGAAAATGTATCTGAAATACAAATTTGTGTATCCTGTATTTTTATTTGCTAAATTTAGTAGCCTTGTTCTAGGCACTCATGTCTAAACTTGTAGATACAGCTTCAAGCAGGAGGAAGAATTCAGTAATTATCCTTGTCTCTTTGTCATCACCATCATTATAGAATAGCACCCTGGAGTGCTATTCTAAGCATTTTATTTAATCTTTACCATATGAAGTAGTTACCATTAATAACTGTTTATGACTGATGAGTAAAGTGAGGCAAATATATAATCATTTTACGATAAAAAATTAAAACCAATGATTTAAAAGTTTGATGGATCTTAAAGCATATTTGGATATTTAGGAGCCAGAAATGTGATTCCCACACCCAGATTAGCTCTGTTAAAAGTACACATTTGAGATATCATTCATACATTTCTAAATGTGCTCATCGTAAGACAGTATGCACTATGCTATGAATTTAGCATGCATGAAACTGAGACATTTTTGATAGCTGAAAATTTAGGAAAGGCATTTAGGTAAAAACTGTAGTATATATTTATATCCAGCAGAATTTTGTTGGTTTTTTTTTTTTCTTTCAAATGAAGAAGTTAGTACTTCTCAGTATAAATAAGCCACCTCCATCACCGACTCCATGGACATGAGTTTGGGTGGACTCCATGGACATGAGTTTGGGTGAACTCCGAGAGTTGGTGATGGACAGGGAGGCCTGGAGTGCTGCGATTCGTGGGGTCGCAAAGAGTCGGACATGACTGAGCGACTGAACTGAACTGAAGGCTATTTTAGCATGCTTAAGATATTTAAATTTAGGGGTTGTAATTTACCATTTTGGATAAAGTCACTTCTTGCAATCTTAAAGTATCCTCTTCTCCTTTGAATTTATAAACCCGAAAATATCAATCTTTAAAGTTCTGATGATGTTTATAGGATTCAGAAATATTCCACTGTTCTAGTATTATGTTCGTGTATATTAATCTGTGGTTCTAAACTGTTAAAAATTTTCCTGTGAACTGTATATTACAGCATTAATTATTTGACTTTCCATTCTGTTTTTCAAGTTTTGGTTTCTACTTCCTTCTTGAAACATAATACATTAGCTTATTAACTGTAGTGTTTTCATCTTAAGTTGCTTCCATTTCTCTAGCAATTGAGTTGTTTACTAGACATTTTAAATATTAGAATTCTGTTATGCTATTGTATTTTATTTACATAGCAAAGAATTTCTTGCAAAAATTGTTGCTTCTTTTTACTAAAAGTTATTTTATCACATTCCCTTAATTTTGTCCTATGGACATTTTTGTTGTTGTTGTAGGCATGCATTATTGATTGGTTTATGTAAATAAATGGGGTAATAGGCTTAATAGAAATTTGCAAGTAACTTTTCTAGGAGATGTATTTGTTTGCATAATAAACATGGCTGAATAAATAGTTTGCTTTTTCAGGACAGTTGACTTTCAAGGCTTCTTAAGAAGGGCACTCTTCAAGTCCCTTCTTATCTCCGTGACTCTGTGACATGTTATAGGGCAAGCTGTTAAGTGGTTTAGGCTATCTAATAATACAAACATTGACTAAAGAGCTTTATAGTCTAACACCCACTTGACAAGATGTTCTGCTTTAAGTTGTATGCATAAGGTCCCAAGACAAATTTCATTCCAAGCCAACTCATTCTTATAGATAATCTAGGTGTAGGAAACCGAGAGTGTCATTTTCCTTTCTGCTTTATTATATCAATATTCAGTAACTGTTTAATGGAGTAATTAGAGTTCTTGTTAGTGAAAATTGAGGATGCCTTCTCTTTCTAGTGATCCCATCTGTTAAATCTGAACTCAAACAGAATATTTTCCTTCTGTAAGAGAGGAAGGTGTTTTCTTCTCATAATTTGGGATGGGAGGGAACTGTTACTTTGTGACTGTTACATTCAAAAGTCTAACAGAAAAATGATAGGAGAGAATAACTTCAAATGGAAAATTGCCCTGATGATTTGAGGAGAAGGGTAAAACTGACATTTGGGAAGTATCATTTTATGAGAAACAGATGAATCCGAAGTTGGAAATGAATTTAGTGCCTACTATAATTAAATTGGTAGAATACCAGTTATGGTGATCTCAAATCATAACAATGCTCACAATTTCAAATAAATAGATATCTTTAGAATGGAATAGTGGAGAAGGCAACGGCACCCCACTCCAGTACTCTTGCCTGGAAAATCCCATGGATGGAGGAGCCTGGTGGGCTGCAGTCCATGGGGTCGCACAGAGTCGGACACGACTGAGCAACTTCACTTTCACTTTTCACTTTCATGCATTGGAGAAGGAAATGGCAACCCATTCCAGGGTTCTTGCCTGGAGAATCCCAGGGACGGGGGAGCCTGGTGGGCTGCTGTCTACGGGGTCGCACAGAGTCGGACACGACTGAAAGTGACTTAGCCGCAGCAGAATGGAATAGAGATGGCAGGGAAAATAATGATTTGTTAAGAGCAACATGGTATTATAAAATGGAATATATCTTCCACGGTAGTTAAAATCTTAGGATCTGGAGTTAAACAGAATTGAGTTAAAAACTTGACATTCATTTCTTATCAGCAAACTGCCTCAATTTTCTAAACCTCAGTTTTCTTTTATTTAAAATGTGGGTAATAACATGTAACTTGTAGAGCTAATGCAAGAAAGGGTGCCTTCAATGGATACATTGTACAATATTTCTGGAAGATGGAAAGCACTGGGAATAAGATTGGTAAGAGAAAATGAAAAAGCTTTGAAAAAAAAAAAAGAAATTCACGAGAACACTATGTTTTATATGAGTAAAAGCACATATTCATAAAATTGTTAAATCTGGATGAAACTGTAAAGACCTGGAGGGGAAAATGGACAGTCAGGTCACTGGGTTAAAGAAGGGCATTCAGATCACCTGATTGGTGAGACCTTCCCTTTCCTCCATTCCAGCCCTTCACATTGGACCTGCAGGAAGCAGGGCTGGACCGTGGGCTGAAAACCAGAGCTACTCTGGGGCTCTGGAGAAATGCTTGTCTAGAGAGAGTTCCTATAACAAGTTTTGGAAATAGTGAGAGACGCTGAGCACAGTGAGTGAAGACAACAGGGCTGAGGAATTTAACAAGAGATTGACAGAAACAAAGCCCTTGTTCTGGAGAACAGCATACTCCTGTGCTCCACATTCTGAATAATGGCAACTAATCAGAAGCCTGCCTACCCCTGCAGACTCGCCTTTTCTAAAGACAGTATAAACATGATAAATCAAGTAGAAGAAGCAGGTTAGTTAGTTAAATAGATTAGAGCAAGAGGTCATATGTGTGGCTTTCCACCTTTGAATTGCTTTGTTATATTTGCAGCATTCTCATTTTTTAATACCTCATGGTCGCTCTCTAAAGAACCAAAGAACCAAATTCCCCAACCTTCCTCACATTCAAGATGCTAAAATAGGACTTAATTTCCAGCTGGTATTTACACTAACATGAGACATGAATTCAGAAGAGGGGAAAGACCAGGAGACACTCTGCTTGCCAGAGGACAAGGGAGAGAGAAAGTTTTCAGAGACAGTGGAGGCAGATGTCCCAGAAGGGCCATGCCAATGACCCAAGGACTAGGGATCCATCTGTAGCTAGGCCAGTGGGACAGTTCAGGAATTGTCTCTCCCTGGATAGCTTTCAACTGGTTCTTGTATCCTCCTGGGGATCAGTTCAGTTCAGTCAGTCATGTCCAACTCTTTGTGACCCCATGGACTGCAGCACGCCAGGCTTGCCTGTCCATCACCAACTCCTGGAGCTTGCTCAAACTCATGTCCATTGAGTTGGTGATGCCATCCAACCATCTTATCCTCTGTCATCCCACTCTCCTCCTGCCTTCAACCTTTCCCAGCATGAGGGTCTTTTCCATTGAGTCAGTTCTTCACATCAGGTGGCCAAAGTATTGGGGATCATGTGTACTAATGTGAATTCTTATATTTACTTTCTAAGTAAAACCAAGAATCTGTTCTGTTGCTTTCATCAATGAACCCCACATAGTATAGTAATAGACCCCGAAGACACTGGGAAGTGGAACTTGGTTATCAGACCATAGGATGGGACTCTGGTAGGCTGAAACATGCAGTGGCAAATTGGGATCCCAATGTGTGCACAGGGAATAAAAACGAGCAGGTTGACAGCATTCAACATTATCACCCTCTAAATCAATAATTTAAAATATTTATTCATATTTTGGTCACGTTTGTAATTTGTTTTTCATTGCTGAGTGGTATTTCATTGTATGTTCATACCACAATTACATTATCTTTTCTCTCATTGATATATATTTTGACTGTTCTAGTTATTGATTATCATGGATAAAATGGCAATAAATATACAAGTCTCTTTAAAAAAAATGTATTATTAGTAAAGAATGCCAGGAATACGGAGAGTGTTGGCAATGTCTAACTGGGAATAAATTAGCAATGTTAAAACTTTGAAATCTCAATGTAAGGAATAGTGACAAAATCACAGGGTTCCAGTGACCCTTCCTTAATATTGTTTGCACAGAAGGAGGTGTGTAACAACAACAACAAAAGAATCAGAGCCAGTTGATGGTTGATAAAGATCGAGGAGCTGATGACTAGGATGGAAACATCAGGGCTGATGCAAATGAATCAGAATAACCACAGTTCCTAAGCCCAGCCTTGCCTCCCTTGTCAGCAGAAAGTCTCTCTTCCTCCATTTGATGAGACTGTTCTTGACTTGACTGCAAATCCTATGGCAGCCTGGCGGGAGGAAGCAGCTCTGCTGGAAGAAGCCATTTCTCCTCAGGTGCCGTCCAACCACCCCTCACTGTCTCCAAAGTCCAGCACGCCCCAAGGAGCAAATTAGTGAGTCAAACCTGGGAAGTGGCTGGGACAACAGCAGAGAGGCAAATATTTTGCTTATCTTTACTGTCAAAAATCTGTCTAACGTTCGTGGGACGCTTCTCAGGCTGCTCATTGTCCCTAGGACAGGGGACGAGAAGCATAGCTTCTGGCTGGCGGGACCGCACAGCATCACACCCTCAGCAGAGATGGTGTATCCCATTTAGCCACTCAGGCGGCTGGCAGTGCGTCTGCTTCTTCAGCCTGTGCCGCTTCCTAGACCCAACAAAGGCGGTAGAAATGAGGCTGAGGTGCCCCTGATGCCTTGGTATAATCTACAGGATGGATTTTGACAGTGAAGACATGTAGCATTATTGGCATGAACAAATCAGCTGTGACCCGCTCCTCGCTTCCTTCTCTATGATGGCAACCCCCTCCAGTGTTCCTGCCTGGAGAATTCCATGGACAGAGAAGCCTGGCAGGCTACAGTTCATGGGGTCGCAAAGAGACATGACTGAGCAACTAACACACACACACCAACACACACACACAGGCAGATACATTTTTTTTTTCCTCTCCAGTCTAGACACCTTTTCCTTCTTTTTCTTGCTTCATTATCATGGCAGGAATCTCTAGGATTGTGTATAAACTAGAGTAGAAAAGGTTAGAGTGGACACCTTTATTTAATTCCTGATTTTTGTGGAAAAGCATTCATGTTTCACCATTAAATACGATGTTAGCTGTGTGGATTAGCTTTCCTATCTGTTTCTACTAGTTTGCTTATTCCAGTTATGACTCAATTTAGAACAATTTATTTTGTCTTCACTGTGTATATTTTTGTTTATTTAATGCCTCATAATTTTGCTTGACTACCAGACATTATGAATTTTACATTTATTGTGTGCTGGATAAATTTAGCTTTGTTCTGAGATAGTTCACTTACACAGAAAGAATAGGATCCTGTTTTGTATTGCTTTTCAGCTTTGTTAGCATCTAGTCTAGGGCTATTTTTTCCCATTACCAAAACAAGACCCTTCTGAATATATTACTCAATGCCCAGTGAATTACAGGGAGAATGCAATGGCACCCCACTCCAGTACTGTTGCCTGGAAAATCCCATGGATGGAGGAGCCTGGTAGGCTGCAGTCCATGGGGTTGCTAAGAGTCAGACACGACTGAGCGATTTCACTTTCACTTTCCACTTTCATGCATTGGAGAAGGAAATGGCAACCCACTCCAGTGTTCTTGCCTGGAGAATCCCAGGGACGGAGAAGCCTGGTAGGCTGCAGTCCATGGGGTCGCACAGAGTCGGACACGACTGAAGGGACTTAGCAGCAGCAGCAGTGAATTACAAAACTTTCCAGCCTTGCTGTTGTTCAGTTGCTCAATCATGTTTGACTCGTTGCAACCACATGGACTGCAGCATGCTAGGCTTCCCTGTCCTTCACTATCTCCCAGAGTTTGCTCAAATTCATGTCCCTTGAGTCGGTGATGCCATCCAACCATCTAATCCTCTGTTGCCCCCTTCTCCTCCTGCTCTCAATCTTTCCCAGCATTGGGGTCTTTTACAGTGAGTCAGTTCTTTGCATCAGGCCAAAGTATTGGAGCTTCAGCATGTGTCTTTCTAATAAAAATTCAGGGTTGATTTCCTTTAGAATTGACTGGTTTGATCTCTTTTATGTCAAAGGGACTCTCAAGAGTCTTATCCAGCACCGTAATTCGAAATTATCAATTCTTTGGCACTCAGACTTCTTTATAATCCAACTCTTACAACCATACGTGACTACTGGAAAAACCATAGCTTTGACTCTACAGACCTTTGTTGGCAAAGTGATGCCTCTGCTTTTTAATATGCTGTCTAGGTTTGTCATAGCTTTTCTTCCAAGGAGCAAGCATCTTTTAATATCATGGCTGCAGTCACCATCTGCAGTGTTTTTACAGCCCAAGAAAATAAAGTCTGTCACTGTTTACATCGTTTCCCTCATGTATTTGCCATGAAGTGATTCCATGATCTTAGTTTTTTGAATGTTGAGTTGTATGCCAGCTCTTTCATTCTCCTCTTTAATCGTCATCAAGAGGCTCTTTAGTTCCTCTTCACTTTCTGCCATTAAGGTGGTCATCTGCATATCTGAGGTTGTTGATATTTCTCCTGACAATCTTGTATCCAGCTTGTAATTCATCCAGCCCAGCATTTCCTGCATCAGGAAGTGGCTACGTGTATAAGGCACACTTAACGAAGTTCTCTAGAGTTCTGTCTGTGCATTTCTCTCCTTTCCAATTATTTGTCCTGTAAAGTCGAGCAGTCTTTGCCTTTCCAGTCTTCCAGTTAGGTCTCCCCAGCTGTGTGACATTGCTGATCTTCGCTAATAACTCCCTTACCTACATTTCAGTCTAGAAACACCCTCCAAGCCAGGACAAGTGCAGGGCTTGTCTTGTTTTTCATCTCTCAGGGATCACTGTCCTTCAATTGCGTAATGTCCAGTGTCTTGAAAAAATGTTGTTTTATTTATTTTGTCCATCTTTCTAATTGATTCAGGAGGGAGAATAAATCTGGAATGTTTTGCTTCATCTTGGCCAGATGCAGGTGTCTTTTATGCACGTTAAAAATTTGGCAATCATAATTGTGTGGATTTCAGGGCCTCAGAGCTCTGGTTTGAGTCTGCCACTCAAGCAGTGATACTCCCAGGCAAGTTATGGAACTAATCTGTGTCTCAGTTTCCTCATCTGTAAAATGAGATGACAATACCTACTTTATGAGTTTGTTGACCTTTAAATGAGAGGAAGTCAGGGAAAATGAGTTTTTATTTTGCTCTATGATATTTTCTGTTTTTAAAATTTTTGATGTCAAAAGTTAATGCATATATTAATATGCAGTTTTAGAATAGAGTAAGAACCTTTATAATCTAGTTTTCTATTTAGTTGCTAGCAGTATAGAAGTCTGCCTATTGAGGCAATGTTCACCATCTTCTCTAATTCTACAAAGTATGCAATATAAAACCACCTATACTGAATTATATAAAATTTAAGTTCTCAGATGAGCACTGCATGAATGTGGGTGCTAAAAGTACTTTAAACTTATTTAATTTCTTCAAAACAAAAAGGGCTTGAATAAACAAGTGAAAATATGTTCATTTTGAATCATACAAATGTGTAAAGTATAAAATAAATCTTTTCTGTAAATTACCCAAGTTTAAAAATATATTTCTTTGAAACTTTAAGGCAAATTTTACACTACCATAAACTTGTAACAGCATTATATTAGAGACAAAAAACAGAAATCTGAAACATGTACTAATTTCTTATTCAAAACTTTTAAATTAAAAGAAGTGCATTTATTCAAGAGTAATCCTGTGTTGCTGCTGCTGCTGCTAAGTCGCTTCAGTCGTGTCCGACTCTGTGCGATCCCATGGACTGCAGCCCACCAGGCTTCTCCATCCATGGGATTCTCCAGGCAAGAATTCTCGAGTGGGTTGTCATTTCCTTCTCCAATGCATGAAAGTGGAAAGTGAAAGTGAAGTCGCTCAGTCGTGTCTGACTCTTAGCAACCCCATGGACTGCAGCCTACCAGGCTCCTCCATCCATGGGATTTTCCAGGCAACAGTACTGGAGTGGGGTGCCATTGCCTTCTCCCAATCCTGTGTTATATTTTTATTTTCTGCTTTCTCAGCTGTTAAGATTGGAATGTTAATAGTGACAAATACAAGGAGGATGTGACAATGACTTGTAAACCATCTTGGAAATATCTGACAATAAAATGTTATAATAAGAAGAATGTCATTTTTATATTTGAGAAATACAAATTATCCCACTCCTGTTATCAGAAGTTATCCAGAGAGATGTATTAGCAAACACGTGCTTGTTCAGTCACGAGAGCAAGTCTTCCTTTTGAAGAAAGATTCTTTAGAAATGTTACGACACATGAGGAGCTCTTGTTATACATATATTAGATCTTTCTGATTACCGTACCTATGTTATGGTATTAAATTTTTAAAAACAGAAATGTCATTTTTATGTTTTTCTACAAGGCAGAGATTGCCTATTTCCTACAAGGGAAATAGGTTTATGCTTCTGTTCTTTGAATCTGTGTGATATAATATTCAGAAATACTTTAGCATTATTTGGTCAAGTGCAAAATGTCAGGAATGTTTTATTTTTCACCACTTTTTCCTGAATATATGTCTGATGAGATCCTTCTGTTTCTTGTAAACTGGAAGTCAGCACTACAGGGCTTGCTGTGAAAGGATGACAAGCGAGTTACCACAAGCCCATTTGTGCAAAATGATGGCTGTGGTTCCCCGTTAGGAGTTGCTCAGCTGCGAAGATGAAAAGATGGTCAAACAGAAAGTTGCTGGATCCTGGAGATCAAAATGCAGTCTGCTGCGTGTCATGCCTGCCTACACTGGCACCTCAGGGTATTGGTAGTAGGAGTTTGGGAGGGCGCCTAGGCAAGAAAACGGTATCGGGCATCAAATGTGTGGTCTTTGTGGTGGTGGTGTTCAGTTGCTAAATTGTGTGCGACTCTTTGCAACCCCATGGACTGCAGCATGCCAGACCTCCCTGTCCTTCATTATCTTTGTAGTAATTTACTATTAAACCTGATCCATTTTTGTCTTCTAAAATACATCATTTGTAGTTTATTTGTAACGACAGGTGACATCAGTGTGAAAGGATGGAGTGAGGCTTGATAATGTATAAAAGAACGAAGTAATAACTGTCTGAGCACCCAGAGCAGTACTGCCTTATACACCAAGCAATCAGTTGTCCTCTTAACAACCTCAGTGATTTCTCTGGCTTTTTTCCTCAGGTTAAATCAGGAAACTTGGGTCTATGAAAGAAAAATAAATATAACATAGTTATACAATTTAATTTAAAACAAAACCAAAGAGCAGATCTAAGTATCTGTGCCTAAGGAAACTTCCCAACCGTCTGGCACAGGCAGACAGAACAACGTGGTACAGGAACACAACATAAGTTGCCTTCT
Organism: Bos mutus; assembly: GCF_027580195.1. Taxonomy (NCBI): domain Eukaryota; kingdom Metazoa; phylum Chordata; class Mammalia; order Artiodactyla; family Bovidae; genus Bos; species Bos mutus. Next base: position 26,884,967 of record NC_091643.1, read on the forward strand.
AAGTTTGTGCTTTTGTTTCCCTAAGAAAAATAGGCAGCTAGACAAATGTCCAGTTAATCTATGTTATGCTCCAATACTGCTGATGAAGCTTCCTATCTTTTTAAAAATAAATATTGCTCTATGAAGAATCCGTTACATGCTCCAGATTTAATGTTATTAATTTGATGGGTAAATTTGTAGCAAAATGAAAAAAGGGCAAGAAAAATCATTTGTACATTAGATCCTGAAGGGATCCAAGTTTAATCCCAGGTTCTTAACAAAATTGTAATAGAAAAACTGAGCCATACCATAAATTTCTTGTAGAATTCATCATCCAAAGAAGATTTTTTTTTCTGCTCCATTCCTGTGCTAAATGTCTTAGTTCAGAGAGGGATTGTGTCTACTATAATAGATTTATAGCCCTGTAATATGAACTGATGCTCTCATGATGTCTGTTACCTTTGATTTTAGATTTATACACTAGCTCCAGTTTTTTAAGCAATTGTTTTCTTTCCCTCCTATGAGACATATGATCAGTGCTAAACCATCATAGACAACTGGAGACACTGATGATTTCCTGTAATGAACAGGAAAGGGTCCCAGATGCCTGATGAAACACTCATTCTTTCTGAGACAATAGTCACAGGCTAGAGACAAATCTTCTAGTTTTTCAGCCTTGATCTCTGCTACTGAGATAAAGTAGAAGATATAATGGATCTGTTTCTAATAACCAAAAAGGTAATGAGTCTAATAAACTTAGTTCTAGAATAAAGCAAAAGCCAAATAAAATGCCAACTGAAATTGTAATTACAATGAAAACCCTTTCTAGGAGAAGACAGATTAGATCCTATAGAAGCAAGATTTGAACACATTAAAATTTTAAACTGTTCAAATTCTACCAGAGATGTGGACTCTTCAAACACTTGTGATTGGCAACCTGGTGGCTTTGAACTGCAAGGTATGATCCTTTCAGGCGCAGGTTGCAAATTAAAATTGTGGTTTGGGAAATAAGAGGTAGGTTTATAGTAAACAGGTGGCTTCTGTTCAAAAGAGAATTGCTGGGGACTCTTTTATGACCATGCTGATGCTGTGACATATTAAGTGGAGCTTGTCTCTTTTCCATCTGCTGTAGACAACTGCTGGAGGCGGAACCCATTTAGGAGATGGTATACTCCATGCAGCTGCTCCGCCATATCTCATAAATAAAGAATCCAATCATGCCTTCATTCTCCTTTATTAGACCCAATTTGTCAGGACTGGGTCCTTGTTCTTTTAGGCAATTGTCCACAGAGTATGGCTTTTAAAGAATTTGTTTTGGGGATGTGATTTTTTAAAGATTAACTCGGTGTTAACAGAAAAATTGTGAGTTGCATTTTGGGTTTATATGTGCTTGATTATACTTGACCTATAAAACTAGGCTTGATAAAAAGCCCTTCCCTGGTAAGTGTAATGCTTATTTGTCTCACAAGAACTCTTCTGACTTGCTTTAATCTCCCCTTGGACACACTTGTCTTAGAGTTTTTATCTCTAAAAGAAGCAATTTGGTGGAATGCTCTGTTCTCTGCATACATCATTCAACTCATTTACTTATTGCTATGTTACTTTTGTGATTCACAGATAAAAATGAACATTAAAAGAGAGGTACTGTTTTCTAGCTTTTGTCTGTTTTTCCCAGTGGGGAGTTTGATACTTCATCAAATGAGATAGTACTGAAAAGACAAAAGGACGTATCCCTTTTTGTAGATATCAAACTATTTTGTTTAACTTTTAATAGTTTGCAAATCCTGACTTAGTGTTTTGCTCAGAACCAGACATCCTGCTGTAATAAGTGTGTTGGTGGAGGAATGTTTTTTCCCTGCCTTGGGTCTGGATTGCATTCAAATCATTGTATAGATTAAATGACATTTAGTACATGTGATTTGTCTGAGAAAAACCTAATGTTAGGAAATTTTGACTTTTGTTGGCAGAACATTCTCACATGTCAGGATGTCACTGGCTGATAAAACACACAAAACCACCAAGTCTAATCGTGTCTGTAGGTTTCCAATATGTTTGGTAGCAAAAGAATTCCAGTTCCTGTGTACATTCAAAGTTCACAGTGTATAGCAGGCAAAGAAAGGAATATCCATCACCAGTAAAACATTGAGGGACTCATGAAGCATGGGATGCCTACCTTGCTCAGAAATTAAATAGTGTAAGTGATTCTGAGTAGCCTTTTAAGGTCACCCATGGGTCCTTTCTCCTCATTCCCACCATACGTAACTGTCGAGATGCAGCATGTGTTTAGGAAAGATACACATTTTGGTAGCATAGACAAATGTCTTTGATCCTATCCAGAATTTATGAGTCTGTAAAATGTATTATCAAGCTAATTAATCTGATATATTCAATTTAATAAAGCAGAACAAAATCTTTAAACATTGTAATAGCTTGCCGAATTCTGAATAAAGCAAAATAAGCCATGTGTTTGAGAGACCAAACTTGAAAATTGAAAGACCTTTGGGAGTTGAGGTGAACTCTGAGTTCAGAGTTAAACCTCTGCCGTTTCATCGTTTGCTCTTTAACAATGGAGTCTAAGCATGTATTTAAGAGACTGCTTTGATAAACGATGATCTTTGCTTCCTTATTATTTGAAGCAAGTGGCTGAACGATTGGCATCACTTCCTACGTACCAGAACTAGTTTCTTCCTGTTTGATAGTTTCACCATGATTTAGTTTAAGTAGCATGCCCATCTCTAAAAGGTTTTTAAGACTGTAAAATGTTACATCTGCACAACTGTATTAATATTTCATAATAGTGTTGTAGTTATTTAGCAAATGCTAAAAATATTTTACTTTTTTCCATTTTAATGCATTTACATCATGTTGGCTTTCCTCCTTTGTTTTTCTCCACGACTTGGATGTTTTTAAATAAGAACTAAAGAATTTAGAAAAACAAGTTTAAGTCTTGGCAGTGAAATGATAAAGCATAGATTGGGGTTAAGCAATTACCTATTTAGAAGATGACAAATAGCAACCTTTAGCTATCTGACATGAATTTTGATTTTTATAAAATGATCAACTTATGGCCAGAGTTAGAGATGCTTTCTGTTGTGAAGAATTCACTTTGTAAAATCTTACGCCTGCTTTACAAAGGGAGAACAATTGTTAGGGCAGTGCCTAGTAATTTTCTGGAGGATGATGTAAAGAATTTCGTCTCAGAACATTGAGAAAGCATTAAATTTTAGGAATTTAATGGAAATTAAATTAAAGGAAAGGAACATGATATATTAGGTAACAGTAATACGTATTGAGATGAAAGTCATGCTTATGATATGTCAGCCGAAGGAGATAAACGTTTTTCAAAAGAATCTGATCTAAAAGAAGCAGGAGTGGCAGGTACAGGTACATGGAGAACTGTGATGGACAGGTTCTGATTGAGGGGCCGTGATGAATAAACTGGATGGCAGTGTTGTGAGATCATGCTGGAGATTGCCTGCTAGATGGAGGAGAAGCTTAATACTTTTCTAATATAGTTCACAAAACAGAGAAATTACTGTGCTGATGGCTGACCTCAGACATTCAGAATACTCCCAGAAACCTCACTCCTCTAAAACTGCACTCATGAGGGGTATCTGCCCTGACTTTGTGCTGATTTCACTCCTTGCTTGTGGGAGCATGAAACTCTTCCACTTTTAATTTAATTTAAAGAACTCTTTGTTAAACTATAAATGACAGTGTATTTACTTATTTGGCTTCAGAAAGCCAAATGAGAGTGGTAGTTTCTCAGACCAAGAGATGTAACAGTGGAGATGGTCACAGATATTTGGATGGTAGTTTATATTTTGAAGAGAGAATTTAACAGATTATATGCCCAGTAGCAGAGTCTTGACTTTAGAGGCTTCTTAACTACCAGTGTCTCTTGAGAAGCTCATAACCTCAACAGACACACTTGTTTTCTGTTTTGCTTTTTTTTTTTTTTTTTTAAATCCATTTTGGTTTTAGTCTTCTGGTTGTGTGAATCCAGTTTAGTCTTCTGGCTATGTGAAATTGCTACTGTAGAGGCTGTGCCTTTATGAAGTGCATTCTGTAATCTGTACCTCATGAGTTCTGTTTCAAATTTTGTCTCCTCAGAGTCCAGGTTTCACACTCAGGGGTTATATGTCACTTTCCTACAATGATTCTTTTTCTCTTGACTGGGACATTGAGAGAGGGTAGACCTTGAGCTATCTAGGACAGGAAACACTGAGATTGCTAGAGAGGGATTTTAAGTGTCTGAAATTAAAGGAAAGAAAGGAGGGACCACAAAAAAGGACTACCTAATACCTGTCCATTAGTTTAGAACACGGCTGACTGTGGCTGTAGAGATTCAAGCTATACGCATTTACCTTGTTCTATATGAAACGTTTATGAATTAGAGTCTACTTTTTGTACCCACAATGGAACAGGCCAATAATTTAATCTCCCCCCACATTTTTAAAAAAAAAAAAAAAAAGCCCTATGATATATGGTTTTTTAAATTACACAGCAGTTTTACTTTTTCAGCTATTTACCTGGCTTCAAGTACTATTTTCAGTGAGAGAGTACATAGTAAATTAAGCTGCCAGTGTTGTCAGCAATAATGAACTTACACTGTCAAACACTAATTTCTCCCAATCTTATCTCATTAGACTACCACAGTACTTCTGCAGTGAGTTCCTTCATACTAAATATCCATTATTTTATGTGACTATCAAAATGAACTTAAGAATTCAGCCATAAAAAATGAAAATAGAGCCACTTTTGAGATTCTTTCTAGACAAACGGGTTCTAGCTTTAGTATGAATGTAAAAGTTAAGTAAAGTGAAGTGAAGTCGCTCAGTCGTGTCCGACTCTTTGCAACCCCATGGACTTTAGCCTATCAGGCTCCTCCATCCATTGGATTTTCCAGGCAAGAGTGCTGGAGTGGATTGCCATTTAATCACAAAGTTAAAATCATATGTATATGTATACATTAGTTCTTTAAGAAGTTAATAAGCTAGTTGATTTGTATGTTCATAATGGATATTGCAGTAGGTGAAAAAATCTCAAAGAAACTTACTGAATCGAGTCCTTAACAGTTGATTTTTATCTTGGTATTCATATTATTGGATATTATGCTTATGGCTAGGATCAGAATCTGTATATCTTCTGCCAAGTCAATTTTTGTGGTCATGGTCAATAGCCACTCTCATTCCTACCTATCATTCCTAGTTAGGACTCCAGGAGACATTAACATAAATGAGATATGAAGGTAAATTTATTCTTTCCGTATGTATTTATTAGATGCCTATCATAGGGAAATAGTAGAAAAGAAACAGAACTGCAAGTTGAATACTGCTTAAATTCTAGTTGGGGAGGAGATAGAGTTTATATCCTAGTTGGGGAGGAGACAGTAAAAATAATTATCTGCTTTGTAAAATGACTAAATGTTATCAAGAAAAATAAATCATGACAACAGTTTAAGGATGGATGGGTGTGGACAGCACTATTTTATGTAAAGAAGTAAATGCATGGTCTTTATTAACACTTATACTGTGATAACCAACCTCTGTAGATCCATAGCCCTCATGGGTTCTAATGAGTGCTGTTGAGCTATAAGAAGTCTTTGTGCCTAGGCCAATAGCTAGCCTAAATTATCTTCCTTTTCTGTTGACCTAACCTTGGAATTTGCTTAGCTTCTCAGTGTTGTATGAAACTAGTATTATCATATTAACGGATGAGAAGGGAGTTTCTAAATATGGACTCAAAAGAATAATTAAGAGCCATCATCTAAAAGGAGACACGCATGAAATTGACCAGAGGACATGCTGGGTAAGCAAACAGTTTTCAGTGCCTTATCTATTTATTCACAGCAAAAGCATCCTCCAGAAGGGTGGCCCAGCCCTGTATTCTTCAGGGTGAGATGCTATGATCTCAGGGTGGGGTTAAACCTTGAGTTATCAAATCTGGCTGAGTTGAAGAATCCCTTGAAGATTATTTTAAAAATTAGACTTTGAGCTGAAGGCTTAAACCACATGAATCTGAATATGTGGAAGTGAGGTTCAGAAAAACTACTTTAAATAAATAAAGCTCATCAGTTTTATTGCTTTCCAGGGTAACACTTTACCACTTTAGTGATGGGAGTCGGGGAAGGAAGGCAATACAATACTAGATTGCCCTAAAGTAGCACTTACTCATTGATGAGCCATATTCACATAAACAGAAGTAATGTGCAGAATACAGCTTCAACAAAATAAAAATCTCTCAGTGTAGTGTCCTCAGAAAAATTTTAAAAATATTTTATACTTATAAAATGTTATTTTTTGTGCAAACATGTAAACAACAGAAAGTTAAAGGCTCTTGGAGATTAAAAATATAATTTCCAAAAAATATAACAAAAGAGTTGTGAATTTCAGTCCAAGAATGTCTCCAGCCCATAGAGATAAAAGGCAGGGGGGAAAGGGAAGGAAAAGAAAAGAATTAAGGTGACCATTCAGGAGATTCAATGTTTAATTCATAGAAATTTTAGCAAAAAAAAAATGACAGAGAAAATCAGGGGGAAGGAAATAATAAAAGATAAAAAGAGAAAGAAAAAGAAGAAAACAGAAATTCGCAGTGTTCAAAGAGACAACTGAGACTTCACAATGAAAGGGCAAGAACAAGTGAATAAGATTGAACACATGTATCAGTCTTTTTTTTTTTTTTCTAATTTTATTTTATTTTTAAACTTTACATAATTGTATTAGTTTTGCCAAATATCAAAATGAATCCGCCACAGGTATACATCAGTCTTAAATAGAAGATTCTAAATGTTTCCAGAGAGGAGAGGAAAAGCAAAACAAAAATGACAATCCATTTACAAATAAATGAGAATTCAGTGGGCATAAAGATGGTAACCCACTCCAGTACTCTTGCCTAGAAAATCCCATGGACGGAGGAGCCTGGTAGGCTGTAGTCCATGGGGTTGCTAAGAGTCGGACATGGCTGAGTGGCTTCACTTTCACTTTTCACTTTCATGCATTGGAGAAGGAAATGGCAACCCACTCCAGTGTTCTTGCCTGGAGAATCCCAGGGACGGGGGAGCCTGGTGGGCTGCCGTCTATGGGGTCGCACAGAGTTGGACATGACTTAAGTGACTTAGCAGCAGCAGCAAAGCAAAATACATGTTAGTTGACAGCTGAGCAAATCCTATCCATGACAGCCTAGAATTTTGAAGCTAGGAAACAATTAATTCTGTTTAACAGGATAAAGATATTTTCAGATACTCAGGAACATCTCATAAAGTGTACTTGTTGTGAATACATTCTTAAGAATGACTACCAGGCAATTGGCCATAAAAGACAAGGAAGACAGTGGTGGGAAATAAAAGAAAGGGCCAACCAAAGTTTTTATACTGTTAAGTGTACTGAAGCTCCTAGTACTTGATTTTTCAGATGCAAGATATAATATTGTCCTGCCAACCTAACATCCATAAGGTGATCATAAACTTATTCTAGTTCTTTTTCTCTCCCCATTCTGTATTTTGTTAATTTATTATTTTGATAATATATTTTATAATACTTATCCACTATTTTTAAAAAATTGTGGTAAAATATATTTTTTAAATGTGTCATTTTAATCATACAATTCAATGACATTAGGTACACGGACATGTTGTGTAACTATCATGGCTATTTCCAAAGATGTTTTTATCATTCCAAACAGAAACTCTGTAACCATTAAAAAATAATTCCTCATTTCTTTTACTCCCCAACCCCCGATAAACTCTAATCTGCTTTCTGTTTTATGAATCTGCCTATTCTAGATATTTCATATTAAGTGAAATCATACAATAATTTTCCTTTATTCCTTGTTTATTTCACTTAGCATAATGTTTTTAAGGTCCATCCCTTGAAGCATGCATCAGAATCTTGTTGATTTTTATGGTTTAATAATATTCTACTATATGCATATGTCATATCTTAAAAGACCCATTTATCCACTGATGGACCCTTCAGTTTTTCCTCACTTTTTTGCCTCACGAGTAATGCTTCAATGAACAATGACAGACATGTGTTGGAGTCTCTGTTTTTGATTTTTTGGGTGTATACCTAGGAGTAGAATTGCTGGGTCATATGGTAACTCTAAATTTAACTTTCTGAGTGATCATCAGACTGTGTTCCACAGGGGCTATACCATTTTACATTCCCACTAAAAATGTAAACGTTACCAGGGCTCCAGTGTTTTCACACCCTCACCAGTACTTGTCATCCTGTGTTTTTTATCATTGTTGTTGCTGTTCATTTGCTTTATTAGAGTCATCTTATCAGGTGTGAGGTTATGGAAGTGTATCTTGTGTTTTGGATTTGTATTTCCCTACTGATGAATACTATTGAGCATCTTTTACTGTTCTTATTGGCCCTACGTGTGACTTCTTTAAGAGGTATCTAAGTCCTTTGCCCATTTTTGAGTTTGGTTATTTTTTATTGTTTTATAGGAATCCACTATTTTTCACTTTTATGTACCTTTTTAAAGTGTGAGTTCTATAATTAAATATATTTGGTGCTCATCACAGATTTTTATACTTGAAACATCTCTAATCATTTAATGGTTTATGAGGCATATTGATAAGTAGTTTCTTTAGAATAGGCTAATGAATGCCATGTCCCTCAGTTCTTACATGTTCTTCTTAGTGGCAAAACATCAATGATAATTTGGCTAGATAAAAAAATAAATCCTGGGTTCATATTTTCTTGAGGAAAAAAATGTTTGTCTATTCTTTTTGTAACATGTAATGTTGTTATCAATAATCTGATGCCAATTGGATTTTTTCACTTTCATAAATCATGTGAATTTGTTTATTTTGGTAGGGTCTGGATGACAAAAATATTCTTAACTTTAAAATCCAATTGTTATATTAGTATTCTGGGTCAAACTTTCCAACTACTTGGGATCTCGATATGTGGATTCAAGCCTTCTAATTTCAGGGCAGTTTTTAATATATTTTTTGTGTTCCATTTAGCACTCCAGATATACTTGTCTTTATTTTTTCCTTTTTATCCTTTCCTCCCATTTTTCTTACTGAATTTTCTACGGTGTTATTCAGTCTTGAGCTTTTTCAGATTTAGTCTTTATAAAATTTGATTCTATCTTAATTATGTCCTACAATTTGTCAGTTCTCATTTTGTATCTTCCTTTGTCTAATCATTTTCTTCCTGAGCTTATTATTTCTGATTGTCTTATTTTCAAGCTTGTATCATTTCTTAAGTCGATTTTAGCTCATTTTGCTAAATGTAACTTACAGTCCACCCCCTGTATTGGCTCATCGTTTGTATCCACTGTTCTATATTCACAGATTGAACCAAATGCAGACCTCATAGTACTGTATTATTTACTGAAAACAATCCTGTATAAGTGAACCCATGCAGCTGGGTCAAACTCATGTTGTTCAAAGGTCACTATATCATTAAAATTAATTTACGCATTGCTTTTCATTTACTATAACTATTAGAATATTTAAATTCACGTGATCCACATTATATTTTTCTTGCACAGTGCTGATTTAAAGAGGCAAGAAAAGACTGTGTAGACTTGCACCTAAACAAAAGATCCCCTCACTGTTCCAGTCTCTTCAGCATGGTTCATTGTGATATCATAAAGGTTCCTATGCCACATAAATTCCCCCAGGATGCCCCTATTCTGAATTTATATTGAAAATTGATGGTGCTTTTAGGAGTCAATAGAAGATTACAAGATCCAGAATTCCAGCCAAATATATACATCTTGTTATCATAAACATATAAAAGGCTTGTGACAATGTTATGAGTTTTCTACTTAATGGAAGAATTTCAAACAAATGCTCAGGACATCATATGTACAGTTAAATATGTAAACATTTATTCAGTGTCGGTAGCTCTCTAACTTTATTAAAGACTCATTATTACAGACAGAGTCCCTTTTCATAATCATCCAAATCTCAATGTTGTCTCACAGTTTAAATAATAGAGTTTTCCCAATCTAATAAATGGTGGTAGTATAGAAAATGGGACATTAACAGCGTTGTAAACTGATGTTTTAAATATAAAACTTGATATTTAATTTGTAAAGTAACAACAATCTCAAGGGTGTGTGGAAATATAACAACAAAAAAACTAATTTTCTTTCTATTTAAGTCAGCAAAATGGAATGTCCAGAGGTGAGGGAGTTTTTGTTGAATGAAAAGACAAGTGTAAGGTGATAATGAAATATACAGTTTAACTTATCGTTTATTCAGAGCCTAGGTTCTCATGCCAAGCCTCAGGATCTAGCTTGTCCTAAGAACTTTTTAGCACTTACTTTAATTGAGGTCTGATGCTTCCATAGAAAATAAAGAATGATAGAGCCATTAAGAAGACATTTTTCAGTTCTGAAAAGGTAATGTGGAGGAGGTCAAACATTATTTACAAATGGTCTAATGCATTTTCTGAAAGTTAAGCACATGCCTTGAAGATGCTGTATTTTGTTACAGTAAACTAATAAATCTTGCCCCCAAGGTGAGAACTGTTGTTAGTTGACACGAAGTACTGTTGGTGTTGAGACCTCTGGGACTCCCACCACCAGGTCTGAGACAGGGGGCCGGACAAGCCCGTACAGGGTGAGATGTGAGGCTGATCTGTCAGTAGGGGCTCGGGCAGTGAAGACTAAGTGTCTGAACCGGTGGGCTTGAGGCCTGCTTGCGTGTGGTTAGACTAGAGTTCTCAAGGATAAAGATTCCAGCATATTGCGTCTGGCTGGTGATTGGAAATGGATCGTGTGGGGCAGTCGTCTAGCCATCATTCAGGAAGGTGGCCCGTTGATCTCCTAAAATCTCATGGAAAACACAGTTGCAGGCCCCCAAGACAAGAGTTAAGAAAGGCTCCCCATTGCCTCGTAAAACTAAAGGAAAGGGTAGTGACCAAGCCCTTCTCCTGTGCCTCTGAATGCCTTGCTGCTTTTGTGTGCTCTCCTAACACCCGAGGGTATTGAGTGGCACAGCCATGGTGGCCAGTGACCCCAGCACTGATAAGAAAATAAGGGGGTGGGAAGGAGCATTTGAGGCTCATCTGCTCTTCCCAGGCAAGATCCCTAGCTGGTGTGCCTGGGCTTTCCTTAGTACTATGGCTTATCATCATGCCTGTGGACTGCTTAGCATCCAAGGGCTTGAATGCCCCACCTGGGTCATAGACTAAATGCCCTAATCAGAGATGGTGCCCTGGTCCCAGGAAAATTGATTGACATTCCCCAGTGGTAGTGGGAGGCTTTAGGACCCTTCCCTCTTTTCCTATAACCACCCAGAACGTCTTCACTGTGAATGATAAGATAAAAAAACAGAAAACCATGAATATGTGTGTAGATGCCTAACACAGAAAAAGAAAAGAGAGGAGTTCCCCCAGTAGGAAAAATGGGGCTGGAAGAACGAAGAGTTTTACTCCAAGACCTCTGGGTTGTGTGCCCCTTCTGTTAAGCTATTTACTATGCTTACAAAAGCCCTAATTCTGAGAGTTACAGGGAAAAATGCCATTGACCCATTGTACTCTCCTGGCACAGTGAAGGGGTTAATTCAAATCCAACTTAGGTCCAAGGTCCTTAAGCCACACAATCATTGCCATGAGGGAGGCCCTTAACCCCAAGGATACTAACTTTGGGATATTTCAAGGAAGAAATGGAGTAAGTATGAGCAAAGAGAACATTTCCCTTCCCCCTTTTCACAAGTTTATTAAGTGACCAAAAAAGGCGGGGGTGGGGAATGAGAGAGAAGAATGCGATAGGAAGAAAGAGGAAAAAACAGCTATAGCTCCTATCTCCCCTAAATCAATAATATAATTACACTCATATAGGTCTTGTTTATCATGCTATTTGACAGCTTAGAGGCAAGAGTTTCTTGATTTTAAATTGAGATTGTGGAACATTATATAATCACAGAAAAATCATGGTGTATACATGATATCTTATTAGCATAAAGTTACAATAACTAATATTTATTGTGTAATAGTACAGTTATACCTGGGTATCTATCTATAAGGGATGGTTCCAGGATCCCCTGAAGATACCAAAATTCAAGGATGTTTAAGTCCTGTATATAAAATGGCATAGTACTTGTAGATAATCTATAAGCAATCCTCCTATATGCTTTAAATCATCTCTAGATGACTTATAATACCTAATACAATGTAAGTGCCATGTAATAGTTATAGTGTAAATGATGTGCAGACAGTTGCTGGCATGCAGAAAACCTAAATTTTGCTTAGGAATTTTCTGGATTAAAAAAAAATTTTTCCATCCGTGGTTGGTTGAATCCACAAAATGAGGACCCTGCTGATTCAGAGGGTCAACTGTGTATGGCACAGGTTTCACATGTAGGATTTTATTTAATAGTTAACTTAAAACAATATTTTGTGGACAGTGCTATTATTACTCCCACCTCGAGTTTAGATATGATAAACCCTAGCAAAGTAAGTTGCCCCAAAGTCCTATACTTTTTAAGAAGGAAAGGTAAGTGCAAACCTGGGCCCACTGGTTTCAGAGCCCACTTACTTACATCTTACATGCTCAAAGTATGTAAGCACATTCTGCCTTGGTGAGTGTGAGTAATAGAGAGCCTGTCGCATGTGATGTAAGGCGGCGTGTGTCTAACTTGAGTGTGTCCATGAACCACCGGGAGATCTTCTGTAGACCACGCTTCGATCAGCAAGGATGGGGGTCAGAGCGCGGTGATGAGTGTTTAGAAGATAGTGTGGAGATTCCAATGCTGATTTGGGCACTGGCTCGCCCTCATAATAACTGCACTCTAGGACTTCTATTGCTTGCTGGAAAGAAACAAGCATTGTATGTGGTATCTGTATTGAATATCTGCTGTGTTCTGGATATCGTCCTAGACACTAGAGATAAAAAGCAAATAACCCATTGTCTCTGTCTTACAGGAGCTTCCTTCACAAAGGACTCTGAATGAAGTTGATAGTTTCTCTTCTCGTCAGAATGGGTGAGTACTGTCTCAAAGATGGTGAACTGAATACTGCCCAGTGAATTTGAGGGGGAAGACCACATTTAATCATACTCCCATATAAATACGACAGTAGAATATTCCAGCACTACAAATCCTGCCTCTATTTTTCAGGATTACATCCGTCACTGTGATTATAAACATTTCCTTCTTCCACCCGAATGTCCTTAAGTTTCGCAAAGATACAACCACAAAGAGCATTTTTGACATATTAATTATATATTCTTGATGCCTGACAGTGTTATTTTTAAGTTTTCCTCCCAATTTATAGAATGTATTGTTTAAAAGAAGAATGAGGTTTAACTGTGCATATCTATTACAAACTTCAGATATACTCTGTGAGCGGTTTTAAAACTTATTATGCTGTTACCTATTTGTATTCTGGAATCATGTTGGCTACCACTTCTTCCCTCTAACTTACATTAATTAGGCTACAAACAGAGATGAATAAGGCAGCTAGTGAATCAAGATGACTAGCAATAGGTGTAGTAGAATAGAAAATCAGTAACTTTCAGAGTAAATACAAATTTATAAATTCAAACTGGTTGATAAAATAGCTCAAAAAGACCAATGAGAAACAAAAATCTAAATTAAGGTGGATAAAAACGTAGTTCAAGTGATTCCTATCTGGTTTATGTACAAATGAGAATGAAATATTTACATGTCACAGGTAGCTTCATAATGCTGACAGCAAAATCAATTGTTCTAGCAGATGCTGGAAAAATCTATGGCATTGTAGAGTTCAAAGCTGATACCAAATCATAAATACAATATTCAAATCTAAAAGTGAGCACAGCTTAGAGAAATGTGTAGCACATGTGAACCGAAGTTCATTATTAATCTTATAGAGGTATTTACTTATCGATTTATTCTCTTATTCATTTTTTATTCATTCATTCATTTTTGTTCATGGGAAGATTCGAATCAGCATATACAATCACCCTGTAAGGGTTTCAAGTAGGGAAACAAGGGCATGGATATTTAAATATATTTAGGAGATGACCACATAACTTTTTCTCCTGTAATGTCTAGTGGTACAGTCTTCATAGACATAGACTGGATGTCCCATCTTCTGGGCTCTTGTCAGTATTTTCAAAATGAGATAATAAGTAATGGCTAGATTAGAGTATCTCTTACTGGCATCTCACTAAACCGCAGTCATGCTTTCACTGTTCTTGAGAAGCCTAGCACATTTACCCACCTCTCCAGGTTCTTACACAAATTTAGTGTCCGGACGTGTTTTATAGCCTCTTGCCTCAAAGGTCACAAAGCACACACACATACGCAAAATGTTTGTGATGCCTGAAGGCATTCCAAGTTCAAGATAAATAACACCTAACAGTGTTAGAAAAGCTTGACTTGGACGTGCCCATCAGGTAACAGAGGATGGATGTCATTGTAGACAGAATTTTCATTACGGAAAAATGAGTACGGTTTGACAGACAATTCATTTTATGCTTTTCATGCCAAGATTATATCCCAAGAGTTATGTTTCAAAGTCACGAAAAATGGGGAATACATTTAGACTTCCTAACTAAAAATAATAATAGTAATTAGCTCACCTTTGAGGAAATGTGATAAAAATATTAATGACTATCAAAACGTATTGAAAGCACAGGATTTGCAATGATTTAAAATAAATATTCTTTATATAGAAGTAGATATTTGTTGAGTGCAATTTAGAGTGCTTTGGTAAATCATTCAGATGTCTGTATGTCAGAAGGATTAACCTTATATTTCTTTATGATAAGAACTAAATTTCAATTCTTTACAAAGCAAATAATGTAGATCTTATGAGATAAATATCTTAAGTCTTTATTAACAGTGATAGTATACATGCTTCAGAAGGGAAATCTCAATTCAAAGTGAAATATTTGATTTATACAGCCTAATCAGAAATTATGAGGATTAACCACCCATCCTCCTCCAAGATTTTAGAAATAATATATGGAAAATAACTCAGTTTCCTTTAAAGGTAACACTCACAGCTCCACATAACAAGTTAGAGATCAAAAATCTTCATCGCAGCACTGTTTATAATAGCCAGGACATGGAAGCAACCTAGATGTCCATCAGCAGATGAATGGATAAGAAAGCTTTGGTACATATACACAATGAAGTATATTACTCAGCCATTAAAAAGAATACATTTGAATCAGTTCTAATGAGGTGGATGAAACTAGAGCCTATTATACAGAGTGAAGTAAGCCAGAAAGAAAAACACCAATACAGTATACTAACACATATATATGGAATTTAGAAAGATGGTAATGATAACCCTGTATGTGAGACAACAAAAGAGACACGGATATATAGAACAGTCTTTTGGACTCTGTGGGAGAGGGAGCGGGGGATGATTTGGGAGAATGGAGTTAAAACATGTATAATATCATATAAGAAACGAATCGCCAGTCCAGGTTCGATGCAGGATACAGGAAGCTTGGGGCTGGTGCACTGGGATGACCCAGAGGGATGGTATGGGGAGGGAGGTGGGAGGGGGGTTCAGGATGGGGAACACATGTACACCCATGGCAGATGCATGTTGATGTATGGCAAAACCAATACAATGTTGTAAAGTAAAATAATAATAATAACAATAAAATAAATTAACCATCATAAAAAAATAAATAAAAGGGTCCTTGATAAAAAAAAAAAATCTTAAGATATATTTTGCAATGGGAATGAAGTTTCTTAAGTGAAGTTTCATGAAGGAGGCATATCCCTTAAAAGTTTTTTTGACCTGATTAAGAATCTCTTTCATTAACTATGGTGAATGCTTTTCAGTAAAATGAGAAAGACTGGATTTGATTAGCTGAGTTTTGACTTCGCAGTGCTACTTGTGGATCTGCGGTTATATACATATATTTATACGTATTTTCTTTACTTAGTCCAATGCCAATAGAGTATTTTACCATCCAGGGTCACTGAAAACTGGGTTAATTTCTAAAAATTAGGACTGCAGGTGTGTCCAGTATTGTGTGTGTGTGTGTGCACATGTGTGTGTGTGCACATGTAAGTGCTCCTCCTGGCCAATCAGCATCATTCTTCCAGATCAGCCCTCTCTGTGTTGGGAAACACAGCAAATTACAGTTCCTGTAACAAGTCTTTCATAATTCTTCCAGAGAGGAACTGGATCCTTGTTGCAGTTGCTGTTTGAGATACCTTATGAGAGGACCTGATTGTCATGACTTCATCAACAGCCTTTGTGACTGCTGGTCAGTGTTCCAGAGTAGGGGCCTCGTTTGGCTCAGATCCTACACCCCCTCCCAGGTCAATGGTGCTGGAGAGGCAGGACTATGTTTTAACAGAGTGCAGTTAATAATAAAAGCATAATTTATATAACTTAGACGTAAGAAATGAACCTTTAACATATTTGATATAAATTTTTCGGTAGTTGTTTGTCTTTGCCGTTTTATACGGTAATATAATGTGTAATTATTTCACATTTTATACAGTCTTTATGGTTTTTCCTTGATACTATAATTTTAAAAGATATCTATTCCAAGAAGAGAAAAAATACATCTAATTTTTTCTCTTCTTTCATTTTTTATATTTAACATTGGGTTAATTTCAGATAAAGTGTGAAATCATGATCTTACTTTCATTTTGTATTCTTCAATCAGTATTCAACACCATGAGTGAACAGTTATTCTGGTTTTACTGATCTGAAATGTTACCTTGTTTTTCCAGTAAATTCTTATACATAGGTCTATTTCTGTGTTTTCCAGTTTCTTCCATGTATATGTTTATTCTTCTATCATTTCATATTTGTTTAATTTCTAAAAGTTTTAGTAATTTTAGATATTCTATGGTATTATTTCATAATATTTATTCTTATTATGTATTCATTTGCTAGATGAATTTAGAATCATTTGTCATGTTCCAAAATATTCTTGTTAAAAATTTATTTCAATTTAAAAATAGATATTTGCGAGTTGACATACAACGGATTAAAGAGTTAATATAATATAGTTTCCTATCAATAATGTGATAATACTTTAACTCAAATTTCATTTTGTGATGTTTAGTCAGAATTAATGTTTGACTCCCTTTTTATATTTCATGCCTTTCATTTTCTTGTCTCTTTTATTTCCTATATTTCAGTTATATTTTCATTGTTTTCTACATTGTGTTGTCTCTTTATGTTGTCTCTTTTCTATCTAGTGATTTGAAAAATATATAGCCCATTGCAATTAAAAAATTTTTTTAAATACTTAAAAACAATGTATTTTTAAGAGTGGTTTTAGGTTCACAGCTAAATTGAGTAGAAAATACAGAGAGGTCTCAGATTCCTGCCTCCACACACATGTAACCTCCTGCAGCACATGGTACATTTGTTATAAAAGATGAACCTACATTAACACATCATTATCACCTGCAGTCATTAGTGTTCATTCTTGATGTGGTACATTCTATTGGTTTTGACAAATGTTTAATGACAGCAGAATATTATTCAGATAGAAATGATCTATCAAGCCATGAAAAGATACAGAAGAAACTTAAATGGATATTACTTAGTGAAAGAAGACAATCATGAAAAGCTACATATTGTATGATTCTAAGGATAATACATTTTGGAAGAGGCAAAACAACAGAGAGAGTACCAAATTCAGTGGTTGCCAGAGGTTAGCATCACATGCAGACATGAATAGGCAGAGTATAGAGGATTTTTAGAGCAGCGACACTGTATAATACAGTGTGGATACATAGTGTTACACATTTGTCAAGCTCTTTGGACTTTTAATTGTATTTTTGTTTTAAAAACCATTTGAAAATTTTCTGCAATTATTGCCATCATGAATGTAACTAGCTGGCTCCCAGCAGATGTAATTGGACTCAGCTATTGTGTAGCTCCAAGGTGGACTCAATAGCTATTTTCCCAATAGGAGACAAATCTGATCTCTAACAATAGCATCGCTTCTCAACATCGAATCAGGGCACAGGGGCCTAATCAGCTCAAAGAGGTCTCTCTTCTTTCTCAACAAATGGCTCAGTTTTTAAAGACTTTGTGAGACAGTCAAGGCTGTATTAACACTAACACCCAAAATATTCTCTTGCTGCTTATTTCTTGAAGACTTTCCAAAGATCTAATTGTTCTAAAAAATCATATAATAGTCTGTGTGACTGATTCATTATATAAAACATCAATTTTCAACTCAGTCCTTCCTCCCCTGCTCTATCAAATCTGTATTACTCATCATAGAACGTTTTAAAGACTATAATTTTTCATGCCAGTTTATCACCACTCTGTACTATGCATCAGATAGTTAAGCAGGTACAGAGGAAATTCGCTGTGCACTGAGTGTTAAGGTGAAAATTCATCCTAAGGTGTAACAGAGAATTATAGCTGGGCTCAAGGATCCCTTAAGATGATCCCAAAGTATAGACCAGGTTTCACTTAAAAGACTCTCTGCCCCTTAAATATTTCGATTTACACAATTCACAATCCAAACCTTGATTTCAGACCTAACCTTACCAGGTTTTCCCCTTCTATTTGGTTTTGCAACCATATAGACCATCTGTTTCCATCAAGGCCAACATGGATGCAAGATTCTGCTCCATCAGTGGCTCTTTTATCAGGTATAACAATAATTTTGTTATTTTTTTTTCTGAAGAATTAGAATTTTCTGGGAAAGAGTCAGATCTACTATACATGGCCTTTGAGGCAACTTAAAAATTTTTTCCTGCTTCTGCCTTTGGTCTGGGGCCTGTTTGCACTTCCCTTCCTCCCCACTAACAACTTCTGCTCCTTACATGGTGCCTGCCTCCCAATACACAACCCAATAGGAGGGTGTGTTCAGGCCTTCCTCCATCTGCTGCTTTTGTTGGGGAGTAACCCTTCCAATCCCAAAGAAAGGCAATGCCAAAGAATGCTCAAACTACCACACAATTGCATTCATCTCACACGCTAGTAAAGTAATGCTCAAAATTCTCCAAACCAGGCTTCAGCAATATGTGAACCGTGAACTTCCAGATGTTCAAGCTGGTTTTAGAAAAGGCAGAGGAACCAGAGACCAAATTGCCAACATCCGCTGGATCATCGAAAAAGCAAGAGAGTTCCAGAAAAACATCTATTTCTGCTTTATTGACTATGCCAAAGCCTTTGACTGTGTGGGTCACAATAAACTGTGGAAAATTCTGAAAGAGATGGGAATACCAGACCACCTGACCTGCCTCTTGAGAAATCTGTATGCAGGTCAGGAAGCAACAGTTGGAACTGGACATGGAACAACAGACTGGTTCCAAATAGGAAAAGGAGTACGTCAAGGCTGTATATTGTCACCCTGCTTATTTAACTGCTATGCACAGTACATCATGAGAAATGCTGGGCTGGAAGAAGCACAAGCTGGAATCAAGATTGCCGGGAGAAATATCAATAACCTCAGATATGCAGATGACACCACCCTTATGGCAGAAAGTGAAGAGGAACTCAAAAACCTCTTGATGAAAGTGAAAGAGGAGAGTGAAAAAGTTGGCTTAAAACGCAACATTCAGAAAACAAAGATCATGGCATCCGGTCCCATCACTTCATGGGAAATAGATGGGGAAACAGTGAAAACAGTGTCAGACTTCATTTTTTTGGGCTCCAAAATCACTGCAGATGGTGACTGCAGCCATGAAATTAAGAGACGCTTACTCCTTGGAAGAAAAGTTGTGACCAACCTAGATAGCATATTGAAAAGCAGAGACATTACTTTGCCAACAAAGGTCCGTCTATTCAAGGCTATGGTTTTTCCAGTGGTCATGTATGGATGTGAGAGTTGGACTATAAAGAAAGCTGAGCACCGAAGAATTGATGCTTTTGAACTGTGGTGTTGGAGAAGACTCTTGAAAGTCCCTTGGATGCAAGGAGATCCAACCAGTCCATTCTGAAGGAGATCAGCCCTGGGATTTCTTTGGAGGGAATGATGCTAAAGCTGAAACTCCAGTACTTTGGCCACCTCATGTGAAGAGTTGACTCATTGGAAAAGACTCTGGTGCTGGGAGGGATTGGGGGCAAGAGGAGAAGGGGATGACAGAGGATGAGATGGCTGGATGGCATCACCGACTCATTGGACGTGAGTCTGAGCAAACTCCGGGAGTTGGTGATGGACAGGGAGGCCTGGCATGGTGTGATTCTTGGGGTCGCAAAGAGTCGGACACGACTGAGCGACTGAACTGAACCCTTCCAAGGTTGCCTATTTTTCAAAGTCCTTCAAAGCATTATAATGAATTTTTGGGTAAATGTTTTCCATTTCACAGAAGTACAATTAAAAAGTAATTCTTCTCACTCGTAACCCATATATTTCAGTATAGATCCATTTCATAGTCACAAAATCTACGTCAGTGGCATTTCTAATTTGGAAGTGCATGTACAAAAACTTTTGCTTCCAGCAACATATGGTTTGGGTCCCTAAAATCATGATTTAAGAGCTAATATTTTATTTCTTGGGTTGGAAAACTGTTTATATTAGCCTTTGAATATATGTCAACCAAGGCATACAAGCTTTCATTTGACACCATTATAAAGAACACATGTCATGCATCATTTCTGTATTTTTAAAGCTTTTATTTAATTATATATTAAAATAATAGATGATTTAACAAGTAGTTTCCACCTATCTGATATGAGATTTAAAAATATACTGTAAAAGTCAGAATAAAATATATTTCAGAGTACATTTTAATGAAACATTTTGAATCAAGTTTCACATTGACTACAATGTATCCTTTGGCCCATTTCTAGAGCAGATTTGTATATAGACGGCAGTTGTCAGGAGACAAGAGTTATGATTGTGCTCTAAAATTTATTTTACTACAGACATAAACTCTAGAAAATTTTTATAGTGTATTTTTCCCAATTGGTTTCCACTATGAACTGTGCCTTTTGAAATACCATGAGTATTTTAAAGTCTGTAAAGGAGTGAAAAGAAAGATTTACGTCTCCCAAATGTAGCTTGTCATAGATCCTCCACATTTGTAAATGGACTCTGGTATTTAAGAAAATGAGTTTTGTCTAAAGTATCTTTTTGTTGTTATCAGCATTTAGCATTATGTTTTACCTTTCTCTTAGACATTCTGCTGAGTTGGCACCTGTTGTGAGTCAGGTTATTCTAGGTGCTGGGACATACCAAGACCAAAACAAAGACCGTCCTCATGGAGTTCACTTTCTAGTGGGAAAGACGGATAACAAACATGAAACAAAGTAAAACAGGATATGTTAGATTGTGTTAGGTAAATGGAGAAAAATAAAGCAGGCAGAGATGTAGATTGAATGGTGGAGACTTAGGCTAATTTATAGGATGATACTGAGTATAAAGGAAATAATAAGCCAAGTAGATTATCTGGGGAAAGAATATCCCCAAATGGTCCTGGGGAAGGGCCCTGCTTGCTACTTTTAGGACTAATAAGAGGCTCAGTGTGGCTTTTAGAGGTGCTGCCCTGTAGAAGTGGTTTAACTTGTCCAGGACACAGTTTGCTTCCATGGTAAATAAGAACCATGCTAGCTGAGTCAACTCTATGTCTGTAAACTTCTTAAATGACCAACAGTACAGAAGAATAAAAGAGGCTAGTTCAGGATTCAAATGGCTTCTGCTTTTACCAAAGAGCATAGAGAAATGAAGGCAAGGGAATCAGGTGGTGAAAGATTCAAATTGATGCTCTCTGATAATCTGTGTGGAAGGAGGGTAGGCACTAGCTTTTTTTCTTTTTGATGATTTAAATTTGTGTCATCAATGGCAAAGTCAAAGGGGGAAATGTCTCATGTGATTTTTCTCACCACAAACAGCAACAACAATAAAATCATTGGTGACTTTGACTGCTCTTCAGTCTCACTCTAGGCAATTGATCACAAATTGCTTACACCTTCAAAACATAACCAAAACTTGTTCCTTTTTCATGCATTCCACCCTTACAAAGATGATCTAAATCACTATTCTTTTTTTATATGAATAATTGCAGTACTTTTTAAATTTTTCCTGTTTCTAAAGGTTCATCAATATTACTATCTCAGAGTAAGTCCCAAATCTCCCAATGTCCTACCTAGACCTTCATTGGCCACCACCACCTATCAGATTTCATTCTTACCACTCACTCATTAGACTTCCCTGGTGGCTCAGAAGGTAAAGCGTCTGCTGACCGTGTGGGAGACCGGGGTTCGATCCCTGGGCCAGAAAGATCCTCTGGAGAAGGCAATGGCAACCCACTCCAGTACTCTTGCCTGGAAAATCCCATGGATGGAGGAGCCTGGGGGGCTACAGTTCATGGGGTCGCAAAGAGTTGGACACGACTGAGCAACTTCACTTTATTTTACTCACTCATTGACTCTGACCTCTTCCATTCTTAAATAACAAGCACTGTTGTCCTTAGGGCTCCTGTAGTTACTATTCTCTCCTGGAAGTGCTCTTCCCATAGATGTCCATTGACTTCCTCCCTTCCTATGTGTCTCTCCAGTGTTACCTTATCTGAGGCTTTGTCTGAGTGCCCTGTTACATAGCACTGCTTATCTCCTTGTTTACCATGGTAATAATCACCACATTACCCAGTATTTGTTGACATTTTGTTAGGTATTGTGTGCTATTTAGTACTTACCCAAAGGAGTTAACAACTTATGTTCACACAAAATCCTGCACATGAATATTTATAGCAGATTTATTTATAACTGGCAAAAATGGGAAGCAACTAAAATGTCTTTCAATAGGTGAATGGGTAAGTGAACTGCAGTATGGCCATATAATGGAATACTATTCAATGATAAGGGGAAACAAGCTATCAAGGCACAAACAGATATGGAAGAAACTTATTGCATTATGTCAAGTGAAAGAAGCCAGTGGTGTAAGGCTACACACGATATGAAATTCTGGAAAAGGCAAAACTAGAGACAGTAAATAGATCAGTTGTTGCTATGAGTTCAGAAAAAAGAAAACAAGGGATGAAGAGGTAGAACACGGGATTTTTAGGACAGTGAAATTCTTCTGTATGATAATGTAATGGTGGATACATAACAGTTTACATTGGTCAAAACCCATAAAACTGTACAATACAAAGAATGAATTGATGTAAATTATAGATCTTAGTTAATACTAATGTATCACTATTTATTTATCAATTATAACAAGTATACCACACTAATAAAAGATGTTAGGAATAGAGGAAACTGGGGGTGGTGGAGTGGGAGAAATGAAGTATATTAGAACTTTATAATTTTTGTGTAATTTTTTGCTAGACCTAAAGCTATATTAAAGAAATGGTATTAATTAATTCATATTTCCACCAATATAAGCATACTTATTACTAGCATATATAAAGTTATAATAGAATCTAGAAGGAAAAGGAACAGTTCAGTTCAGTTGCTCAGTAGCATCGCACTCTTTGCAACCCCATGAACCGCAGCACACCAGGCCTCCCTGTCTAACACCTACTCCCAGAGTTTACCCAAACTCATGTCCATTGAGTCGGTGATGCCATCCAACCATCTCATCCTCTGTCATCCCCTTCTCCTCCTGCCCTCAATCTTTCCCAGCATCAGGGTCTTTTCAAATGAGTCAGCTGTTCACATCAGGTGGCCAATATTGGAGTTTCAGCTTCAACATCAGTCCTTCAAATGAACACCCAGGACTGATTTCCTTTAGGATGGGCTGGTTGGATCTCCCTGCAGTCCAAGGGACTTTCAAGAGTCTTCTGCAACACCACAGTTCAAAAGCATCAATTCTTTGGCGCTCAGCTTTCTTTATAGTCCAACTCTCACATTCATATATGACCACTGGAAAAACCACAGCCTTGACTAGATGGACCTTTGTTGACAAAGTAATGCCTCTGCTTTTTAATATGCTGTCTAGGTTGGTCATAACTTTCCTTCCAAGGAGTAAGCATCTTTTAATTTCATGGCTGAAATCACCATCTGCAGTGATTTTGGAACCCCCCAAAATAAAGTCAGCCACTGTTTCCCCATCTATCACAGTTTATTGTGATCCACACAGTCAAAGGCTTTGGCATAGTCAATAAAGCAGAAATCCATGTTTTTCTGGAACTCTCTTGCTTTTTCGATGATCCAGCAGATGTTGGCACTACTATAACAAAAAAAATTGAGAGGCAGTAGAGACTGTTGGAATTTGACTGGATACCTGTGTGTTCAAATTTTCTAATTTTTCATTGTGGGAACACAGTAGATACAGTATCAGCTCATTTTAATATTAGGATTAAATATTTAATTGCATATATGTTGTGTTTTTCCTTGACTACACTTTTTGAGAGCAAAGAGTATTTCTTGGTCATCTCTGCATTCTCTTTGAGTGGCATCATGATAAGGTCATAGGAACTGGATAAAAAATATTTATTGAGCAAACAAATAAAAGTCCCCATAATAAAACATAGATCATGAAGGTCATTTGCCATTATACCATTATATCAGTATTATAAATGTTTATAATCAATCTTATTATTATCACAGAATTGTATAGTATTTATTCCAAAAAATTGTATTACATCAAAACTATTTGAATATTATTCAGAAAAGTTTTGAAAGCCGCCTCTCCCTTACTGGGATATCATTTGGCCTTATTGATAAGGAAAATCTCATATGAATCAAATATATACTTATACAACTCTTTTAGCTATGTAATTTTATTTTTAAAATATTTGTGTGGATCACAATAAACTGTGGAAAATTCTGAAAGAGGTGGGAATACCACCTGACCTGCTTCTTGAGAAACCTATATGCAGGTCAAGAAGCAACAGAACTGGACATGGAACAACAGACTGGTTCCAAATAGGAAAAGGAGTATGTCAAGGCTGTATGTTGTCACCCTGTGTATTTAACTTATATGCAGAGTACATCATGAGAAATGCTGAGCTGGAGGTAGCACAAGCTGGAATCAAGATTGCTGGGAGAAGTATCAATAACCTCAGATATGCAGGTGATACCACCCTTATGGCAGAAAGTGAAGAGGAACTAAAAAGCCTCTTGATGAAAGTGAAAGAGGAGAGTGAAAAAGTTGGCTTAAAGCTCAACATTCAGAAAACGAAGATTATGGCATCTGGTCCCATCGCTTCATGGGAAATAGATGGGGAAACAGTGTCAGACTTAATTTTTTGGGGCCCCAAAATCACTGCAGATGGTGATTTCAGCCATGAAATTAAAAGATGCTTACTCCTTGGAAAGAAAGTTATGACCAACCTAGACAGCATATTAAAAAGCAGAGACATTACTTTGCCAACAAAGGTCCGTCTAGTCAAGACTATGGTTTTTCCAGTAGTCATGTATGGATGTGAGAGTTGGACTGTGAAGGAAAGCTGAGCACTGAAGAATTGATGCTTTTGAACTGTGGTTTTGGAGAAGACTCTTGAGAGTCCCTTGGACTGCAAGGAGATCCAACCAGTCCATCCTAAAGATCAGTCCTGGGTGTTCATTGGCAGGACTGATGCTGAAGCTGAAGCTCCAGTACTTTGGCCACCTCATGCGAAGAGTTGACTCATTGGAAAAGACCCTGATGCTGGGAGGGATTGGGGGCAGCAGGAGAAGCAGACAACAGAGGATGAGATGATTGGATGGCATCACCAACTCAATGGACATGAGTTTGGGTGAACTCTGGGAGTTGGTGATGGACAGGGAGGCTTGGCATGCTGTGATTCATGGGGTCACAAAGAGTCGGACACAACTGAGCAACTGAACTGAAGTATGTACAATTTCTAGATTTGTTAAGTTTACGTAATTTTTATAAGTTAAAGTTAAGCACTGAAGACACCATCATTTCAATTTTTATTTTTAAAAAGTGGGCTCAATTTTATTTTTAAATAGTTTATATATAACTAGCAGCATGTGGGGAAGGGGGAGTTTTGGTGATATTTATCTGAATGCCTCTTAGTGAGCTAAGGGGTCATACAGAGCAGACTTGGGATAGAAAGAACATTCCAAGTAACTAATTTCCTCACTTTATACAGGAAAGTAGCAGTTGAAGAATCAAAGAGTGCTCTTTCTCCACGTGGAAAAGTACATGACTTTTCCCCCAGGCAAAAGCCTGCTTAGGGTTCTTTTCAGCAAAGGGCAAGGATGACTTGAGTAGAGTCATTTTCTAAAAGGCCAGGAAATAGCTGCTCATTTTCCCCCTACTACCTTGCTCTAGTTACTCTATATTTGAAAAGGTGAAATAAAAGTTGGCGCGTTTATGTGAGGGCCATGCCAAAGTGCTTCTGGCCTTATTGCTCTCCTGCTTCCCTGAGCCATTTTCTCTTGTGCTTGCTCAACACTTAACTGGGACTCGCTTTAAAATAGTTTTTGTATTTTTTAATAGCTTTATTAGGTGTACTTAAATAAAAATTGTGTATATTCAAGGTGGAGGATGTTCTGATATGCATATACATGGTGAAATAAGTGTCACAGTCAAGCTGTCTAACATATGCATCCCCTCACATGGTGATGGCTGTATGTTTGTGTGTGCATGTGGTTTGAACAGTTAAGATGAGAACTGGGCCTCTTTTACCATTCTAACCCTTCCAGTGCTTTTCATTGTCCTTTAGCCCCCTCTAGATAGGAAGGGTAAGAATTTTGTGCATTTGATCAGTGCTTCAAACTTGGGTTTATGAATGAGAATATTGGTTTATTGGTTCTCATCACCAGAGCATCCGTTGTGCCTCTCACTAAGACGAGAAGAACCTGAGACTTCCCTTTTAAAAGCCCATCATACTTAATTTTCTATACTTCAAGAACTTATTTAATAAAGTGATTTTTTTTCTGCTTTGGAGAAGTCTTGAAAATAAAAACTAGATGTTTGGGAAAAGCATAGCCCGAAGAATGAGGTAGTGAGCATTTTGTTGTTGTTCAGTTATTAAGTCGTGAAGTGATGGGACCAGATGCCATGATCTTGGTTTTTGGAATGGTGAGTTTTGAGCCATCTTTTTCACTCTCCTCTTTCACCTCATCAAGAGGCTCTTTAGTTCCTCTTCACTTTCTGCCACTATGGTGGTATCATCTGCCTATCTCAGGTTGATGATATTTCTCCTGGCAATCTTGATTCCAGCTGTGCTTCATCCAGCCCAGCATTTCACAGGATGTACTCTGCATAGACGTTAAATAAGCAGGATGAACATAGGTAAATACTTATAAGTAAATTGATAATGTAAGCCCAAGATGGGCAGAATTTTCTCTCTTTTTTTTTTTTTTTTTACTGATATAGCTGTACAACTTAGAATATCTTCCAGTGTATAGTAACTACTTGAAAAATATTTTAGGAATGAATGAATAAAACCAAACCTAGATCCTTTTTGGCTAACGGACAATGGGGAAAACCTTTCTGCTTAGAGATGATGAAGAAGGAGCAAAGGCAGCCCTTCTCCTCTGATGCTTCTCCTTTCATTTGTTGAAGAAACAAGTGTGTGAGCATCCTGACAGAGGGTGACAGGGCCCAGCTATCTGCATAGAGGCTGCACCATCCAGACCTCAGCAGCCCAGCTAATTTAGGGTCTTCACCTTGCTTCTGGCAACGAGTACAAATTTGCATGGATAATTGTGAGTTATCTGTAATTATTTTAAAACCCATTATTTACTTTGTATTTTGTCTTTCTCTTATTCCCTCTAGACAAGAGAAATCAGAGTCCTCCCCCTCAAATTACATGCAAGTGTTACTATTTAGAATCTGGCCTTTCTTTATGAAATAGCATAGAGTATTTGACTGTTAGCTGTACCCCCAGCAGTTCTATTACCACTTCTTAAAAAAAATTGTTGCTGGTTTTCAAACATGCATTATTCTGATCAAATGTAAAATCATTTGAGTCACCATGACAGGTCTAGCACCAAATGATGGTAATATAGAAATAATTATTAAATTGTCACTTAGAATAGTAACAGATGCTGAGCAAGGAATAAAGTCAAAGTCTTGCTTTTGAGACTGTATTCTAATTGCTCTCTTATCTTTGTATAGGAGTGTGTATCTTATGTCTAGGGGGTTATGAGTTTCAGAAATAAAAGTTATTAACTTGAACTGCACAAAGTATTACTAATGTGAAAGTGGACGTTGAGACTGTATTCTAATTGCTCTCTTATCTTTGAATGTATAGGAGTGTGTATCTTATGTCTAGGGGGTTATGAGTTTTAGAAATAAAAGTTATTAACTTGAACTGCACAAAGTATTACAAATGTGAAAGTGGATGTTTCTCTAATTCCATACATAATTTTGAATAAAATTCATGACGGTGATACTGAGTTGAACACAACTTACTTCCAAAAGGTAATAAGCTTATGGTAGATATGCTATAGTCAAGCCAAAGAAACACAAAATTGGTAATTGTAGATCAAAGACTTAGCTTAATACTTTTATGTGTGTATGCACATATGATTATGCAGATAAAGTACAAGTAATAAAAAGCAGTGCTTTAGAATTGATTTAGTTTCTGTGTTTGAAAAATGTTTATTTCTATGACCTAAAAACTAAAAGTTTCCAACTTACCATGATCCCAAATATGAGAAACAAGAAGATGCTTATAATAAATGCTGGAATGATGTAACTGGCTGCTTTTTGAGGTACACTGGTTTAATTTACAATCTATTCAACCACCCTAGTGGTGCAAGCACATAGCGATCATTTTTTTTTTTTAACCTCTAAACTGAAACTTTAAATAGTGTAAATATTTATGGATCTCTTGCAGCCCCGAACCTGGCAAAGTTTGTGCAGATCTGATTGAGCATTGTTGAGGAAAAGGATGGGAGTGGAGAAGGGGAGAGAGAGAGAGAATTTAAAATTGACAGTATATTCAGAATAGAAAGTTGGACTCTCTGAAATTTTTAAAGAATGCCTAACTGTATGTTAAAAGTGGTTTGTCTGCTTTATAATTCTAAAGTATTAATTTACATATATGACATGTATATATCTGGGCTTCCCTGGCAGCTCAGACAGTAAAGAGTCCGCCTGCAATGCAGGTGACCCAGGTTCGATTCCTGGGTCAGGAAGATCCCCTGGAGAGGGAAATGGCAACCCACTCCAATATTCCTGCCTGGAAAAATCACATGGATGGAGGAGCCTGGTGGGCTACACCCCATGGGATTGCAAAGAGGTGGACATGACTGAGCGACTAAGACACATGTATTCTGTGCCAATTTTAGTATAAAAACTCATTATTTTTGAAATTGATTTTCCTTATTAAGAACTTAGTGTTTAGTGAGAAATTTAGGTTTCTATTCAACCAAGAGTGTAATAACCATGATATACTAAGAAAGGTTGTATTTTATTTGTATAGTATAATTTTGAATATCCAGAAGGCTGTCACATACAAACCTCATTTATTTGGCACTATAACGTTTTATCATAGGAAGAGCAAGTATTGATGTTTTTAACAAAGTTTAAGGCATATATCCAGTCTTATTAACAAAGAGGTGCTAATTGATTGGATTAAGAAAAAATATAACAAAACTAGCATCTATGAAGCAGGTTCTATGTGCTCTGCTTTCAAAATGGCACTCTAATGATGGAATTTTTCTCCCCATTTTACCTGTTTGAGAGATAGAACTGGAAGTTAAACAAAACTATTTATATCTGATTTTTGTTGATTTTCATTCTACCAAACATTTTTGCTTATTCCTATTAGAGTTTTTACATATGAACTTGAGTTATAACTTAGATATACTTGCCATACAGAGAAATAGACTATTGAGTTATTGATATTTTTAGAGTCCTGAGAACTAGGCTGGAGTATATGAACTTTTTGTCCTGAAAGCCCTGAAAAAAACATATTTTAAGATAGGAGAAAGAATTTTTTGGAAATTTTGGAAATTTTGATACATCTCAAACCATTAACATTTCAACATTTTAAATTTCCAAATAAGTTTCCTTTTCTTTTTTTAAATTCCTCTGTCATCCTATTTCTAATTCTTACTCTTTTATGGATCTTAGAACTCTGAATCTTACCACATCCTTCAGTCAGGGATGGGAGGGGTACATGGACTCTGGCATGATTCAGGATGCTTTTAGTCTATGTTGATGCATATAGTTGCAGTGAGTCCGCATTTCACAGCTTACGCACTTTAGTTTAGGGGGAAAAATGTAGATTTGTTTTTCTATATCAATTTGATTTATAATATTAACTGCTATTCTATTTTGGTGGCTAAAAGTTTAATCTCATGTACTTCTGGGTAAACACAGTCAATTCCAGTTTCTTCCTGGAATTCCATTTACATTTTGGAGAGTTTTATTAGAAATGTCAGTGTTTGGAGAAGTGAAGGCTGCTTGATTCAGGTGTCATCTCTTCATATTTGCATAGAATAAGATATACCTTTTTCTTATCTGATCCTTGGTTTCTTTCATTAGCCAGTCTGGCATATTTTACCAGATTCTGAGTTCAATGATTCTCACAATACAACCTATACCAGGGATGCAAAGCTTTGTCTAACCCTATGGATTTATGACTTTTCCCTCTATCCTCAGTACAGAGAATCTTCATTTCCTTTGGGGTAGAAAAGTGACTTTCATTTTGCCATACATTCTTCTTAATCTGTTATTTATAAATTAACTTTTGTTTCTTGAGTTCTTTCTTGTTCTAGTATTCCGTTTTCAAAGAGATTTGAGAAACCTTGTCTCCCATGTAAAATGTCTTTACAGTGAGTTTTAAAAGTTTTTTTGAAGAAAAAGCCAACAAGTAGTCTTGCTATACTCTTCCTCCTCTGAAGTAGAGTGTAACCTACAATTCATAGGTATAAGGATAAAAAATGAATTATTTAGAGGAAAATAGATTGCTTAAAACATTGCATTGCTCTGTTTATTAAAAAAATGAAATTCTAAAAGAGTAATGGTTTAAGGTATAATATTCACCTTCATGAAATGAATCAAAGCAACCATTTTAGAGTATGTTTTCAAAAGCGTTGTAATTGGAGAAACCAACACTCCTCTCAGTTGATAGAATATCTAGGCAGAAAATCAGCAGGGATATAGAAGAACTCCTTCATCAAACAGGACATAATCCACATTCAGAACACATTATTTCACAATGACACAATTGACTTTCTTTCAAGTGCACACAATGTGATAAACCAAAGTAGACCATGTCCTTGGTCAAAAAAAAAAAAAAAACAACTCCAACACATTTTTTTAAATTGAAATCATGCACAATATATTCTCTGACTACAAGTGAATCAAACTATAAAGATAACAGGAAGATTGTCAAACATTTGAAATCTAAACAACAAATTTATGAATAATTTATAAATTATAAAGAAAGTCATAAGGGAAGAAAAAATATTGAACCAAATGAAAATAAAAATAAAACATACTAAAATTTTGGGGACACAGCTAAAGCAGTGCTGAGGGGAAAATTGATAGCAGTAAGTGAACATATTAGAGAAGGGAAAAGTCTCAAATCAGTAATCTACGACTCATACTCAATAAACTAAAAACATCAAAGGCAAAATACACTCAAAATAAGCAGAAAATGTAAGCAACAACATACTTATAGAAAATCAATAAATCAAAAGTTGATTATTTGAAGACAACAGTAAAATTGTCAAACTTCTAGCAGAACTTACAAAGTAAAAAAGAAACTATTAATATGAGAATGAAAAAGGGCATATCACTAGATCTCTTGCAGATTTTTAAAGGACAATAAAAGAATACTGAGATCAAATAGAATGATTTCTCAAAAAGTGCAAGTGCCCATAACTCACTTACTATGAAATAATTTAAATAGATTTATAATTTTTAAGGAATTTAAATTATGAGTTGAAATCTCCCTCCCCGCACCCCCCCCACACAAAAAATTTCTTTGTCAAATGATTCACAGAGAAGTCTATAGACATTTAAAGCAGAATTAACACCAAGTTTACACAATCTGTACTAGAAAATAGAAAAATAAAGAGCTCTTCTAAACTCAATTCTGAGGGGAGTATTACTGTGATATCAACAATAGAAAAAAATTAACACCATAAACTGAAGGCCAATATCCCTCATCAGTATAGATACAGAAGTAATTCATAACAGACTGACAAATACAATTTAGAAATATATAAAGAGAATTATGTACCAAATCCAAGAGAGAATTTTTTCAGAGATGCAAGTCTGCATCATCATTAATAAATTAATTAGTGAAATCTACCTTAGCAATAGGCTAAAGAAAGTCACATGACCACATTCATTGATGCAAAATTAGCACTTGACAAAATACAGCACTTTCTTGATTAAAAAAGAAAATAAACCTCTCAAAAAACTAGGAATAAAGAAACATGTCTTTGACTTGATGAGGAACACATAAAAAACCCTACAGCTATCATAATTCTTGATGATGAAAAATTGAATGAATTTCCCTTAGTATTGCTGCTGCTGCTGCTAAGTCACTTCAGTCGTGTCCGACTCTGTGCGACCCCATAGATGGCAGCCCACGAGGCTCCCCCATCTCTGGGATTCTCCAGGCAAGAACACTGGAGTAGGTTGCCATTTCCTTCTCCAATGTATGAAAGTGAAAAGTGACAGTGAAGTCGCTCAGTTGTGTCTGACTCTTCGAGACTGCCTGGACTGCAGCCTATCAGGCTCCTCCATCCATGGGATTTTCCAGGCAAGAGTACTGGAGTGGGGTGCCATTGCCTTCGCATGTTCAGTGCAATCCCTATCAAAATATCAAGGGCAGTTTTATAAGAACTAGAACAAATAATTTAAAATTTTGTATGGAAATAGAAAAGGCCCCAAATATTCAAAAGAATCTTGAGAAAGAAGAAACAATCTTGAGATAGAGAACAGAGCTGGAGGAATCATGCTCCCTGACTTCAGACTATACTACAAAGATACAGCAATCTGCAGTAATCGAAACAGTATAGTACTGGCATAAGAAAGACCCTTAGATCAATGAAACAGGGATAGAGAGCCCAGAAATAAATTCCTGTACTTCTTATTAGTTAACCTACAAGAAAGGAGGCAAAAATGTATGATAGGAAAAGCATACGATAATTCTGCCTAAAGAAAATCATGCAATATATTTTCTTTAGACACAACTCAAATTACATTAGGCATCGGAGAAATCACACACTGGAGAAAGGCCTTATGAGTTCAGTGTATGTGGTAGACTGTTCAGTCAAAACTCCTACCTCATTCGGCACCAAAATGTCCACACCAGAGAAAAAACATGAATGTAGCAAATGTGGGAAATTCTTTATGGGCAGCTCCACCCTCATTATTCATCAGAGAGTCCACACTGGAGAAAAGCCTTATGAGTGCAGAGAATGTGGGGAAGTCTTTAGGTACAACTCCAGCCTCATTAAACAGTGGAGAGTTCACACTGGGGAAAGGCCTTATGAATGTGTCAGTTGTGGGAGAGGCTTTAGCCAAAAGTCCCACCTCCTTCGGCACCAAGAAGTTCACACTAAAGATTATTGCAAACAGGGGAAGACTTCAAAGCAAAGTCTGGTCTGATTTAGCACTGGGCTGGACTGCTATCTAGGTGTTTAAATTTTTTTTTAATTGTTGTAAAGTACATGTAACATAGAATTTACAGTCAACCATATTTAAGTGTAAATTCAGTAGTAATAATACATTCACATTGTACACAAATTTTAAAAAAAAAGGTGTGCCTAAAGAAAAATATATGATAGAAAAATCACTTATCACTTTGATAAGTGATGCTGGAAAAACTGGACAGCTACATGTAAAAGAATGAAATTAGAAATTCTCTAACAGTATATACAAAAATAAACTCAATATGGGTTAAAGACTAAATTTGAGTCCAGCTACTATAAATCTCCTAAAAGAAAGCATAGGCACAACACTCTTTAATATAAATAGCAGCAATATATTTTTTGATCTATCTCCTAAAGTAGATAGAAGCAAAAATAATGAAACCTAATTAAACTCAGAAACTTTGCACAGCAAGGAAGACCATCAACAAAATGAAAAGACAACCTACTGAATGGGAGAAAATATTTACAAATAATATAAC
The DNA here is from genome assembly GCF_027580195.1 of Bos mutus. Classification (NCBI taxonomy): domain Eukaryota; kingdom Metazoa; phylum Chordata; class Mammalia; order Artiodactyla; family Bovidae; genus Bos; species Bos mutus. The sequence continues at coordinate 26,918,802 of NC_091643.1, forward strand.
TGGTAAAGGATTAATGTCCTACATATACAAAACAGCTCATACAACCAACATAAAAGAAAAATTAACCTGATTAAAGGATGGGCAGAAAATCTGAGTAGACATTTATCCAAAGAGAAAATGCAGATGACCTACACACGTGTATATATTTTATATATGTTTATATATATTTTTAAACTTTACATGGAGTCAATAATAGCAACTTGAATATAAATACAAGAGAGAATTAAAGCCAATAGTTAAAAGTACTTTTCAAAACAAAACCAGAAAAAGAACATACATATATAATAACAGTAACCCATTAACTGGTGGGCTGCCGTCTATGGGGTTGCACAGAATCGGACATGACTGAAGTGACTTAGCAGCAGCAAAGAAAAATGGGATTTTTTTTCACTGATAAACTTTATACGGATATAGTATGGTGTGTCACTTAGTAATGTAAGTTTTTGTGTTGATGAGAGGTCATTATCTCTTTGCCTCTGGCATTGAGAATACAGAGAAATTGAGCTGGGAATTACAAATGATATATTTGAATATGACAGGGTTTACGTACAACCAAAACAAGAATACTTTCTCAGACTAAGAGACATCACTGTTCCAAACAATTTTAGATTTTCATTTAATGACTCAGATTTGAGCCAAGTTGGTCTTGAATATCATTTTGATAAAGAATAAATCTTAATTCAAGAACAAATGGAAAACTGAACATTCACTGAGGAAGTACCACTATGGATGAAATGTCTGTTCCACTTTAACGGATTAAAGAACTGTTTTCCCTCAGTGTCTGTTTTCCTTAAGTGTTCAAATTAAACAATGTGTGTTAAGTTTGTGACTTCAGGTGAAAAAATGTAGTGGAAAAATTTTGAGTTGTAATTAAATTATTGTTCTGTATTGCAGTATGTGATTCTTCCCTTGATTTGCAGATGTGCTATTCTTAGGCAGATTTGAGGGCTTTAATTAACTGGAGCTGGATTTCTATGTAAAGGTACAGAGTTCCTAAGTGAGAACAAGAAGTTCTTGCCATTACATAAGTGATTTGTTTCATAGGATTAAAATCAGGAAGGATCCTGCTGTCTTATAACAGCACACGAGGACACACTCCTGGGCCAATCTGGTGATTGTCTCTGGTATGCTCAATTAAAGCAGTTTTATTCTGACTGTATTATATTTAGATACTAATATGGTATAGAGCCAGCCAGGACTGTGGAAAACTGTTGGCCCAAAATGGCATAAATAACTAAAATTACAAGTAGTCTTGTGAGTTTTATATTGATACCTTGTTACTCCAGGGAACACTGGCTCTGAGAGTGTCTGTTTGTTGTAAATTGAAGTTTTTATTTTTAGATCCTATTTTTTCCTCTTAACAGAATTATTTCAGTTGCTAAGAAACTTTGTTTTCCTCACTAAAAAAAATAGTTAAGATCTTGTTATAGAGTTTCAATTATCTTTTTTCTTTTGTTATCTAATTGATTTCTCTATTAGATTAAAAATATTTTATATTGAGGGAAAAGTTTCTTTTTTATATAACCAAGATTTTCCTTAAAAATGGAAGAAGAAAGTAATCTAACTTCTCAGTTTGTCATCATCTTTTTAAACTTGTCTAATGCAAGGACACTCGTTTGGGAAGTTTCTATGGTGATTTGTATAGTATATTACTCATAGTAGAGTCTATTTAATAACTTTTAATGTTCTTGAATTAATAGAAGTTGAATATTAGATGTACATTGCCCAGTTTAAATTGTAAATGATCCTCTTTACTTAGAATTGCTGCTGCTGCTGCTGCTAAGTCGCTGCAGTCGTGTCCGACTCTGTGCGACCCCATAGACGGCAGCCCATCAGGCTCCCCCGTCCCTGGGATTCTCCGGGCAAGAACACTGGAATGGGTTGCCATTTCCTTCTCCAATGTGTGAAAGTGAAGTCGCTCGATCATGTCTGACTCTTAGCAACCCCATGGCCTGCAGCCTACCAGGCTTCTCCATCCATGGGATTTTCCAGGCAAGAGTACTGGAGTGGGTTGCCATTGTCTTCTCCATGACCCACCTCCTGACCCCATGGACTGCAGCCTACCAGGCTCCTCCATCCATGGGATTTTCCAGGCAAGAGTACTGGAGTGGGGTGCCATTGCCTTCTCCATTACTTAGAATATATTATATAATATTTGGGTTTTGAAATGGTTATAATGAATCAACTATAAAATGTGACTGGTTTACTAATAGATGATTTTTTATTGCACATATGACAGACCAGTGAGGGTGTGCATACAATTGAGTAGTTACCCTACCTACATTGATTTGGGAACCTGGGTTTTGTTCTTTTTGTAGTTTGCTCCTTCCTAGGACCTCCAATGGCACCCCACTCCAGTACTCTTGCCTGGCAAATCCCATGGATGGAGGAGCCTGGTAGGCTGCAGTCCATGGGGTCACTAAGAGTCGGACACGACTGAGTGGCTTCCCTTTCACTTTTCACTTTCATGCATTGGAGAAGGAAATGGCAACCCACTCCAGTGTTCTTGCCTGGAGAATCCCAGGGATGGGGGAGCCTGGTGGGCTGCCATCTATGGGGTCGCACAGAGTCGGACACGACTGGAGCGATTTAGCAGCAGCAGCAGCAGGACCTCCAAATCTCTGAATTTACTTAGTAGCAGGTTAGAAAATATAGGGAAGGTACAACCACTTCTTAAATGCCTGGTCATATCGAAGGGACCCTCCTAATTACTAGGGACGCTCCTAATTCCTAGTTTTATTGACTGGAACTAATCTCACAGCTATGCCCAGATACAAGGGGAGAGACAGAGAAGTGGAAGGGGGAGTTTTAAACAGAAGGAATTAAAATCAAAACAAGAAGGCACAAGAATGCCTGGCATATACCAAGAAGGGAAAGTTGCCTGCTGTGTCTTCTGTATTATGCGATGGAAATGTGTGAGAGGAGCTGAGCTGAAAGATAAGGTAAAACTGAAATTGTGAAGGATCTTGAAAAGGAGGTGGAGAGGTTTTTGGGGGAGGAGGAGGTTACCTGAATTTTAGAAGATAGTATATATTTGAAGCCCTGTGGAGGACTGGAATCATGAGTGTGGATTAATTTAGGGAACCAGATACTTCGGAAGAAAACCTCATGCATAAGGGACACGGCTTCCTCAGGCATTTAAGTGGTGGAAGGAGGATTTCTTCAGTTTCTCTTTGTGTCTGAGAGCTCAACTGAGTGCAGCATAGAAACACTCAGCTGGGAAAACAGAGATGTTTAAAGAGACAAGACTGTGCCAAGCTAAACCTGGATATTTTATTATCATCACCACTCTCTCCAGATCTTTGGAAATTACACACATAACACATAATCTTTAGGAGTAACAATTTTACCTCACCCACACAGGTTTTTTTCCCTCCACTTTTACCTATTACAAATAATTAACCTACACCTGCATACTTTAGGTAATGTGTGTAGGTAACGTATACCTGTTACCTGTTACAAGCAGTTAACCTATAAAGCAACAACATGTCTATTTTAACACCCAGCCCCTCTTCCCCTGCTCAGGATATCTTTTGCTTTTAGACTAAAACACACAAGTTTACATTATGATCTGTATAGACTGTGTTTATCTAGGATCTAAAACATCACTGGAATGTACCTTATTTATTAATAGAAGTTAGCGAGGATTTATGGCAAATAAATGCAGTTATTACTGTTAGTATGAAGCATATATTACTATTAGTTTGATTTCTCCAAGACTGGATGTGAAGGTAACGTTTTTGTTTAGTCCTGGTTCTCTTTAGGGAAAAAAAAGTATAAAAATGAGAATGAAGCTACAAAACTAAGAAATAAAATAATTTGACACCGAAGTACTGTCTTTAAAAATGATCTAGACTATAATAGTCCCTTATTCTCAAGAATATTATTAATGATAATTTATTTTCTAGCATAATAGAACAGAATTGCCTTTGTTTTGTTGTTTAGATAATTGGATAATCAATATTAGTGACAGTAATAAGTAATTTGAGTTAATTTTCATTTATTTCCTGAGAAGTAAAAAATAGTGGTAAGAAAAAAACAGCACTTGCTTTCTGGCATTTCATAGCATCGAAAGTGCCTGTTCTAAATAGTTACTTGCAGTGGAGCAGTACAAGTATCCCTGTGGGGGAAAATGAATATTGAAATATTTTTCTCTTGATTTTGGGTTTTCATGGATGATAAAAGTGCCTTCAAGGAATGGACAGAAAAGCTACATAAATTGAGCTATAATAACAAAGTAAAGCACCAAATTAATCAGAAAATCTAGATGAAATCCCATTGTTCCATGACAAGAAAAAAGCCATTATTGTTTTACTTCTTGGTTAATTGCAATGGATGGTATACTCAATGTTAAATCTTAAGAGATTGATAATTATTTTAGAAGAGAATCAGTCATCTTGTTTCTAAAAATGAAAGAAGCATTTATATGCTTAAGTTGGAACAGCATGACTATTTTGCTTCATATGCAACCATATCATGTGCAGAGTTAGGGCAGAAACAGCTTATTAGTGATCTTCAATTCCCCATGACATATATGGTTTACTTTATAAATTTTCTCTTTGGAGAGCACAGAGAACTCTTTAAGCTCTTTCCCTGGCTGGCAAATGAAGCAATGCTGCAGTGCCTGTTATTGGTATTTTAAAAGTTGGTCTGCAAATTGAGGGCACTAAAGAGCTATTTCTAAACAATAGAGCATTTCCAAAACTATAAAATTCAGAACGTATTATTATTCCTTCTGTAATGCCTGTTAATTTTCTATAGTTAGAAGACTTTTAGAACTGAATATTATTTCTCACATATCAGATTGGCAAATATTACAAACTCTGAAAAATCACTCTTAAGCAGGATGTGGAAAATCAGGCACTCTGATACATTGTAGGTGGGAATCAAATTGATAAAACCCTTGTGCAGGGGAATTAGCTAAGAAAATCATCCCTCTGTTTACTCCCTGCCTTAGCATTCTCATTTCTATAAATATAGCTGGAAGATTCACCTCCCCAAATAGGAAAAAAAAAACATGCACAACATTCTTTTGTGTGGCATTATTTGTAAAAAACAAAAGATGAGGGAATAAAATTAATGTCCATCAATATAGGATACATAGCCAAATGGAATATTATCAAGTGTAGACATTCTCTCTCTCTCTCTATCTCCCAGCGAATGAAACAGGTTTCTGTAATAGCAGTTTGAATGCTGAAATATATTTGTAAGTGATCAAAGCAGAGAGTACAGAATGCTATATATATTATATAAAAAGAAAAAAGAATACATCCAGCTTTTTAAAATGTGTTTAAGGGAAGTTATGTATAGTAGGAGAGTCGTCCTTATTTCTACCAAGACATAGTGAATGTTTTCAACTTATGCAGCCCTACACTATCTAAATACTTTTTCATTGCTGTAATTAATTCTCAAATTGACTCTCTTATCACTCTATTAACTTGCCATTTTCTTTGGAACTTTGCTTCATCAAAATGAATTCGTATATATGGGGGAAAAAGGATACATACAGACACTAGACACATACCTAGTATGATAAACAAGGAACTAATGACAGTGGTAGGTAGAAACAAAATAGATGAGTTTGGAATACAATTAAGGCTTTTCTGAGTAAGTCTTTAAACAATGGTTTTTGACTTTGGATTGTGAATGATTTCAAATATGCCAAAATTAAATTGGGTTAAGTTGAAGAAAATGAAAATGACTATAATTGAAATTTACAACAAAAACAGTAGAAAATTTTTAGAGGTTAAATTAGCATAATGATATTGAACATCAAAAGCAAGAAGCGAGCTAGAAAATTGATAGAGGGGCTTGTGGGTTTAGTAATTATCATCCATAATTTGCAACTTACCTCTAGTTTCATGATATTGAAACTCTTAATAGTCTGTCTTCACATAAAATTCCACTCAGTACTTTCCCTTGCAACTGAGTTGGAAGGTTATAGCATGGTCTTTTCTAGTCAGCCCTTAAAAAAAAAGTTTGGTTAGTTTAGTTTTTCTTATGAGATCACTGTCAAAATAGTACACTGTGCCCACTGATGTGTTCATAAGCTGTGATGAGCCCAAGTGACTTAATTTATGTTCTGATTGCTTTATTCATAATGCATAGAACTTGCCAAAGAAGTCGTTGAAGAGAAGATAAATAGAAACTGATTACAGCACAAACCAGGTGTGCAAATAAACATCATAATCTCATTTTAACTTCCCAGTGCTATGGGTGAGTGTCATTTTATCCACCGTTGTTGGCAATTCAGCAGTCATCACTCATGCTCAAGCAGGGTCGGTACCTACTCTGAATCGATGGATCAAGCATTGTATCCCTGACCATGGATGTTTTCATCACACCTCTTTTAGACTTTGAGACGTACACTTCCCTAATACCAAATTCCAAACTTTCTGGCCTGGCAGGCCGGGCTCCTGATGTGCTTGTTCTGTGTACCTCTCTAGCTCACTGAAATGGTTCTATTTGAAGACCTATTATATTCTGCCTTCTACATGTCAAACTCAGGTTTTCTCCTACTGTAGATTTCTACACCTTGTTATATGCTTTATTCTGTTATCTTTTTTTTTCCCCCCATGATGATATGACTAAGGCACTTAACTTTTTTGAACATCAGTTTTCTGTTTTTGCAAATTAAGGGGTTAGATTAGGTGGTCTTTAAAATCACTTTACATTCTAAAGTATAATTTATGATTTAAAAAATATCTGAAATTCTTCCATTGTGTTTTAATGAAATTAAGGGAAAATTGTAGAAAATACATATTTATTTCTTTTTACAAATGAATAATAACATCAATTATTGGGATTTCATATTTTTATATTTTAGGTACTTGTGATGTATTATCTAATAACATAAAATAGTACTTAGTCTAGATATAAGTACTTTATTATTTTCTTCTGTTAACCATAACTTAAAGATATGGGTCTATAAAACAATATTTGCTGTGAAGCACTGATTGAAAAATTTTGGCAATTATGAATATATTACGTAGGTTTCTGTGGGTATATGTTTTTGCTTCTTTTAGTGAAATAACTAGAATTGGAATTACAGAATCTTGGTGTTTGTTAGTTTTATAATAAAACTTTTTTCAAAGTGATGCTGTCATTTTACATTCTCACTAACGATATATGAGAGTTCTTGTTGTTATAAATCCTTGCACATGTTCAGTTCAGTTCAGTCATTCAGTCATGTCCAACTCTTTGCGACCCCATGGACTGCAGCATGCCAGGATTCCCTGTCCATCACCAATTCCTGGAGCTTACTCAAACTCATGTCCATTGAGTTGATGCTATCCAACCATCTGATCCTCTATCGTCCCCTTCTCCTCCTGCCTTTAATCTTTCCCAGCATCAGGGTCTTTTCCAATGAGTCAGTTCTTTGCATCAGGTGGTCAAAGTATTGGAGTTTCAGCTTCCACATCAGTCCTTCCAATGAACACCCAGGACTGATCTCCTTTAGGATGGACTGGTTGGATCTCCTTGCAGTCCAAGGGACTCTCAAGAGTCTTCTGCAACACCACAGTTCAAAAGCATCAATTCTTCAGCACTCAGCTTTCTTCACAGTCCAACTCTCACATCCATACATGACCACTGGAAAACCATAGCCTTCACTAGACGGACCTTTGTTGGCAAAGTAACATCTCTGCTTTTTAATATGCTGTCTATGTTGCTCATAACTTTTCTTCCAAGGAGCAAGTGTCTTTTAATTTCATGGCTGCAGTCACCATCTGCAGTGATTTTGGAGCCCCAAAATATAAAGTCTGTCATTAATTTTTTTTCTGTCTTATATATTTTGTCACCTTTTCCCTTATGGCTAACAGTATTGAACACTTTTTCCTGTAAATATTGGCTATTTGTAATCCTTTTCTGAATAACTGCTAAGATATTTCATATAAGGTTGATTGTCCTTTTATAAAGTTAAAAAACTTTTATTTTTAGAGTAATTTTAGGTTTACAACAAAATTAAGAGGAAGGTACAGAGATTTTCCATATTCTCCTTGCCCCCAGAAGTATATAGCCTCCCCCAGTATCAACACCACCAGCTGGAGTGGCAGTTTTTTTGTTTTAACTAAGGATAAATCTACATTGACACAGCATATGGATTATTCAAAGTCCATAGTTTAGGGTTCACTCTAAACTATGTATTGTTTATTCAGTGTCTTTAGATAAATGTCCACCATTATAATATCACACTTAGTATTTTTACTACCCTAAAAATCCTCGGTGCTCTGCCTGTTCAACTCTTTTCCCCTCCATCCCTGGCAATCACTGTTCTTTTTGTGTCTCCACGTTTTTGCCTTTTTCAAAATGACATGCAGTAGGAATCAAACAGTTGTTAGCCTTGTCAGATGGATTATTTTACTTAGTAGTATACATTTAAGTTCCCTCCGTGTCTTTTCATGGCTTGATAGCTCGTTTCTTTTTAGTGTTGGATAATATTCTTTTGTCTCAGCGTACCAGTTTATTTATCCATTCACTAATCGAAGGACATCTTGGTTGCTTCCTAGTTTTGATAATTACATGTAAAGCTGCTAGAAACATTCATGAGCACATTTTTGTGTGGGCACGAATTTTAAACTTCTTTGGCTAGGTCCAAAGGAGAGAAATTCGTGGATCACATGGTAATAGTATATTTAGTTTTGTAAGAAACCTCCATGCTGTCTTCCAAAGTGGTGCCTTCCATCAGCAACGAGTGAGTTCCTTACGCTCCACATCCTTGCCAGCATCTGGTGGTGTTAGTGTTCTGAATTTTGCTCATTACAGTAGTTGTGTAGTGGTATCCCATTGTTTTAATATTCATTTCCCATGATGATATTTGTGGAATATCTTTTCATATTCTTGTTTGCTATCTGTGTACTTTCTTTGATGAGGTGTCTGTTAAGGGATTTGGTTCCCTTTTAATTCAAGTTGTTTATTTTCCTATAGCAGAGTTTTTAAATTTCTTTGTATATTTTAAATAGTAGTCCTTTATCAGATGTGTCTTTTGCAGATATCTCCCAGTTGATGGCATGTCTTTTCTTCCTCTTGACATTATCTTTGGCAGAACAGAAATGTTTTATTTTAATGCAGTCTAGTTTATCAATGATTTCTTTTTCTAGGAGTCTGCTTTTGGTGGTGTTGCTAAAAAGGCATTGCCATATCCAAGGTCATGTAGATTTTCACCTGCGTTATCTTCTAGGAACTTTATAGTTTTGTGTTTTACATTTAGGTCTCTGATCCGTATTAACTTTTGTGAAAGATGTAAGGTCTGTGTCTATATCAGTTTTTTTTTCCTATGTAGATGTTCAGTGTTCCACACCATTTGTTGATCTCTGGGAAATTTTTACTACTGTTTTAAAGATTTCTTCTGTATCTTTCTCTCTGTCTTTTCCTTTAGGTAGTCTCATGACTTTAGGTTATATCTTTTGTAGTTGTGCCACAATCCTTGGATAACCTATTCTGTTTTTCTTCCCCCAGTCTTTGTTCTCTTCATTTTTTGGTTTTCATGGATTCTTTCCTCAGCCACAACCAGTCTACTTATAGGCCTGTCAAAGGCATTCTTCATTTCTGTGACAGTGTTTTTTATCTCTAGCATCTCTTTTTGAGCCTCTCTTGGATTTTCCTCACTCTACTTACGTTGCCTTCTGTTCTTGCATGCTGTCTACTTATCCATTAGATTGCTTAGCCTACTGATCATAGTTGTTTAAAATTTCTGATCTTATCATTTCAACATTCCTGCCAAGTCTGACTATGATCCTTGCTCTGTCCCTTCAAATTGTTTCTTTTTCCTTTTGATATGCATTGTATTGTTAGTTTGCTTGTTTTAAATAGCTGAATATGATGTTCCTGATAAAAGGAACTGCTTGAATAGAACTTTATGATGTGGTTTAAACAGGTCTTTAGTGTTGTGAGGTGTTGGGTGAGGAACAGTGTTTTATAGTCCCATGATTAGGCTTCAGTTTTAGTTCTCTTTCTCCCTCACATGGGACAGGATGGCTAGACCCTGCTCAAGTTGGGGGTTTCCCTTTCCCTGCTTAGTTAGGCTCTGATCATACCCCAGCAAGTTAAGGTTAGGTTAACTAGTTTTCCCTAACAAGGGCAAGCCTTGTTAACCACAGGGACGTCTTCCATATTTCAAAATGATTCCTTCCCCCTCCCCCTTGCCAGAAGTTTGTGGGGATTTTTCTGTGGGAATCTGATCGAGTTCCTTGAGCCAACTCTCACAATATTGTAGACCCTCCCTATGACTGGGTCCCCCTGGAGTTTTTAATGCTCAAACTTGGACTTGTCTGAACTTAGCCTTGGGTAATTCACCCGTTACAGTTCAGGTTTTCCTACTCTGGCACTTTCCACTCCTGAGTCTCTGATCAGTGAAGCTGCAGCTCTCTCTGCTTGTCTGTGTGATTCCTCAGTCTTAAGGGCAGTGGTTTGCCCTGAACTCTCTCCATCTTATGGATTCAAAAAGAATAGTCAGTTTTCCAGTCTGTTCAGCATTTTGTTGTTGTTGTTGTTGCTAAGATGGAATGACAGCTTCAAAGTGTGGAACTGGCAACCTGTGTGGAACTGGCAACCGGTGTGGAACTGGAAACCTGATTGATCTTTTATTATTTGATATAGGAATTCTTTACAAATTCTGGATACAAACCTTGTGTTAGAGATATGTTTGGCAAATATTTTCTTCTACACTGTTGCTTGTCTCATAATTTTCAATTTATTTCCTTTTCTTTTCCAAAAGCTTCATGGTTGTAGTTTTTGTGCTTATTTGTATACACAAACTACTGCAAACTAATTTTTGTGTGTGGTGTGAAACAAGAGTTAAAATTTAACTTTATCATTTGTTACTTTTTTTTGCCATTTGTTGTTAAAAATCCCGTTTCCCATTTACCTTTGTGTAAAAGCAGATGACTGGGATCTAGTTTTATTCTCGCTATTCTGTTCTATTTGTTGATTGTAAGCTAATACATACAGTATTGTTAGTCTTTTTTTTTTTCCATTTGTAATTTTTATTAAAAAATTTAAAAAAAATTTTTTTTACTTTACAATATTATATTGGTTTTGCCATACATCAACATGCATCCACCACAGGTGTACACGTGTTCCCATCCTGAACCCCCTCCCACCTCCCTCCCCATACCATCCCACTGGGTCATCCCAGTGCACCAGCCCCAAGCTTCCTGTATCCTGCATTGAACCTGGACTGGTGATTCGTTTCTTATATGATATTATACATGTTTCAATGCCATTCTCCCAAATCATCCCCGCTTTCCCACAGAGTCCAAAAGACTGTTCTATACATCTGTGTCTCTTTTGCTGTCTCGCATACAGTGTTAGTCTTAAAAATCAGATAATAAGAGTTCTGTGACTTCATTGCTTTCTGTTTCATTGTTATTTTTGCTTATTTTCATTTAAATGTGAATTTTAGAGTTGGCTGGTGGATTTCTGCAAAAATATCTGCTAGAATTATGTTTGGGGCTATACTGAACCTGTAAATAATTTGGGAAGAATTAACATCTCAATATTGACCTTATAATCTATGAACATGGGCTGTGTCTCAGATTGTTTACCCTTTGATTTTTTTCAGTAATATTTTGTAGTTTTCTGTAGTGATGATACCCAATTTTTCTGGAAATTATTTTTAAATAGTTTATGGGTTTTGTTGCTATTGTGAAGGACATTAATTTTTTATTTTCCAATTTTTGTTGCATTATAAAAAAATTCAACTGACTTTTAAATTTTAACATTGGGGTATGTGTATCTTTTCAAAATTATATTTTTCTCTGAATAAATGCCCTGGAATGGGCTTGTAGGATCATATGGTGACTCTATTTTTAGTTTTTTACGGAACCTCCATACTGTTCACCATAGCGGTTGCACCAATTTACACTCCCACCAACAGTGTAGGAGGGCTTCTTTTTCTCTGCATTCTCTCCAGCATTTATTATTTGTAGTCTTTTTGACGATGGCCATTCTGACTGAAGTGTGGTGATATCTCATTGCAGTGTTGAGTCACATGGAAAATCCCATGGACGGAGGAGCCTGGTGGGCTGCAGTCCGTGGGGTCGTTGAGGGTCAGACACGACTGAGCGACTTCACTTTCACTTTCCATTTTCATGCATTGGAGAAGGAAATGGCAACCCACTCCAGTGTTCTTGCCTGGAGAATCCCAGGGATGGCGGAGCCTGGTGAGCTACCGTCTATGGGGTCGCACAGAGTCGGACACAACTGTAGCAACTTAGCAGCAGTAGCAGCAGCAGCTACATTGAACATCTTTTCATGTGCCTTTTGGCTGTCTGAATGTCTTCTTTGGAGAAATGTCTATTTAGGTCTTCTGCCCATTTTGTTGATTGGGTTGTTTGTTTTTTTGACGTTGAGCTGTATGTGCTGTTCGTATATTTTTGAAATTAATCTCTTGTTGGTTGCATCATTTGCAAATATCTTCTCTCATTCTGTAGTTTTTTTTTTTTTTTTTTTTAATGGTTTCCTTGAAGTCTTTTGCATTCTCATCTTACCTCTTGTTGGAGTTCTTACTGAATTTATCCAGTCCATGATGGTACCACCTTTGGGTAAACTTTTTCCCAATGATTGTTTGTGCTAAGAATCAGAAGTATACATATCACAAAAAAACTCCATGGATAACACTATTTAAGCCTTATCCGCCAATCTATCTCTGTGCCTAACTTCATTCCTGACTTAGAATAGGTGCTCATTATATTTGGATAAATTAATGAAGGGAAGAAAGGGTGCTATTTTCTGGGGACAGGAGGTGTGAAAGGAACCATGTGAAAATGGTAAGTCAGTAAGGACACTGGGGATAGGTGAAAAAAACTGGACTTGCTGTAGAGTATCTGCTGAGGAAGGAAGGAAAGGGGAGTTTGAAAGGGAATACATTTTACTGCTGCTGAGAACAGGCCTGAAGATTGGAGAAAGCAATAGGGAGGGAGCACGAGGCATCATTATATTCTGTTTTCAGAGGAACATTTAAAACCAAAAGTGTAGCATTCTGGAATCCTGTGTCAAAAGATGGATTCAATTATACAAATATGCTTTAGATTTATGATGGCAAGAGGCAACTCGTCTTTAAACCTTTGTGTTTCGGCTCCATTTAGAATGTAGCCCAAAGGCCAACCACATTAACCAGGTAAACTTTGTTTGCTTAACAAATTTGGGTTATGTCTGAGTGAACAACTATGAAATACTACATTGTATTATATATTTTTAAGTGTTTGGCAGCATATATCGTGGTTTGGGCTGAGTTATTTGTAGGGTGAGTCTAAAACACATTATGTGGGATCCATGCAGTCTTGATAATTATTTTGACAAAGACCTGCAGATGCCTCTCACCGAGAGCAGGAATTGAGTTTCACATAACTGTCTCAAGTACTGCCCCATATATCAATTTCAGATATGGTCAAGTGTTTCTGTTGGTAAGAAAAGTACAAGAAAAACTGATGGAAATATAAGAACATGGAAACATTAGAAGAGATGAAATTACCAAATTATTTATGTTAAATAACCACAAAAGTACAGAAAAAGAAAATGTCTAAATATCTGCCGTACTAGATATGAATTATACGGGAGTAAGTAAAAGTGATAAATCACTTTAAAAATAGCAGTCTTCAGATGTCCTCATGTATTTTATTTTACGTATAAACTTGCTGCTACTGCTAAGTCACTTCAGTCGTGTCCAACTCTGTGCGACCCCATAGACAGCAGCCCACCAGGCTCCCCCGTCCCTGGGATTCTCCAGGCAAGAACACTGGAGTGGGTTGCCATTGCCTTCTCCGATAAACTTGCTAGAGTTTATCAAATCTTCATGAAGCTTTTAGAGAAATAGAGGAAGGGAAGAGACATATGGTAGTGGAGAGATAGAGAAATGCAGATACTAAATTTTTTCCAGGCAAAAATATAGACCGGCTTCTGTTCTTCAGCTCCAAGGGTCAAATGCCCTGGTGGGAATAATGGCTAACACATGAATGCAGTCATAATACGGTCTGCCCATCTATTATGGTATATGCTTCTGCATACACTCACTGATGTGTCCCTAGGGTCTACGTCAGCACCTGGTGCATATAATGGTTAAATACTCAATAAAATGTTTACTGATCTGAAGCTAACTTTTATATGAGAGACATGGACATTTGGAGTCTGATTTTGTTTAGAGGATATTTTTTTAACGTGTTTATTCTCTCCACATAAAAATAGATGATATTCTTCAGTTCTGATGCTACACATAAGAACCTGGACTCAGGGCTGTGTTTTCTACCTCTTGAAATCCAGGAAACCTCCAACTTACAAATGAATTTTACTACAAAGTTTGACTGCACTGTTTCTTTTTTTACCATTGCATTTTCACTAGCACATTTTGTCAGTTCACTTTGGTAAATATGTGTTACATGTACACACATACATTGTTTTGTAAATTTCAAAGATGAAACACATAGTTGTAGACACTGAGAGTTTAACGACTAGGAGAGAACACAGGTATAGGGAAATAATGTAAATAAGAGGCTGATGGTGAATATGCTAGGGTGGAAAACACAAACAGTGTGACATTTGAGATAAGATATAAATTCTAAGTGGCTGAAAAATGTAGTGAAATTACAAGACAGACACAGCTGAGTATATTTTAAAATTGATAATTTTAAAACTAAGACTATATATAAATAAAGCTGATATCTAAGACAACACACTTTATATTATTGTAGATGAACCTATAGTCAGAGAAACATTTATTAAAGTTCTACCCAATGACCAAACAGTTTAATAAGTTGAGAGCATTTTGAAATATGCTCTTTACAAACTATTTTGAAAATCACCATACAAAAAATAATTGCTGCTTTTCAGGGTTTTATTTATTTTTTAAAATCTCAGTTTATTTATTTATTTATTTTTTTACTTTACAATATTGTATTGGTTTTGCCATACATTGACATGAATCCGCCATGGGTGTACATGTGTTCCCCATCCTGAACCCCCCTCCCATCTTCCTCCCCATCCCATCCCTCTGGGTCATCCCAGTGCACCAGCCCCGAGCACTCTGTATCATGCATCGAACCTGGATTGGCGATTTGTTTCACATGTGATAATTTACATGTTTCAATGCCATTCTCCCATATCATCCCGCCTTCGCCCTCTCCCACGGAGTCCAAAAGACTGTTCTATACATCTGTGTTTCTGTTTCTGTCTCACATACAGGGTTATCGTTACCATCTTTCTAAATTCCATATATATGCGTTAGTATACTTTATTGGTGTTTTTCTTTCTGGCTTACTTTACTCTGTATAATAGGCTCCAGTTTCATCCACTTCATTAGAACTGATTCAAATGTATTCTTTTTAATGGCTGAATAATAGTCCATTGTGTATATATACCATAGCTTTCTTACCATTCATCTGCTGATGGACATCTAGGTTGCTTCCATGTCCTGGCTATTATAAACAGTGCTCCGATGAACATTGGGGTACACGTGTCTCTTTCAATTCTTGTTTCCTTGGTGTGTATGGCCAGTAGTGGGATTGCTGGGTCATAAGGCAGTTCTAGTTCCAGTTTTTTAAGGAATCTCCACACTGTTCTCCATAGTGGCTGTACTAGTTTTCATTCCCACCAACAGTGTAAGAGGGTTCCCTTTTCTCCACACCCTCTCCAGCATTTATTGCTTGTAGACTTTTGGATCACAGCCATTCTGACTGGCGTGAAATGGTACCTCATGGTGGTTTTGATTTGCATTTCTCTGATAATGAGTGATGTTGAGCATCTTTTCCTGTGTTTGTTAGCCATCTGTATGTCTTCTTTGGAGAAATGTCTATTTAGTTCTTTGGCCCACTTTTTGATTGGGTCGTTCATTTTTCTGGAATTGAGCTGCAGGAGTTGCTTGTATATTTTTGAGATTAATTCTTTGTCCATTGCTTTATTTGCTATTATTTTCTCCCATTTTGAAGGCCTCTTTTCACCTTGCTTATAGTTTCCTTTGTTGTGCAGAAGATTTTAATTTTAATTAGGTCCCATTTGTTTATTTTTGCTTTTATTTCCAATATTCTGGGAGGTGAGTCATAGAGGATCCTGCTGTGATTTATGTCAAAGAGTGTTTGCCTATGTTCTCCTCTAGGAGTTTTATAGTTTCTGATCTTACATTTAGATCTTTAATCCATTTTGAGTTTATTTTTGTTTATGGTGTAGAAAGTGATCTAGTTTCATTCTTTTACAAGTGTTGCCCAGTTTTCCCAGCACCACTTGTTAAAGAGATTGTCTTTTCTCCATTGTATGTTCTTGCCTCCTTTGTCAAAGATAAGGTGTTCATAGGTGCGTGGGTTTATCTCTGGGCTTTCTATTTTGTTCCATTGATCTATATTTCTGTCTTTGTGCCCATACCATACTGTCTTGATGACTGTGGCTTTGTAGTAGAGCCTGAAGTCAGGCAGGTTGATTCCTCCAGTTCCATTCTTCTTTCTCAAGATAACTTTGGCTATTCGAGATTTTTTGTATCTCCATACAAATTGTGAAATTATTTGTTCTAGTTCTCTGAAAAATACCATTGGTAGCTTGATAGGGATTGCATTGAATCTATAGACTTCTTTGGGTAGTATATTCATTTTCACTATATTAATTCTTCTGATCCATGAACACAGTGTATTTCTCCATCTATTTGTGTCCTCTTTGATTTCTTTCACCAGTGTTTTATAGTTTTCTATATATAGGTCTTTAGTTTCTTTAGGTAGATATATTCCTCAGTATTTTATTCTTTTCATTGCAATGGTGAATAGAATTATTTCCTTAATTTCTCTTTCTGTTTTCTCATTATTAGTGTATAGGAATGCAAGGGATTTCTGTGTGTTGATTTTATATCCTGAAACTTTACTATATTCATTAATTAGCTCTAGTAATTTTCTAGTGGAGTCTTTAAGGTTATCTATGTAGAGGATCATGTCATCTGCAAACAGTGAGAGTTTTACTTTTTCTTTTCAATCTGGATTCCTTTTATTTCTTTTTCTGCTCTGATTGCTGTGGCCAAAACTTCGAAAATTTATGTTGAATAGTAGTGGTGAGAGTGGGCACTCTTGTCTTGTTCCTGACTATAGAGAACATGCTTTCAATTTTTCACCATTGAGGATAATGTTTGCTGTGGGTTTGTCATATATAGCTTTTATTATGTTAAGGTATGTTCCTTCTATTCCTGCTTTCAGGAGGGTTCTTTTTTTTTTTTATCATAAATGGATGTTGAATTTTGTCAAAGGCTTTCTCTGCATCTACTGAGATAATCATATGGTTTTTATTTTTCAATTTGTTAATGTGTTTTACATTGATTGATTTGCAGATATTGAAGAATCCTTGCATCCCTGGGATAAAGCCCACTTGGTCATGATGTATGATCTTCTTAATATGTTGGATTCTGTTTGCTAGAATTTTGTTAAGGATTTTTACATCAATATTCTTCAGTGATATTGGCCTATAGTTTTCTTTTTTGTGGCATGTTTGGGTTTTGGTATTAGGGTGATGGTGGCCTCATAGAATGAGTTTGGAAGTTTACCTTCCTCTGCAGTTTTCTGGAAGAGTTTGAGTAGGATAGGTGTTCAGTTCAGTTCAGTCACTCAGTCGTGTCTGACTCTTTGCAACCCCGTGAACTGCAGCACGCCAGGCCTCCCTGTCCATCACCAACTCCCAGAGTTCACTCAAAGTCATGTCCATTGAGTCGGTGATGCCATCCAGCCATCTCATCTACTGTCGTCCCCTTCTCCTCCTGCCCCCAATCCCTCCCAGCATCAGAGTCTTTTCCAATGAGTCAACTCTTCACATGAGGTGGCCGAAGTATTGGAGTTTCAGCTTTAGCATCATTCCTTCCAAAGAACACCCAGGACTGATCTCCTTTAGGATGGACTGGTTGGATCTCCTTGCAGTCCAGGGGACTCTCAAGAATCTTCTCCAACACCACAGTTCAAAAGTATCAATTCTTCGGCACTCAGCTTTCTTCACAGTCCAACTCTGACATCCATACATGACCACAGGAAAAACCATAGCTTTGACTAGATGGACCTTTGTTGGCAAAGTAATGTCTCTGCTTTTGAATATGCTATCTAGGTTGGTCATAATTTTCCTTCCAAGGAGTAAGCGTCTTTTAATTTCATGGCTGCAGTCACCATCTGTAGTGATTCTGGAGCCAAGAAAATAAAGTCTGACACTGTTTCCACTGTTTCCCCATCTATTTCCCGTGAAGTGATGGGACCGGATGCCATGATCTTCGTTTTCTGAATGTTGAGCTTTAAGCCAACTTTTTCACTCTCCTCTTTCACTTTTATCAAGAGGCTCTTTATTTCTTCTTCATTTTTTGCCATATGGGTGGTGTCATCTGCATATCTGAGGTTATTGATATTTCTCCCAGCAATCTCGATTCCAGCTTGAGCTTCCTCCAGGCCAGCATTTCTCATGATGTACTCTGCATGTAAGTTAAATAAGCATGGTGACAATATATAGCCTTGACATACTCCTTATCCTATTTGGAACCAGTCTGTTGTTCCATGTCCAGTTCTAACTGTTGCTTCCTTTGGGTGGTTCATAAAAGTGCTACATCAAATTCTGCTTGCTTCTTGCTTTCTGTTAGTTACTTCTTATTTATTTATGTTAGGAACAATGAACTACTTCACATAAACAAAGTTCCAAATTCGAATACTTTTATTGACATTAGTAGATATTTTTAGAAGGATTTGGTCACTATCAATCCTCCATAATTTTAATAATCATTATATATAAAAATCCAATCACCTTCTTAATTTTCATGTTTAATCATATGAAACTTTCTTTAATGAATTTCATTTAACAATGATTGTATTCAAATTTTGATTTTCCTGACAGTGGTTAAATTATCCATGCCTTGCCTCAGTGCTAAGCATAGAGCAGTGAATAGACTGACATGGCCCTGCAAAATAAGTAACACTGGAGGAGACAGACAAGGAAGATCATCAGGTCAACAAGTTAATATAATAATGTGGGGACTGTAGGCACACAGAGAAGGGAAGAATTTTCAAGAACAGAGGTCAGAGAAGGCCTTTTGGCAGAGGTCACATTTATGCTCAGTCTTGGCCACATGAGAATCCCTTCTCTCCGGTGAAGAGAGAAAGAATGAGTAAGAGGGTGCAGTTAGTGATGAAGTGGCCTTGAGGCAAAAAAGAGCACAGACATGAAGAATAGGAAGAAACTCAACATTGTTGAAGGATAGAGCACAGGGAAGGTATTGACAAAGGAGGAGTGAAGAAGTAGGTAGAAGTGAGGTGGCAGAGGACTTTGGAAGCTATCTGAGGACCTTTAGTTATAGTTCAACAGTCAGGAGTCAAGGGGTCTTTCAAGTCTTATACAGAGCAGTGCTGTGTTAAGGAAGGAGACTTTGGCTGCAATATGAGAAATCTATTGCAAGGGTACAGAATGTGTAATAGAAAGGAGGTATTTTGGGCTGTGGAAGCAGAATAATGGAGGTCCAGATGAATACAGAACCAAGGGCCAGAAGAGTTGAGTAGCAGTTGCAACTGCCAAGATCAGACAAACAGATTCAAAGGATTAGATCTGATAGAGTGCCTGAAGATCTATGGACGGAGGTTCATGATTTGTACAGGAGGTGGTGATCAGAATCATCCCCCACAAATAAATGCAAACAGGTTGTCGGAGGAAATCTTACAAATGGCTGAGGAAAGAAGAGAAGCAAAAGGCAAAGGAGAAACATAAAGATATAGTCATCTGAATGCAGAGTTCCAAAGGATAACAAGGAGAGACAAGAAAGCCTTCCTAAGTGATCAGTGCAAAGAAAAAGAGGAAAACAATAGAATGGGAAAGACTAGAGATCTCTTAAAGAAAATTAGAGATACCAATGGAACATTTCATGGAAAGATGGGCACAATAAAGGAAGAAACGGTATGGACCTAACAGAAGCAGAAGATATTTGTAGAGGTGGCAAGTATAAATAGAAGAACTATATGGAAACAATATTAATTACAGATAATGACAAAGGTGTGATCACCCACCTAGAGCCAGACATCCTGGAGTGTGAAGTCAAGTGGGCCTTAGGAATCATCACTACGAACAAAGTTAGTGCAGGTGATGGAATTCCAGCTGAACTACTTCAAATCCTAAAAGATGATGCTGTGAAAGTGCTGCTCACTCAACATGCCAGCAAATTTGGAAAACTCAGCAGTGGCCACAGGACTGGAAAAGGTCAGTTTTCATTCCAATCCCAAAGAAAGGCAATGCCAAAGAATGTTCAAACTACTGCACAATTGCACTCATCTCACATGCTAGCAAAGTAATGCTCAAAATTCTGCAAACCAGTCTTCAACAGTATGTGAACTGAGAACTTCCAGATGTTCAAGATGGATTTAGAAAAGTCAGAGGAACCAGTGATCAAATTGCCAACACCTATTGGATTATGGAAAAAGGAACAGAATTCCAGGAAAATATCTACTTCTGCTTCATTGACTATGCTAAAGCCTTTGACTATGTGGATCACAACAAACTATGGAAAACTCTTCTACCTCTTGAGAAATCTGTATGTAGGTCAAGAAGCAACAGTTAGAACTGGACATGAACAACAGACTGGTTCCAAATAGGAAAAGGAGTTTGTCAAGGCTGTATATTGTCACCCTGCTAGGCTGTGTATTGTCACCCTGCTTATTTAACTTATATGCAGAGTACATCATGAGAAACACTGGGCTGGAAGAAGCACAAGCTGGAATCAAGATTGCTGGGAGAAATATCAATAACCTCAGATATGCAGATGACACCACCCTTATGGCAGAAAGTGAAGAAGAACTAAAGGGCCTCTTGATAAAAGTGAAAGAGGAGAGTGAAAAAACTGGCTTAAAGTTCAACACTCAAAAAATTAAGATCATGTCATCCTGTCCCATCACTTCATAGCAAATAGAAGGGTGGAAAAGTGGAAATAGTGGCTGACTTTATTTTCTTGGGCTCCAAAATCACTGTTGATGGTGACTGCAGTGATGAAATTAAAAGGCACTTGCTCCTTGGAAGAAAAGCTATGACAAAACTAGACAACATATTAAAAAGCAGAGACATTACTTTACAGACAAAGTCTATTTAGTCAAAGCTATAGTTTTTCTAGTAGTCATGTATGGATGTGAGAGTTGGACAATAAAGAATACTTAGTGCCGAAGAATTGATGATTTTGAACTCTGGTGTTGGAGAAGACTCTTGAGAGTCCCTTGGACAGCAAGGATATCAAATCAGTCAATCTTAAAGGAAATAAGTCCTGAATATTCATTGGAAGGACCGATGCTGAAGCTGAAACTCCAGTATTTGGCCACCTGACATGAAGGGCTGACTCATTAGGAAAGACTCTGATGCTGGAAAAGACTGATGGCGGGAGGAGAAGGGGACGGCAGAGGATGAGATGGTTGGATGACATCTCCGACTGGATGCACATGAATTTGAGCAATCTGTGGGAGTTAGCGATGGGCAGGGAAGCCTGGCGTGCTGCAGTCCATGGGCTCGCAAAGTTGGACACGACTCAGTGACTGAACTAAACTGAAGATCACACAACTGACTTGGTATCAGGAGGAGGTGTTGATGATGTTTTCCAGGATTTTCTCTTAGGTGATCAGACTTCTGAGGCAGAACACTGAAATAAAAAAATAAAAAAGAGTTTTGTTGGGGATTGATCTGATGGAAGGGAATGAACAGTTCCGTTGGGGATATGTTGAGTTCAAAGCACTATGAGACCTCCCTACAGGTGAGGATGTATAGAAATTTACTCAATGTACAAACTTAAAACATAGTCAGCTTAAATTGTAAATATTTGTGTGTGTGTGTATATTTAGAGAGATGATGGCTGAGGTGAAAACTAACATTTAATGGGTTGATAGATAATAAATGTCAAAAATTATTGAGAATGATTGATAGAAGATAGAGGAGGAAAAATCACATAAGTGGTATGGTAGAAGAGAGAATTTTCAGAAGAATAGGACAGTGCACAGCATAAAATAGCCCTGAGTAAACAAGGACTGTATGTTAACTGTGTTAAGAAGATTTCCCAGCACAGTCTTTTGTCCTTTGCAAGGTAGCATGTGGTGGATGCTTGGGGTGAGAGCTCAACTGCACTGCAGGAAGGATTTCTTAGTTCAAGATGGAACATGTAGCCAGAGCTTGCAGATAAGTTGGTTTCAGAAATTTGTTCTTGAAAGTGTGAAGAGAGCCAGTGTAATGACTAGAAGAATAGAGTTAGTTTAAAGAGATCATTTATTTTATGTGTTTTTGTTATATTGGGGAAGACCTGAACAAGTTTCTTTTCAGTGATGATGTGAAGGGGCCTATAGAGAGAGTATGAAAATATAGTAGCAGCCATAGATGGAATATGAACTGAAATGACTGCACAGGTGGAAGAAGGCAGGATGTAGAGTCAAGAAGAGAAATCAACTGTGCATAGAAGAAACACCTTCTAGCAAACTATGGCAGGAGGAGGAAAAAGAAGGTATGGATGTAACCAAGGCTTTATATTTCATGATGGAATATCTGAAGGGGTTGCTTTTTGATGATGGGTGTTTTCTCTAAGAAGTAGGAGGCAAAGAACCACAAAACTACTAGATTTGGCAAAATATCATTTTAATATCCACTTCATCTAAAGATAGTGATATTAATTAATATTTGACCAGTTTCTCCTGGAGATCATATTGAATGTGCATATCCCTATACATTTTTCGCTTGATGTTGGAGGTTACATAGTGATATCAAGGAGAGGATATCGACCTGAGTATTGCAAAGTTTGAAATATATATGTATCATGATACAAATAAATACATATTGTTGGAGACATATGTATCTCCACTGATTGTATGTATGTGGGTGTGTATGCAAGTGTTTTATTCTTACAATTGACCTTTGAACAATAGGGTGTTAGGGATGGTAACCCCTCTACAGTTGAAACTCTACATATAGCATTATAGTCAGACCTCCAAATAGGGGCTCTGTGTTCAGAGATTCAATCAGCTACTAGCAAATCATGTAATACTGTGTTATTTCTTGAAAAATATCTGCATATAAATGAGCCCCTACAGCTCAAACCCCTGTTGTTCAAGAGTCAACTGTATCTTTATGTACATAGGTGTGCAGGATTGACTGACAATGATTGGATCCAACCTGTGTGTCATTGTTTATGTGTCTAGTGATTGACTGAACTCTTGTCTCACATCCTCCGTCACAACCATTTTTACCATCACCATCACTAAACAATTCTGTGAGTCGTCTGTTTTTAATCGTCATATCTATCCTCAAAGGTGATTAATACTAACATCTGCATTTTAATAAGTTGAGGAAACCAAAGTTCAAATAACTGGTCAAAGGTCACACACTCTGTAAGAGACTGAGCCAGGATTCTGTCCAGATAGTCTTGCCTACAGAGCCCTTCTCCTGGCTGCAAAGCTCTAATGACAGTGAGCAGTGTTGAGTTCAGTCGTCATTGGAACGAGTTACTTGGACTTACCTTGGAACTTTGGGTTCAGAAAGAACTTTTGCTTTAGAAAGAAGCATCTGGAGAGGAGTGATTCCAGTATGTCCTATATTGATATTCCAGAAAGTAAGAGAGCTAGAATGAAATTGTAGTTATCATTCTTCTACATACATACATATTTTTAAAAGTTTTTGAATACCTAGTGTCATAAGAATAGCTGCTTATGTTTTTTTATCCTATATATTTTAAGAAAATAAAGAAAAAATATTATCTTTTGTTTCAAACTACCTTATTCAAGAGTTCATGAGTGCCTTGAAATTACATTCATTTTATAAATTAGTAAATAATTTTTTCTCATTAACATTTTGTGCAAACATACGTCATCCAGATTCCATTTCAACTTTTGACTTTCATGGTAAATTAATAATTTTATGGACTCCAGTATGGAAGACCATTTCATTAACTATGGATTCTTAAATTCATATTCCATTTAAATATTTCATGGAGGGGAAACAAAAAGCTGTTCCTATCTGGGTATTATATAGAACATTCAGTTGCTATACCTTTCCGAAGCTGTATTTTCTTTGGTGTTGAGTAACAACAGAGACATATCCAACTTTGACATACCTGGGGGAATGTAAACTTTTGGATTTGGTCCACTTCGATTATAGACTATTTGTTACCGTAAAGTTTGATTCATTCAAGATGAGAAACAGGACCTAATTTTGGCCTCATAAAGACATGCCACCTTTTTGATCTATGTGCTTAGCCAGCAAACAAAAACAGAAGAGGTACATTCATCTAGCAGATAGGCTTTCACAGTATCTCCGCAAGCCAACTGGATCTGTGCCCCTGCAGAACGAGCGAGTCTGTATGTCTATCGGCTCTGATAACCTTGAGAAATTATCCTTACATTTTCTACGTACCATGCTAACTTTGGCATTATCTGTCTGATAAGTGTAAATACAAAAAAATGCTTTGAGATTTTTACCATAGTCATTGAAACTGATATTTTAATCTAAATAGTAACTTAACATCAGTGGGACATTCCAGAGTTACTCTCTCATGGAGTTTTAATTTTCCTCTTTTTGGAGAAATGACCTTGCAGTACTGCGTTAAAGAGCAAGTAGCTGACTCAATGTTTACATCAGGGTTGTTCAATGCGTTTCAGTATAATAATGATAAATGAGAGAATGCATTTTTGCATATCATAAGTATCTTCTGAAAGTTATGAAAAATCACATATCAACCTAGACACTGATTATGTCCATTGTCTGTTTTATGTAATATTGAATTTATTTTCACGGAAATGCCTCAGGTGAATACAACTCTTTCCAGCTCAAGGTTTATATTTTGGGAAATAATTCACAGAGTTCAATGAGTCTAAGTTTGATAAATTTATTGTCACAGAAGCACCAAACGTCTTTTTCTGATACTTGCTCACAGATAGAGACTCAATGGGCCAGGTAATGAGAAGCAGAAATTTAGTGCAGGTGATTGTCCTGGTTTCCACGTATTTGTATTCACCTCCCGGTGCTCATGTTTACTTGCATGATGCATTGCTGTTTGCTGAGAGCTGCCATATCCATTTCTCTTTGGTACAAAGCTGTGGCTGTAATTTCTGAATGCCTCTGAAGCTCCCTGCTCGAGAATGCGTGCACTATCACTCCTGCTAGAACTGCACATCTTTGGACATTGTTATTGCCTCTAGATAAAATGATGGGGAGAGGAGAAGTGGTCAGGAGTAAGAGTTGAGGAAATATGTTTCACTTAACAAAGATCTCATCTGGAGCCTGGTGGAAATCAGCGCTTACTTTTAGAGAAAAATTCTTCTCCCGGTAGAACTTATTGACTCATTGAAGATAAAGGTGTATTTTTTCATTCCTGGCTTTTTCTCAGGGAAAGCAGCACCATCATTCCTCACAGTGATGTGGGGCAAGACTAGTGGGAGCTCTGCTCTCCCACAGTGAAGCCACCATGTAGAACCTGGGTAGGTTCAATATGGCAATCTATTTGCGTCTTGTCTTTGTTGAGAACACATCAAGGGTTTCTCTTTGTCTGAAAAAGTGAAAAGTGAAAGTGTTAGTCACGTAGCTCTGTCCAACTCTTTGCAACCCCATGGACTGTATCTCACCAGGCTCCTGTGTTCATGGGATTCTCCAGGCAAGAAGACTGGAGTGGGTAGCCATTCCTTTCTCCAGGGCATCTTCTCTACCCAAGGATTGAACCTGGGTCTCCTGCATTGCAGGCAGATTCTTTAGCATTTGAGCCACCAGAGAAAAATAAGTAACATGTATGCTTCTTTGCATGGCCTGTCAGGCTCTAAATATTTCCACCCTGACCTTCTTCCCAGCATCATCTTTCCCATTCTTCTATTGCACACTTTGCCCAGACAGACAGTTTATATTTTTGTGGTTCTATTTATCTATCGAGCTATCTCGGGGCTTTCAGTTGCTTCTTCTATGTTCAAAATTGTCCTCCTAGATACTTAGAAAACTGGTTCATTTCCATTGCTTATATTTTATTTCAAATGCTGGTTCCTTAAAGAGATCTTTACTCACGAAAATAACACCCCCGAACCACCTTTTTAGTCATTCCATATCTCTTTATCCTATTCTATTTTCTTCATCGCATTTATATATGTAAATTCTACATAACACTATGTATAATGATCTGTAGGTGTTTGTCTAGTCTCTCTCTCCCTAAAGCTCCAGAATGTAAGCTCCATTAAGTAGGGGTTATGACATACACATTGCTTTATCCCCATTGTCTAAAACATGATCTGTCACTGGAGTAGGTACCCTGAAATTTTTCTTAAAAAATTAAAAAACCCACTTATTCCTTGTAAATGATTTCCTTGAGGAGAAAAAAAGGAGAGCATTTAAATGACTCAAGCTAACTTTTGAAAATTAGGACTGTTAAAGACTCATTTATCTTTTGAAACCTTTTTAGAGTTCCTTTTAGATGTGAGTTTGTTGGCATCCGTGAATTTAAAAAAAAAAACAACACACACTTTCTGTATTGCTTTTAATAATGTGATGTGTTTCTGTGGGAAAACTGGTTTGGATGTTAGTTGCAAGTATTGACTGATAACCACCTGCAGTGAATGGCTAGTTTGGCTTCCGTTCAAGGAGCAGACAATAAAAGGAATCAAATTAATGTTGGGAATTCTGCTCATGGAGTAAAGGGGTTAGATGGCGAGTTGCCCTTAGAGCTCTCTGTGCCAAGACAGATGGTGGGAGAGGGAAACAAGCTGTGGGAAACAGAGTGGAGAAAGCTGTCTCACAGGGGCTCCAAGCACCGTGCAGTTCTGCCCGCCTGGCGGATTTGCTCGTGTGTCTCCGGTGACTGTTGCCTTCCCGTGGGTCTGCACACATTGTATACCTTCTGTGCTCCTCTAAGAGTGCTGATTGGTAGAGCTATTTAGAAACTAGCTAGAAACCAAGTCATCATTTCTTAGTTAAGGCAGCATTTTAAAATGCAAGGGACTCCCAATTCGTCCACTGCCTCCTTCCCTACCTGTGTCCACATGTTCATTCACTACATTGGCCTCTCACTTTTGGCGTATAATACACTCACTCCAGTTCAGTCGCTCAGTCATGTCTGACTCTTTGTGAACCCATGAATTGCAGCACGCCAGGCCTCCCTGTCCATCACCAACTTCTGGAGTTTACTCAAACTCACGTCCATCGAGTCAGTGATGCCATCCAGCCATCTCATCCTCTGTCGTCCCCTTCTCCTCCTGCCCCCAATCCCTCCCAGCATCAGAGTCTTTTCCAATGAATCAACTCTTCGCATGAGGTGGCCAAAGTATTGGAGTTTCAACCTCAGCATCAGTCCTTCCAATGAACACCCAGGACTGATCTCCTTTAGGATGGACTGGTTGTATCTCCTTGCAGTCCAAGGGACTCTCAAGAGTCTTCTCCAACATCACAGTTCAAAACCATCAATTCTTTGGTGCTCAGCTTTCTTCACAGTCCAACTCTCACATCCATACATGACTACTGGAAAAACCATAGCCTTGACTAGACGGATATTTGTAAGCAATATAATGTCTCTGCTTTTCAATATGCTATCTAGATTGATCATAACTTTCCTTCCAATGAGTAAGTGTCTTTTAATTTCATGGCTGCAATCACCATCTGCAGTGATTTTGGAGCCCCCAAAAATAAAGTCTGACACTGTTTCCACTGTTTCCCCATCTATTTGCCATGAAGTGACGGGATCAGATATCGTGATCTTAGTTTTCTGAATGTTGAGCGTTAAGCCAACTTTTTCACTCTCTTCTTTCACTTTCATCAAAAGGTTTTTCTTCACTTTCTGCCATTAAGGGTGGTGTCGTTTGCATATCTGAGGTTATTGATATTTCTCCCAGCAATCTTGATTCCAGCTTGTGCTTCCTCCAGCCTAGCGTTTCTCATGATGTACTCTGCATAGAAGTTAAATAAGCAGGATGACGATATACAGCCTTGACGTACTCCTTTTCCTATGTGGAACCAATATGTTGTTCCATGTCCAGTTCTAACTGTTGCTTCCTGACCTGCATACAGATTTCTCAAGAGGCAGGTTAGGTGATCTAGTATTCCTATCTCTTTCAGAATTTTCTACAGTTTATTGTGATCCACACATTCAAAGGCTTTGGCATAGTCAATAAAGCAGAAGTAGATGGTTTTCTGGAACTCTCTTGCTTTTTCCATGATCCAGCGGATGTTGGCAATTTGATCTCTGGTTCCTCTGCCTTTTCTAAAACCAGCTTGAACATATGGAAGTTCACGATGTTATGGATGTTATCTGACATATGTTATGGATGTTACCTGGAATGCGATGTTATCTGACATCTTCTCATGGTACAATCCTGAATACTTCTGCTTCAGTTATCATTTATGTAGTATTCTATCTATTTTAGCATCATTTTGCTCCTAGATTTTTGGATTTCACAATTTAGTAAAATTTGAAAACACAGATTGGGATACCAACAATGGTTATCTGATTTTTAATTTTTAAAGTTAGAATATGAAAATTTAAATTAAATTCTTATCACCTAATGTCACAGTCATTTATTTGATCTGTGTATCTTTATTTTTTAAATTTACTATAAACTGGAGCACCGTTGACCTTCCTGGGAAGACAAAACCCTCTTTGTTCTATTTTACATTCATAATTTTTTTTTCGCTAGTTGTCTCTTGTTTATTCTTTTTCCAGCAAACAATGTCTCATTTTCATCTTTACATGGGAATCTTTTTCTATCCTGCCAGTTTACAGACTTCTGCTACATTTGTGCCTCTCATAATTACAATTAAAGAGCTTTCAGAAATAATCTTTTTTTAATATAAATTTATTTATTTTAATTGGAGGTTAATTGTATTGGTTTTGCCATACATTGACATGAAGAAATAATTCATCACTAAGTGAGGAAATCTTACTTCTTCTTAATATGCAAAGCAGCTAACATTGACATAAAATAGGTAGCAAGTCTGATGGAATACAATATTCCAGAAATATTTATTTTGTGAGGTTATAGGATAACTGTCTCTATATTCAAAATATATATACAGAGGAATAGGAATGAAAGTTTCAGTCATTCCAGTCTTCTTCAGTCCATGTTTAAAAAGACAAGTGTATGAAGATCCTGTGCAATTGTTACATATACAGACTAGCAAATTCAGCCAGCCAGATTTTGAGTAACTTCAAACTTTTTCCAGTTGCACTGAGAAAACCTACATGCTGGGAAAACATTGGTACTTTACCTTCATTTATTCTTTACTACTACTACTACTACTAAGTCGCTTCAGTCGTGTCCGACTCCGTGCGACCCTATAGATGGCAGCCCAACAGGCTGCCCCGTCCCTGGGATTCTCCAGGCAAGAACACTGGAGTGGGTCGTCATTTCCTTCTCAAATGCATGAAAGTGAAAAGTGAAAGTGAAGTCGCTCAGTCGTGTCCGAGTCTTAGCGACCCCATGGACTGCAGCCTACCAGGCTCTGCCGTCCATGGGATTTTCCAGGCAAGAGTACTGGAGTGGGTTGCCATTGCCTTCTCCGATTTATTCTTTAATGGTGAAGAAATCCAGAATAGCTTTTAACATTTTTCCATAAGTATTTTATTTACCATACTAATAATATGAACTCGAGTTACCTGTTTTCCATCTTTACAGTTCATTATTGTCTCTTAACAGAATTGTATACAATGATACTATCAAGATATTTACATTTACTTGTGCTTAGTCACTCAGTAGTGTCCGACTCTTTGTGACCCAATGGACTGCAGCCCACCAGTCTCCTCTGTCCATGGAGATACATTTGCTTAAGCCTATTAAAAGAGCCTTAGACCCTTTGTTCAGTTTGATTCATGTAGGAACATTGACTTAAGTATTCTAAAATATATTTTCTGTGAACCCTGCTCCTCCAAATATGGTACTGTATGCCAGATGAAATGGTAAATAAAGTAGTTAAGATAATTAAGATAATTACATGGATATCACTCAAGCTCATATTTTAGAGAGGGAGGTATGCAATAAACAAGAAAGCACGAGAAAGAAATAAATAGAAGAGTGACTTCTTGTGAGCTCTTTGAAGCTTTTTGTTGTTTAGTTGCTCTTTTGTAACCCCATGGACTGTAGCCCACCAACTTCCTCTGTCCATGTGATTTCCCAGGGAAGAATACTCGAGTGGGTTGCCATTTCCTTCTCCAGGACATCTTCCTGGACCAGGGATCGAACCCACGTCTTCTGCATCTGCAGGCAGATTCCCTTCCACTGAGTCACCTGGGAACACCTCTTTGAAGCTTCAGTTCAGTTCAGTTCATTCGCTCAGTCATGTCTGACTCTTTGTGACCCCATGAATCGCAGCACACCAGGCCTCCCTATCCATCACCAACTCCCAGAGTTCACTCAAACTCATGTCCATCGAGTCGGTGATGCCATCCAGCCATCTCATCCTCTGTCATCCCCTTCTTCTCCTGCCCCCAATCTCTCCCAGCATCAGAGTCTTTTCCAATGAGTCACCTCTTCACATGAGGTGGCCAAAGTACTGCAGTTTCAGCTTTAGCATCATTCCTTCCAAAGAACACCCAGGGCTGATCTCCTTTAGGATGGACTGGTTGGATCTTCTTGCAGTCCAAGGGACTCTCAGGAGTCTTCTCCAACACCACAGCTCAAAAATGTCAATTCTTCGGCACTCAGCTTTCTTCACAGTCCAACTCTCACATCCATATATGACCACTGGAAAAACCATAGCCTTGATTAGACAGACCTTTGTTGGCAAAGTAATGTGTCTGCTTTTCAATATGCTATCTAGGTTGGTCATAACTTCTCTTCCAAGGAGTAAGCGTCTTTTAATTTCATGGCTGCAATCACCATCTGCAGCTTAGGAAGTCCTAATTTCTGTTGAGTGATCAAGGACAGCATCTTTGTGATACTGACATGTAAGCTGAGGTCTAGTAAATCAGAAAAAGTCAAACCTGCTGCCCTCAGGCAGAGGGAACAAGAGGTGAGGAGGTGCTGGGTGAGAGAAAGGGATGGAAAATGATGGAAGGCCAGCATGACCTGAGATGCTAAGTGCGGAGGAGGACAGAAATGAGGCTGGGGTGGGCAGTGGGAGGTGGGGTGGCTCGTTGAGCAGGCCTCTTAGGCCAGGAGACAGTTTCCACTGAAGAGTTTGCACATTTCACTGACTTTATGACTGCGTAAACAGCTTCCAGAGAATTACGTTTATTAAATAGCTTTATGTTCATATACAGGAAATGAATGTGTGACAGAGACTATTGAAGAAGTAAGAAGAGTGTTTTCATGCAATAGCAAGGCCAGTTCAATGTATTCCGTCCCCACAAATTACAAATAAGCTTTCAACAAGGGCTATTTTATGTGTGGCTTAGTTTATAAGAGCCCACAGGCCACAGCTGAAACTGTTTAATGATCAAGTACAACCTGGTCGTTTGCATCATGGTTATGAATCCCTTCATGGATTATTTAAAGAGTTCACACTGGTTTGTTTAACCACAAAAATGAAAATTATTCTAGAATCTCAGAACTACAATTTCTTAAGGATGTTATTTAAATAAAAAGAATCATAATGAACAGTATTTGAATGCAACAATTTCTATGAGGGTAAGACAGGTTTCCTTCTTTCTCCCTTCCTTCCTTCACCACCTTTTAGTACAGTATACTTACTGGAGATTTATACTCAATGAAAAAACTTCAATGTATGACTAAGATATACTCAAGTAGAAATCAGTGAAATAGTTCTAGAAGAAAAAAATTTCTCTCTTTATTTAAAATACAATATCAAAAAAAAAAAATAAATAAAATAAAATACAATATCATCAAAACATGATACATATAGAATGAGAGCCTCTCTATGGTTTTTCCTGTGGTCATGTATGGATGTGAGGGTTGGACTGTGAAGAAGGCGGAGCACCGAAGAATTAATGCTTTTGAGCTGTGGTGTTGGAGAAGACTCTTGAGAGTCCCCTGGACTGCAAGGAGATCCAACCAGTCCATTCTGAAGGAGATCAGCCCTGGGATTTCTTTGGAAGGAATGGTGGTAAAGCTGAAACTCCAGTACTTTGGCCACCTCATGCGAAGAGTTGACTCATTGGAAAACACTGTGATGTGGGGAGGGATTGGGAGCAAGAGGAGAAAGGGATGACAGAGGAGGAGATGGCTGGATGGCATCACTGACTCGATGGACGTGAGTCTGAGTGAACTCCGGGAGTTTGTGATGGACAGGCAGGCCTGGCGTGCTGTGATTCATGGGGTCGCAAAAAGTCGGACATGACTGAGCAACAGATCTGATCTGATCTGATCTGATCTGAGAGCCTCTCTGCTCTGTTTCTCTGGTTCCCCTCTACCGGAACCACACTTGAACCTACAGTAGGATACACACATTGCCATGACTCCACTCTCCTGGGGCGGTTTTGCAAGTGTGCACATAATCCTGGTTTACATTCTGCACTCTCAAAGAATAGCTGAGACTGGATTTAACCAAATGGTGTTTATGTCCTACTAACAAGAGGAGAGAGAGGTGTGTGTTTGATACAAGGTGTGTTTATTGTTTTTTGTCAAGAATCTGACTCAAAGTCCTATCGCTGCAGATCACCAGACAGTGAACACTTTCATAGATTTCCTTTTGGAATTTTAAATTGTAGATTTGGGATGTTATTAGAAACTCCTTCTCACTCTCAAAACTAGACACAGCTCTCAAATAATTTTTTTCTTCACTGTATTTGTTAAAACAGGACTTTGAAAATGCTCCCGTATTCTTTTCCCCAGTTTTTTTTTCTTTCATTACTTAATTTGAGAACATACCCTTCATTCAGAATATTTTCACATCTACAAGTGCAACATAACTAAACAAGAGATTAGCTCTTCTATTTAGAATCCCCAGTGTTCATGTGTAATTTTCACAGGTAAGCACTGTGCCATAAAGAGGGGCATTAGCATTTTAATTTAACAAGGTAAAGACTGTAGAGATAGTTTGTACTCCAGATCACTAACAAATCGCAAAGGATGGCTTGCTGATGAACTAAAATGGCAGCAAGAAGAGACCCACGAATAGGGAAAAGGGACATTGGGTTTCACTGGGATAGTCTTTAGAAAGTGAGGAAATGCAGAAAAGCTGGGGTGTCTGGGTTCTTATGCTATTAGGGTTCGTTCTCTCTCTCTCTCTCCACTCCCACTCCCTTCCTCCCTCCCTCTTGTTCTTGTCATCAATACAACTCTCACACAATCTCTGTAATGTGAGTTTCTCTCCAAATGTTACATTCCCCTTCAGGTAATGTTCCAGTTCCCTGTTTACAAAGTTCAATATCATCTCTTAATACAGCAATTTAGGAAATCTATATTTGCTGTCTTCATTTCTTAAATACTTAAATGCCCACTCACTTTATCATAAGTTATTTCTTTACATAAACTATTCTCTGCTGAGTTGTGTTTTGCTAGCCAGCTCCTAAAGGAGTTGTACTGTATTTTCTCTTATTTTTACAATTATCTATCAATATAATCATAACACTTTATCATACTGTATTATGCTTTTCTAATTCTTGGTAATCTCTTTCTATTGAGTTAGTGCCTGAAGGGCAGAGAACATATTTAATGTGCTTACTGATGTATTCATAATGTCTACTACAGTACCTGGCATATAGAAAACTCAAATAAATATTGGTTTAGTTAGAATCTTAACAAATTAGTTGTAGAAACTTCAGAAGGTACTCTTGCCTGGAAAGTCCCATGGACAGAGGAGCCTGGTGGGCTGTAGTCCATGGGGTTGCAGTCCATGCTCAGTCGGACACGACTGAGCAACTTCGCTTTGACTTTTCACTTTCATGCATTGGAGAAGGAAATGGCAACCCAGTCCAGTATTCTTGCCTGGAGAATCCCAGGGATGGGGAAGCCTGGTGGGCTGCCGTCTCTGGGATCGCACAGAGTCGGACACGACTGAAGCGACACAGCAGCAGCAGCAGCATCAGAAGGTAAAAATTATGCAAAAGAAAATGAAATTTTAAAAGTTTATATTTCCATCACTCAGAAGACTTTAGTTAAAAATTATATGTTTAACTCCATATTTTCTATGTGTGTGCTGACTGATTTGGTTCACTGTGTTGAGTCCAAATTTTTCTTATCTTAAAATCACCATTGTTTCTTTAGATGTTTTATTTTTTTTCTTTCCCCAAAGTGAAATTTTCTGCATATCTTTTTTACCTTTACATATATTTGTTCCTTTTTGTATTTCATACATGCTCACACACATACCCTATAGCATACACACAAATTTAAGAATTTGATTTTGTTTTAGACATTTTGCATTGATTAATGTTTTCTCTCTTAATTTTCTGTCCAGTTCCCAAACCATGAGGAAGACAGTTCTTCTCTGTCTTTCTGTCCTGTTAAGCCACCCAGCTCTTGCTTCTAGTGTAGATACTGACATAGCAGCTTGGATGCCATTGAGGGTTTTGATGTTTTGTGCTAACTTTTAAATGTCTGGGTGTTGTGGAAGAGTAGGTTTCTAGGATTTGGAGTATCTGGAATTTTGGGACTTTATTTTCGCTTCCTTTCTCTGTAATTTAAGAAAAAAGTAATATACAGGTCTTCTATGTACATACACAGTATTTCCCTTTTGCATCTTTTGTCTTACAGAGAAGCAACCTAATGAACATTTTGGCCAACCCAGTATTTCTTTTACTCAGACTGAGCTGCCAGTTGCCTTAATAGTGCCAGGATTTTGTTTGATGTGTCTTTTTTAAACATGACATTTATGTTTCTGTTTGTTGATATTGTTGTCATTTCTTTCCCCAAGACTGTAGTCCTGCATAATTACATTTCCCACATACACATACTGATTACTTGCTTTCGCCAGAGGTGGGGTTACCGATTTTTTTCCCCCTTTTTCTTTCCTGGATATGAAAGTGAAGTGAAGTCGCTCAGTTGTGTCTGACTCTGCAACCCCATGGACTGTAGCCTACCAAGCTTCTCTGTCCATGGCATTTTCCAGGCAAGAATACTGGAGTGGGTTGCCATTTCCTTCTCCAGGAGATCTTCCCCACCCAGGGGTCGAACCCAGGTCTCCAGCATTGCAGGCAGATGCTTTACTTGACCTCTATGAAGAAAATGCCTAAGTGAAGTTTTATAGCTTCAGGTACCATGACAACACACGAGAATATCCTAAATTTATCTCCCAATTTACTCCACTGTACAATTCTCCAGAATCAGGCTGTTTAGAATTTTCTATCACTGGGGAAAAAAAAAGTCTTCAATTTTGATGAACTTTGGGATCCTTTAGTTGTCATGCCAATGGTATATCCCTTCCTCTTTTTCAATTTTTCTTTGATTATTTGAACAGTATTTTATCCTTAAATATTAAGGATATTGACACTTTTGCAAGTAATTGCAAATATTTTTAGATGTTTATTACAATTAGGATATTTTTGATTTAGATAATTTAAAGTTTCATGTAATCAGATCTAATATTTATGTAGTAATACTTGCTTCTGTATTTATAAGCTAGATTGATTTGTGACTTTGTTGTATTTCTAAGGTTTTAGTACCAGCGTTGTGCTAGCTTCATAGAGTCAACTAGGTAAAATTCTACCTTTTAGCAAGACTTGTAATAATTTTTTTGAAAGAAAATTATTTCTGAAGTGTTCAGAAGAATGTAAATGCACTTATAGGGCAATAAAATTTTCATCTCAACACAGATCTCTTTTTAATTAATGAACCCCCTCCCCATTTTGAAGTTTCAAAAGCTTGCTTTTATATTTTTATAACAGATGTTGCTTATATTTCCATTACAAAGATATTTCTAAGGAGCATTTCTCAAAGTCTCTCTGAAAATACCAATTCCATAAGAGATTCTCAGAAAGTAGTCATCAGTTCTAGATACACAGTGAATACCAGCATATTCTAGGTACCAGAAGATCCTGAAATACAGAAATCATTTTAACATTTAAATCAGAATTTCAAAGATATATTTTATGACAAGCCCTTTGTCTCTTACCTTTTAGTAGCTTCAGAATAAATTCTGAGACCCAGACTTTTGGAAATGTTAGTCAACCAGATGACTCTTATTCAGGCCTTATGCTGGTATTTATTTTTGTGTGATTATTTTCCCTTGAACATGGAAAGGTCTGTAGATACCAATTGTTTGCTGACTGAGACAGTGGAGAATCTCCTTGTTTCCCAGTATCTATGCCTGATTAGTTTCAGCATGCTTTCGTCAGATATTCAGCGGGCAGTTTGAAGATTTGTATGGTTTCTGTGGTACTTTCTGTTGTCTAGCAGCTGTTTTTCTAAAATGAATCTTCTGAACTGAGGAGGAAGCTCCAGTTTCTGCTACTTCTTATACTTGTTTTTTATCAATTTATTTTATATACTTCTCAGTGATTTTAAGTCTCCCCTTTTATAAACTCTAAGTTGCAAATTGCAACACCAAGATATGTGTGTATATATCTATCTATCTATCTATCTCTCTCTCTCTCTCTATATATATATATCTTGTTCTGTTTCTCTGGAAAAACCCAGATTAATACAACAATTACTAGGAGGCTTTGGTTTATTTTGTGTTACTTAACCCTGCTTTTCTCTGCTTCTTCACTTCCTGTTTCGTGCCTTACATTGCAATGATCTGATGTTTGTTAATGCATTTTCTTTACTGTAATAAATTTTGTGCTTTCTATTTATCTTCTTTTTATTATTGTTCTTACGTATATTTTAACAGTGACTTTGGTTATTTTTGGCTGTGCTGGGTCTTCGTTGCTGTGGAGTGTGGGGGCTGCTGTCTAGCTGTGGTGTGCTGGCTTCTCACTGCTGTGGTCTCCCTTGCAGAGCATGGGCTTTGGGGAGCTCAGGCTTCAGTAGCTGTGGCACATGGTCTCAGGAGTTGTGGCTCCCTGGCTGTAGAGCACAGATTCAATAATTGTGATGCACGGGCTTAGTTGTTCCATGACATGGGGGATCTTCCCAGATGAGAGATCAAAGCTCTGTCTCCTGCGTTGGCAGGCAAATTCTTTACCACTGAGCCATCAGAGAAGCCCTGTGATCTTATATTTTTAAAATGCAAACTAACCATTAAATTTTCTTAATAATGTGAGTATCGACTATGGCTTTCCCACCTACTTAAGAAGATTCATAGTGCTATGATTATTTTCTACTATCTCTCTTACTGTAGTCAAGTATTTTACTTTGGCCTTGAGTTTATCTCACCAATTTATTTTTCTAAATATTTTTAATACTCAAAGCTGACTTAGGTTAATCAACTTGCTTTTTCCTATTTTTCAAATTTCTTTCTCTATTTTACCCCATCCATTTCATTCCAGGTCTCTTAATTATTTTTAACACAAATCTATAGATGATAAGAGCTTCCACGGTGGATCAGTGGTAAAGAATCCACCTGTAATGCAGGAGACGTAAGAGACCCAGGGTTCGATCCCTGGATCAGAAATATCCCCTGAAGGAGGAGATGGCAACCCTCTCCAGGGTTCTTGCCTGGAGAATCCCATGGACAGAGGAGCCTGGCGGGCCACAGTCCATAGGGTTGGAAAAGGTTGGATAAGACTAAGTGACTGAGTGCACACACACACATAATAAAGATTTTACTTTTGAGTGTCTGAAAATAACTTTGCACTATTTTTGAAAGTGAGTTTTTTGAATTAGACTCTGGCTCTTTTACTCATGCATGATCTTGGAATATATTATTTCATTGAATCATGTATATATCCCAAATAACATATTTAATTATACAGTATCAAAAATCGTATTTGTTAATATCATCACCAATGTCATCAGAATAGTCTTTAACTACTCTGAAGCCATAAAGCTCATTGTAGTGGGAATGTGTTTTCTACAATTCTGATTTTTCAATTGAAAGTTTAAATTTTATCATTGACCACAAGTATATCCACTGTTTCCTTTGATGTGACGGCTTCACTGTGTTCATTTCTGGAAAAAAAAAAATGTTTCCCAAATACTCAAGTCTGAATAAACATAGTTTTTTGTCAGTCATGAAACTCGGTGATAAAAGTATTTGGTTCTGCTCACTGCTCAAATAATGGGCCAAATGCTTTTCCTCAAGACAGCTAGCTTACTTTACTGTGTTGAAGTGCTTTGTGCATATTTCTCATTTCATCACACTGAATATTTTTTTAAATATGCTTAGAAGTCAAGATTTGATAAATAGAAATCACTGCTTCATCAAGGCATGGCATAAAAAGTTATTCATTCCTCTGAGGGTATGATTGTGAAGAAGGCAGTGACTGCTGGTAATAAACATGTTTGACCTCATGGACCCCCTGAGTCTTGAAGACCTCCTTTGGTCTTCTCATGGACCACACTTTTCATGATAAATGCTTAGAAAAAGGCAAAGAAATAATATTTTTATTTAACTTAAAATTTTTAATTTTTTGCTATAGATCGCTTTTTTCTTCAGTTCAGTTCAGTTGCTCAGTCATGTCCGACTCTTTGTGACCCCATGAATCGCAGCACGCCAGGCCTCCCGGAGTTCACTCAGACTCACGTCCATTGAGTCAGTGATGCCATCCAGCCATCTCATCCTCTGTCGTCCCCTTCTCCTCCTGCCCCCAATCCCTCCCAGCATCAGTCTTTTCCAATGAGTCAACTCTTCACATGAGGTGGCCAAAGTACTGGAGTTTCAGCTTTAGCATCATTCCTTCCAAAGAAATCCCAGGGCTGATCTCCTTCAGAATGGACTAGTTGTATCTCCTTGCAGTCCAAGGGACTCTCAAGAGTCTTCTCCAACACCACAGTTCAAAAGCATCAATTCTTTGGTGCTCAGCCTTCTTCACAGTCCAACTCTCACATCCATATGTGACCACAGGAAAAACCATAGCCTTGACTAGACGGACCTTAGCTGGCAAAGTAATGTCTCTGCTTTTGAATATGCTATCTAGGTTGGTCATAACTTTTCTTCCAAGGAGTAAGCGTCTTTTAATTTCATGGCTGCAATCACCATCTGCAGTGATTTTGGAACCCCCCAAAAATAAAGTCTGACACTGTTTCCCCATTTATTTCCCATGAAGTGATGGGACCAGATGCCATGATCTTTGTTTTCTGAATGTTGAGCTTTAGGCCAACTTTTTCACTCTCCACATTCACTTTCATCTGCATATCTGAGGTTATTGATATTTCTCCCAGCAATCTTGATTCCACTGCTTCTTCCAGTCCAGCGTTTCTCATGATGTACTCTGCATATAAGTTAAATAACCAGGGTGACAATATACAGTCTTGACGTCCTCCTTTTTCTATTTGGAACCAGTCTGTTGTTCCATGTCCAGTTCTAACTGTTGCTTCCTGACCTGCATACAAATTTCTCAAGAGGCAGGTCAGGTGGTCTGATATTCCCATCTCTTTCAGAATTTTCCACAGTTTATTATGATCCACACAGTCAAAAGCTTTGGCATAGTCAATAAAGCAGAAATAGATGTTTTTCTGGAACTCTCTTTCTTTTTTGATGATCCAGCGGATGTTGGCAATTTGATCTCTGGTTCCTCTGCCTTTTCTAAAACCAGCTTTTTTCTTAAAAACAATATTTTTAGATAGTATTTTTCTCTTGATGGTAAAATGATGAAGATTTTTAAAAAATATTTTAATGTATTTTTATACTGTTCTACTGTGTTTGTATTATTTTCATGAAGAAGAAAAAAATACTGATTCATATTCTTGGCTATAAACTGGTAGGTTTCTGAATAGGAGATAAAAATAAAAGATACATCTTTTTTGCTAAATGTGCCAGATACTTGGGCAGGTTTTGGCTGAAAGTAAATGATGTGGAGGAGGATAGGTCTAAAGATAAAGAAGAGGATATCATTGACCAAAATAGGTCCCAGGTAACAAAAGGGGAAGTGAGGCCAAAGCATGTGGCCCATTTACCGTCACTTAGGGACGTGGCAAGACAGGTGCTGCTACTTCCATTCTTTGCAGATGATCTTAGGGTAAATTAATGGAATGAATGTCCTTTGAACATACAAAAATATGTGAAAGAGAGAACTGGAGAGTTAAGAGACCTGTATTAAGGATAGACTATATAAAGCATGGTATCTAGTGCAAGAGGAAAATTTGGACTCCTTCTTCCAAAATTATTAAGAATTTCAAGATGGCTAGTATGTCTGAGGTCCTACTGAAGACCGGAGGCTACCAGGTATCTACAGAGGCTGTACGTTCATAAGCTCTCACTAGTCTGACAATCTAGAAGTGTTTTAGAGCCACAATTCTATCCCCTGAATTATTCCATCCCCTGAAATATTCAAACATTTTCCTCCAGTATCATAATAGCAAATCTAAAACAACTGGACATCTACCAAGTATAGGCTGCTGCCTTTTTTTAAATTTTTTGGTTTTGGGAGCTTTCAGTAAAGTTAAAAATGTTGGAACTTCATTTGTGGAAAAGAAAGTTCAAAGGATCACCCTTTGTAATGACTGTTTCTAAACTTGACATGTTGTATTTTCAAGTTTGTTCATTAAATATTGCCTCAGTTTCACATCTTGGTAGTGTATAGTCAGTCATTTCAGCGTGTGTCTCCAAATATTAACACTGGCTCTTGTATGTTCAGTTATAAATATTTCATTGTGCAATGTCACTGATATCTAGAGGTAAAATTTATGAGGAAATAAGTGTAAAGAGTTTCAGAAAATTAAGGCAATCATATAATAGGTGTTCACTAATAAAAAAGGAAAATAAATATTAAAATTTGTATTTTAATCTATACATTATTCTTTCAACATAGAAGATTTATTTTCTGCTTTATTTTTTATTTTTCTTAAAGTCAAACCATGTTGTCTTCTGGTGGGTCAGGTACAAAATTTCTTTATTTCTCAGGACGGAAAATCAATTCCATAAAATGATGATAAATGAGACACAATTTTTAAAGTTGATCTCATGCCCTTTTTTGTATGTAGTGAGCCACTTTAACTGATGGCAGCTGTTTCTATTTTAGATACATTTTCTTCGGTAGGCATATTTGTATTTAAAATTTTATTTTAATGACATTTATTTTTTCTAATTTTACAAACAATACATATTTGTTACATATAACTAGAAATACAAGCATAAAGAAAAAAATTAATGACCACTTATAATCCTCCCCCCAGAGACAACCAACAGTAGCATTTTGATGTGTTTTTTCCATGAGTCTACATGTTTATTTTTAGTTGAGATATAATTACCTCATCACTATGT
Source organism: Bos mutus (assembly GCF_027580195.1). Taxonomy (NCBI): domain Eukaryota; kingdom Metazoa; phylum Chordata; class Mammalia; order Artiodactyla; family Bovidae; genus Bos; species Bos mutus. The sequence goes on from NC_091643.1 coordinate 26,959,899, forward strand.
TAGTTCCAGGTATGTAGCATAAGAGCATAGTGATTAACTGTTTCTACCTATTACAAAATGACCACGCTCATCTGTCTAGTTACCACCTGTCACCATTCAAAGATATTATAATATTATTGACTATATTCTCCATGCTGTGCATTTCATCCCTGTGATTTTTTTTTGTAACTGGATATTTGTACCTCTTAATCAACCTCACCTATTTGACTCATTTTCTAATCTCACCTCCCCTCTGGTAACCAGTTGTTTGTTTTCTGTATCTATTAGTTCTGATTTGTTATGTTTCTTCAATTGGTTTTTGTATTTCACATATAAGTGAAATAATACGGCATCTCTTTTTCTGACTTATTTCACTTAGCGTAATACTCTACGTCCATCCATGTTGTCTCAAATGGCAGGATTTTATCATTTTTTAAGGCTGAGTGATATTCCACTGTGTAGTGGACTATATATATACACATATACACGCACACATATTGTACTTTTGTCACATGTATATATATAAAATATCTCTTTACCTACTCTCTATCAATAGACTTAGATTGCCTCCATATATTTTCTACTGTAAATAATGCTGCACTGAACATCAGTGTGCATGTATCTTTCAGAATTTATCTTTTTGTTTTCTTCAGGAAGAAACCCAGAAGTGGAATTTCTGGATAGTACAGTAGTTCCATTTATACTTTTTTGAGAACACTCCATAACGTTTTCCGTAGTGGCTGCACCAATACACATTCCCACGGACAGTGCACTAGGCTCCCATTTTTCCACATCCTCGCCAGCACTTGTTATATGCTGTCTTTTTGATAATTAATCATTCTGAATGATGTAAAGTGATATCATTTGGTTTTGATTTTCATTTCTCCAATATTTAGTGATGCTGAACATCTTTTCAAGTGTCTGTTGGTCATCTTCGTATCCTCTTTGGAAAAATGTCTATTCACTCCCTCTGTCCATTTTTAAATTGTTTTTGATTTTGACATTAATTTGGAAGAATTCTTTGTGTATGTTGGATATTATCCTGTTATCACATAGCTGGTCTTTTCATTTGATTGGTTAGTGTTCTTCACTGTGGAAAAACTTTTTAATTTGATGCAGTCCCACTTGTTTAGCTTTGCTTTTGTTTTTCTTGCCTAGGCAGATAAAAATATCCAAAAAATATTGCTCAGGTCAGTGTCAGAGATACTAATACTTATGTTCTCCTTCTAGAAGTTATGTGATTTGAGGCCTTTCATTTAAGTCTCTAATCCATTTTGAGTTTATTTTTGTATACGGTATGAGAACATTTGATTATTTTGTTGAAGAGGCTGTCTTTTCCCCACTGTTTATTCTTGCCTCCATTGTCACAGATTAATTGATCACATGAGCCTGACAGTTCTGTGAAAGATGTCAGGAAATTTGTTTGTTAGGAATTGCATAGAATCTGTAGATTTCTTGGGTAATATGGTAATTTTAACAATGTTAATTCTTCCAGTCCAAAAGCGCCATATATTTTTCCATTTGTTTGTGTCAGTTTCTTTCATCAGTGTCTTACAGTTTGCCAAGTACAACTCTTTTACCTCCTCCTAGATTTATCCTAGATATTTTATTCTTTTTGATACAACTGTAAATTGTTTTCTTAATTTCTCTTTCTGATAATTTGCTGTTAGTGTGTAGAAACCCATCAAATTTCCATATATTAATTTAGTATCCTGAAGCCTTACTGAATTCATTGATGAGTTCTCATAGTTTTTTGGTAAGATCTTTAGGATTTTCTATATATAGTGTCATATTTATTCCTTTCCCACTCAGATTTCCTTTTCAATTTTTCTGATTGCTGTGGCTAGAACTTCCAATAGTATGATGCAGAAAAGTGATGAGAGCAGGCATGCTTCTCTTATTCCTAATCTTAGAGGAAATGTTTTCAGCCTTTTCCCATTAAGTATCATGTTAGCTGTGAACTTGCCATATATGACCTTTATATTAAGGATATATTTTAAAAATTCAATAATCACATTTATCCAATGTGAGGATTTGTAGTTCTATTAAGCCTAGTTTGTTATTAAAGTATAATTGATTTACAATCTTAGTTTCAGGTGTACAACAAACTGATTTGGCTATACATATATATTTATTTATATGCTTTTAAAAATTATTTTCCATTATAGGTTATTACAAAATATTGAATATAGTTCCTCTGCTATTTTTAAGTTAATACTTTTTGTATAGGGACAGCATACGAATTTTAATGCAATAACAATTTGGCATGTGTGTGCCTGTGGCTGATTCATGTTTATATATGTCAAGGGGCCAACACAATATTACGGAGCAATTATCCTTCAGTTAAAAATAAATTTTGAAAAAAGAAAAAAATTTGAACAATACCTAGAGGTTCTTTGAAATGAAATATATTAGATGTGTAACTATTTTACAGCAGGGAAAATGCTGGGTCTTATCAATAGAAAGAAACTATATTCCATCCATATTGCAATATATTTCTGAGAAATCTACTTAATATTTTCTTAAAGGCTCTGTGTAAAAGTGAGCACTACATTTGTGAAATTGAGTTTTAGTTTAACTAGAGGGGAGTTATTTACTTCTTCATGTATGAATTTAGCTATTTTTAATTACCTGTTGTAGGTTTTAGATCAAACAACTTATACTAAACCAGTACTGAAGCATGGATGAATTTCTCTAAGGTGTTTATTTATAATTAACAAACACATAGTACTTATTATGTAGTGTGCTTTTCTGAGCCTTTCAGAAATATTAGCTCATTTATTCTCATAACAGCCCCAGGATAAAAGGAGTATTATTATCTCCATTTCACAAAAGAACCAAGGGAAAAAAAACGCTAAGTGGCAGTGTCTATGGAAGCCAACAATAACTACTCTCTGTTATTAATAAAAAGTTGGGGGGAAAAGAGACCGCATGTTTTGCTCAAGATTATACAAGTTACAAATGGCAGGGCCAGGATTTGAACCCAAACTTGTCTAAGCATTTAATCACCATGGCATTAGGCTATTTTTTAGAGATACCGATTTTTGGTTTTCTCTTTGAATTTTCTACCACTGAGTCTTTCCCATTCCACCGTAACAAGGCCCCTAATGTTTACCTGCTTCAGAGATCTTTGCGCAAATGAATCAAAATTTCAGGAAGACAGTTTTTTTTTTCTGACTTTTTTTTCCCCCGTGTATATAAAAACATAAGGACATTGAAGACATAAGTTATACAGAGGGGAGATACAAGAGATTGTCATTGAGCGTTACAGAAGCATAGGTTAATCCCAGATGCTGGTGAGGAGATAAAGTCAGTAATTCCCTTATTTTTAAGGACCTCTTCCAAAGCAGTCGGAGAAGGCAATGGCACCCTACTCCAGTACTCTTGCCTGGAAAATCCATGGACGGAGGAGCCTGGTGGGCTGCAGTCCATGGGGTTGCTAAGAGTCGGACATGACTGAGCGACTTCACTTTCACTTTTCACTTTCATACATTGGAGAAGGAAATGGCAACCCCCTCCAGTGTTCTGGCCTGGAGAATCCAGGAACGGGGAAGCCTGGTGGGCTGCCGTCTATGGGGTCTCACAGAGTCGGACACGACTAAAGCGGTGTTCAAAGATGATGGCCAGTCTTCAATGGGGATGGCTATCGGTGAAACTAAGGTTGCTGAACCCAGTGCCCCAATACTCTCAGCTTTTTACTGCCAAGGGAAATAGAGCCGAGGGGCTTCCAGGGACTGCTATGGCTTTCAGCAGTGACCTTAACTGGGTAGGTATTAAATGTATGTCTTTCACTTTCTAGGCATTATTTGAACCTATAGATTATTTGAATCAGTTGTACTATTTTTGTATGTGTTTACTTAATGGGAAATCATTGGTTTGGGAAAAATTAGGGAGTATAAAAGAGAAAATTTTAGTGTAGGTATTTCTGTATTACATATGCATAAAGAGATATAGTTCTTCTTAATCTAAAGAGGTTTTTTTTTTCTGGTTATTTTTCTAATGCACATTCTCTTGTTTAGCATAAAATAGGGAGGAAATGAATAATTGTAAATGAATGACTAAGATATTGTTTTTGAGGTTTTAAAAAATACATTCCCATTTGTATACTTGGAGTAGGCCTTTTGCATTGACCTGCTTTTTTAAAATATATCAGTTTTGTGAATGGAATGAAATTTCTGAGGCTAAGTACAGATATCTGCAATTGAAATTGATGTTAAAAAAAGGAGTTCTGAGTTTCTGCCAATCTTGAACATTCAATATGTGTAAGAGAGAGCTCCTGATTTCAAGAATAATAAAAAATACATAACATCAACTGGCTGAATCGTGCTATTGTGTACTAAAGGGGAAAGAGAGAGTGGTGGCTTCTCTCTGGCTATTCCTGGTTACTAGGATATCACTGGGGAAAACAAGAGGTAGGAAACTCTATTAAAAGTAGATCGTCATTCATACGTATTGCAAATATCATGACACTCCCGGGCTTTCTCCAGGTCTCTGCACTCAGTACTGCAGTCAGGGTAATATTTGCTTTTCGTCCTTTTCCAAGGATTGAAGCTAGTAGTAGTGGCTTCTGGCTGACTTTAGAATTAATTGTTTATCTAGTCCAGATCCAGAGTCACTTGGTATGGTATATTGTCATTTTGGCCCAGAGGCATAAAAATCACAAGGGCAGCAAGCGTAGTGTAGAAATTGGTCGAAAGCCTCAAGATGGCTCTTGGGAGAATCACTGAAAACTGTACACAGTTGATTGTTGCCTTGTTTTGAATTTTAAGCTCTCTGGGTGCCAGAGAACTATTAATGCTTTATAATTTTGGCTGCTAGAGGCAATTTTTGTTTGTCTGCTTCGAGGAGCCAGTCTATTGATGAGTCAAAGACAGTCATTGTCTATAGCACACAGTGACTATGATTGGATCGTCTTCTGTGTTTTCTTTTCAGAGGCCAAATTGTTCTTGAAGCTCCCAGCGAGCTTCTGACTCCTTAGACGTTCTGTCTGTCCCTGAGGCTATGAAACCTGCGATATAAGAATTTAATATTCTTTTCCACAAGAGGCACTGGGATTTATGTTCACTCTCAGAGTGGTGGGCCTAATAGCCTCCTTTTCTGCCTTTGTAAATACAAAATACATGAACAGCACTATATTGGATATGGGGCTTTAATTTTTTTTTCCCCTGGAAAATAAACTTTTGGGGTTTTATATATAGGAAAATGCTTTTTCAAGATAACTTTTCCATTTGGGATTTTGCCCAGGTTTACAATTTTCAAAATCATGTACAAGATCAAAATAATTCAGGAAATGTTTTATGAGGTATAGCCCTAGGTGGTTGAGTGAAAACTAAGATAAATCATTATGACATAATAGTAGAGACAAAATGGCTTGATACTACTATATAATTGGAAAATAAAGGCAACTTTGAGTAAGGAATTTGATCTATATTCTGTTCTCACTGGACCTGTTTACACTATGGTAAACTCTGAGTTTCTAGAAACCTTATCCAATGAATTTGTCATTTTCTTTTACTTACTCTTTGGGAGTAATTGACAATATGAACATTCTTTATCTTGAAATTCATTTTTCTCTTACAACTTACTCCCTCAATTTCCTTTTGTTTTCTTCTTTTTTTCTGAGCTCTGCCTTCCACATCTCTTTAGTACAATTATTTTTCTCCACCCATGTCTTAAATAATTCTGTTTCCAAGGATTGAAGCCTAGAGCTTATTTTCCTTCTATTTTATTGCTTTACTCAGGCTCTTTTGTTTATGTCTGTTCTTTCATCTGCTAGTTTATAATAATGAATCCAAATTTATATTTTGATCTAGAATTTTTTCATGTGCTCTAGAATTATATATATTTTGGCCACCTGATGTGAAGAGCTGGCTCATTTGAAAAGACCCTGATGTTGGGAAAGATTGAAGGCAGGAGGAGGAGGGGACAACAGAGGATGAGATGGTTAGATGGCATCACCGACTCAATGGACATGAGTTTGGGTAAACTCCAGGAGTTGGTGATGGACAGGGAGGCCTGGCGTGCTGCAGTCCATGGGGTTGCAAAGAGTCAGACACAACTGAGCGACTGAACTGAACTGAGAATTATATATAGAACTACCTCTTAGACATTTCATGTACTCTTCAGACAGCATTTCAAAAATTGGAATTAGTGGCTTCTTTTTTCCTATCTGAGATACTTCTACAGTTCTCTCATATTGTGGCACAGACACTGACATCATGGGTCTGACATTCATTTTACTTGCCAAGTCTTTCTTCACTTGCATACTTTGCTAGAAGTGATGCTCTTAATGCTTGTTAATTCAGGATCATATTCAGTCCCATTTTCACCCTTTCTATCCTCATTGGCATTGACTTATTACAAGCCTCCCTCAAGCAACTCTGATTCACTCCTTTCAGCCCTGTCCTCTCCAGTCTGTCTTTCACATGGCAATAAAAGCAACCTTTTGAAAATGGTAATTTGAAATCATTATCTAGATTTCCTATCTCAATGACTGCCAAAGTCTATAAAATATGATTCATATTTCTAACATGTGCATGCATGTGTGTATTTTGGAATTAAGTCTCGGATTGATTTCCTATCACCAGATTGTGGTGATGGGGAAAGGGAACCTGTAGTAATCAACTGTATCTATCTATTGGAGGCTGATTTTCTTCTCCCCAGATTAGGTAAGACTACAACACAGGTTAAAGTCTTTATATTAATTTTTAAGAAAAATAGAAATCACTAAAGTTTTTGAGCTGACTGATGACTTCGGTGGTTAGTATGTGATGCTTTTGAGTCACAAAAAAGGATTACTCATTGATTGAAAATTGGCTTAAACTCTTGCTAAAATTGGTGAAATTTTCTGTATATAAATATAAATCTAACTCTATATATTCATGTTGATTATCCCAAATTGTAATTATTTTTACTATTCTGCATGCTTGCTAAGTTGCTTCAGTCGTGTCTGACTCTTTGCGACTCCATGGACTGTAGCCTGTTAGGCTCCATTGTCCATGGAACTCTCCAGGCAAGAATACTGGAGTAGGTTGCCATCCCTTCTCCAGCGGATCTTTCTGACCCAGGGATTGAACCACATCTCTTGCATTTCCTGCACTGGCCCTTTTACTACTCTTAACATCTTCTAATAATCATCAAAAATGCACATAGATCTCAAATCAAGTATTGTTCTCAAACTTGGGACTTTCCTGGGTGAAATTTGAAACTAGCCTCTGTATAGACGACAAGGAAGGACTGAAGAAAAAGACCACTCTAGATTGGTAGGCAGCAGATTTAATAAGAAAGTGAACTTCCTTACAGGGCTTATCTTGGGCAGCCACAAGATGAGTAGATTTCCAAACCTACCACCAGAATCTTTACTTTATAAAGGGACCTTTACTGGGCCTTTAACACAGTCCAGATGGTTCAAATACCACACTGGTCTCTCTTTTCAGTGTCTGTGAAAATAGCTACCACTGTGGGAATGGTGGGCAGAATGTACATTCCAAGGACAAGGAAGGAGGTGAGAAGCCCAGATTGCCCAGGTCCTGCTCCCCTGTCAACTGGTAGCCATGACCTATCAATGATCTCCTTCTAGTCTTTATCCTTTGTGACCAACTCTAGCCATCTTAGATGTCCTCCTCTTTTGTAATGTGCCCTGGGCATTCATCAAGAGGTTTTACAAGCATGGAGGTGCTCATTCCATGACAATCTGGCTACTTTGGAGCAGCAATAAAGGCACATTCAAGAGCAAGCACAGATCAAGATAATGGTTCCCAAAATAAGTAACAATTTTTTTTCATCAAGAGCCCATGACCCAAATTGCTAATTTATCAGGTCCTCTAAGCTGAGGGTAAGATCATTCAGGGTATTTATTTAGGTTGTAAGGGATTTGATAACAATAATACCTTACTAGACTCATCATGTTTAGAGAAGGAAATGGCAACCCACTCCAGTGTTCTTGCCTGGAGAATCCCAGGGATGGGGGAGCCTGGGGGGCCACCGTCTATGGGGTCGCACAGAGTTGGACACGACTGAAGCAACGCAGCAGCAGCAGCAGACACATCATGTATGAACATGGAACATTTTGTTTGAATAATGGCACAGGGTGCCTCCTTGCAAGAAGTAATAATTTCAAGGTCATCCTATTTTTGAGGATTTTTTTTTTATTAGAGATATTTTAATGTTTGGTAAAGCCAAGCTTTGTTGATTTCCATTTAAACCTAGTTAGATGAATTTAGTAAGGGCTTCAATATGTATTATATTGCCCTCCAGGTCAATACAGGGCACAAAAATGGTAGAAAATGATCTCTGACAGTGGAAAACAGAATGTGTTCATCTTGCTTTAGGAGAGGGAGGCTGGTGACTTTTGTTATCATGGGTGGATTCTTTCCTGTGTGCAGGGAAAATTCAGGGAGTAGTGGTCCAACCACCCCGGAGGAAGTCATGGTCAAAGATTTGTGCCATATAGTTATTGAGTTTTATTTGGGATGAGCTATTCAGTCTCTACCATGTGAAGGTAATTTTATCTTGCAATTCAGTGAGCAGGAATCTTTATGATTTTGATGTGTTTGTGGTCATGTCATGCATACTATGCAACTAATTGATGAATAATTTTTCTTGTTTGTTTTGGATTTTAATATTTAGATTAAGGCATTATTCTTCAAGCTGTTGTAATGACAAAATTTAGACTTTATTTTTTTTATTTTTTAACTTCACAATATTGTATTGATTTTGCCATATATCAAAATGAATCCGCCACAGGTATACATGTGCTCCCCATCCTAAACCCTCCTCCCTCCTCCCTCCCTGTACCATCCCTCTGGGTCATCCCAGTGCACCAGCCCCAAGCATCCAGTATCGTGCATCGAACCTGGACTGGCGACTCGTTTCATACATGATATTATACATGTTTCAATGCCATTCTCCCAAATCATCCCACCCTCTCCCTCTCCCACAGAGTCCAAAAGACTGTTCTATATATCAGTGTCTCTTTTGCTGTCTCGTATACAGGGTAATCGTTACCATCTTTCTAAATTCCATATATATGCATCAGTATACTGTATTGGTGTTTTTCTTTCTGGCTTACTTCACTCTGTATAATAGGCTCCAGGTTCATCCACCTCATTAGAACTGATTCAAATGTATTCTTTTTAATGGCTGAGTAATACTCCATTATGTATATGTACCACAGCTTTCTTATCCATTCATCTGCTGATGGACATCTAGGTTGCTTCCATGTCCTGGCTATTATAAACAGTGCTGTGATGAACATTGGGGTACACGTGTCTCTTTCAATTCTGGTTTCCTCAGTGTGTATGCCCAGCAGTGGGATTGCTGGATCATAAGGCAGTTCTATTTCCAGTTCTTTAAGGAATCTCCACACTGTTCTCCATAGTGGCTGTACTAGTTTGCATTCCCACCAACAGTGTAAGAGGGTTCCCTTTTCTCCACACCCTCTCCAGCATTTATTATTTGTAGACTTTTGGATCACAGCCATTCTGACTGGCGTGAAGTGGTACCTCATGGTGGTTTTGATTTGCATTTCTCTGATAATGAGTGATGTTGAGCATCTTTTCATGTGTTTGTTAGCCATCTGTATGTCTTCTTTGGAGAAATGCCTATTTAGTTCTTTGGCCCATTTTTTGATTGGGTCATTTATTTTTCTGGAGTTGAGCTGTAGGAGTTGCTTGTATATTTTTGAGATTAGTTGTTTGTCAGTTGCTTCATTTGCTATTATTTTCTCCCATTCTGAAGGCTGTCTTTTCACCTTGCTTATAGTTTCCTTTGTTGTGCCAAAGCTTTTAAGGTTAATTAGGTCCCATTTGTTTATTTTTGCTTTTATTTCCAATATTCTGGGTGGTGGTCATAGAGGATCATGCTGTGATGTATGTCGAAGAGTGTTTTGCCTATGTTCTCCTCTAGGAGTTTTATAGTTTCTGGTCTTACATTTAGATCTCTAATCCATTTTGAGTTTATTTTTGTGTATAGACATTCTTATATTACTTCTTATTCATCTTGGTATTTTTTACCAATGTCTTTGTTTGCTCTGTGCTTAATTGTAGAGTATTGGCTACATCAGACTTGGTAGTTCTTTTCCCAAATCCTGAGAAAAGTTCCCCAAAGCTCCAATTCAGGAGATGTTTTGTAATAGTTAATCTGAGACCAATCTTCCCCTTCTGCTACTGTCGTACCACAGAGCAGGACTAGGCAGTCAAATAAATGAAAAATAATAGTGAGTGAAAATGGCTTTCCAACTATTTCATTCCTTCTTGTAGCAATTTTGATCAATGCTAAATTTCTCTGTTGTGGAGTAATGAACATTCAGCCATACCTTATGAAATAATCAAAATTAAAGTTAAAATATCAAGTTCAGTTCAGTTCAGTCACTAAGTCATGTCCGACTCATTGTGACCCCATGAATCGCAGCACGCCAGGCCTCCCTGTCCATCACCAACTCCTGGAGTTCACCCAAACTCATGTGCATCGAGTCGGTGATGCCATCCAACCATCTCATCCTCTGTTGTCCCCTTCTCCTCCTGCCCCCAATCCCTCCCAGCATCAGTCTTTTCCAATGAATCAACTCTTTGCATCACGTGGCCAAAGTATTGGAGTTGCAGCTTCAACATCAGTCCTTCCAATGAACACCCAGGGCTGATCTCCTTCAGAATGGACTGGTTGGATCTCCTTGCAGTCCAAGGGACTCTCATGAGCCTTCTACAATACCACAGTTCAAAAACATCAATTCTTCGGCACTCAGCTTTCTTCACAGTCCAACTTTCACATCCGTACATGACCACTGGAAAAACCATAGCCTTGACTAGACAGACCTTTGTTGGCAAAGTAATGTCTCTGCTTTTTAATATGCTATCTAGGTTGGTCATAACTTTCCTTCCAAGGAGTAAGTGTCTTTTAATTTCATGGCTGCAATCACCATCTGCAGTGATTTTTGAGCCCCCAAAAATAGTCTGACACTGTTTCCACTGTTTCCTGATCTATTTACCATGAAGTGATGGGACCAGATGCCATGATCTTAGTTTTCTGAATGTTGAGCTTTAAGCCAACTTTTTCACTCTCCTCTTTCACTTTTGTCAAGAGGCCTTTTAGTTCCTCTTCGCTTTGTTACTTTGTGTCAAAGCTATAAAAAATTTTAAATTTACTACTTTCTATTAAACTTAAGATGTAGCAGTCATAGTTATACTTTAATAACACCAGGCTATGTTATATATTTGTCTTAAATGTATCAACCTGTTGGGAAGAAAGAGAGTCTGAAAAAGGTGTTAATTTTTCAGTCTCTGACAAGCTGTCTACCAAATGCCTTTCCTGTGACAATAAATAGGTTTTGTTTGACGTGTTTATTTACATGATATTTAATATACCTTGCTTTGAAAGGAGAAAAAGAATAACTTGAATCAAGGGCAGATTCCTTTGCTTCATGCAGGTAAGATAAATTCAAGATCTCTAATACAAAAAAGCACTAATCTTTCCCTGCTGCTGCTGCTGCTAAGTCGCTTCAGTCGTGTCCGACTCTGTGCAACCCCATAGACGGCAGCCCACCAGGCTCCCCCGTCCCTGGGATTCTCCAGGCAAGAACACTGGAGTGGGTTGCCATTTCCTTCTCCAATGCATGAAAGTGAAAAGTCAAAGTGAAGTTTGTTCAGTCGTGCCCGACTCTTAGTGACCCCGTGGACTGTAGCCCACCAGGCTCCTCCATCCATGGGATTTTCCAGGCAAGAGTACTGGAGTGGGGTGCAATTGCCTTCTCCGAATAGTGAGAGCCAAAAATTCTTCATACCTTCCTTTCTTTTGTTGTTCACTTAGGGGAAATCCTATTCTTGTTTTCTCCTTTTGAAGTGAATGGACTAACAATAAATAGAAAACAGTAAATATTATAAAATTCTGGGATTCACTGCACAATGGCTTTTCCCCTTTCACAAACTTGCAAATAATACATTTATTAGAATATAATTGGGTTGTCAATTCCTCCTTCAGGGGATCTTCCCAATCCAAGGGTCTAACCTGGTCTCCGTTATTGCATTCAAATTCTTTACGGTCTGAACCACCAGGAAAGCTCAAACTGGATGGGGATAATTTGTAAGCAGAAGTCCTTTTTTTTACTAAAGACAAGCAAATCTGAGAGACTTACAAGTTTCAAATACTCCTACAACACTTCAAATTAATTTCATGTTCATTAGCTGAAAGTTGTAGTTAATTACAACCCACTCCAGTATTCTTGCTTGGAGAAACCCATTAACAGAAGAGACTGGTGAGCTACAGTTCATGGGGTCACAAAAAGTCGGATTCAACTGAAGAACCAAGTGGGTTCACACACAGACACTTGTATTCCACTACTGGTATGTAACATTGACATCTACTCAAGTTATTTATTTCTTTATTTTTTAATAGAGACGTTTGCACTTTTATAGACTTTTGCTTCAAACTACTTTAGAAAACAGGAAAACATTTATAAAAATAGTAGAGTGATGAAAGCTCTTCTGAATTTTAAGAGAGACTATGACTTTCTCTTGTGGTGCCTGAGAGGTAGGAGCACAGATAGAACACACATGTAGGACAATTTCATCTAGTAGTTTTTTTACATTTTTTTTTTTAAGTGGACCATTAAAAAAAAAAAAAAAAAACTCTTTATTGGGTTTGCTACAGTTTTGCTTCTGTTTTGTTTTGGTTTTTTGGCCGCATGGCTTGTGGGATCTTAGGCCCCTGATCAGGGATCAAGCCTGTACCGCCTGCATTGAAGGTGAAGTCTTAACCCTTAGACCACTAAGGAAGTCTCCATCTAGTAGTTTTTTAAGAAAGTATTAATTCTCAAATTTTTCCATTTTTGTGTTTGTAGATAAAATCTATTTTTTCCTCCAAGGATTCCAAACAATAACAATGTGTTTTTCAAATGTTTAAGTGTTAAGAAATTTATGTACATTCCCTAAAGGAGCCTAAACACAAGTTTCAAGTTTCTAAAGAGTAGTTATATATAATGAAAGAAAAATATTTTTTTTCACGCTATGGGAAAATCTGTTGAAAGTAACCATTGAGCTTTGTAGAATGTAAAAATCAATACTTGATTTTTTTTTTTTTTGCCAGCAAGATGTTCTTGCAACTTGTTCACTACACAAAATGATTACTACTAATAGTAATATTATATATATATATATATATAATATGTGTGTGTATATAATTTTTGCAAATAATTCTTTTGGTGCTGTCCAAAACTGTGAAAAGATTGTGCTACTTGATAGCAGCTTTTCTTGTTGATACAGCTCAAGAGTTCAAAATATAATGTTTTTTCACACATAGTAGGACTGAAATTATGTGTTGGAAAAACATTGTTGCTTCATTTTAAGGCAATGCAAAATACAAACAAAGCAAGCATTACAAGCAAGAAAGGAAAATACTCAGATAACTGTTTCTGGGAGGGATCTGAAGGCCTAGTGTAACGGTTGATGTGATATTACAACCAGTTACAGGCATAACATCTAGGGGACAGGAGGTGTGTTTTCAAATCTATTTGAGTAGAAAACAAAACTGATCCCCATACAGAAAGCCAAAAATCCAGACACACTGCTTCCCCTGTGGAATGGAGACTGGAAACAGTGCCCTTAGCCTGCTGCTAAGTCGCTTCAGTCATGTCCGACTCTGTGTGACCCCATAGATGGCAGCCCACCAGGCTCCCCTGTCCCTGGGATTCTCCAGGCAAGAACACTGGAGTGGGTTGCCATTTCCTTCTCCAATGCATGAAAGTGAAAAGTGAAAGTGAAGTCGGTCAGTCGTGTCCAACTCTTAGCGACCCCATGGACTTCAGCCTACCAGGCTCCTCCGTCCATGGGATTTTCCAGGCAAAATACTGGAGTGGGGTGCCATTGCCTTCTCCAGCCCCTAGCCTAGAGAAGTGATGTTATCAACACAAACTGGAATATCAAGCAGGTGCCAAGTGATAATATTATCTCTAATTTCACATGACATCAATGGCAAGGCAGTTCTCATGAGAAACACACAATTAGTCTAGATTCTTTGAAAAGCTTATAACCCTAACAGGACAAGTGTTACCAACTGAAACACTTCTTACAGAAAGGGAGAACCCATCATTAGATCACCATAAAAAGTTACAGCGATACCAGGAAGCAAACTGCTAGGAGTGAGACCTAGCTGATTAAAAACAGGAGGTTTGTACTCTAAGAATGAAGTTTCTGAACGTGTAAATCAAGTATATTGGAAATGATCTCAGAGAAAGGAGACAAATCATTAAATAAAAATGAGACTGTATTAAAAATAGATTTTCTAAGTTAAAAAATCAAATCACCAGACATTTTAAACATTAGATTATCTAATGATGAATAAAGCATTAGCAGACTTAATTAATTAGAATATAGCTACACAATCACTGAATTTAGATCAGTGATGGAAAGAAACAGAATATATGAAAATGAATTTGAAAAATGGAGGCATGCAGGCAAAGTTCCAGCCTTTATCTATTAAAAGTTGAAGAAGCAGGTAATTGAGAAAATGTGAAGATATGTGATACTCTAATATAGTTTGTTAAAATTTTTCCAGGATTGAAGAAAGACAGGAGTGATCAGATTGAAGGTTTATACTGAGTTCCAAGCAGCACAAATAATAACAAATGCCCAGACAGACACACGGTGGTACAGGGGCTGAACATCAGAGACAAAGGGGCAGCAGATGGCGTAGAGGTCACATGGGAGCATCAGTGAAATTCAGGTGCCAGTGCATACCTGAGGAAAACGAAGACAATGTCAGACAATAAGCAAACAAACAAAGAACCCAGATGAAGAAAATGCAAAGTAATTGTATACGACATTAATTGTAACAGTTGTCAAAGTTTTAAGGTTTTGACTGGTAAAAGTTGTTACAGATTATATCTGGATAGGTATTGGCTGGAATTAAGATGATAACACTAGTAAAAATTTTTAAAAGATGGACATTAAATGCTACATTTAAGCATGGGTGTTAAGCAGTTAAATGATAAACCTAAAAGTACACTGCTTTAATTTCAAAACAGAGAAAACAATATGGGAATCAAGGAAATGCAATCTATCCAACAGTGGGCAGGAAAGGGAGACATAAAAACAAAGCAAAAATACTGTTAATTAGAAACCACAAAACTAAGTCATAGAAATTATTTCACAAGGTCAGTCATAATAAAACTCCTCTTAATTTAAGGCTGAAAGTTACTCTTTTTTTAAACTCTATATTTTATATTGGAGTATAGCCAATTAATAACATTGTGATAGTTTTAGTTGAACAGTAAAGTGACCCAGCCATAAATATGCATGTATCCATTCTCCCCCAGACTCCCCTCCCATCCAGGCTGTAAGGCAGAAATTTTCTGAGTGAATAATAATAACCCGACAATGTGAAAATTATAAGATTCCTAACTGTCTATCAGTAAGAAACTGGCATAGAAAATTGTAGTGCATTTGTAAAATGGCACAGTATAAGGTATTTAAAGTGAATGCACTGGATCTACGTGTATTGACCTAAGATAAACCATGGAAACAATTTAGAAGGAAGTAAGATGCAAATGATACATATGGATTAATATCTCAGTGGATAAAAATCAAAGTTCAAACAGTGGCTTGCAAGCGTACATCATATTATCCCTGACTATCTAACTCTGCCAACTTCTCTTAGCATTCTCCCCTTAAATTACTGTGACCTGTTCACAACTGACCTTTTGCAGTGACTGAGCCAGTGTGTCTTCATGTCGATGCCTTTCACTCTGCCTGAGATGTTCTTCCTTCAGATTTACATATACCTGTTCTGCACTTCACTGAAGTCTGCTCATGGTCACCCATCAGGGAGGCTTTTCCTCCCCACTCTAGCATCACATCTCTGTTGTGGTCGTGCGCTATTCCTTCATTATGTCCCCTGACATTCGATTAGATACTTAATTTTTTAATTTATATATTTTAAAACCATTTTATTGAAGTAGGGTTGGTACAAAAAGCTGTTTATCTGTAATGTACACAACTTGATGAGCCTGGTGACAGAGAAACCCAAAAGATGATTAAAAGGTGGTGGAGACTCATGGAGAAGAGAATGTGAGTGAAGATTTGTTAATCGTGGGCAGAATAGGAGGTTAACCGACCATGTTCCATTGGTGTTAAAACACAGAATAAGTTTGCTGCTGCTGCTAAGTCACTTCAGTCGTGTCCGACTCTGTGCCACCCCATAGACGGCAGCCCACCAGGCTCCTCCGTCCCTGGGATTCTCCAGGCAAGAACACTGGAGTGGGTTGCCATTTCCTTCTCCAATGCATGAAAGTGAAAAGTGAAAGTGAAGTCGCTCAGTCATGCCCAACTCTTCACGACCCCATGGACTGCAGCCTACCAGGCTCCTCTGTCCATGGGATTGTCCAGGCAAGAGTACCCATTTCCTTCTCCACAGAATGAGTTTAAATGCTTAGAATTCTGATGAAAATACCTGTTTCTTGTGACAAGAGAGAGAGATGAAGAGAATATTGTTAAATTATTGTACTAGTAACTTGACTAATGGTAGATAATCTAGGTAGAAAACATCTTTTTGAAGATAAGAAAACATAAATGGACCTATTTATGAATAATAATACCCACAAAATGTTGAAAGCAATAGCAGTAACTTCATTGCTGCTTAATTGTGGGACCAAGAGGCCTAGGTTTAAAGCTGAGCTTACACACAGCTTAATGACACATAGATACTGACAGTCAAGCATTCTACTGAAGTATTTTCTGTTAAGCCTATTACATTTATTGATCAGTTGAATGCCTTCACTCATTAATTCATGCATTTATCATGTATTTAACTACAGACTTATTCATTAAGTAAATGGAGTAAAGCAGTAAGATAGAGTGAAATTAGCAAGAGTTAATTAGATCATTCATTCTTCACATTTAGAGTGCATATCATATGCCAGACACTAGGACTGTGGTTAATAAGTAAAGCTCCCTTTCCTTCAAGCAGATCACAAAATAAAAGAGGACTGTACATAAACGCATATTTAAGAAATCGGAATGAGTGCTACAGTAGATATGCGTTTGCATACTGCAGTGATGTCCAGTGGAAGGAGGAACCTACATCTTTTGCAGGCGTTCAAAAAAATGACATAACTGGTATTTCAGAGTGAAGGAACAGTGTGGCAAAAGCACAGAGATAAAACATTGTCACAACTAAACAACCCGGTAACAAAGTGAGCTTCAGGCAATTGAATTTAAGTCATCAAAATAACCAAACAAATATGGTTACTTCAAAATGTCAATTTTTAATGAAGCTATTTTGGTCATCAATGAAATGTCCTGTTCATTATCTGCCATCTTACCTCTTCTAAGAATGTGAAGACTTGCATTTGAAATACCACCACTCTTTGCTGCTGCTAAGTTGCTTCAGTCGTGTCCGACTCTGTGCGACCCCTTAAATGGCAGCCCACCAGGCTCCCCCATCCCTCGGATTCTCCAAGCAAGAACACTGGAGTGGGTCACCATTTCCTTCTCCAATGCATGAAAGTGGATGTGAAGTCGCTCAGTCATGTCCGACTCTTAGCGACCCCACTTTTATACAGGACTATTAAGAGGTGTTTCCTATATGTTAAGTAAAATTTTATTCAGAAAATTTTAGTGCTTTTCATGACTTCTCTCTTGAGTTGTGGTTTCTTCAAAAGCATAAATGTACAGATTAACTGTACTGATTAATGACTTATTTTTCATAACAATTTTCTCCACTGCCTATCAGAATAAAAAGGTAATTATTGCCAAAGTAGTCAATGGCTGAGAACTTAAACAGAAGTTTATCAATATTATCATGAATAATATTGGTACATTATTTAGTGTATAACCTTAGCTCAGTTATACTCAAAAAGATACACTCTCATCTATGACAAGAGAACTAAAAACCTGAATTAAAGAGACATTATTGGGCTTTCCGGGTGGTGCAGTGGTAAAGAATCTCCATGCCAATACAGGAGATACAAGAGACATGGGTTCGATCCCTGGGTTGGGAAGATCCCTGGAGTGAGAAATGGCAACCCACTTCAGTATTCTTGCCTGGAAAATTCCAAGGACAGAATAAATGGGTAGAGAACAGTCCATGGGGTCACAAAGAGTCAGACATGACTGAGCAACTGAAGACATACACAGATACACATGCCGTTGCCCATGGAGCAAAGAGGAGGAAACAAAAGGAACTCCAGTAATCACCAATCCGCAGAATGACCTTCAATTTACGGCCTCACTATGCCAGAAATCCCATTAACCACAGGTGAAGCAAGAAAAAATATCAGTAACAACTCTCACCGCATATTTCCTGGAGATGAAGGTAGAGTTAATGAGAAAATGTTAGTAAAACATTTTAAGCTTCTTTGTAGGAGGACACTATATAAATACAGAGCAATATTATTAGTCATTTTAATGGGCTGGGAATTTTTACTGCTTGAGAATTCTACCCCATTTGACTTACGCTGCTCTTGCATTGCTGTATATTCTTTGTTTTACAGCTTAGCAAAGGTATTTTAAATTTCTAACTTTCTATTATCTCTGAGTATTAGGGTTGTGCCAACCAGCACATCTGTACTTAAGAGTTCCAAAGGTAGAATCTGATATTTAATGACTTTTGAATTCCATGGCTGGGTAGCTGTGTTGAGAGACATTATTTATTATTGTGCTATGTACAAATGAAAATCACAGTGAAAAAGGCAAATGCTTATCTAGAAAATATAACTTCTTGGTTGGGTAGGTGGCTGCAGAAATCCCAGGGCAAAACCTTTTTATTAGAACTCAGGAGCCCCACTCCTCTTACTCTCTCAGTCAGTAACAGGCCAAGCAAACCATTTCAGGTTCAACCAAAGAGTAAAGCTTTCAAGGATGACAATCTACTCTTCATTCCAAGTAACTGCAAACAGTTACTAACTCAACATAACAGTTAGTTATGTTGAGGCCCTGATTAGTAAGGTGGTGTTAAACGTTTCTTCGGGAACTAGATTTTACCAGTATATTTCAGAAAGTGAAACTTCAAAGCTGAGTTTGTGTGAATATATTCAGGGAGGCACATTTCACCTTTTCCTCTGATAGATATATCAAAGTGGGTAGTGCTGCTAGAATAAAAGATTTTGTAGTAAGAAAATTTCTTATTATTTTAAGGGCTGCCTCACACAGTGCTAACAGGCTTTCTCCTTTCTGACTGTTCCTGCTTGAAGCACGCTGAAAGTATAGCAACAGGCATAAGGACTTCCCCCATTGCTCCTCTGCCTTTAAGTTTCTAAAGGTTTGATACCCACTCTCTTTATGTGGCCATTCGTTGGTCACATTTCTATATCACTCAAGTCATGAGTTTTTTCCCATTCTGTATCCCTCCATCTTCATGCTAACTTACAACGTCCACATCGATACCATCACTTTGGCCTTGCAGAACTTTAACCTTCTCAACTCAGGATACATTTTTTTGCCTCTCTTAACCTTCTCCTGTGACTGATCATTAGATCATATCATCTCTCAGACTATTCACTTTCTGGAAAAAAAAAAAATCCTTTCTCTATATTTATTCCTTAAATGTGGAGCTTTCTTAGAGGTATGTTTTCAGCCCTATTCTTTCTGTTCTTGACAAACTTCCTGGGTTCTGTTCATTCGAAACTACAGTTTGGGGTACTTAGCCACCCCATATGCTTACATAAATAAGCACACTCTTGCTACACATACCCACACAAAGACCCCTATACAACTTGTGGCTTATGTTGTTTGAGTTTATACATACATATATAGTTTGTGTATATGTCTAGCTGTGATTTTCTTTACTTTAATCTTACTTGGGGTTTACTGAGTTTTGCGAGGCTACAAATTTAAAATTTTCATAGTATTTGGGAAGTGTTTGGTCATATTTTAAATTTTGCTCTCTGCCAGATGTCTCTCTTTTATCTTTTGGGAATTTCAGTTACTGTTCTATTGGAATGTTGAAAATTACTCCATATATTACTATGGTCTTGTTTTTCTTTTTAAAAAAGATCTATTATTCATAGTGAATAACTTCTACTCATCTAACTTCCTGGTTAATGATTCTTCTCCACCTCAAATCTTCTTTTGTGTCCTCTGTGTTTTTTTTTTTTCATTTCAGATATTGTATTTTGTAATCTCTAGAATTTTCATATCTTTTTCATAGTTTCCACTTTCTCACTGATATTACCTATGTACTCACATTTAGCAATTTTTCATTATTATTTCAACACATCTTCCTTTGATTATTTGAGCCTGTATATTATACATGTTGTCTACTAAATCCAAAATCGGTGCCTACTCAGAGTTTCTATAGACTTTTGTCGGGGGCGGGGGGTGCTGGTCTTTTGTATATTTTTTGTTTGAATATTAAGCATTGTAGACAATACCAGGTAGTGACTCTGGATTCTGTTTTGTTCTTCGGAAGGTTGTTTTTGTTTTGTTTCTTTTCTTTTAATAATTCAAGAACTTGCTGACGTTGAACTGCAAAACAGTGTACAACCTCAAATATCTCATATCAGACTTTTTATTTGAGTTTCCTCCTGATTGCTTTCCTGAGGTCCTTCATTCAGCTCTGTTGTTTAATAATTATGCAATTATTTATGCAGAGGTTATGTTCAGTTCAGTTCAGTTCAGTCGCTCAGTCGTGTCCGACTCTTTGAGACCCCATGAATCGCAGCATATCAGGCCTCCCTGTCCATCACAAACTCCCGGAGTTCACTCAGACTCAAGTCCATCGAGTCAGTGATGCCATCCAGCCATCTCATCCTCTGGCGTCCCCTTCTCCTCCTGCCCTCAATCCCTCCCAGCATCAGGGTCTTTTCCAATGAGTCAGCTCTTCTCATGAGGTGGCCAAAGTACTGGAGTTTCAGCTTCAGCATCATTCCCTCCAAAGAAATCCCAGGGCTGATCTCCTTCAGAATGACTGGGTGGATCTCCTTGCAGTCCAAGGGACTCTCAAGAGTCTTCTCCAGAGGTTATGTTGAGACACCCAAAGCCAGAAAGGATTCTACTCTTTGCCACCTCAGTGTTGCTCAGGCTGAGGAATGCACTCAAAATGCAGCACAATTACACATCTTTCCAGAGTTTCTTTATTCATGGTACTGCCAGGTCCCCTGGAGAAGGAAATGGCAACCCACTCCAGTTGCCTGGAGAACCCCCGTGGACAGAGGAGCCTTATAGGCTACAGTCCATGGGGTCGCAAGAGTCGGACACGACTTAGCAACTACACCACCAGCACCACCAACCTCGCATCTCCTCCACACGTGTACAGTTTAGAACTTGTTCAACCTGTGTGTATTGTCTCAGACGTTTGGCATGTGTTTTCTCTATGAGTGAGACTTTCTCACTTTAACAATATTGTTCTATAGTGTTTAGTTGCTCTGTTGGTTGCCCTTAAACTAAGTCTACCCGCTCCACACCTCCAGTTGGCAAAACTCTGTTTGAACTGCCTAGGTTTGGGAGAATGCGAATATCCTTGGTTCAAAAAAAGCAAAAGTTCTTTTTACTTGATGTAGCAGGTGATTTTCATAAACAAACACTTCACACTTTGTTGCTGGCATTTGGCCACTTTTCTATATGCTGAATTGATCGTTTTACTATTTTTGTCTATGTTTATTTTTAGATCCTACAGATAAGAATTGCCTGATTTCTTCACACTGCCCTTAGAAAAAGTTGAGCCCAGATTACCATTTTAAAATACAAATATTTAGTCTTCAATTTTGTTGAAAATTTGTTTTGAGGTGCAAAAGCAAATCACCTCACCTTCAAATTCCTTAAAGGCTAAAAATAATCCCCTTAATTGTTATGATCGGCAAAAAGAGTGACCTGGTTATATTACAGATAAGAAAATACAAACAAGATCTAACCACTAATTTTTGTAAATTTTTTTTAAATTTTATGCTTTACTTATCTATTTGATAAGGACTTTTACAGTGCTGATTTTTCTCCAAAGAGCTACTTTTGGAATTGATGGCCATACATGCTCAAGTGGCACTGCAAAATGACCACCTCTAGGAGCCTTTCCTTCCTTCCTCTGAACATCAGTACAGCTCATACCTGCTTCAAACGTCTGCCTCCGCCTTGTTAAAATAAGCTCGTTAAGCAAAGAGCATAAAATCTATGTGTTTCTGAATGTGGCATAGTACACAAACAGAGAAGATACCGACTAGACCACTATATGGGGTCAGTTTTCACCTCCTCACTGTGTAGGACTTTATTTTTAGTCATTTTACTCATGTTGCTCTTGCTCTACATTTACCAGCAGAGCGAGTTTCTAAATAGTATATCCAAGTTTCTAAATAGTATATCCAAGTTTCTAAATAATGTATCTTATTGGGGTCAGGACGATAAGAGATATCAGGGCATGCATTGCCATCTTTGGTTCAGAATATGTGGTCAAGTGAGTCATTGCTAAGTATTGAAAAGAAAGTTCCTAAACTATGAGTTATTTAAGGTTTTGTAAACTTAGAAACTCTCTAGTAGATAACAGTAAAACTCTACTTCCTCTTTTACTGTTATGTTTTATGTCTCATTTTACTTATACCTAAAAGAAAAATCTCTTACATAATTGAGGCAATCTGTTGGGATATCTGAGTGAAACTCGTTGCAAAATACTCATACATATTTGAGGAAGAAAAAACAGCATAACAGTTATCAGCATCACGTGTGATGTTTTTGACATAATTCAGTTGTTGTCTTTTCATTCCCCTAAACTGTCACTAACTTTACATTACATATCTGTTTTGTATTATTTTTCTTAGTAAAGCAAGAAAGGAAGCTGTAGCAAGGAAGCAGTAAATTGCTTTTTAAAAATTGCCTTTTGGCAATTAACTTTTCCTTGTATTATGAAAAGCAGGTATTGATAAACTAAAAACTCCTCTGTGTTTCCTCTTTCAATATTAAAGCAATCTAAGAAGTTTTAGTTGTGCTCTTCAGGCTAAATTCTCTGTACACATGTCCCTATTAAGATCAATTGCAGTGCCTTTTTCTCAAAAGGACTCCAAGTAAACAGCAGTAAATCATGCAGCTTGTTTTCCAGCATTGCAAATCTGCATAAGAATAACAGAAAACAGTAGATTGAAAACAGTTCTCTGAAACTCGAGAGAATAAAATCAATTCAGAGGACATGCAATAATGAGCTATACTGCAAAGCTCGGCTTAAAGAAGATACCTTTGTTTAGGAACAATATTTGACAGTTTTTTAGATTTATTTTTTTATTGCCACATGGTTAAGGGTTTTCTTTGAAAATATTGACCAAAATACAATTGAGCACATTTCATATCAAAATGTAGCAGAGACAAATCAATGCAAATACATATTATCACAACCTAGTCAGATAAGAAATCCTTTTAGATGTAAGCAGAATGACAACATTGACATTTGTAAATCCTTGCCTTTCAATAGCATGCTTGCATGCTAAGTCACTTCAGTCCTGTCTGACTCTTTGAGACCCCATGGACTATAGCCCACGAGGTCCTTTGTCCATGGGATTCTCTACGCAAGAATACTGGAGTGGGTTGCCATGCTCTCCTCCAATCTTCCTGACACAGGGATCAAGCCAGCATCTCTTATGTCTCCTGCATTGGCAGGGGGATTCTTTATCACTAGTACCACCTGGGAAGCCCCATTATTTTTTTTTAAAAAAATGACATTAATTACTAGAAATTTACATGTATGAGATAGGAAACTTGTATTGTTGTTTTCCACACATTAATTAAAGACATTTCATCAGCTTAGTGATTTTTGGCCACTGCCTTAGTGGCACATTACTCTTTTATATTTTTCTTTTAATTTTTTTTGACCAAAAAAAATCACCAAAATTTAAAAACTGAAGGATGATGAGGGTATGAAATACGCACAGCAACATGTTTTCCAACAAAAATTCCTTCAGGTGGTGCCAATCTTTATAAAGCTGCAAAAAAATTAAAATTTTAATGTTAGATAATACTTCAGGCTGAGTGCCAAACCCTTTCCAATCAAGATCAAAACAATTCTGAAAGATAATGAATCAATAAGGAATGCTTTCTGATGGTATTA
Source organism: Bos mutus (assembly GCF_027580195.1). Taxonomy (NCBI): domain Eukaryota; kingdom Metazoa; phylum Chordata; class Mammalia; order Artiodactyla; family Bovidae; genus Bos; species Bos mutus. The sequence continues at coordinate 26,983,884 of NC_091643.1, forward strand.
ACATCATTAAGTAAGTTTAAACCAGCTTTCAAAATGTAATTCTGAGTTTAGTTCAAAGAATTCTTGATAATGTAAATAAGACACAAGTTGGTCAAGTGTGTATGCAAGCTATCAATAGTTTAGTGATCTCGGTAGAAGTTTTATTTGTTGTTAGGAACTCCCTGAAATCTTTAAAGGCTGAAATGAGAAAATGTGTATTTATTTTTATTAAATAATCTCACAACTCACAATGACTCCATAATGCAGGATTATAGATTATAACATATGCTTAGTCAGAGAATGAAAATTTCTGAAACTGTGAGATTTCACAGTGTTACAATGTGAGTTAGGTCCCTATTTGTAATCTACTATATACAACAGCTATTTAAAATTTTCACTGCTAAATAGAGGCTGGTGAGAAATCAGACAAGTTAAAAAAAAAATTCTAACTGAGCAAAGCCAGTGTACCCTGAATAATCCAGCTTTGTTTTGTTTTTCTGTTACTATTTTCTCATACTTCTTGAAGGGATAGATAAAAAAATTTTGCATTAGCCAAACATTCTTCTTTTACCTTCCACTTACTAAAACTAAATAGATAGATGGATAAATAGATAAATAGATTCTAAAATAATATTGGGCAAATGTAATACACCCAAGGATTCCAGAAAAAAATTTGCTCTCTTGAAGATAAACAAAATCACCACAAAGCATGATCACCATTCCCCTGACCGCAGGAGAATCTTTATATGTGTTTGTACTGTTTTAGTGTGTATTTGGTTTCAGTTTTGTTTTTCTAATGTTCTTACATCTGTGACCACATTGCTGTCTCCAACTAATGTTTTACTTGGTAGCGCGTCATTGCTGGAAATGGAGCAGTATGCTTTTTCAGTTCATGAATACAGTATTTACTGAAAAGGGGTATTTTCTGCTATGATAATTTTCCTGGCCAGACAGAGTCTAACAATAAACATTTGTTTTACTTCTGATCCCCACAACAAGGAGACGTCTGCCAAAACTGTGGTTGTGAAAAGCATTTCCTCAGAAAGGGATAAGGGTATAACCATAAATTTAATTGTATACTCTAGTCTCTAAAATGACTCAGAATCACCAACTCTCAGCCAAACTTTCCCTTCCTTTTTTTCCCCTTTTCCTTCCATTTAATAAAACCATGAACTCTGAGCAGAGGAAGCAATAGGGAACTTTATCAAACAAATCTCAGTTATAAAATTGTCACCCAATGTTAAAACATTTTGTTATAATGAAAGTGAGAAGTGAAAATATTTCTGACTACATTGTTGGTAGGGGAGAGACGTGTGTTATTTTCTGGGTCCATTTTTGCTTAATAAATTGCATGAATGATACTGCCTCTAAAACTTTTGGGCTCTCTGAGATACACATAAAAGAAGAGAGAGTCATTTTCCCCTCCACCTGATACTTTTAATTAAATCAATAATTATAGTACATCTGGCTAGGTCCTTCTAATTGGAGAGTTAGAGCCTTTGAGGCCAACTACTTCTAATCTTAGCGGTCAGATGGTAGGAATCCAAAGTACGTGGAAGGTCAAATACTCATATTGGAGATGATATAATAATAGAATCAAATAATAGATGATAGAATAAAAATCCCAATGTTAGAAAGAACTTGTGGATCAAGATTTCATTGTTTTTTAAACCTCTCCTTATGCTTTTCTGCCCTATCTTTGCTGCTAAAAGGGTTGAATACTGTATTCATTGTTTCTTGTACGTTTTCCATCTTTGAATACCTTGTGCTTAGTCAGTCGTGTCCGACTGTTTGCAACCCCATGGACTGTAGCCTGCCAGGCTCCTCTGTCCCTGGGGATTCTCCAGGCAAGAATACTGGAATGGGTTGCCATGCTGCCATCCAGGGGATCTTCCCAACCCAGGGATCGAATCCAGGTCTCCCACATTGCAGGCGGACAGTACCGTCTAAGCCACCGGGGAACCCATGAATACTGCAGTGAGTAGCCTATCCCTTCTCCAGGTGATCTTCCTGACCCAGGAATCAAATGAGTCTCCTGCACTACAGGTGGATTCTTCACCAGCTGAGCTACCAGGGAAGCCCTGAATTAATATTATTCATTTCAACTCTTGTCTCAATAACACTTCTCGTTCCTGGTTATTCTCTTTGGAACTTGGTCCAATGTATCATTTCAGATGTTCTTGGATTTGAACACAGTTCTCCAAATTTATCAAGGAATAAAATTAGAGACAATGCTTTCCTATAATTAGGATTCAAAAACACTATTGTCTGTTCGTTTATAATGTTATTCAAGTCTTCTATTTTTATGTTGATTTTCTCTCTAGTTGTTCCATTCATTATTAACAGGGGAGTATTGAAATCTCCAAATATTTTTAGTTGAACTGTCAGAATTTCTTCCTTCAGTTCTGACATCACTTAAACCTATCACATCAGGAGTTAGAGTTTCATTTTATGAATTTGGGGGAGACACAAACATTCAGTTTCTAACTGAAAATCTGAAAAGTCCTACTAGCATCATACTTCATGGTGAATTTCTTTTTCCTAATCTTAGAGGTAAAGCAGATATATACTGCCATTTCTGTTCAACATTGTACTATAGATTTTATCCAGGAAAACTAAGCCAAAAAATAAAAGAACAAAGCATTTAAATTGAATGGAAAATGTAAATCTATGTCTATTTGCAGATGACACAATACTGTATATAAAAAATTATAAGGGCAGCAATTCAAAATGCTGAAGAGATAATAAATAAGGATGAAAGAATATCAACTGATATACAAAATTCAATGGTATTTCTGTATACTGTCAATGAACAACCCAAAAATGAAATTAGGAAAACAATTCCAGTTCTAATAACATTTAAAATATATATAAGAACAAATCTAATGAAAGAAGTTCAAGACTTGTATACTTACAACTACAAAACATCATTGAAAGAAATTAAAGATGATCTAAATAAAAAGGAATATATCTGTATTCAAGAATTGGAAGACTTGATATTGTTAGTATGGCAAATTTATCTACAGTATTCTAAGTGAATGAGGCCCCAAACAAAAGGCCACATATTATGAGTCTACTTATATGAAATATCAAGAAGAGGCAAGCCCAGAGACAGAAGTAAACAATATTTGGAAGAGGGAAATTGAGAGGAGTTACAGCTAATATTTGGTGTGCATTTTCATTTTGGGGTGATGAAAATGTTCTGGAATTAGATAACAGGGATGGTTGCATGAATACATGAAAGAGCACTGAATTATATACTTTAGAAAGTGTAATTATATGGTATATGAATAGTGTCTCTAAGCTGTTCTTGTTGACAAACCATTTTTGGTGTGTATTTGAATATTTCTCTATGCCTTCACTAAAACATAAAACTGTCCACAGTAATGGAGGTCTTTATTTCAGATATACTTGCATGATACACAGATGCTGTGATATATACTCTCTACATAAATAAAACCCTTAAAAAAAAATTTGATCCCTTGGCCTTTCTTCAAAGTAGTCCTTTAGGTTCCACTTAGGGAAATGTTTCTGATCTCTAGCATGCTCTGAAAATTGCTCTTTAAAAAAAAATTGTAATCCCAAGAATTATATAACTCTCTTATGGCGCACTTAATACATTTTATGTTCTTTCTCAAGTACAAAGATAAAGAGAAAGCTTTTATTATGGCCTTTCGAAAGAAAGATTTAGTTAGTTCCCAACAAGGGCCAAACTGAGCAAGTGATCCTACATGTAGAGTGCAATTTTATCTTTATTGACACCGTTTAAACACAGTATAAATTTCACTGTTCTAACATTTTATATGGAAAGCCATGTAGGATACACTTTCCCTCATGTCTTCTTCACACACTAATAGACTTAGTATAATGGAGTGCGGGACGTGTACCTTTGTTATTTATTTAATGCTTGTGGTGGTGAAAGTTGCTCAGTCATATCTGGCTCTTTGAAACCCATGGACCATATGGTCCATGGAATTTTCCAGGCCAGAATATTGGAGTAGGTAGCTGTTTCCTCCTCCAGGGGATCTTCCCAACCCAGGGATTGAACCCAGGTATCCTGCATTGCAGGCAGATTGATTACCAGCTGAGCCACCAGGGAAGCCCATTTAATGCTTGTAATATGAATAAAAGTATAACAAGGTAGGTGGAAACATGATTTATCTATCCAGTGCGTTTGTATGAATATTTGTTGTTTAGTTGCTTAGTTGTGTCCAACTCTTTGTGACTCATGGACTGCAGCACGCCAGGCTTCCCTATCCTTCACTATCTTCTGTGGTTTGCTGAAAGTGATGTCCATTAAGTCAGTGATGCCATCCAATGATCACATCCCCTGTCATTCCCTTCTCCTGGCTTCAATCATTCCCAGCATCAGGGTCTTTTCCAATGAGTTGGCTCTTCATATCAGGTGGCCAAAGTATTGGAGCTTCAACTTTAACATCAATCCTTCGAATGCATATTCAGGACTGATTTCCTTTAGAGGTGACTGGTTTGATCTCCTTGCTGTCCAGGGGACTCTCAATAGTCTTCTGCAACACCACAGTCTGGAGGCATCAATTCTTCAGTGCTCAGCCTTTTTTATTGTCCAGCTCTCACACCCACACATGACTACTGGAAAAATCACAGCTTTGAATAGATGGACCTTTGTTGGCAAAATAATGTCTCTTATTTTTAATATACTGTCTAGGTTTGTCATTGCTTTTCTTCCAAGGAGCAAGAGTCTTTTAATTTCATAGCTGCAGTCACTGTCCACAGTGATTTTGGAGCCCAAGAAAATAAGGTCAATCACTGTTTCCACTGTTTCCCCATCTATTTGCCATGAAGCGATGGGACCAGATGCCATGATCTTCGTTTTTGGAATGTTGACTTTTAGCCAACTTTTTCACTCTCTTCTTTCACTTTCATCAAGAGGCTCATTAGTTCCTCTTCACTTTCTGCCATAAGGGTGGTGTCATCTGCATATCTGAGGTTATTGATATTTCTCTTGGCAATCTTGATTCCAGCTTGTGCTTCTTCCAGCCCAGCGTTTCTCATGATGTACTTTGTATATAAGTTAAATAAGCAGGGTGACAATATACAGGCTTGATGTACTCCATTCTCAATTTGGAACCAGTCTGTTGTTCCATGTCCAGTTCTAACTGTTGCTTCTTGACCTGCATAGAGATTTCTCAGGAGGCAGGTCAGGTGGTCTGGTATTCCCATCTCTTTAAGAATTTTCTGCAGTTTGTTGTGAAATCACTTTCTTACTTTTACAAAATCTACTGAAGGTGATGTGCAGCAAAATCATGTCATCAAATAAAGATATGTTAAAAATATGAGGAAGTATTATCAAGAGAATGACTTAAATAGACCCAAAGCTGTTAAACACTCTCATCACTTAATGACTAAATTACTGAAATGTCTCCAAATAAGATTCTCACCCTCTAACCTAGTCCACTTAGCACATTCTTTATGCATCCAATAAATTTAAATTCCTGAAATACTTTTTTACTAAGACCTATAAAATCTTAAAATAATGATCATACTTAGGGCTTTTGTAACTTTTTTCATATAAATTATCTAACTTTACAATAACCCTAAGAGGCAGGCAGAACAGTTGATATATCTTTAACAGTGAAGAATACCATGATACAGAAATAGAAAGTTACTGATCAAAAATATGTCAAGTACAAATAAGTTTAAGGTGAAAAGTGTGGAAAAAGGTATACCAGACAGTAATCAGAAGAAAGTAGATTTCAGAGCAATAAACATCATATATTGTATTTTATAGGGCTAAAGGGTCAATTCATGAAGAAGCCATCATGATAGTAAATGCATACACAGCTAACAACACAGCTTCAAAATATATAAAGTTTAAGCTATTTTAAAGAAAAATAGCCAATTACAGTTAATTTGTAGATAATAGTCACAGTTATGGTAAGAATCTTCAATACTTCTCTCTCAGTAATTAAGATAGCTAGTAGCAAATTAGTAAGGGTGTCGAAACCCCGGAAAACACTAATTGCATTTATAGATCACATAATAGCAGAATAATTCACATTCTTTTCAAGATCACATGGATCATTTGCCAAGACAGAACATATTCTGGGCCAGAAAATAAGTCATATTAAATTTCATAAATTGAAATCAAACTGTACATCCTGGACCTTGTAGAATTAAAATACAGACAAGTAGTAGAAATATATGTGAAAAAATCTGAAAATATTAAAAAAATAAAACTTGTATTTGTAAATAGCCCATTTGGTGAAAAACACAACATAATAAATAACTAAGTTGAATGAAAACTCACAGTATTTAAAAATTTATGAGATGCTGTTAAATTAGTGCTTAGAGTGAAATGTGTAGCATCAAATACTTGATTAGAAAAGGAGAAAAGTCAGGTATCAGTTATCTAAGCTTCCACATTAAACAGCTACTAAAAGGAAGTAAGTTGAAACCAAAATAAGCAAGAAGGAAGGAAACAGTAAAGATGCAAGCATAAATTAATGAAATTGAAAGCAGAAAATCAACAGACAAAATAAATAAAACAGACAGTTTTTTTAAGATAAAGTTAATAAGCTTATAGTCAGACCAAAAAAGAGAGAGAGAGAGAGAGGATACAGATTATCAATATCAAGAATAAAAAAAGAAGTGGGGAGGGGAAACGACAGATTCTGAGGTTTTTAAAGTATGAGAAATATTAGGAAATGTTTTATGTCCTTCTGTCCCTAGATAAACTGGACAAATTCCTTGAAAGCTATGAAGTACCAAAGCTCATGGGGAAAAAATAATCCAAATAGTCTATGTGTATTAAAGAACTTGAGCTATGAAAGCTCCATTGGTGAAATCTGTAAAAATATTATAAATTCTGTAAAAGCTTTCTCTGGAAAGGGAAAAGGAAGGGATCTTTCCCAATTTACTTTATGACAACATAATTACTCGGTTACCAAAACCGCAGGAAGACATTTCAAGATAAGTCAGCTATAGGCCATTACATGATCTCTCTTGAGCATAAATACAAAACTTATCAGGACAGTTTTATTAAGTAGAACTCAGTGACACATAGTATGGATAATAGGTCATAACAAGGCATGTTTCATTTTGGACATGCAGGATTCATTTAACAATTGAAAATCAAACAGTTTAATTTGCTGTATCAATGTACAAAAGAAATAAAACCATACAATCATGTCATTAGAGGCAAAAAAGCTTAACCTGCATTCCTTACAAAAACTCTCAACAAGCTAAGAATATAAAGGAACATCTTCAGTCTCATAAAGGGCATATACAAACAGTGTATGGTTAGCAATAAAATACGTTAACCTATTAAAAGACAGTAATTTGGTTTCTGGTTTTGGGTATTATGAATAAAGTTTCTATAAATATTCACAGGTGGATTTTTGTATGTACATAAGTGTTAACTTCTCCTGGGTAAACATTTAGAAGTGAATTTTATGGCCCTTAGGATAAATGTATATTTAAGTTTGTTAGACAAACTTCCAAACCATTTTCCAGTTTGCATTCCCACCGGCAATTTCTGAGCATCTGAGCTCACATCCTTGCTGGTACTTGGTGTAGTGTGGAGAACAATTCTACAATACCCCACTGCCTTTCAGTGTCTCATTGGATCATTGCTTCAAGGACTTTTTAATCCCTCCAGGAGAGATCTTTAAACATTGTGGATGAAGGATTCCCTGTGAGGCTTGAATTTCCTGAGGGGTGTGTTGGCAGTCTGCTTGCTGGGCTCTTATGTGATTGCTATCAGACTAGATCTGTCAATTTCAGGAGATGCCATGTTACTGTTCCTTTAGATAACCAAATCTCTGCTGTTGTCTGCTCTTTAATCTCTGATATCTTTTCCTTAATGGTGTTCAACAAAACTCCCTGAATGTTATTAAATGTAGTGAGGAGATTTAGAAACCACTGCCACTGGCCAATGATTGTAGTTCTAACAGGAGCATAGCCTCCTCTTGTGTTCTTAAATCGCTCAAAATGATTGGATAAAGCTCCTACCAGCTGTCTCTTAAAGGCACATGGTCATTCTAGAAGTAATAAACCCCTTCTTTTAGATGTATTTGGCACTTTTTCTGCAGGTTACCAGGTGGTTATTGAGTAATAAGGAGAAAAAACTGAAACCAACCCTTTTAACCTAGAGGATGGAGTAGCTTTCCTCAAAGGTTATTTTAGATGGCAGACGGTAGAACATTGAGATCCCTGTTGTTGCTGGTTCATAAGACCCTGTAGCTTATTATGCATATCCAGACATTTACAGATAAACAGTGGCATAGAGCACTACTCTTTGCGGAGAAATGTCACTGTCCAACTTTGAGAATAATTCAGAGAATTAAATAGAAGTACTATAAAAATTATTGAGTTTTTTTGGTGGGGAAACTATATGGCAGTTAAGAGTTCCATTACATCTTTTTATGAAGAATGATTTTCCTAGTCAATTGTTCATCATTATGGTTATAATGCTACTTCTGATATTTATGTCATAGATATTTTCTAATACTGCTGGAGGCTTTTGAATGAAAAACTTCAAATCATACAGATAATTCAAAAAGGACACTCAGTAGCAAAAGCTCTAATCTTTTCAGAAATTTTCAGTAGTGTCTGAAACTTTTGACTTAAAAGCTATTCATACTTTTATAAGTGTACAAAATAGATATATTCAGTAGCAAAAATCTTGATATGCATATTTTTAACTTTTTATTTTGTATTGGGATATAGCTAATTAACAAGGAATGTTGTGAGTTTCAGGTGAACAGTGAAGGGGGTCAGCCATACATATACATGTATCTATTCTCCCCCAAACTCCCCTCCCATCCAGGCTGCCACATAACGTTGAGCAGTTTCCTGTGATATACAGTAAGTCCTTGTGGGTTATCCATTTCAGATATAGCAGTGTGTGCATGTTGATGCCAAACTCCCTAATTATCCCTTCCCCCCATCCTTCCTCCTACGACATAAATTCATTCTCTTAAGTATGTGAGTCTCTCTGTTTCGTAAGTGCATTTGTATCATTTATTTTTAGATTCCACATATAAGGGATGCCGTATATTTTTTCCTTCTCTGTCTGACTTCACTCAGTATGACAATCTCTAGGTCCATCCATGTGGCTGCAAATGGCATTATTTTATTCTTTCTTATTGGCTGACTAAAATTCCACTGTATATATGTGCCACATCTTCTTTGTCCATTTCTCTGTCAGTGGACAATTAGGTTACTTCCCTGTCTTGGCTATTGTAAACAGATATATGCCCAGGAGTGGGCTTGCAGGGACACATCATAGCTATATTTTAATCCATACTGTTCTCCATAGTGATTGTACCATTTACATTCCTACCGATAGTGGAGGAGGATTCCCTTCTCTCCTCATCCTCTCCAGCATTTATTGTTTGTGAATTTTTTGATGATAGCCATTCTAGCTGGTGTGAGATGACATCTCATTGTAGTTTTGATTTGCATTTCTCAAATAATTAGTGATGTTGAACATCTTTTCATGTGCCTCTTGGCCTTCTGTATGTCGTCTTTGGAGAAATGTCTATTTAGATTTTTGCTCATTTTTTGAGTGGGCTGTTTGTTTTAATGGTGTTAAGCCTTACATGTGTGCTAAGTTGCTTCAGTCATGTCCCACTGTTTGTGACCCCATGGACTGTAGCCCACCAGGCTTCTCTGTCCATGGGATTCTCCAGGCAAGAAAACTAGAGTGGATTGCCATGCCCTTCTCCAGGGGATCTTCCCAACCCAGGGACTGAATCTGTGTCTCTTATGTCTCCTGCACTGGCAGGAAGCCCTGTGAGTTGTGTGTAAATTTTGGAGACTAATCCTTTGTTGGTCACATCAACAAATATGCAAATACTTTCTCCCAATCTGTGGAATGTCTTTTTGTTTTGTTTATTTTGCTTCCTTTGCTGTGCAAAAGCTTTTGAGGGTAAGTAGGTCCCATTTGTTTATTTTTGTTTTTACGCCCATTATTCTGGGAGACAGATCAAAAAAAATATTGCAATTTATGTCAGAGAGTATTCTGCCTATGTTTTCTTATGTTTTAAAGTGTGGTCTTTAATTCATCCTGAGCTTATTTTTGTGTATGGTGTGAAAGAATGATCTAATTTCATTTTTTTCTTTACATGTAGTTGTCCAGTTTTCCAACCACCATTTGCTGAAAAGACTGTCTTTGAAACATTGTGTAGGCTTGCCTCTTCTGCCATAGATTAATCCATCATAGGTGCATGGGTTGATATATATAATTTTTAAATCAAAACAGTTATCTCAAAAATCTGGCTATTGATTTTTTTCTTATTTTATGGAGTAACAAAGACTTGTGAAATACATGGAGGAAATGAAGGAATGTCAGTGGCAGTCATTTTATTTTTTTTCTTTTAAATTCTTAATCGAAGGAACCGATGATCTGAAGATAATGTTGCCATTTCTGGCACTGTGGCAGCTGACTGCTTTTCTGATGAAGGGCACTTCAGCCTGAGATTGGTGCCGCAAGTTAATTCTCTGTGTCCTCTCCTGACCGGGAGCAGAAGGGTAGCAGGACAAAGGCAGACGTGAAGGGGAAGAAACCAGTGCCTTAGTTAGTTCCCCTCAGTCTGTGTGTTCTCTGTTTTTTTTTCACGTCTAAACACTTGTCTCCCTAGTTGAATTGTAAGCTCCTTGAGAACAAGGGCTTCAGCTTCCCTGATTAGCCATAGGTGGTGACCATCATGCACTGGTTGTATTGAGTTGACTGCAGTAGGGTTTCTCCATCAGTACTGTTGCAGGGGCGTGGGAAGCTAAGGTCTTTCTCCAAGCATGCACCTTTATGTTTCCAGGCAAAGCTCCCTCCAATTGTTCACCACATCTGGGGGCCTTTTATCACTTCTCATTCTCCTTTCTCTCTTTGCATTAGCTAGCACTATTTTTCAGTTCCACTGTCTTATAACTCTGTCTTCTCTTGATCTCCATAACATCATACCTGAACATTCTTCTATCCAATGAGCTGCTTCCTTTTGTCTCCTAAACATAGCTCTCCCCTAAGACTCTATCCTCTGGAACAGTGTGAGATGGTAGAAAGAATGCACATTATTATGTGTCCCTTAAAAATACATGTTAGTCAGAAATTTTCCCAAGACTTAGGACTATGTAACTTTTTACACACAGTATATGCTTATAAATACTTGTTGGTAATGAGGATTTGGGGGTAAGACTAGCTTGTTTAGAATAAAGGAACAAATAACATTACTTTCCAGGGTCTCTGCCAGGAACAGAAATATACCTAGGATTCTGTTTACCTGGATCGTGCCAAAGTGGTATGGAAGCAACTTAGAATATCTGGATTACTAAAGAAAGAAAAAAAGAATCAACACCTTTGGCAGTAGATGGAGAGATATTTAAGCATGGTAGCAGGAATAAGAGAATTGGAAATGTCCACTATAAACACATTAAAATGCATTATAAGGTACAGTTACCATGATACTTATATTTTATACACATGCTAAAGAAATACAAAATTGCAAAGTCATTAATCTGAATTTTGTCAATGAAGGAAATAGTGGGTCTAGTCACTACCATTAGACCAAGATAATAGTATTTCTCATTCATAATCTTCCAAGGGGACTCTAGAAATTTAAATTACATTTGTAGCTGGAGCTGGAAACAGACAAACAAAAATTTGCCAAGTATAGTAATTGGAATTTTGTTAATGACACGATAATAGATGCCCAGAAAATTGTTGATTGCCTGGCACACAACTGCTCACTGACCAAATAACAACTCAGGGCTTACTGCCAAATGAGTAGCTTAAGATTCTTCTTTTCATTCCTCTATCCCAACCGGTAGTCTTTTCATTCTCCATTTTTAATGAGATATTTAGTGTGGGCTTATGCGTACAAATACAACTTTGTAAACTCTTATACAAATAAATGACTCTGGGATTTTGTGTAGGACCAAACTAAGCTTATCAGATTCAATAAGAATACATGTTTGAACATGGTTTAAAATACAATTACATGTTGTCTATTTTTCATCTTAAATTTTATATTATTGTAAGTTCCTAATATAGAGTTTTCTTCCTTTCATAATTATTTCTAATTATTCTTAACTATGTTCCATGTATAGTAAATGCTATTTAGTTTCATTTTTGTTTCTGGATTATAAATGATTATGATTGGAAGGAAGGTTTTCTAAAATTTTTAAACACCATTTTATTTTGGGCCTGCTTACAAAGGAAAGAATCCTTAAAATATTCCAGTTGAAAAAAATAATAAGCTACTGTCAGCAGGCTGACTTGTTTTGGTTTGGACTTCTCTGTATTTTAAGGTATATTTTACCTTGGAAGGGGCCTAACCTCTCATGATTCTTGTGGCCCGTTTCTCTGCTGCTACCTCCAACTCCAGGTGTTTATGGAAAAGTTTAGCACTTTTAAAACGTTGGCTTGTCTGATAACGTCTTCCCTCAGTTATTTTAAGCCAAGCAGGAAAGGAGCTGCCGCTGAACACCTGGCAGCTTTACTCTTCTTATTTACTACCAGGGCTGGAACACACATACACACAAAAATAATCACCCACCACGTTTCAGGCCTTCCCAAGGGTAGGCTGCTGGAAGTGGTGCGTGGTGTCAGGAGCGTGGATTCAGAGTCAGATGCCAGAAACGCAGTCCCGACTCTGCTGTTGCTCTCTGATCAGCTTTGGGAAATGTTTCCAATCTCTCTAAAACCTGTAAAATGGAGATGAAAACAGTTTGGATCACTTGAGGTTATCTTCAGATTAAATAAGGCCATCAATGTGACATCAGTGTTAGCATAGTGACTGGTGCATAGTATATGCTCATATGTGTTAGCTATTATTACTTTAGCCCCACTTTTTAAAAAGATAAGCATTGTTCAATAGGTATAATCAACATGCTGGAGCTTCCCAAGTGTCACTAGTGGTAAAGAACCTGCCTTCCAATGTAAAAGACTTAAGAGACCTGTTTAGATCCCTGCGTCAGGAAGATCCCCTGGAGGAAGGCATGGCAACCTACTTCAGTATTCTTGCCTGGAGCATCCCATAGACAGAGGAGTCTGGCAGGCTACAGTCCATAGGGTAGCATAGAGTCAGACACGATCGAAGCGACTTAGCACACAGCACACAATTCACATACTATAAGATTTACCCTTTAAAAGAGTACAGCTTAGTTGGTTTTGTATATTAATAACATTGTTCAGCCATCACCACTAAATCCAAGATATTTTCATCATCCCAGAGAGAAACCATTTGTTTTTTTTGTTTGTTTTTTTTTTTTTTTAGGTGGCAACTGTGGTATCTCATTTTATTTATTTATTTTTTTAAATTTTATTTTATTTTTAAACTTTACATAATTGTATTAGTTTTGCCAAATATCAAAATGAATCCATCACAGGTATACATGTGTTCCCCATCCTGAACCCTCCTCCCTCCTCCCTCCCCATACCATCCCTCTGGGTCGTCGCAGTGTACTAGCCCCAAGCATCCAGTATCGTGCATCGAACCTGGGCTAACAAACACATGAAAAGATGCTCAACATCACTCATTATCAGAGAAATGCAAATCAAAACCACTATGAGGTACCATTTCACACCAGTCAAAATGGCTGCGATCCAAAAGTCTACAAGCAATAAATGCTGGAGAGGGTGTGGAGAAAAGGGAACCCTCTTACACTGTTGGTGGGAATGCAAACTAGTACAGCCACTATGGAGAACAGTGTGGAGATTCCTTAAAAAACTGGAAATAGAACTGCCTTATGATCCAGCAATCCCACTGCTGGGCATACACACTGAGGAAACCAGAAGGGAAAGAGACACGTGTACCCCAATGTTCATCGCAGCACTGTTTATAATAGCCAGGACATGGAAGCAACCTAGATGTCCATCAGCAGATGAATGGATAAGAAAGCAGTGGTACATATACACAATGGAGTATTACTCAGCCATTAAAAAGAATACATTTGAATCAGTTCTAATGAGGTGGATGAAACTGGAGCCTATTATACAGAGTGAAGTAAGCCAGAAGGAAAAACACCAATGCAGTATACTAACGCATATATATGGAATTTAGAAAGATGGTAACAATAACCCTGTGTACGAGACAGCAAAAGAGACACTGATGTATAGAACAGTCTTATAGACTCTGTGGGAGAGGGAGAGGGTGGGAAGATTTGGGAGAATGGCATTGAAACATGTAGGAACCCTTTGTTTAGTAGTCATTTTCCTTAATCTCCCCCATCCAGGTTCCTCATAACACTAATCTTTCTATCTCTGTGAATTTGCCTATTCTGGACATTTAATGTAAATAGAAATCATACAATTTGTGGGCTTTGTTTGGCTTCTTTCACTTAGGATATTACTTGCAAGTTTCATCCATGTTGTAGCATCAGTTAATGGTGTATTTCTTTCTTGGACAAATGCTATTTCACTGTATGGATATCCTGGAGATGGAGCATCCCCCATATGGAAGCTAAAGGCTGAGCTGCTGTTTGGGCCCATGTTCTTCTTCCATACTAGGAAAAACTTTTCTTCCCTTCTGGGTACACAGTGAACTTTCTTATGTTGTTAACTCTCTATTCATATGGCACCTTATCAGTCCACCAATGTATCTGCTTCCCGCCCTCCACACATACCTGGGAAGGGATTGGGTCTTGTTTAGTCCAGGAGAGGGGTGTGTTTAGTCCAACTTCCATGATGGCTCATCAAGAGGGACTGTGGCTGTGGGAGATGGTAACATACTACAGGTGCTGATCTTTTTTTAAATTTTTTTAGTTGAACTATACTATAGTTAATTTACAATGTTGTGTTAACTTCTGTAGAGCAAAGTACTTCAGTTATATATGTATACACATTTTTTATTCTTTTCCATTATGGTTTATCATATGATCTTGAAGATAGTTTCCCTGTACTATATGATAGGACCTTGTTGTTGACCCATTCTATACATAGTAGCTTACACCTGCTAGCTCCAACCTCCCACTGCATCCCTTACCCCAAGCCATGTCTGTGATTCTGTTTGTGTTTTATAGATAGGTTTATCTGTGCCACATTTTAGATTTCATGTGTAAGTGATATTATATGGTATTTGTCTTTATCTTGCTGACTTACTTCACTTAGTATGACAATCTCTAGTTGCAGCCATGCAGCTGCAAATGGCATAATTTCATTCATTTTATGGCTCAGTAATATTCCATTGTGTATATGTACTATATCTTCTTTATCCATTATCTGTTGATGGATATTTAGGTTGCTTCCATGTCGGCTATTTGGAGAAGGCACTGGCACCCCACTCCAGTACTCTTGCCTGGAAAATCCCATGGACGGAGGAGCCTGGTAGGCTGCAGTCCATGGGGTCGCTAAGAGTCGGACACGACTGAACGACTTCACTTTCACATTTCACTTTCATGCATTGGAGAAGGAAATGGCAACCCACTCCGGTATTTTGCCTGGAGAATCCCAGGGACGGGGGGAGCCTGGTGGGCTGCCGTCTATGGGATTGCACAGAGTCGGACACGACTGAAGCGACTTAGCAGCAGCAGCATGTCAGCTATTGGAAATAGTGCTGCTATAAACATAGGGATGCACATATCTTTTTGAATTATGCTTTTCTCCAGATAGATGCCCAGGAATGGTAATTTTATTTTATTTTTTTTAGTTTTCTGTGGAATCTCTGCATTGTTTTCCATAGTGGTTGTACCAACCTACATTCCTACCAACAGTGTAGGAGAGTTCCCTTTTCTCCACACCTTCTCTGGCATCAGTTATTTGTAGAGTGTTTAATGATGGCCATTCTGGTCAATGCAAAGTGGTCCTGCACTGTAGTTTTGATTTGTATTTGTCTAATAATTAGTGATGGGGCTTTCCAGGTGACACTAGTGGTGAAGAATCCACCTGCCAATGCAGGAGATGTAAGAGACGCTGATTCGATCCCTGGGTCAGAAAGAGCCCCTGGAGGAGGGCATGGCAACTCAATCCAGTATTCTTGCCTGGAGAATCCCATGGATAGAGGATCCTGGCTATAGTCCATGAGGTCAGAAAGGGTTGGACACAATTGAGTGACTAAGCCCAGTGATTAGTGATGTTGAGCATCTTTTTATGTGCCTGTTGGAAAAGACCCTGATAGTGGGAAGGATTGAGGGCAGGAGGAGAACGGGGTGACAGAGGATAAGAAGGTTAGATGGCATCGCCAACTCAACAGACATGAGTTTGAGCAACCTCTGGGAGATAGTGAAGGACAGGGAAGCCTGAAGTACTGTAGTCCATGGAGTCGCAAAGAATCGGACACAACTTAGTGACTGAACAACAACAGTTGGCCTTATAGATGCTGATCTTGTTGTATTTCTTTCTGTCAGTGAAGCCTGGGTCTGTCCAATGCCATGCATGTTGAGTCCACTCTGGTCCCTCTGAACCTGTAGAAGATTCAGGGGGCCAGTCTGCAGGTTCCTACTTCTGGCAATTGGCAGTGTTATGAGCTTTGCTGTCTTTCATATGGTAAGAGTCTTCACTTGGGATTGGCAGCTGGATCTTTCTGCCTCACAGATTGCAAATATGCAGATAGGAAAGAAAATAGGTCCTGTATTCTTTATATTTAATACTTTCATCATATAGCATAATAGTTTGTTATTGTTTAGAAAATGTTTTAAATGTGTTGGTATTCAGCTAGAAGTAGTAGCTGAGAATTTCATTAAAAATTCAGACTACAATATTGGTCTTTGGTGATGAGGTGATTAGTAATAGTGTCTAAAGTCATTCCTATCATGCCTCTGTGTGTGCTCAGTCATGTCTGACTTTTTGCAACCCCATGGACTGTAATTCGCCAGGCTCCTCTGTCCATGGAATTGTCCAGGCAAGAATACTGCAGTGGGTTGCTAATTCCTACTCCACATTCCTGTCATAGGTTGTCAGTAAAGATTTCTCCTAGTCTTTAGGACCCTGAAATCACAAATGTTTATCTCATGTTCACTGGCCTATAAAACAAGCAGTGGAGTTACCTGTCTGGGGTTAGTGACCCAGCATACAAGCAACATCGAAGCCAAAACCGTAACTAAGATCAGTGGTCTCGCCAGAAAGGACCTGAGTTTGGCATGCACTGCAATGTGTCCACCTTGCCCCAGTCTACCAGAGCTGAAACATTGATATAGAAATACGGCCCAGGTGATGGCTTGGGGGCTGGAGTTGCCCTCATTCCAACTTTCATTCTTTGAGGGTGCGCACAAAATGTCTTTCAATTCAGCTTTTTAAAAAGAGGTCTTGGTGGTTTTCTTTTTGGTCTTGTTTTCATCTCAGAAGAGCCCTTAACAAATGGAATTATATTCAGTGCGTGTTAGGGGTTTGTCCAATTGCATCAAATATAATCCGATTTTAAGCCCTGTGTGAGCTAAGGCCTATAGGGGGAAGATACTGCAAGAGTCCGTTTTTCACAGTGGTCTTCATCTTTGTGCTGTATCAGGAATACTGGAGGGGCTGAGAGGGCTTTATCATCCCTCCTAATGTCAGCAGTGACACCCCTTCTGATGTCACAGTTGCATCAAGATTATGTTCTATCACTGAGTTCTAAGCTCAGGAATTCAAGTTTGAGACCCAAACCAATAACACAAACAGCATTTCAATCAAGGTGGACCATTTGGCATTATAAGAGTGGTTATTCAATAGGGAGAGGAGCCTCTCACATGGCTCAGCAGGTAGAGAATCCACCTGCCAACGCAGGAGAGACAGGAGACGCAGGTTCAGTCCCTCGGTTGGGAAGATCCTCTGGACAAGGAAATGGCAACCCACTCCAGTATTCTTGCCTGGGAAATCCCATGCAGCCTGGTAGGCTACAGTCCATGGGGTCACAAAGAGGTGGACTCGACTAAGCGACTAAGCATGCATGCAATGAGGAATTTAAAAGATATTTCCACAATTACGTACACTGCCCTGTAATGGTCTTGTTTGTAACTTCCTTTTTTCCATTGTGTGTATATAATTTTAACCTTGTGATATTATAGATTTTATATCTCTGAATAGATTCAAACAGAAGTGAGTTTTTAATACATATATTGAAGAAAACTCTTGTAGCATAATCCTACATCCTTTTAAAGCTAAATGTACTAGTTAGGGGGAGAATTAATTCCAAAGATGAAAGATAAGACATGGATTTACCTCTCCGATATTTAACTACTTTCATAAAAGATCTTAAAACTTTGCTTAAATCATTCCTTGAGACTTTATTTCATTGTTAAGATCTAATGTCTGAAAACACCCTTATAAAAAACAATTTGACTAGATTCTAGGGTAGGAATATAACTATAAAAGATTAAGTGATCACACTTAATCAAAAAATTTAAATAAATGATGTCTTTGATATTTCTTATTTTTAAAGGAATAGTTTTCTCACATTTTTAGTTCTTTTACATTATTACTAAAATAGTTGAAAAGAGAGATCTTGACTTTCTGAAAGGTGAGAATTTTTTCTAGTTGCTTAAACTGTTACTGGGAAATTTAATTCTGTACATGAATGATCAACTCTCAAATAAATATGATATTGCAATAAAGAATATTTACTTAAAATGTTCTGATTGTAGTTTAATCTTTGGTATCTCTGAAGCTCTCTTTAGCATTCGTGAATTTAATATTTTTAGGACATCAAGCCAAAGAAGTAGGGACTGAGAAGTGGTCACTCTAATGTTGGCTATGGCTTAGAGAGTTATCCTAGAAATACCTTAATTTCAAAGGCATGATCAGGACCCAGAATGTCATTTTTCTTATAGGGTATCTAATCTACAGGGGTCTGACCCCATGGAAGCATATCTACCTTAAGAATCCTGGATAGTAGACAGGTTCCTCCTATCTATTTAGTCTGTAAGATTGGCCTTCCATAAATGAGATTGTCTTCTGTCCTGATCAGGTAATAGCTGCTTTAGGTCAAGAAGGAGAGCTTTAATATTTCAGTCCCCTCTGCCTATGTCAAAGTTTCTGTGTCATGAGAGAAGCAATGGGTTGAGGTAAGGCCAGGGCTGAAAACTCCAGGCAGTTCACACCCTTTTGAAAATGTTACCTGGTGAAGACCATAAGGATTTACAGGAATTTTATCCCTTATTGTTCTCTCAAATGTGAAATTCATCATGTTTGTTTCTTTTAGGCTTACAAACTGATCAGTTATTCTTTGATCCTGAGCACTCAAACAGAGCAACAGTTTGGAGAACTTTTCCTTATCAATTTAAACTGGAATGCAGATGTAGAAAGTAGGGAAAAGAAATAAAGTCTCTTGAGCATCTTTCATATGCTGGGCACTAAGCTTTATATTTTACATAAATAACTTTATTTAATCTTAAAATGAAATTGGGTACAATTATGCCCATTTTATCGGAGAAGGTGGTGGCACCTCACTCCAGTACTCTTGCCTGGAAAATCCCATGGATGGAGGAGCCTGGTGGGCTGCATTCCATGGGGTCGTGAAGAGTTGGATACGACTGAGCGACTTCACTTTCACTTTTCGCTTTCATGCATTGGAGAAGGAAATGGCAACCCACTCCAGTGTTCTTACCTGGAGAATCCCAGGGACGGGGGAGCCTGGTGGGCTGCCGTCTATGGGGTCACACAGAGTCGGACACGACTGAAGCGACTTAGCAGCAGCTTAGCAGCATGCCCATTTTATGGATGACACAAAAGGTGAGGTAACCAGTTCAAGATTATATCTTCAATTTCTGGTGAACTGGATATTTAAACCCTATCTATTTTGTTCTGAATGCTAGGTCTATGGAGATTTCCATTTCCCTCTTAATAGTGCATTCTAACTAATAGAATAGAGATTTTAATTTATGCTATTTTGAATACTTAGTGGAACCTAAAAACATAGCATATTAAGAGAACATGCTCCCTCAGAGAATGTTTATTAATTCAGTGTTGGTATAACATTATTCTCTCAATAAATCCTCAAGTTAAGAAAGCTTAGAAAAACAATTGTGTGAGGATGCCAGGAAAGATACATATATATGTGTATATATATTGAAATCTGTGGCATTTTAGTGCCTCTGAGCTCAATGACTTGAAAACAACTTTAGGGCTACTTCCAAAAATAGTAGACAGCAGTCATTTACCATGGAAATAAAATAAGAACTGCTGCAGTGGCTTTGTATTTGTATGAAACCATTTGGAAGCTGGAGAATCATTTTCCACACATGAAACATTTTGCTCATTAATGGAACACATTTGATTCATTGTGCATCATAGGCCTTTTGGCGGGTTGTGTTAGACAAATAAACTTAGGCTCAATTCGATGGAAGGAAAGTTAATGTGTAGAGATGCTACTTATGATCAAGTGTGACTGGTGCCATAGGAACAATAATTTGTCAACCTCCGTAAGAATTAAGAACTCGAGGCTATTAATTCTGAAACGTGACAGGATTTGTATTACATGTTGCTTAGAAATATGGTTGATCAAATTGATGGGAAAATACAATTTAAACATCAATTGCTCCTGTAGCTTTCGTTTTTGGTACTTTATAAGCACTGTTTCTTCTTGGGAATTTCCAACCCTGCTTTTGAAAGTTATCACATGTATTTTCCTATCTGTACAGTGCTGCATATTTATTAATTCAACAAATGTGTATTAACTTTCTGCTATGATGGGTCTGGTTTTATGCTGATGATAGAAGCATCGCATATGCCACAGTTGCTCTGGACGTTTGACGTTCTCATTATTAGAGTTTACAATTCAGGGTAGATATTTGAGTTGCCACAGATGAGTTTTCATTTCTAAAAATGGCAGTCACAGCATTTCTGGGCCATAATTGAACATATGCTCAAGGTGGTTTTGTTGCCAGATGATCTGAAATTGAAATGCCTGCAATGAGTTGTTCTGCATGTTAATATTTCATAACTTCTCCAATACTATCACATTTCTATTATTATGAAATGATATATTTGATAATCAATGGGGTGATTTCTAAATTTGTGGGATTTCTTCTGCATTTTCTAATATGTGAAAGTCAATTTAAATATAAAATCCATAAAAATGCTTTGGTAAAGGAAAGAAAAAAAAGTCGACCCACTTTCACTTTCTCATCTACAAGTTTGTAGCCAATTTCAGGCTTGCTGTGCTTAGTCGCTCAGTTGTATTCAACTCTTTGCGACCCCATGGCCTGCCAGGTTCCTCTGTCCATGGGATTCTCCAGGCAAGAATACCAGAGTGGGTTGCCATGCCGTCTTCCAGGGAAATCTTCCCAACCCAGGGATTGAACCCTAGGTCTCCCACATTGCAGGCTGATCGTTACCATCTGAGCCACTGCTGCTGCTAAGTCGCTTCAGTCTTGTCCGACTCTGTGCGACCCCATAGACAGCAGCCCACCAGGCTCCCCCATCCCTGGGATTCTCCAGGCAAGAATACTGGAGTGGGTTGCCATTTCCTTCTTCAATGCAGAAAAGTGAAAAGTGAAAGTGAAGTCACTCAGTCGCTAGGGAAGCCCAATTTCATGTCTAGATCACTCATAAGTGGGGTTCTATTTCCTATTTATATACTCTTATTCTGAAATCTGCTTTATTTACACTTGCTCTTCTAAATCTGACATTCTGTTCTATTCAAATATAGTTTGAGATTGCTCACATACAGTCTGGACATGATGCTTAAATTTGACTTTTATTATATAGTACTAGAAACGAGAAAATGAGTATGCTTCATTACTTTAGAAAAAAAGAGATTTAACACTAGTTCAGCAATGCTTGATGATATTGCTACTTCAAATTATTTTGGTTCATTGATTAAATGTAAGGCAATGTGTAAACTTTTAACTAAATTTATATGAGACGAATAGGTACTAATCTGTGATTTCAAATATTTCTGGGTGTAAGTTTATCCTCTGCATTTTAAATTTGTATAGTAAAGACTGCACACTGATACGAGCTATCAGAATACAAAACATAATTCTTACCTATGATATGTTGATTTTTTTTCAAGTCTTGAAGATATCTTTTTATAATTTGAGGCATCGACTTTACAGTGCTTATTCTCCCTAAGAATACATAAAGCATCCTCTTTATTAATTTTCTGTATCCAAGGGCAAATCTGATTATAGTTTATACATAGTCCAAAGATGCTTAAGAGAAGGTTATAACAAGGCTAGCCATTGATCATACCAGTGAATTTTGTAGGTTTATAGGTATAGCCCAACTCTTTCTTCTACTGTGAGTAGAATATAATACAATATGCAGGAAACATACAGGTAGCCTCAATAAACACTATGAGTTAAATTTCACCAAAACATTCTACTTATGAGCATGCTATACAAAGGTAATAAGTGACTCTGTAAACATAGGGTCAGATCAGATCAGATCAGTTGCTCAGTCGTGTCTGACTCTTTGCGACCCCATGAATCGCAGCACACCCGGCCTCCCTGTCTATCACCAACTCACGGAGTTCACTGAATGTGGATTTTACTAAACTATATTTTTAAAAGAAGAATCAAGGTTATATGAGCAAGGCCAGTAGTAACATCTCATTTCATGTAGGTACTGAGGAGTTCACAACAAACAGATGGGGTAATAGTGAAGCAGTGACAGATTTTCTTGGGCTCCAAAATCACTGTGGATGGTTGCTGCAGCCATAAAGTTAAAAGACATTTGTTCTTTGTAAGGAAAGCAATGACAAGCCTAGACAGCGTATTAAAAAGCAGAGACATCTCTTTGCTGACAAAGGTCCATACACTCAAAGCTATGGCTTTTCCAGTAGTCATGTATGGATGTGAGAGTTGGACTATAAAGAAGGCTGAGTGCCAAAGAATTAATGCCTGTGAACTGTAGTGCTAGAGAAGACTCTTGAGAGTCCCTTGGATTGCAAGAAGATCAAACCAGTCAATCTTAAAGGAAATCAATACTGAATATTCATTGGAAGGATGGATGCTGAAGCTGAAGCTCCAATACTTTGGCTACACGCTGCAAAGAGCCAACTCACAAGAAAAGACCTTATAATTATAGCTTATAATTTGAGAGTTGTGAGTTCTTATGTCTTTGAGTTCTGTTGAGTGATGCTGAGAAAGGAAAGGATATGGTGTGTATCATGGACAAGGTATGTACCCTGAAGGTTAATTCTGATCAATGTAAAATAAACAGTCTTGGGGATCTTCATGGAGATGATTGCACAGACATCCCTCCTTGTTATCAAAAGAATTCTTGAAGAATATAGTTTCTATTGTTTGAGAGGTAATGACTACCTCAGCAGTTTCATCCACTCAATTTTTATAAAAATTGTTCTTTGGTTCTTGGCCAAACTTCTTCCCATATCAAAAAAGTCCTAGAGCTGGAAAGTGGTATTAAATACCCAGGTTAAGACCAAAGAATATTGGCATTAACAAAGTGTGAATTGGTGTGGGTAAATTCCTGGCATTTATGCTCAGTTCTAAATGTAACTGGATCGCTCTTATCTGGAAATGTGATTTGAGAGCGTAAGAAAGAGGAATCTGGCCAGGGCCACAATTTGGCATGGGTATATCAGAAATACCATAAGCATGGTCTTTTTTTACAATATGATATTTTATTGTTTGGACTTCTGGCTGCTTGCTGAAAACATGCATTTGTGGGAAATATATGGAAACATTTCTTTTTGATAAATAAGGAAATACTTGAGTAGAGATTTAGTTTTTGATTCTTGTATGTGCTATTTTTGTTCAATAACAGTGTTTTGCTTTTTCTTTGCTTATGTTGGGAGAAAAGACTCAAGTTTTATGCAATCACACTTGCTTTTACATTTTAGCAAGTTGCTCTTATAAAGCAAACTAGGAAGCCACATATATTATTTCTACATGTTTCCAACTGTGTGGAAAATTAGTATTTTGAAACTTCAGTATATTATATATACATACACATATGTCATTCATCTCACAGGTAACAGTGATGACTCCTTGGCCCAGTGATTTGATCAGGCAGTAAAGCAGTCGGAAAAACACTTACCTTTGAAAGATTGTTCTAAGTTCCTGTTTCTCTTTGCTAAGGTACTGTTTTAACAAACTATTTCTAATTTAAATTCTGGGACACTCTCACTTTTCTAAAGTATAGAACAGCTACTCTGATCCATGCTGTGTGTATAGGTGGCAGTGATCTTTCACTGATGCAGTGATGTGGATGTAAATGTACTGGATTACAAATGGAAGGTGAATTTATGAGATGCAAACAAATCCCACGAGTCTATTTTTGGGTAGATTTGTTTAGTTTTATGAAAGTATGAGCTTATGCTGATGAAAATGTTGTTATGAATGAGGGTAAACTTCAGTCGCCAGCTTTAAGTGTGATGTAAGTCTGTCCTTTCTGATCTTGAGCCGTTGTAGACTTCTGATGGGAGATTGGGGTAGGGGGTCATCATCTCTTCTTAATACACCAAAAACAAAATCATGACCCATTGAGCAACATGTTTCCAATACCCCTGCTCCAGGAGGTCATAAACGGCTAAGCATTAGTGTAAAAACTTTTTTGTTGACATGGAAAATATACTAGAAGACATATTTTTCTTTTATAAAATTCACAGTTTCGTGAGTGTCATAATGATTCTACAGATACTTCAAGTAGAACTTCTTACATCACAGGTATTTGGGGGGATTGTTTGTTTGTATTTTTTGGCTCTGCCATGTGGCATCTTAGTTCCTCTGCCAGAAAAGGAACCTGCACTCCCTGAAGTGGACAGGAGGAGTCCTAACCACTGGGCCACTAGGGAATTCTGACAATATGGTGTTGATGCTCCATATATTTCTGTTTTCAAGAAAACCTGGTTTAATCTTCAGCATAATAGAAGCCATTGATCAGAGAAGTTTGTTTAGCATTTATTTCTAAGTAACATTCCTTGTTTTTAGGGGGCCAAAAATATGCAAGACTTGTGGAGTAACATTTTCTTAAACTAATTAACCAGCTGGAGCTTATGACTATGTGTTAGGTCAGCTAGTAGTAATAGTAACTCACTGCATTTGGTGTGTTCTTACAAAGTATCAGCCATTATTCTAAGGTCTTCAGATTATTTGACTCATTTAAATCCGTATGTGTTTAGTCACTTCATAGTATCCAGCTCTTTGTGACCTCATGAAGTGTATCGCCTGCCAGGCTCCTCTGTCCGTGGAATTCTCCAGGCAAGAATACTGGAGTGGATAGTCATTTCCTCCTCCAGGGGATCTTCCTGTCCCAGAGATTGAACCTGGGTCTCCTGCATTGCAGTTGAATTCTTTACCATCTGAACCACCAGGAAAGCCCTTATATCCATGTAATAACTCTATTTCCCACTGATTCTATGCTGAATACATTAAAAACATTTTTATAGTTTTAAAGTCTGGATATGTCTTAAGATGGATGATTTCTTACAATTGCTATCCATGGGGCAGAAGTTAAGATGGTATTTGTTATTACTTGCACATGTCAAAACATCAAACTCACCAGTCTTAAAATATTCAGAAGCGATGTCAGGGGCTAGGAAGGATGTCCCAAGGGGGTAAACAAAACACTGTAACTCCTAAGAACCACTTTGTTAGTGGATAATAGAGGTAGTGGTGAGCCACCCGGGTTGAGCAGTGTTCCTGAGCCAGAGTCAGCTGTAGGCTGGTTCTGGAAGTGTAAAGCCAGATGGGGAGCCCAGCACCAGTGGTGTTTAGTAGGATTTGTGTGAAGAAGTGCTGTACTATTAACACTTCTGATAGCACAATGGACAGTATACTCTAAGGAAAAACTCAGACACTGACAAATCTGATTCAGGAACTGGTTTGGAAGAGTTTGAATATGAAAAAGTTTTAGGAATTTCTAATTCCAATTTATGATGCTTATATTTTCCTCAGTGTATTTGCATGATACTGGCATATGATTAAAATGCACAGTTCTGAAAGAGTACTTTTAATTTGCATACAAAATAAAATTCATAGCATTAAGAGCTTTCTGTCATATTTTAATTGGCTCTGGCTTTCCTTCCCAGTGGCATTTAAAATTTTGTCTAATTATTAGGAGTTTTTTAGACTGTATATTGACAGCATCATTATCTCTATTTTATATAGACGAGGAAATTGTGACAGAAGTGACAGAACTCGAATTTAGATTAAGCGTGTTTCACTGTATATGATACCTTTGTACAGCACTGTTTCTGATGATGTCATTACAGAAAAGTTATAATGTGTTTTATTAAACCATGTACAGTGAAGTTAAAATACATTTTCAAACTTCTCTTTTATGAGTTCCTGTCTCAGACCATGATTCTAGGCACTTCTGTCCCTCTAAGGAGGAGCTAATAAAGGAAGTTTAATCCTTTTCTCTGCGCCTTTGTAGCTCCTTCCTCTTCAAGTGCACTGAAGCAAGTTTAGTCAGAGAATTCGACTCAAGGCAGAAAGTGGAGGGAGCCCATTGTTGCTGCCAGACCAAGTTGCACTGTAATCCAGAAACTGTTACTAAGGCAGGCAGTGTATTTTAATTCCCCTCTGGCTTCTGTGCAGAAACTCCACCTATGGTTGCACAGGTTGTATCTATTCTTAATTGGTTCTGCTCCTCTATCTATTTTTAATCAGTTGGAAATCTTCAGGGGAATGTGGCTGAAGGATTAATTCCTTCCAATCTCCCAACATATTTGCCTTTCTAAATCTATGCCAGAAAAACAAAGATGTTTCATTTTATATTCATCTAAAAAACTGTACAAAGAGAAAGTAAAACATCTTTCACTTTTTATCATTCATATGAAATATGACTTACAGAAAATAGGTTAAAATTAAAATTCTTCCTTGGGATCTTTTTATCATGTATATGTCAAATATTAGAAATCAATTTGCTTTTTGTGATCTTCAAATGCAAACATAAAACCAAGCGTTTATTTCTAAAGTATTTTTCATTTCAGTCTGATATGAAGATTTGATATCATCCAGGTATATGGTCTGAAAAAAAAAAACAACAGAAGCTTTTTGTGCCTGTTTATCACATTGGGTTAATCTAAAGCTCAGCCATTTCCTTTTCCTGTATTTGCTTTACTCCAAAATTTTAAAAATAGGATCTTACAATCAGTGATCTTTACTTTTAAGTATCACCTTTCTCTTCCATCTTTAACATACAAATGGGAACCATGATACTCTGCTTTTCATTAAAACACATAACACAAACCCAAACTTTAATTTCACTCTAGAGGCAACAAGTTTGGTAAAAATATTTATTATGCAACAAACAATATTGTCATCACAGTTTTGTGCTGAAGTTAAAGGAAAAAGTACATATACATGGAAACTCAAATTGATGTCCTTATCAGTGTGTCTGAAAGCTGGCGAGTAAGTCCCTTGTGGTTTTACAGCACGTGTTCTTTCACATGATTTTCCATTATTCTCAGGTGTGGCTCACAGCTTATTAATAAAGAAAAATAGTCATTTCCAACAATGGATTCAGTATCTGCCATATCTATTCCATTATCTAAAAATTAAATTTCAGGAGAAAATAATGTCAATATAGTCTTTTATGTTTTATTCTCAGAGGTCATTTAACATACATTTATAAAATTAATCTTAAACATGGAATATCACTTTGGAAATACTACTACAAGAAAAACTGAATGGGTAAGTAAATGGAAAACTTCTATAAATGCAATCTATACATTTCACATATCCAGAAAGTGTTAAATAAAGTGAATTATTATCCTTATTATTAACAAAAAGTCAAGGCTTTCCCTAAAGGGATATGAATATAGGAACATTTGAAGTGAAGAGTTAGAGGAAAGCAGGTTCCTCAGTTGCTGTTTGTACAACTATGTCTTGCTTTAGGGCTTCCCTGATAGCTCAGTTGGTGAGAATACGTCTTGCTTTAATATTATAGATATTTTATAGTTTAATTGAAATGGGATGTATAGTACTTGATACTCTTCCCTCCTAAAAAAAAAAAAACAACAAAAAAAGTCCCACCCTGTTCATCAAAGGCACAAAGCATGTTTATCCTGTAAGGATGCAATTTTTCAATAGTATTAAATCCTATAATTTTTTAAAGAAAATTGACATAATCAAGTGTGCTTTTAAATGTTAGTCCATCATACAGGCAATATAGTTTGGGATTTAAGCCGAATTCTACCTTCAACAGCCCTTTCTTGTATCTCCTAAAATCACGCAATTACATTGCAGCCTTTTTGTGACTTTAATTTGAGGCGCATGTTGTATTTTGGTCATCAGGTGGTTTGTGAAATATATGACTCAGATTAACAGGGAGATTGGATACTTGAGTTTTGCTTCTCTGAAGGACTCCAGATATCTTTTTGCTTTTGAATATGATAACATTTTCTGTGATTTGTTCCCTCAGTCTCATACTGCTTCTCATGTCAATCCTTCAGACATGTTTGAACTTCTAGCATTGGTTCCAGGATCTTAGTAGAGTTACATGTGAACATTTGATGAAGAATTTGCATTTTTATTAAACAATGGGAAAGACATGTGTCTGGTATGTTACTTTGCTGCCAAGAAAAAAAAAAAAGCGGGGCTTTAATTATCCAGTGGTCCAAGGGTCAGAGTTTTTATCACTTATCATTATTTAGGATCTTGAATTGTGCTCCTAGTAATATCTGGAGAATTGAGTGGACCTGATGGAGAGAAAAGTATCATATGGGGATATTGGTAATCAATACTTTCACAATACCATCCATATTCATGAATCTTTCTGAAAGGCTGAAGACTTGACAGTCTTTCCAGGAATTTCATCCATCCCAGAAAATTTATCCTAGGAGAATGTGCTCTGAGCAAGGGTTGTAGTTGGTGTTAGCCTTAAATAGGAAAAGCCAGACACAGTCACTCTAACACTCAACTTGAAAGCAAATAAGAGTCAAGTAAATATGAACCAAATGCCTCTGTTAACAATCCTTATAGTGTTTTTTAATATTTTGTAATTTATTAGTGTCAGATGTTGAAATCAGGGCTCGCTTGCACAATGGTTTATGGTAGACAAACTTCAAAGATTTCATTGAGTAAGTAAACACATCTCTTTATTGTCTCAGTTTCCAACTCTCTTCTATTGTCCGTTGAAAAGAGACATCGTGTATTTTGGCTGACACTCCTTGTTATTATCCATTCATTCTTTGGGAGTGTAAAAGCAGATAATGCTGAAAGGAGTTGGAATTTTTCTCATGTAGTCCTTGTTTCACAATAACTGCCTCTAATTGTCATTTTATTCAGAATTGGTCCCTTTGCTGCTGCTGCTAAGTCGCTTCAGTCGTGTCCGACTCTGTGCAACCCCATAGACGGCAGCCCACCAGGCTTCCCCGTCCCTGGGATTCTCCAGGCAAGAATACTGGAGTGGGTTACCATTTCCTTAGGGGTCAATGAAATTGATTCAGAAATATCTTGGATCTGGAAGCTTCTTTGAGCTGAGCATGCCTAAGTTCCCCCACCCCACATTTATCTCATTAATATAACTTTTTCCCAAAAATATATAGTGGACTTTTCCAAAAATATATACTATACAATTTTTGCAAAAAAAAAAAAACTCCAACATATAATATTGTCATAAACTACAAAGTTTGTTTCTGTGACAAGTAAAACTTGTATTAAGAATACATCTTATGAGTTGGTGAAGTGATATGTTTATTCGTTACTAAGAAGAATTCCTGGATTTTTCTCCCTGAGAATGTGACAGTGGAGCAAGGGCGTGAGAGAGGTGACAGAATGATCCATAAGACTGTCTGGGAGAAAAGCTTCACAGGCAGAAGGTGAGGGTGAGCCGAGCACATTGGCAGAACTCAGAGGAGCCTGTAGAGCACTGAGCAAGTGCAGCTCTGCATTGTGGTTCTGTTGCTCAGTTGCTAAGTCATGTTGACCCTTTGTGACCCCATGGACTGCAGCAAGCCAGCCTCCTCTGTCTCCTAGAGTTTGCTCAGATTCTTCAGTGAGTCGGTGATGCTATCTAACCATCTCATTGTGATTCTATTCATGCTTTAATGACCCTCATCAATCAAGGGGAAAGAACATGTCATAACATGTTTATATCCCCACAGTTGCAAGAAAATGATATTTAATACATGTTTGTTTGAAGTCTAACGATAGGGACTTGGGGAAGTTTAAGAATTAGTATCCCAAGCATACACCTAAAATACAGAAAAATTAAAAGGAAAGAATGAAGCTTCTGTGTACCAGATCTTTGCACACAGATTCTTCCCCCCTCCCCGCAAAGACATTTAGTTCCCATTCTTGTTATTTTTTTGTACACAGATTCTGAGTGGCAATTATTTCCAAAGCCTGCATTAGTATATAGATTTTCTTATGTAATTTTTGCATGAACCTTGACTATTTGATTGTGAAGATTAAGCCAAGTAATAAATAGTCTGATGTTGGCAACATGTTACCGCGTACCCTCACGTAAAGCTGAAACAGTAATCTTTTTATGAAAGGACAGACACATTGGGGCATGTTGAATCAATGGTCAAATGGAGGTTAATTTCCAGAATCTGTTGAATAGAAGAAATTGGATAAAATTATCAACCAGATTCCAATTGCAAGAAGTCAGTGTAAAGGTTTTTGAATCTTACTTTGTTGGGTTCTTAGATAGCAACATGATTTGCTTGGAAGAGAACAGTTCTGTGGATAGGAATATGGGACTACGAAATGAACATTTGGGATTCTAGTAAGTGGGAAACTGAAGGACCCAGTGCAGAGAAGCGTGTGTATATTACAGAACAGAATGGATCCTTAGGCTATTGTAGATGTTATAACCTGAGCCAAAATTTGTCTCAGAGTTTGGAGTGGAGCAGACGATACAGGTGATTTATGTGAGTCTAGAGCCAAGTAACCCATTACTGTAAAAATGGACTACTAAGAGTTATTAAAATGAGGAAGGGTAACATCAGTATTTCTCCTTGGAAAACAGAAAATAATCACTTGAGATCATTTAAAGTGAGTGCAACATATGAGAAGCAGAGCATTGACTCATAAATGGTTTGGCAGGCTTGAGTTGTATCCATTTGAAATAAACTTTATTTGTTTAGGTTGAAGCCTCTTTTTTTTTAAGAGTTGGCTTCACATAGTGAAGGGGAATGGCTACATAGATGTATTTTGTATAGTCATTAAAATGATTGTGGTGGGATAGATATGGCACAGCCTTCAATACATGACTTAACTGTTGGAACAGGCCAGGTGTGGTGATCTTACTCACTTTTATTTTTTTTTTAATTTAATTTTATTTTTAAACTTTACATAATTGTATTAGTTTTGCCAAATATCAAAATGAATCCGCCACAGGTATACGTGCGTTCCCCACCCTGAACCCTCCTCCCTCCTCCCTCCCCATACCATCCCTCTGGGTCATCCCAGTGCACTAGCCCCAAGCATCCAGTATCGTGCATCGAACCTGGACTGGCAACTTGTTTCTTACATGATATTTTACATGTTTCAATGTCATTCTCCCAAATCTTCCCACCCTCTCCCTCTCCCACAGAGTCCATAAGACTGTTCTATACATCAGTGTCTCTTTTGCTGTCTCGTACACTGGGTTATTGTTACCATCTTTCTAAATTCCATATACATGCGTTAGTATACTGTATTGATGTTTTTCCTTCTGGCTTACTTCACTCTGTATAATAGGCTGCATTTTCATCCACCTCATTAGAACTGATTCAAATGTATTCTTTTTAATGGCTGAGTAATACTCCATTGTGTATATGTACCACTGCTTTCTTATCCATTCATCTGCTGATGGACATGTAGGTTGCTTCCATGTCCTCGCTATTACAAACAGTGCTGCGATGAACATTGGGGTACACGTGTCTCTTTCCCTTCTGGTTTCCTCAGTGTGTATGCCTAGCAGTGGGATTGCTGGGTCATAAGGCAGTTCTATTTCCAGTTTTTTAAGGAATCTCCACACTGTTCTCCATAGTGGCTGTACTAGTTTGCATTCCCACCAACAGTGTAAGAGGGTTCCCTTTTCTCCACACCCTCTCCAGCATTTATTATTTGTAGGCTTTTGGATCGCAGCCATTCTGACTGGTGTGAAATGGTACCTCATAGTGGTTTTGATTTGCATTTCTAATCAATGACTGTAGTAAAGTTGCAGGATATAAAATCAACACACAGAAATCCCTTGCATTCCTATACACTAATAATGAGAAAACTGAAAGAGAAATTAAGGAAACAATTCCATTCACCAATGCAACGGAAAGAATAAAATACTTAGGAATATATCTACCTAAAGAAACTAAAGACCTATATATAGAAAACTATAAAACACTGGTGAAAGAAATCAAAGAGGACACTAATAGATGGAGAAATATACCATGTTCATGGATTGGAAGAATCAATATAGTGAAAATGAGTATACTACCCAAAGCAATTTATAGATTCAATGCAATCCCTATCAAGCTACCAACAGTATTCTTCACAGAGCTAGAACAAATAATTTCACAATTTGTATGGAAATACAAAAACCTCGAATAGCCAAAGCGATCTTGAGAAAGAAGAATGGAACTGGAGGAATCAACCTACCTGACCTCAGGCTCTACTACAAAGCCACAGTTATCAAGACAGTATGGTACTGGCACAAAGACAGAAATATAGATCAATGGAACAAAATAGAAAGCCCAGAGAGAAATCCACGCACATATGGACACCTTATCTTTGACAAAGGAGGCAAGAATATACAATGGATTAAAGACAACCTCTTTAACAAGTGGTGCTGGGAAATCTGGTCAACCACTTGTAAAAGAATGAAACTAGACCACTTTCTAACACCATACACAAAAATAAACTCAAAATGGATTAAAGATCTCAATGTAAGACCAGAAACTATAAAACTCCTAGAGGAGAACATAGGCAAAACACTCTCTGACATACATCACAGCAGGATCCTCTATGACCCACCTCCCAGAATATTGGAAATAAGAGCAAAAATAAACAAATGGGACCTAATTAACCTTAAAAGCTTCTGCACAACAAAGGAAACTATAAGCAAGGTGAAAAGACAGCCTTCAGAATGGGAGAAAATAATAGCAAATGAAGCAACTGACAAACAACTAATCTCAAAAATATACAAGCAACTCCTACAGCTCAACTCCAGAAAAATAAATGACCCAATCAAAAAATGGTCCAAAGAACTAAATAGGCATTTCTCCAACGAAGACATACAGATGGCTAACAAACACATGAAAAGATGCTCAACATCACTCATTATCAGAGAAATGCAAATCAAAACCACTATGAGGTACCATTACTCACTTTTAAGATAGATGAAATCCTCAGACTTTAGATAGTGTAAGTCCAATGTATAGGGTGAATTGATTCATTTTGTTGTTGTCCAGTTGCTAAGTTGTTCACTTCACACACACACACACACACATGCACAATTTTCTAAGCATGCTTTGTATTTTCTGTTCTATTTTATCTTCACAGCTCTTCTGTGATGCCGTGTTATTCTTTTTCCCACTTTATAGATGGGAAAATAGAACCAGTGTCATCAACTTCTTGCACTTGTTCAGTTATACTTATCGCACAGAACTATATGCAAGT
This sequence comes from Bos mutus, assembly GCF_027580195.1. Taxonomy (NCBI): domain Eukaryota; kingdom Metazoa; phylum Chordata; class Mammalia; order Artiodactyla; family Bovidae; genus Bos; species Bos mutus. The sequence continues at coordinate 27,017,265 of NC_091643.1, forward strand.
ACTTGCCATGTGTTGGGAATAAAATGATGAATATGTTAATCCTTGCCTTGAAAAATCATGATCTAATTAGAAAATGGCTTAATCGGCTTGGGCTGCTCTAACAAAAATACCATAGACTGGATAGCTTATAATAAAGTTGATTTCTTACAGTTCTGGGGACTGGAAAGTCCAAGATTAAGGTGCCGGCAGATGAACTATCCTGAGGGCATACTTCCTGGTCATATATGACCACCTTCTGTCTGTGTGTTCAGATAGTGGAAAAAGTGAGAGATTTCTCTGGGGGCTCTTTGATAAGGACACTAATTCCATTTTTGAGGACTCCATACTCATGACTTAAACAACTCCCTAAGGCCCCACCTCCACGTATCACCACAGTAGGTTTCAACATGTGAATTTTGAAGGAATATATACCTCCAGTCTATAGCTGGGAGGTAGACATGAAATTCCTGTATTTGATATGTACAATAATAGAGGTAACTTCCAAATGTCTTAGGAATATAGAGGAAGAAACCCTGGTATACACAAGCATATAGTCAGGGTTAATATTAAAAATACTTTACAAGATGCATGCATGGATTCCAGTTGTGACCATATTCTGATAACTTGAATAGCAGCCCTGCAAATAGATGAGAGAAGATGTTCCACATGGATACGTGTGTGGTCAGTCACTCAGTTGTGTCCAAATCTGCAACCCCATGGACTGTAACCCACCAGGTTCCTCATGCCCAAGGGATTTTCCAGGCAAGAAAATGCTGGAGTGGGTAGCCATTTCCTTCTTCACTACATGAATATTCAGTTCAGTTGAGTTTAGTCAGTCATGTCTGACTCTTAGCGATCCCATGGACCACAGCATGCCAGGCTTCCCTGTCCATCACCAACTCCCGGAGTTTACCCAAACTCATGTCCATTGAGTCAGTGATGCCATCCAACCATCTCATTCTCTGTCATCCCCTTCTCCTCCTGCCTTCAGTCTTTCCCAGCATCAGGGTCTTTTCAAATGAGTCAGCTTTTCACATCAGGTGGCCAAAGTATTGGAGTTTCAGCTTCAACATCAGTCCTTCCAATGAATATTCAGGACTGATCTCCTTTAGAATGGACTGGTTGGATCTCCTTGCAGCCCAAGGGACTCTCAAGAGTCTTCTCCAACACCACAGTTCAGAAGCATCAATTCTTCAGTGCTCAGCTTTCTTTATAGTCCAACTCTCACATCCATACATGACTACTGGAAAATCCATAGCCTTGACTAGATGAACCTTTGTTGGCAAAGTAATATCTCTGTTTTTGAATATACTGTCTAGGTTGATCATAACTTTCCTTCCAAGGAGTAAGCATCTTTTAATTTCATGGCTGCAATCACCATCTGCAGTGATTTTGGAGCCCCCAAAAATAAAGTCAGCCACTCTTTCCACTATTTCCCCATCTATTGGAGGAAGCTAATTTAAAATGAAAATTTTATTTTGGAGAATACAGAGAAAATTTTCTGTTATTTAATCTTTGTGTGCTCGTCTATAAAATAGGAATAACAGAAAATTCCTTCATAAAACTATTGGTAGGATCAAAGAGTCAGACACAACTCAGCAACTGAACAATGACAACAATTTTTAAGTACATTTATAAATTAATTCTAAATTCATTTAAACATATAAAGTGTTTAAAACATAAGTCAGTACTCAAAAATGTTAGCTCATTATTATTGCCACAGTTTTTATGCATCTTATTTGCATTTTGGAGATATATGCATCTTAAAAATTATGCATCAATGTAAATATAAATATAGAAATGATTCACTTTGACACTGATGATGAGGCCTTTGATATGGGGTGACTTCTTTTGAGACTCATTTCCAAAACTAAGGTACATGAACATCTCTACAACAATTTTTTTCTCTGAGATGTTTTGAATATCAGTTATCAGTTGTCTGCCACCTTCCTGTGTGGCTAAGATGTGATGTGAAATATGGACAGCCAGTCCAGGTCCTCAGGATGACCAGTGCTCTAACATGAGTCTGCTGGTATTACCAGAGAGTGGCCATGAGTGAGATCACGAACAGCCTGTGCAATTCAGAGAAATCCACTCAGAAATAGCACCGGGACACATTCAGAATGCGAGATGCCACTGACTCCCCTTTGAAATCACCACTCATTTCTCGTGCCCTAATAATAGCCAATGGACATGAGTTTGAGGAAACTCCAGAGATGGTGAAGGACAGGGAAGACCGGCGTGCTGCAGTCCACAGGGTCACAAAGGGCTGGACACGACTTAGCAACTGGACAAAAAATAGCTAATGACATTTTTAGCCCCCCTTCCAAATCACAGAGAGAAGTTCTGTGATAGATTTTTATCATTTTCATTCCAACAAAGAAATGTGTGTTGTATTGACAGATCCTGGGATACAGGATGTAATTCTCTTTCTGCCTCAAGAAAGCATCACTTTTATTTCCAGACTTAATAAAACTGTTATAAGAAAATAGTAACAGATGTATTTTCTTGTTGTGTTTCAGGGCATCTAAATAGTTAGATTTGTGTTTTCAAAAATCTGCAGGACCAAAGACTCCCTGAGGTTGAGCTGCTAAATATAGTAGTAGCTGGTCAAGTTTCTGGGTCTTATTCAGTAGATGAAAGCGGTTGGTTTTTGTCATGGTTGCAAACTCCAAGCCTGTGAGCAGAGACAGTCCTAGTTGATGGGAATAATGAATACAGTCCAGCGTGAAATATGCCAGGAATATCTTAGAGGCAAAGCATGAAAATACTCTGACATTGTGATTTTTTTCAGACATCTAAAACATGTTTTATGAAAACTGAGTGTCTTTTAGATGTTGATATGATTGAATATGAGTATTACATCATTTGTTTTCTTTCATGTAACTTTATGGACATGAAGCAGGAGCCATCATTTCAAAAATAAATGCTATACCCTAAAGCACAAGGCCACATCGAAAATTTGTGTTTTTGTTTGTTGTATCTTTGACATTTTTGCATTTACATCAGAAACCTAGCTTCAGTTTGATATCTTTAGAAGATTTTGCAGGATCTAATTATTTGGCAGTTAATCTAGCACTCTGACCCACACTTAATGATGTGCCTTGCATTATTTCTGAAGAGCAACTTGTGTATTTGAAATATTTAAATTTGATTTAGAGGAAACTATTTTAGTGAAAAAGTGACTCACTATAGGTTTATAAAATAACAGAGTAATGGGTACAAAACTCTCTAATGGGTTTACTAAAGCAGATTTTTTTAATTTAAATAAAGCAAGCCTTTTGACTATACCCCATCTTTTTAAATTAAACTATATCTTGGATTAGCTATGATGCATGTGAAATAAAAAAACAGACACGAAACAGTGGAGAAAAGGGAGACAGTGTTGAGAGAGGAAAGGAGACGAGTGATGTATTATACATCCACCTGTGTACTTGAGATTTGCTAAGACAGTGACGGCTGCCAAAGGCTGTGCTTGCTTGGACATTTGATGGTTCCTCTTAATTCTTGCTCACTGCTTGCATCCTTATTACATCTAATGAGCCAGTTGCTCCACAATACACTTGTCATCTCCTATTAGCCAAGTGTTCAATTATCAGTTTTCTCTGCTTCCCTTTGACCTTGGATAATTTGAGAACGCTGCACTGTGACTAGATGTAAATGGACATAAGAACAACACAGGCAGTGGTTCCCGACTCACACCTGTGACATCCTCAATAATGTTAGAGAACTAATTATTAGGAACCTGAAAATTTTTGTTGACTTGCCACTGTAGGAAAACAGACACTACAGTGATTATTCCTCCATGCTTCGCTATTGTAAGGTGTATTTAAATAATTAAGGAATATAAACAACAAAATATGAGGTAAAAATCTTGGTCATGTTTTGACTTCCCCTGGTTAAAAAATTCATATAACACACTCTATTTTCCCACTACTTCTATTATCATTGATATTTTAAAATTTTTACACCTCATGCTGGGAAATCACCTTAATGTGCCCATAAACCTGGCCAGATCACAGGATACTTCTCAAACTTTAGTGAACTCAAATTTCAGAAGAAAAGTTTCTTGAAAATTGAGATTCTAAGCCCCTAATTGAGTGCTAATTAGGAGGTATAGGATAGGGTCCAGGAATTTATCCTTTTAGTAAGCATCCAGATAATTTTCATGTGGGTGGTCCATTATCCACACTCTGAGAGCTATTGCTTTAGGATATTCCAAATATTGTTAAAGTGTTTCTCTCTTCAGTTCAGTTCAGTTGCTCCATTGTGTCTGACACTTTGTGAACCCATGGACTGAAGCATGTCAGGCTTCCCTGTCCATCATCAAATCCTAGAGCTTACTCAAGCTCATGTCCATCTAGGCGGTGATGCCATCCAACCATATCATGCTCTGTTGTCCCCTTTTCCTCCCACTTTCAATCGTTCCTAGCATCAGGGTCTTTTCAAATGAGTCAGTGCTTCCCATCAGGTAGCCAAAGTATTGGAGTTTCAGCTTTACCATCAGTCCTTCCAATGAATATTCAGGACTGATTTCCTATAGGATAGACTGGTTGGATCTCCTTGCAGTCCAAAGGACTCTCAAGAGTCTTCTCCAACATCACAGTTCAAAAGCTTCTATTCAGTGCTCAGCTTTCTTTATAGTCTAACTCTCACATCCATACATGACTACTGGAAAAAACATAGCTTTGACTAAACAGATTTTGTTGGCAAAGTAATATCTCTGGTTTTTAATATGCTGTCTAGGTTGTCAGAGCTTTTCTTCTAAGGAGCAAGCATCTTTTAATTTCATGGCTGCAGTCACCATCTGCAGTGATTGTGGAACTCAAAAAAATAAAATATCTCACTGTTTCCATTATTTCTCCATGTATTTGCCATGAGTGATGGAACCAGATGCCATGATCTTAGTTTTCTGAATGTTGAGCTTTAAGCCAACCTTTTCAACTCTCCTCTTTCACTTTCATCAAGAGGCTCATTAGTTCTTCTTCACTTTCTGTCGTAAGGGTGGTGGTATCCGCATATCTAGGGTTATTGATATTTCTCCCAGCAATCTTGATTCCTGCTTGTGCTTCATCCAGCCTGGCATTTTTCATGATGTACTCTGCATATAAGTTAAATAAGCAGGGTGACAATATACAGCCTTGACATACTCCTTTTCCTATTTGGAACCAGTCTGTTGTTCCATGTCCAGTTCTAACTGTTGCTTCTTGACCTGAATACAGATTTCTCAAGAGGCAGGTCAGGTGGTCTGGTATTCCCATCTCTTTAAGAATTTTCCATAGTTTGTTGTGATCCACACAATCAATGGCTTTGGTAGTCAGTAAAGTAGAGTAGGTGTTTTTCTGGGACTCTCATGCTTATTTGATTACCCAACAGATGTTGGCAATTTGATCTTTGCTTCCTCTGCCTTTTCTAAATCCAGCTTGAACATCTGGAAGTTTATGGTTCACGTACAGTTGAAGCCTGGCTTGGAGAATTTTGAGCATTAATTTACTAGCGTATGTTGCTGCTGCTGCTGAGTCACTTCAGTCGTGTCTGACTCTGTCGACCCCATAGATGGCAGCCCACCAGGGTCCTCCGTTCATGGGATTTTCTAGGCAAGAGTACTGGAGTGGGTTGCCATTGACTTCTCCATCACTAGCGTGTGAGATTAGTGCAAGTAGTTTGAACATTCTTTGGCATTGCCTTTCTTTGGGATTGGAATGAAAACTGACCTTTTCCAGTCCTGTGGCCATTGCTGAGTTTTCCAAATTTGCTGGCATATTGAGTGCAGCACTTTCACTGCATTATCTTTTAGAATTTGAAATAGCTCAACTGGAATTCCATCACCTCCACTAGCTTTGTTTGTAGTGATGCTTCCTAAGGCCCACCTAACTTCACACTCCGGGATGTCTGGCTCTAGGTGAGTGATCACACCATCGTGATTATCTGGCTCGTTTTTAGGCTGGCATATAAGTTAAATAAGCAGTATGCTCTTTACAACTTCGGACCTTACTCCTCTCTTAGAATGTAGCAGAATGACCCAGGAGTTACGACCCTCAAGCATTTATATTCATCTTTAAGTTTTATTTATCTGTTTCTGACTGTGCTGTGTGCTGTGTCTGCATTGCTCTGTGGGCTTTTCTTTAGCAGCGGCAAGTGGTTGCAGTGGTCTACTCTGCAGTTGCAGTGCACGCGTTTCTCATTGCGCTAATTTCTTTGGCTGAGGAGCACAGATTCTAGGGCGTGTGGGCTCAGTTGGTGTGCCTCCTAGACTCTGTAGTTGCAGCTCCCAGGCTCTAGAGCACAGGCTTAGTGCTTGTGGTGCATGGGCTTAGCTGCTTCATGGCAAATGTGTTCTTCCTGGATCAGGGATTGAACCCATGTCTCCTGCATTGACAGGTGGATTCTTTACCACTGAGCCACCAGGCAAGTTGGATCATCATGCACTGAGGGCCAGACATCATGCCAAGTGTTCTGCATGTGTTAAGGCCTTTAACCCTCACAGTCTGGTATTGTCACCTTACCAAGGGGTCATGGAGACAAGTCCAGTTCCATTCACTCACTGGCTGTGAATCTCTGAGAAAATAGTAATTCCAAGCTCCCTAAATCAGTGCTCTCATCTGAAAAATAGGAGCAATATAGAACCACTGGGAGGATTAATAAGAAAGCACTTGGAGTAGAGTGAGTTTCACCTGGGAAAAATAATTTAAATACCAAACACACATTTCCCCCAAGGAACTTCAAATACAGTCAGGGCAATCTGTAGTGCAGTGGTGTTCCTTTCTGCTGGATAAAGGTCTCAGTCTCTACCTCTCTTCTGTACATTGCTGCTGTTGCTCCAAGTCGCTTCAGGTGTGTCTGACTCTTTGCCACCCTATGGACTGTAGCCTGCCAGGCTTCTCTGTCCATGGGATTCTCCAGGCAAGAATACTGGAGTGGGTTGTCATTTCCTCCTCCAAGGTATCATCCTGATCCAGGGATCGAACCCACATCTCTATGTCTCCTGCATTGGCAGGTGGGTTCTTTACTGCTGGTGCCACCTGGGAAGCCCATTCCTTACATTACTGGTGAGAAACCAAGAAGAGATGAAATCAAACAGCTATGACCCTAAATGACTGTTTTCTTTTACTTGATTTTTTCTTCATAATTCAAAAACAAAATCTATAACAGCACAATAATGTTTGGAAAGGAATTATAACTAATTCCTGGGATTAGTGTTCCAAGGAGAAAAATGAAGATTTGCTACATATTTATCTTTAATATAAATGAAATATTTTTTATATTTTGTGTATTTTCCTTTTCCTTTTTTGGAATTTTGAGGTTGTTAAAAGCTGTCTCATATTAATAAGTCTCATGGTGATAGTGGAAATACACAAAACTTCAATTATGGGGCTTAAGGAATCTAATAAAATAAGGCAACAGGAAAGCAGTGATAAGAGTTAAGACAACCATGATGGGAAGAGAAAAAGTAATCTGGTTTGAAGCACCAGTTAAGTTTAATGTTTTGAATAAATGGACAATCTCAAAAAGATTAGCTTGACTTAAATTGCTCATTTAAATGTTTATATTCTGTGGTCTAAAACCTTGACAAATGAAACAGTAACCCCGACTTACATTTGCAAATGTAACTCTTATATTGATTTTTTTTCTCCCATAAACTACCTGCCATTGAATGCCATAATGTGCCTCTCGATTACAACTTATTCCTTTATGGACTTCTGCTCCCTTTAAATTTAGCTGCCTGTCTTCTTTGACTGAAGAATGGTGTCAGCATTTCTTTTTCTAGTTCTGCATCAGTCCACAGATCATGCATTTATTATCCATCTGTGTTTGTCTCTCTGTCTGTATTTTAAAATGACAATTTATTTTTGAACTACTTGTAGCAATATTTAACCACTGAACCTTTTAATTACTTACACCGCTGAAAAGCAGAGTACATTTAAAGTTGGGGTGAGGGGGAACTCCTGGTGCATGAAAACTGAATTGAAATAGAAAATGACTGCTCCTTTCCCATTAGATATCCTGCCAAATTTATAGTGCAATAAGAAAATCCAAGGATAATGTCAACAGCAATTGAGAGCACATTGTCTATTGTGAATAATATGAGAATGTAATTGATGCATTCAGTTTGAACCAGGAGTAAGTATAGACAAAAATAAATAAATAAAAAGTAAGGCAAAAAAAAAAAAAAAGAATATCTACAAAAGAATAAACAACAGAACAAGAATCCTTCCCCTCTTTCCAATTGAGAATTTCAATCACATGGGTCTTTTCCTAGTGGGTCATTCTGAAGAACTGTGGTGCTATCACAGGTTTCTAGGTTTGTGGAATGAATGTTCAGCATATATCAGTTATCTAGCTCTAATTAAGTGAAAGGTGGTTATTTAGCATACTTTATCCATCCTTGAAACACTACTTCATCTTTATTCTGTGAACAAGCAGTAGTCCTCAAAAATACTGAGTTTAATTTCTGGTTTCAGATAGCATTTATTTATTACCTAATGCATGCATCATACTATTCTTACAATTTTTTGCATAAATTATCCCATTAATTGGAAAAAAAATCTTCCAACATTCCCTTAGCTAAGTGATAAAATTGTCACAGCATGCCTGAGAGAGTTGAATTGTCAAAATATTCAGACGCTGAACAAATACCTCACTAGCTAAGTACCAGGACTAGTATTTGATCAGATAGTCTTAGTTTGAATATGGTGGTGGAGGCTGATTTGGGAATTACAGATTTCGAATTACTTTTCTACCACTTTGTCTTAATTTATTTTTAATAACTACTTTTATGGTTTTAGAATTAACATTGTTTCACATGTAAGCAATACATAAAATATATAAGAAACAGTTACCTATAAATCTATTGCCTAACAACCTCTAGTCATACTTTTCTATATTTCATTCCATTTTTATTTTATATACATATAAATGGTAGGTTATATAACTAGAATTTGGTAGGGCACAGTTATAAAACTGGACTTCCAGATTCTGCAGTGGTAAAGAATCTGCCTGCCAATGCTGAAGACGCAAGAGATGCAGGTTTGATCCCTGGGTTGAGAAGATGCCCTGGAGAAGGAAATGGCAACCCACTCCAACATTCTTGCCTGGGAAATCCCATGGACAGAGGAGCCTGGTGGGCTACAGTCCATGGGGTCACAAAGAATCAGACACAACTGAGCACACACACACACACATAGTTATAACTAATTTATATTGAACACTTCATATTAAACGTGTTCTTTTGAATAGTTTTTTCTTTGCTCCAGATGAAATCTCAGGCAGTTCTCCAGCTTTTCTGTTAACTCCAAAATCAATGCAAGTCTAAGGAAGAAGCACAAGCTGGAATCAAGATTGCCGGAAGAAATATAAATAACCTCAGATGTGCAGATGACACCACCTTTATGGCAGGAAGTGAAGAGGAACTAAAAAGCCTCTTGATGAAAGTGAAAGAGGATAGTGAAAACATTGGCTTAAAGCTCAACATTCAGAAAACTCAGATCATGGCATCTGGTCCCATCACTTCATGGGAAATAGATAGGAAAACAGTGGAAACAGTGTCAGACTTTATTTTGGGGGGGGCTCCAAAATCACTACAGATGGTGATTGCAGCCATGAAATTAAAAGACGCTTACTCCTTGGAAGGAAAGTTATGACCAACCTAGATAGCATATTCAAAAGCAGAGACATTACTTTGCCAACAAAGGTCAGTCTAGTCAAGGCTATGGTTTTTCCAGTAGTCATGTATGGATGTGAGAGTTGGACTGTGAAGAAAGCTGAGCACTGAAGAATTGATGGTTTTGGACTGTGGTGTTGGAGAAGACTCTTTAGAGTCTCTTGGACTGCAAGGAGATCCAACCAGTCCATTCTGAAGGAGATCAGTCCTGGGTGTTCATTAGAAGGACTGATGCTGAAGCTGAAACTCCAATACTTTGGCCACCTCATGCGAAGAGTTGACTCATTGGAAAAGACCCTGATGCTGGGAGGGATTGGGGGCAGGAGGAAAAGGGGACGACAGAGGATGAGATGGCTCGATGGTATCACTGACTCAATGGACATGAGTTTGAGAGGACTCTGGGAGTTGGTGATGGACAGGGAGGCCTGGCGTGCTGTGATTCATGGGGTCGCAAAGAGTCGGACATGACTGAGCAACTAAACTGAATGTGATATCATAACTCTAACTTCAGAGGTCCTGTCACTTTGAGATTGGGTCTCAGGCTGAAGGTATTATGGGTAATTGGCACATGGATGGTAGAGTACTAGTCTGGCGGGTACATGTGTAATCTAATACTGTATGCAGGTAATGCATATAGTTGCTGCTTCTTTCTTGGGATACAATTTCTCCAGAACACCCTTTGCATCCTTAGCTGCAATGTCTTTGACATTGGCAACATCTCACCGACGGCTTACCTGTCACCCATCACACAACCTCTGGGCCTCCAGCTTCCATCTCTTCTGCTGAGATCTCCTCTCTTTCTCCTGGCCCCTTTGGGCAGGAGTCCTGCTCCACCATTTGTGAAAGGACAGCTCCCGCCCAGCTCAGCTGGGTTTTTTCCCCTTTGTTAGCTAAGCCAATATATCACAGGAATTCATGCCAGCCTCTGAGTGCAGGTCCATCTCGTTTAACTTGGGTAAGGAGAAGCACATTACATGCTCAGACTAGCAGGATGCAAAGAACACTGACCCCTCTCACCAAATACTGCTTTTTTCCCCTCCAGGGAGATATTGTACTGATGTGGAACAGTTTTATGATCTGTACTCATGCCCTGTACAATATTAGGGACAGAAATTTAGGATGTGCTGGGTATTTGACATATATTTATTTTGGCTTCAGCTGATCTTAAGAGAAAAAGAACCTTAGTTTAAGTGTTACATGTGGTCTGGAATACATACAAATAAGTTCTTGCTTTTTTCATTTAACAGTGCATTAGGAGTATTTTTGTATATTGGAAGAGGCTAGTATAATATCTGAAGACTGTTTCATAATGCATTATAAGAAAATACTACATTTTGAAACTATTCCCATATTGTCATTTTCATTTTTATCAAAGTTAAATGTATCTTTAATAATCATTTTAGAATATAAATTTAAAACATTTAGAATGAATTATTTGAAACAGAATCATTGGATCAAAGGATAGGAACATGCTAAGATTTGATATGCTTTTTACAATTTTCAGAACTACTAAAATTAATTTACATTTTTATCCACTGAGTTTGATAATGCTCAAATCTCTGACAAACCGTGGGTGTTATTTCTCTGTGTTCATTGAATGACCAGTTTACTAAATTCTATTGTGAATTTTTGTTTAAATTTTTATTCTTGTATGTATTTCCTAAATGGAACTATCCCTACAAAATGATCACCTTTTCTCCCTTAAATACACATATGCTAATTCCCTCCTTGTTTGTCTTATTCACTTGGACAAAATTCAAGTAACAGTGGTAAGTGATTATGGAGCATACAAGTGAGACAGAATGGATTTGAATGCCTACTGATACAGTGGCAGCTAGCATCTACAGCTTAGAACAGAGAAGACCAGAGTGATTAGAACAGAGTGATTCAAAACACTGCCATTCCGTGAGGTCAGTCTCCTTGTCTTAGAGCTTGTTGAGATGTGTGAGCCAGCAAAATCAGAATTACCCACCACACACAATCCTGACTCCATAGTCAATAAAAATATGACAAAGGAAGTATTTCTCTGATAATGAGTGATGTTGAGCATCTTTTCATGTGTTTGTTAGCCATCTGTATGTCGTCTTTGGAGAAATGTCTATTTAGTTCTTTGGCCCATTTTTTGATTGGGTTGTTTATTTTTCTGGAGTTGAGCTGTAGGAGTTGCTTGTATATTTTTGAGATTAGTTGTTTGTCAGTTGCTTCATTTGCTATTATTTTCTCCCATTCTGAAGGCTGTCTTTTCACCTTGCTTATAGTTTCCTTTGTTGTGCAGAAGCTTTTAAGGTTAATTAGGTCCCATTTGTTTATTTTTGATTTTATTTCCATTATTCTGGGAGGTGGGTCATAGAGGATCCTGCTGTGATGTATGTCGGAGAGTGTTTGGCCTATGTTCTCCTCTAGGAGTTTTATAGTTTCTGGTCTTAAGTTTAGATCTTTAATCCATTTTGAGTTTATTTTTGTGTATGGTGTTAGAAAGTGGTCTAGTTTCATTGTTTTACAAGTGGTTGACCAGATTTCCCAGCACCACTTGTTAAAGAGGTTGTCTTTAATCCATTGTATATTCTTGCCTCCTTTGTCAAAGATAAGGTGTCCATATGTGCGTGGATTTCTCTCTGGGCTTTCTATTTTGTTCCATTGATCTATATTTCTGTCTTTGTGCCAGTACCATACTGTCTTGATAACTGTGGCTTTGTAGTAGAGCCTGAGGTCAGGTAGGTTGATTCCTCCAGTTCCATTCTTCTTTCTCAAGATCGCTTTGGCTATTCGAGGTTTTTTGTATTTCCATACAAATTGTGAAATTATTTGTTCTAGCTCTGTGAAGAATACTGTTGGTAGCTTGATAGGGATTGCATTGAATCTATAAATTGCTTTGGGTAGTATACTCATTTTCACTATATTGATTCTTCCAATCCATGAACATGGTATATTTCTCCATCTATTAGTGTCCTCTTTGATCTCTTTCACCAGTGTTTTATAGTTTTCTATATATAGGTCTTTAGTTTCTTTAGGTAGATATATTCCTAAGTATTTTATTCTTTCCGTTGCAATGGTGAATGGAATTGTTTCCTTAATTTCTCTTTCAGTTTTCTCATTATTAGTGTATAGGAATGCAAGGGATTTCTGTGTGTTGATTTTATATCCTGCAACTTTACTATAGTCATTGATTAGTTCTAGTAATTTTCTGGTGGAGTCTTTAGGGTTTTCTATGTAAAGGATCATGTCATCTGCAAACAGTGAGAGTTTTACTTCTTCTTTTCCAATTTGGATTCCTTTTATTTCTTTTTCTGCTCTGATTGCTGTGGCCAAAACCTCCAAAACTATGTTGAATAGTAACGGTGAAAGGGGGCACCCTTGTCTTGTTCCTGACTTTAGAGGAAATGCTTTCAATTTTTCACCATTGAGGATAATGTTTGCTGTGGGTTTGTCATATATAGCTTTTATTATGTTGAGGTATGTTCCTTCTATTCCTGCTTTCTGGAGAGTTCTTATCATAAATGGATGTTGAATTTTGTCAAAGGCTTTCTCTGCATCTATTGAGATAATCATATGGTTTTTGTTTTTCAATTTGTTAATGTGGTGTATAACATTGATTGATTTGTGGATATTGACGAATCCTTGCATCCCTGGGATAAAGCCCACTTGGTCATGGTGTATGATCTTTTTAATGTGTTGTTGGATTCTGATTGCTAGAATTTTGTTTAGGATTTTTGCATCTATGTTCATCAGTGATATTGGCCTGTAGTTTTCTTTTTTTTGTGGGATCTTTGTCAGGTTTTGGTATTAGGGTGATGGTGGCCTCATAGAATGAGTTTGGAAGTTTACCTTCCTCTGCAATTTTCTGGAAGAGTTTGAGCAGGATAGGTGTTAGCTCTTCTCTAAATTTTTGGTAGAATTCAGCTGTGAAGCCGTCTGGACCGGGCTTTTGTTTGCTGGAAGATTTTTGATTACCGTTTGAATTTCCTTGCTTGTAATGGGTCTGTTAAGATTTTCTATTTCTTCCTGGTCGAGTTTTGGAAAGTTGTACTTTTCTAAGAATTTGTCCATTTCTTCCACGTTGTCCATTTTATTGGCATATAATTATTGATAGTAGTCTCTTATGATCCTTTGTATTTCTGTGTTGTCCGTTGTGATCAAAACCACTATGAGGTACCATTTCACACCAGTCAGAATGGCTGCGATCCAAAAGTCTACAAATAATAAATGCTGGAGAGGGTGTGGAGAAAAGGGAACCCTCTTACACTGTTGGTGGGAATGCAAACTAGTACAGCCACTATGGAGAACAGTGTGGAGATTCCTTAAAAAACTGGAAATAGAACTGCCTTATGATCCAGCAATCCCACTGCTAGGCATACACACTGAGGAAACCAGAAGGGAAAGAGACACGTGTACCCCAATGTTCATCGCAGCACTGTTTATAATAGCCAGGACATGGAAGCAACCTAGATGTCCATCAGCAGATGAATGGATAAGAAAGCAGTGGTACATATACACAATGGAGTATTACTCAGCCATTAAAAAAGAATACATTTGAATCAGTTCTAATGAGGTGGATGAAACTGGAGCCTATTATACAGAGTGAAGTAAGCCAGAAGGAAAAACATAAATACAGTATACTAACGCATATATATGGAATTTAGAAAGATGGTAACAGTAACCCGGTGTACGAGACAGCAAAAGAGACACTGATGTATAGAACAGTCTTATGGACTCTGTGGGAGAGGGAGAGGGTGGGAAGATTTGGGAGAATGACATTGAAACATGTAAAATATCATGTAAGAAACGAGATGCCAGTCCAGGTTCGATGCACGATACTGGATGCTTGGGGCTAGTGCACTGGGACGACCCAGAGGGATGGTAGGGGAGGGAGGAGGGAGGAGGGTTCAGGGTGGGGAACACATGTATACCTGTGGCGGATTCATTTTGATATTTGGCAAAACTAATACAATTATGTAAAGTTTAAAAATAAAATTAAATTTAAAAAAATGGAAAAAAAAAAAGAAATCTTGAAAAAAAAATACAATTTGACTAAATCTTGGGGAAACTGTCTCTTATAGACTATGTCTTTAAACATTTCCATGAGGTCAGCACTATTCAAAAATTAAAAAAAAAAAAAAAAAAGAGGAGGAAGGTTAACAGAAGGAGAAGAAAGACAGAAAAATAAAATTTACTAGAACCCAAGAAACAAATTCATTGATTGGACCAATTTTAGTTTTTTTATTGAAAAGCAGATGAACATAAGATTTGTTAAGACTGGAATTTGGATAAAAAAGGAAATGTTACTTGAGATAACTTGAAAGTTCTTTAGACATTTATTTGAAGGTAGATTTATAGCTGTCACAAAACTCAGTAAACTATGTCATTATAATAACATTCAGTTCCTTCTGTACAAGAACATCAAATCCCTTTCCAAGATCCCATATTAATTGCTAATCCATTATTTTTTTTAATGCCACCTTAAAAAAAATCTGTTGGTTAGAAGTAGTAGGAAAAAGAAATTGTGAAAAGCAAATATAGGAGGCAAAGATGGGAAAGGAGTTAGAAAAGGACTTAAGAGTCTGTAAGATGGGCCCTTTTCTCAAATATAGCAAAATATCTTATTCTATTGTGACTGAACTCTGTATTTAACTTCATTACTTTCTCTGCACTATCAATAAATTCATATCTGGATAAAAACTATTTGGATATGAGAAATAAGGACAATAGCGAGAAGATATGATGTATATTTAGACTATTATCCACAACTTCATATGAATGAATTTACTACAGATTAATTTTTCCAACATTTCATTGAACTCATCAACACAGTATGGAGGAGACTCAGAGGGAGGTAGGAAGGAATAATTAAAAAAAAAAAAAAAAAAAGGAAGTATTTGAGTTTTAGGAACAACATAGTGACCATGAAGGGAGGCTGTTTTCTCCCTTCAGCTCATGTTGGGCTTGCGGTTTTGTTTTGTTTTAAGGAAAGACTTACAGTATCTGAACTTTCCACTCTTCCTCTTGGTTGGAAAACAGTTGGACATCTCATTTGAATGTTGCTCTGTCATTAAACACCTGGACTTCCTAGGTGGCGCTAGTGGTAAAGAATCTGCCTGTAATGCAGACCTGGGTTTGATCCCTGGGTTGGGAAGATCCCCCGGAGTAGGAAATGGTAACAACCTCCAGTATTCTTGCCTGGAAAATTCCATGGACAGAGGAGCCTACAGCTCATGGGGCCTCAAAGAGTTGGACACAACTCACCGACTGAGTACAACATACTGTCATTAAACTGGTCAAGTGTACAGTGTTAAGCAAAGGTAGAGAAAGGAGTAGAAGACAGAGACTTGCTCTCGGGCAGGCTGCGTTCTCAGTGTGTATTCTGTGGGTGTGCTCAGTCCTTCAGTTGTGTCCGACTCTTTGGGACTCCAAAGGCTATAGCCCGCCAGGCTCCTCTGTCCATGGGATTCTCCCGGCAAGAATACTGGAGTGGGTTGCCATTCCCTTTTCCAGGGGATCTTCCCCACCCAGCAATTGAACGTGGGTCTCCTGTATTGCAGGTGGATTCTTTACCATCTGAGCCACCAGGGAAGTAGAAACCACAAAAGGCTAATGGAGCTTGAGGGACCCCACTGATACCATACCAGTTATGATAGATCACCCATGTGGAGAGAGAGGAAATCCTGACTCCCAGAGTGGATACCCCATGTCAAGAGCTAGGTCCCCATAGCATCCTCTGAAATAATCTGCAAATCTGGTAAAAGAACTGTGCCATGCTAGCAGAGCAGCAACGGTCCCACCAGCATTCTCACCCTCTTCAGCAATGATCCCAGGGAGACCTCTCCTTGTTCCTTTATTCCTTTTCCCCATGTGAACACTGGAGTGAATCATACATGCTGGAAAGCACTCCTCTCCCCACACACTTAAACAGAAAAGACACTTTTAATTAAATGTGTGGGTGAGTGGGAAGAGGAAAGAGGTTTGTTTTTGTTTTTGTTTTGATGGTGCTGGGTCTTTGATGCTGTGAGGGTTACTTTCTAGTTGCAGTGTGCGGGCTTCTCACTGCGGTGGCTTCTCTTGTGGAACACGGGCTTTCAGTGAGCGGACTTCAATAGTTGCAGCACATGGGCTCAGTAGTTGTGGCAGGAGGAGTTAGTTTCTCTGCAGCATGTGAGGTCTTCCTGGACCAGAGATCTAACCTGTGTCCTGCATTGGTAAAGAGGTTCTTAACCACTGGACCACCTGGGAAGCCCGGAAAGAAGAATTTTTAGTTAAATGAGTTTGGAACTTTAAAATGAATAAGATTGAGGCTTAAAGAACCCATACCACCTGTATAATTATGAAATCTGACAACAAGTACAGTGCTTTGTAAGACAGAGAACAATTTTTAGTATTTATTGGGATAAAATTTCATGTTTATACACAACGAATTAGTTATATAAGTTATCCAGATTCTTCATTCATGAATATGCTTCTTGTTTCACTTTAAGAACATTATAGGCTATGGGTTTGAGAAATAAAGTAGATTTTTTTTTTTTTTTTTTTAACCACCACATTAAGTGTTATAGCCCACCTCTCTCCTCCTCCTGGTGCTGCCTCTTCTTACTATTTCTGTTTCCATTCCCTGCTCCCTAAAATCTAACTTCTAACTCAACACGTTACCAACATAGCTTTTGTGAAATCCAGCATTGAGTCTATGGTACTATATTTGTGCTCAGTTCTCATCTTACTTGACCTGCCTTCAATAGTTTCTACTGTTGACCATTTTTCTTTGATGGAAGGTTTCTTGGTCCCCCACTTTAACCTTGACCTCCCAACTGTTCATTTTCTGCTTTGCATGGTCATCATCTTCTAGGTCAGTTATTTTTTAGCTCTAAAGGGTTTGGTTTCGGACCTTCCTCTCAAATCTTTAGTCAGTCTCATCTGTGGCCATGGCTTCAGTTACCACCCATAGGCAGATGATTCAAAAATGCATCTCTCTTGCCCAAATCTCTTTAAACTCAAGGTTGGAATTATTTTAAAAATATTTACACTTACATCTTTTTCTTCTAATTTCTGAGATAATTCCTAGACTTTATTTTCTAATGCTTCCATGACCTTTTATTTGGATAAATCTAACAGCTTTTCATTTTCTGATCGTTCTTACATTATATCATTCTGTTCTCATTGTATGAATGAAATATCTATTTGATCTTATTCTAAGGATAGCATTGCAAGTATTGTGGCCTCACAGTCTCAGAATTACATTTTCCTCATCTATTTTTGTGTTTTTCATTTTGATTACTTTAGCTTTTGAGTTTGTTTTTTGTTTTGTTTTTTTCTCTTATATTTCACCACCTCTGTGTTAAAATGTGAAATGTATTAGTTGTCTGTGTTTTGGTTTATTATTAGGGAGAAGGCAAAATGCTGGGAAATCCTATTTTTCTTGAAGGGTCCAAGTTTTTATTTTGGGACTTCATGGCAGTTGTCTGTTAACACATTTTCCTCTTATGTTCAGTGTCTTGCAACTAAACACATTTCTTCTGTATATATGAAGTACTATTTTCTCCTCATATTTAAGGATTAGTTTTATAGCCCTGTGGTAGTATTATTTTATATCTAGGCCTGGTGTTGGCTAAGGGTAGGGTGTTCCATTTCCTTTCAGTCCACACTCCTGTTGATTAGGTAGTAATAGTTTTCTCAGAATTCAGATGGGGAAGGGTGATGTGAATATTTCTCACTCAAGATTCTGGTATTATGCAGTATTTGTGAGTAATTTGGAAAGCAGTTCTTTCAGGCTGCAGAAGGATTTCCTCCAGATCATGCTATCTAGTGTTCTGACATGAGGAACACAGATTATTCCTGGACTAAACATTCCCATAGTTCATTTTCAACTGATGGCATCCTCATATTCAGGATATAATTTCCACTGTCTTTCACCTTCCATTCTTGGATATGTTTTACTTATCAGTTCATATAAAATATTTATTGAATTTTAAAGCAATTATCACAAGCTTATGGCACAGAATAAGTCAAAATACATGAAGCAGAGAAATATGCTTGTTAAATAAATTATGTAGTTCAGCATCTCTGGAAGTTTGTGAGAAATTGAGTATTCTGTTTTTTAAATCATCATTCAAAAGCCATTAACTATTGATAGGTAATCAACAGATTTTCAATAGAAAAGAATTTTGCATTTTCAGTAGAAAATCATTAACTATTGATAGGTAATTAATAGATTTTCAATAGAAAAGCACTTTGTATTTTCAATAGAAAATCATCAACTATTGATAGATAACTTATGATAGGTCACTTCTCTTATAACAATTATGTCACTAAAGTATTACTCTGTATGTTCTAGATTCCCCATCTCAAAAGAAATTTTCTTTCAAAAACGGAAGATTTATAATCTGATGCACTATATACTTAGAAAATATTCAAAAAAATCAAACAGTAAGAGTTTTTGTCATAGGACAATATATAGATAATACAAGCTTTTCTGCGTGTATATTTTACAGAATACAGAATTGACCACATACTTAACACTGTGTCACATAAATGTGTGAACCTAGAGATAGGAAACCATTAAAGGCCACCTTGGTGAAACCTTTAGAGAATGTCTGGGAACCACTAGAGGACTACAGTGGTGGAAATCCTCCTATCTACACTCTCATCCATTGCCTTGAGGCCACTCAAATATTATCAGCTCTTCACTTAGGGAAGTATATATGAGAGTTCAAAGGTCATCTCCAAGGCAATTAATAATTTATATTGTTGTTGTTGTTCAGTCTCTCAGTCTTGTCTGACTGTTGCAACCCGTGGACTGCAGCACGCCAGGCTTGCCTGTCCTTCACCATCACCTGGAGCTTGATCAAATTCATGTCCGTTGAGTTGGTGATGCCATCGAACCATCTCATCCTCTGTCATCCCCTTCTCCTGCCTTCAATCTTTCCCAGCATAAGAGTGTTTTCCAATGAATCAGCTCTTCGCATCAGGTGGCCAAAGTATTGGAGCTTCAGTTTCAGCGTAAGTCCTTCCCATGAATATTCAGGATTGATTTCCTTTAGGATTGACTAGTTTGATCTCCTTGTAGTTCAAGGGGCTTTCAAGAATCTTCTACAACACTGCAGTTCAGAAGTGTCAATTCTTTAGTGCTCAGCCTTCTTTATGGCTTTATATTCTATACGCAGATAATTTCATATGGACACATACACACATACAAATACATAAACACTTTTAGAACATTTTTTTCATATAAGCATGAATATATATGAATATACATGTATGCATATTTAGTATATAATTGGAATTTTTGATCAGTATATTGACAGAAAATGGACACATTTTTCAAGCCACTTGCTGGGAACATGTATCCATATTATATTTTGAGTAAAGCTATTGTACTCCTTATACAGTAGAAATTTTATTTTCAACTTTGATTATTTTTTTTCTTATAAAAATGATCTTTGGCAGTTTGTTATGAATTATAAATATTGTAATTGGCATTTTCCCTTCATAGAAAGTACACTATGGGGTATTCACTTAGCCTGTGCCTCTTTTGTAAAAACTACTTCCAGTCCACCATCTCTTCTAAAGAGGTGAGGACTAGCCAGAGAGGAATGCACTATTTTACCTTACCTCCCTATCTTCAACTGCTTGGACCTGTAATGAATTCTTGTCTTGAAGTAAACTAATATATGTGGTAGGCCATTCAGATTTTCTCTCTGGAGATTTTGAGCCAAAGGACTCAGAGAAAGTCATCAGATAATGGTGAGTGTGAGACTCGCAGAGAGTTGACACTGAACAATTCAAAGCTACATGCAAATAAAAATTATAGAGCAGGAGGAAAAGTGAAAGGGTTAGTCAGTCAGTTGTGTCCTTCTCTTTACGATCCCATGGACTATAGCCCGCCAGGCTCCTTTCCCAATGGAATCCTCCAGGCAAGGATATTGGAGTGGGTAGCCATTCCTTTATCCAAGGACTCTTTCCAACCCAGGGATCAAGCTCAGGTCTCCTACATTGTAGGTGGATTCTTTAGCATCTGAGCTACCAGGGAAGCCCAAAGGAGAAGGGGAAACCATTATAAAACAGGACACGTCACTGAGCAGAAGAAAGACAGGAGTGAAAAGGGCTAGTTGTGTGGTTCTGGGTCGGGTGATGAGATTGCACCTTGCCCTCGGAGCTCCAAGGGAGTCCCTTTCTCTTGAGACGGTTGACTGCTCTCTTCTTTGTTTCTAAATGTTCCTGTTCAGAATTTCTATCTTGTTCTTTAGGGCTAGGATTTCTCTCATTACATATATTTTCCCAAATCTGCTTTTCTAACTGTGCAATTTGTTCATGTTAATATATTTTAAAGTATTAAGTAAAATGATCAAACAAATTAGAAGGTAAATGAGGAAGTATGAGAAGTACACACTTGGAAAACAAAATGTATTTCTAGGTAGAATGTGTTTGATGATGTAGCAAAACTTGCTATTTTTTTGTTTATATATTGTTATATATATATATATATATATATTTAATTAATATCCTACCATGGAGTTTTACTATTTGTGGGATGATTTTGGCAGATACTGTAAAAATTACTGGCTTATTAGATATATAATTTAATGAAATTTAATATTTAAAACTTTGGAAACTTTGAATACATTTTTTTATTCCCAAGTTCTTTAGCAAAGATTGCTGCTATCATTGTTGCTAAGTCGTGTCCCACTCTTTGTGACCCTATGTACTGCAGCATGCCAGGCTCTTCTGTCCTTCAGTACCTCAGTAGAGCAAGCATAAAAATTCCTACATATAAAAAATAATTGTAGTGAGCTGACAGAATTCATCTCAACGTTATTGAACTCTAAATGACACTTTCATAGTTTGAGGCCAAGGTCAGTTTATTTAATATAATTATTCATTGACTTTGAACATACCTGATGGAAAATTCTATTTTAATTTGTCTCATGAACTGAGTTTAATACTATTATTTGCTACATTAAGGGACAGCTAACACCAAATAGCCAAATAGCATCAATAGCCAAATCTTATACCAGACCTTTTCTCAGTGTAGTTTTATTTACAGACATGATTTTATCTCTAATAGTTTCTTTTTCTTCTTCTTTAAAAAGACTCTGAATGTTCTTTTATTATAATAGTGCTGAAGTAATAGAAACTTGAATGTTGTTAGATCATGCAATAAAAAACAGAGTTTCAACAATCTTTCTGAGAAAATATAAACTGCCTTCAGTTTAGGATTGAAGGCAATTTGAGGGATAATACACATGGAGGAAACACCATGTAAAACCTCCTTGCTGTTAATATTAGTGTATGTTAGCTCTGCGTACTGCTCCAGCTGTGTTTGCAGCTGTTCATGCCAAATCTGAGAGCCCAGAAACCATCACAAATGAACATCACTTGTCAGAAAGGAAAATGATGATACCAGTGAGGTCTGAAAAAGAAGAATAAAGAAGTCAAAGAGAACTGGTAGAATCAGGACATATACGTGTGAAAACTGGGGATTACTTAAAATGCTCATTTGGAAATAGGAAAATATGGTCATATTCCCCTTTGCTATTATTTTAAAGAAAAATGTTGAGAAGCAAAGTTCTTTTTCCTCACTATTAAAATTAATTGACAAATGCCACAGCTGATTTCAGAAACAGTTAACACTCAGGGAAATGAAAAGCAAATCCTTTACATTTCTTTATCCCATGGTTTTTAGTGACACAAGTCAAAGGATCCCATAAATTAATCTTTTCCTTGCAATTTTTCACATTTAGGTCCTCTCAGAAGTCAAAGTAACTCTAATGAGAAAATGAGCTTGAATATCAAAATTTTCTAGCGATGCTGCTATGTTAGTACTTACGTTGTCAAAAAAAAAAAAAAAGAGTATTTCAGGTGTTGAAATAGTTAATAGTAGGAAACAATGTCATTTGTGCCCGAGTCACTGTAACAACATATGAATAATTAAATATTCCAATAAATGTTCAACTATGGCTCACTTGTGTTTTATGAGGCACAGTGACATTTTTAAGAATATTCAGGCCTGAAATAGTAAAACCCATGACAGAAGTAAATATTGTGATTACTGTTGCACATAAACATAATATTAGGTTTTTTAGGGTTTTGTGGTCCTGTAGTTAATATCTATTGATACAAAGGATTACAAATACGGATTGTCAGAAGGCAATAGATAGGCTTATTTCTCTTATTAAGCACTGAATTTATAAACATGAAAATGTTAAAGCAATCTTTAACAGCAGCATGAAGAGTAAATATATATGTTTACGTAATAGGATTTATTTAGTCTCCAAACTGGGACTTGGAGTAGGCTAATTAAAATATAATAGCTAAACTTCTCAATAACGTTTCTTTTTCTCTCAGGTGATTTATTTGTTTTACTTTTTCAATGTGGAAATCTCATTTTAACATGATATACTTTAGGAATATCAAGTGTATTCCTATGATCATAAATTCAAAGAGACTGGTAGAGTATAAAATCACTCTATTGTAACTACATTTTAGGATGTTGCAGGCTTAAGAACACATGATGGATTTGCTGTCTGTGCTCTGATAAAATGGTATTTAGGGTGTGCAGGCTTTAATGTTCTATTAAAGGCAGTAATTGGTGCTCTGTCACTTTAACTCATCCCCTGACGCATATTGGACTTCCCTGGTAGCTCAGATGGTAAAGAATCCACCTGCAATGCAGGAGACCTCATTCAATACCTGGGTTGGGAAGATCCCCTGCAGAAGGAAATGGCAACCCACTCCAGTGTTCTTGCCGGCATCATATTAAAATCATCTTACTTAGTATTTATCTTATTACAATACCTTTCTTACATTTATTAAGAAAATTGAAAATTAGCTTGTGATTGTGTTCACCCTTCATGGAAATCAAAGGTCTTCCTGAAAAAGCTTTATGTTTGTGCTGAGAATTGCCCCTTTTCCAAAGATGATATGCTGGTTAGACTCCAAAGGGAAGGATAGACAGAAGTTATATAGAAAATATTTTGACAACTATCAGATAGATGTGATCATCTTTTAAACTCTAGGACTAGGAACAATAAAATACCTTCTCCAGTACTGAATAGATTTATTTTGGATAAATTATTTTTTCTGCATTAAGGGATGAGTTTAATCATATAAGAAACAATTGATTATAAACTAATATATAAGGAAATTAAGAAAAAATGGGTTGAATTAAAGAAAACTATGTAATGTTTTTATGTTAAAAATGACACATTGACTTAGAGGAAAAAGATGAGGGAGTGGATTGAAACTTACTCTTCAAAATAATAGGCATTAGATTCTTGAGATTAAAAAGAGAAGAAAAGTATTAAGTGTTGAATTTAAAATTCTAAACAGCATAGTCTCTCTGTCTCCTTTTTTTTTTTTTTACTACAGATCATTGATAATGGAGATTCCCCAAAACAATCTTACAAAATCGTTAAAAATCCCTTTTCTTGTTTCTTAAAACATGTAAAGAAGACAATGAATAAAATCAATGTTTCTTACTACTGAAGGGCTGACAATACCATGCAACACAGAACATGTATTTTTCTCACAAGTTTATGTTTTCTATTTTTTGTAAGCAGGCTTCATTCACTGGGATACTAAAGGCTTCCAGTCTTGCTAGAATTGTAAGATGATTTGTCTTCATGAAAATTTGTTTTGTCTTTTTTTACATTTTTAAATGCAAAAAAATCTCTGGTAGTGGTTATATCTCACACCAGTCAAAAAGTAGAGAACACAATAAAAGTTTCATGTGTTCATTAAAGTTTTACAGGCACTGCAATGCCTGGAAAAATAGTTGTTGCTATAATCCCCTGCAGTAGTTCTGGTTGGGCGGTATCTTATTCATTACTGGATGAAGGATTGGGGAGGAGGATTAAAAAGGGACAAAGAAGATTCCACAGACAACCACTGATAGGTTATTTGGACTGTATTCAAGGTTCTCATAGCTTCCTGTGCTGCCATGTGTAACTTGACAAACACTATCTGGGAGCAAATAGGGTTGTGGGAACTTAAGCCACAGCTTAAAGATCATAGGGGGTTATTCAGTGGAAACTCTATAAGAGGACACAGTATTTTGCTAATTTCAAAATCAAGGTTTAACATTCATAAAGACTATCCTTCCTAATTTAACTTTTAAAAATAATTTCTCTTGGGTTAAATTTATTTAATTCTTTGTGATTTGTGAATGTCCCTTAGTATATGCTATATCTGGTAACTTTGACCAAGATTTTCAGTTCAGTTCAGTCGCTCAGTCATGTCCGACTCTTTGCGACCCCATGGACTGCAGCATGCCAGGCTTCCCTGTCCATCACCAACTCCCAGAACTTACTCAAACTCATGTCCTTTGAGTCGGTGATGCTTTTGGTGTCGTTTATTTTTAATAGTGTGTGTGTGTGTGTGTGTGTGAGCTCAGTCGTGTCTGACTCTTTGCAATTCCATGGACTGTAGCCCACCAGGCTCCTCTGTCCATGGAGTTTTCCCAGCGATGATACTGGAGTGGGTTGCCATTTCCTTCTCCATTTAATAGCACAGACATAAGCATAAACTGTATGGAAAAAAGTTTGTATTTAACTAAATTTAAAGGCTTACCACTGAATACATATTTTTGAATGGCAGTAATAAATCATTAAGGGAAGAAAGGAATGAACAACTAGTGAAATCACATATTACTGTAGAAAGCTGAGAAATGTTCAGGTAACTCAATAATGCTAATATTAATAAGAAATTAAGAAATTTTTAGAAAACATTTGCTAATTAAGAATAATGAAAGACCAGCAGTAAATAAAATACCTAAACAATATAAGAAGTTAATAATGTGACGAGATGCTAAATATTTTTGCATTCTCTTTCACAAGTAGATAGAGCCTCCCTTAGACTACTTAATTCATTTTGAATCTTCTTTTCTTACTTTCAGCTTTTAGCAAGAAGTGGTAAATGGGACGGTATATTGCATAGCTGCTTACTAAGTCTGCTACTGTCTTAATTGGCTCTCTTAAATTTCTCAGGTCTAATTTATTTCTCCAGTCTTATGGAGTAACTAACTCCTGCAGAATTATCAACTCTTTCCATGAAGATTCTTTTGAATGACTTTGAACTCTTTCTTATGCTAAAGGTTCCCTCCGCCCCCTCTCCTCCGTAATTACTCAGGCTTGTGAAGTTTCCATGCAGGTGGCAAGAACAGTATTGAAGGCCTTGGCACTTCCTGGTTCCTTTAGATCTTTCAAGCATCTTCATGTCCTCAGATAGTTTCTCTAACTACTCTGTGATCACGCCTTTTCATCCATTATCTTTATGGAACATGACTTCTTATTTCAAAGCAAGAATTCTTTCAGACTATCTGGATGTAGAAAATAAATTGAGAAATAGATTCTCCCACTATTCCATTCCTCTTGTCACAGTGAGGTGGTTAGCAGTTATGTATTATTTTTATCCATACATGATTGGATTTTTTCCATTCAAAACCATTTATTGAGCAGTTATATTCCAAGTACTGTATTCATTTCTTGGGCTATAAAATCTAGTAATACATAGTCTATACTGTCCAGAGGATTACAATGTAATATTAAGAATAAATATGAAAAAATGCAATAAATCTAGTAGATAAAAAAATGTAGCAAGCCTAATATTGACAGGCCTCAAGACTAGAATGTGTAATTGTCTTTATATGTATATATATTTGATTTTTTGAACTAAATGTAGTCTCTATTTAGAGTATCCCTGTTCATCTAATGACAAACCACAGTCTCCATCAGTTTCAACATTTTTAGTAATTTTAGCTGTAATACTTTCTCAATTCCCACTTAAATATCAGTGCTTGAATTTTCTCTTCATTACTATGACTGCCTCTGTAAGCCCTGAAGTCAAGGACATCTCCTTTAATTGTGTGATACTTAACCACTGTCTGTTAAAAAGTGGAGATATCTGACCAAAGCAGCAAGGGGGCCCCAGGCATACTGCTAGCAAAGGAAGATCACACTCTGCAGAAATCAGACAGTGGTTAATAGGGTTCCCCCACCACACGGAGATTTGGCACTGTTTTGAAGGTGGGGGATGCTAAAGACACTGGTTTATTTTCACAAGTTTGCTGAGTTTCCACAAGGAGACCAAACACAAGTCACCTACTGTACAATATTCTGATGCAGACTCCACTCCATCTTTCTCTCCTAAAGAGAGCAGGTGTGTGCATGTCCTCCAGGCTCACACCCAGTCCTGTTTCACTGCCTTTGTTTTGACGGGAAATCCTGTAGATTTCTCAAGAACAAAGTTGTTATTCAGTAGCTCAGTCATGTCTGACTCTTTGCGACCCCATGAACAGCAGCACACCAGGCTTCCCTGTCCTTCAGTATCTCCCAAAGTTTGCTCGAACTCATGTTCTTTGAGTCGGTGATGCCATCCAACCATCTCATCCTCTGTCACCTCCTTCTCCTCATGTAATGAAGCCTGTTTCTTCTTCTATGCTCTTTCCAATTCCATATAGTGCAGCAGTTATTGATATCGTTGTAGTTTCCTAATTATCAAAAATATTTTGAAAAACACACAGGCAACCAGCATAAAACAAATTTTCACTTTTAAAGTTATGCAGTTCCATCAAGTCTCATAAAAAAATTACTTTGGATGTCTAGGAGAAACATCACACATAATGAGACAAGGGAACTAAAGACATAAAGAATAATATTGGAATAAATCAGGTCATTGAACAAATAGGAGCTCCATCATGTCTGGGTCCCTCCCATTCTCCATGATTTCCATGTTATCTATAATCTTGGGGTCTCCTTAAGGTCATTGCATCTAGATGATGTCTTGTTTCTGGTCATCATCAGTGACTCTGGATGGCTTTTACTGACCTATAACTAGTTCTATCTGGTTCTGATCCCATTTGCTTCTCAAATATCCATAATCATCTTTATTGACTTCTACCAAATTTCCCATTTTCACTTTATCTCTGACATGTGGTATATAAAGTTTTCCACTACGATGTCCCTGGTTACATTTAGCAGATTTCTGCATAGTTTCTAACCTTTTTCTGTCAGTAAATTTTTGACATTCCTATAGTGTAAATAGCTTCATGTACTTTCTTTTATTTTTCCTCAGCCACAGGAAACCCAGTGGACCTGCTTCTTAGGATCTGACAACCTACTTATCTCCTTTCATTTACTGCTCCCATAAATATCAGCTGATAGAGAAATGAGTCACTCTCATTTTTTTTTGGAATCTCCATATTCAACTAGAAATGTTGAGTTAATGTTAATCTTACAATCTCTCCATTTCTTTTTATTTCCAAAAACAATACCTTAGAAGATCACAGGTTATTATTCCTTCTTGAGAGAGTTATAGCAATAACAAAATCTCCAGATCTCCTTTTCATTTCCCCAACTTGTCCATCTAAAAAGAGTTGGGAAACCTTCTCTGTGAAGATGTGTGTGCTAAGTCACTTATGTTCTGTAGCCCACCAGGCTCCTCTGTCCATGGGATTCTCCAGACAAGAAGACTGGAGTGGGTTGCCCTGCCCTCCTCCAGGTGATCTTCCCAACCCAGGGATTGAACCCACTCTGTTACGTCTCCTGCATTGGCAGGCTGGTTCTTTACCACTAATGCCACCTGGGAAGCCCCTATGGAGATGAAAGATATGAAAAATCTATGCAAGAATATTGGGGTTGGGATCCAGCACCTGAGCATGGGAGTTCATTCATTGTTAAAGGATTAAAGAGAGATAGAGAAAGTTGCTAAGGAGGTGGGAGAGTTGATGATAGGAAAATGTGAATGCTATTGATTAATTTTCTTTTCTAACTGAAATAATAATAATAAAGATTATCAGCCAAGGATGCAAAGAGGGAGCACATATTTAGAAGTTTGAAGACAAAAGAAAGTCAGAACTGAATGTCTTAGAAAGAGGGATGACCAGTGGACTATGGAAATGTGCTGTGATTACCATGAAGTATTGAGGACTCACTTGAGGGTATGTTTGTGAACTTAAATATGAGACTAATCAGCATGGTCTTTTTTTTTTCCCCCAAAGTCGTGTTCATTTCATTCAGGTTATATAGAATTATAAACAGAGTAGATAGGGTGAGTTTTTTTCCAGAGAAGTATATGTAAGGAAGAGAAGGTTAAGACAGTTGAAGGTAGAGACAAAGAAGTAATTATAATTATGGATTATGGAATCTAAATTAAGTGCATGGTAGAATTTGAAAAGGTCATGAGATAAAAATTTTGGAAATCTAAAGGAGGGGTTAGATCATAGATTTTTTTGGGGGGGGAGATTGAATATCCAAGAGATAATTATATCTCCAAAAGAGAGTTGGTATAAAGTTACAGTTGTGTCCGACTCTTTGCAACCCCATGGACTGTAGCCTATCAGGCTCCTCCGTCCATGGGATTTTCCAGGCAAGAGTGCTGGAGTGGATTGCCATTTCCTTCTCCAGGGGATCTTCCTGACCCAGGAATTGAACCTGGGTCTCCTGCATTGCAGGCAGACGCTTTACCATCTGAGCCACCAGGGAAGCCCCCATAAAGTTACAGAGGAAGTTATGACAAGATTCAGTGTTACTATTGTATAAATATGGTGGAGATGTAGGGAAATGGACATTGAAGACATTTCTGGATTTCTGGAATATATGCACATTTTTGTACTTCTGGATCATGCTTCTATTCTAGTCTATCATGTTTAAACATGTAAAGTAATTTATACAACTTAAATCAGAGTGTCGGTTATCTTTAGAATGCTTTATGTGGTTTATTTTTGACCAGAAATAATAGTTTTTGTATAAATACTACTCTGAAATAGTCTAGCCAAAAAGAATGTCATCAGTTACTTTAAAGTGAAAGAGGAAGGGGAGAAAAGAAGATAATGTATTGCAGACTTATTGTGCCAAGATATATTCTAGAGTAATATTCAAACATCCAATTTGATCCACACAGTAACTTTTCACTAGAGGCTGATATAGACATACCATAAGCAGTTGTTTCAAAATAAGTCTTAATATGATAATGTTCAAGATGAAAAGTGTGAAGACTAGAATCAACCTAGCAAAGATTCCTTTTATACTATGTTTCAAAGATAAATTTGCGTCATTGTAAAGCCTGGCACGCTGCAGTCTATGGGGTTGCAAAGAGTTGGGCACAACTGAGTAACTGGACAACAGCAAAATAAATTAACAAATAAAATACTTATGCAGTTACAATTGAAATCCCTGAACATAACGCATCACTGTTTAAATTGTGAAATGAACATATATTAATAATATCAAAATTGAGCAAACAATTTTTGTCCATAATCAGCAGGGCATAAAGATGATTTGCCCTTTATGAAGAATTTATATGATGAAGTCAAAAAGAAAGGAAGTGTAATTTGAGTTAAAGTAATAAAAATTATTCTCTTTAACTGTGGAAAATTCTGAAAGAGATGGGAATACCAGACCACCTGACCTGCCTCTTGATAAGTCTGTATGCAGGTCAGGAAGCAACAGTTAGAACTGGACATGGAATAACAGACTGGTTCCAAATAGGAAAATGAGTATGTCAAGGCTGTATATTGTCACCCTGCTTATTTAACTCATATGCAGAGTACATCATGAGAAACGCTGGGCTGGAGGAAGCACAAGCTGGAATCCAGATTGCTTGGAGAACTATCAGTAACCTCAGATATGCAGATGACACCAGAAAGTGAAGAAAAACTAAAGAGCCTCTTGATGAAAGTGAAAGAGGAGAGTGAAAAATTTGGCTTAAAACTCAACATTCAGAAAACTAAGATCATGGCATCTGGTCCCATCACTTCATGGCAAATAGATGTGGAAACAGTGGCTGACTTTATTTTTCTGGGCTCCAAAATCACTGCAGATGGTGATTGCAGCCATGAAATTAAAAGGTGCTTACACCTTGGAAGAAAAGTTATGACCAACCTAGACAGCATATTAAAAAGCAGAGACATTACTTTGCCAACAAAGGTCCATCTAGTCAAGGCTATGGTTTTTCCAGTAGTCATGTATGGATGTGAGAGTTGGACTATAAAGAAAGCTGAGCGCCAAAGAATTGATGCTTTTGAACTGTGGTGTTGGAGAAGACTCTTGAGAGTCTTTTGGTCTGCAAGGAGATCCAACCAGTCCATCCTAAAGGAGATCAGTCCTGGGTGTTCATTGGAAGGACTGACATTGAAGCTGCAACTCCAATACTTTGGCCACCTGATGCGAAGAGCTGACTTATTTGAAAAGACCCTGATGCTGGGAAAGATTGAGGGAAGGAGGAGAAGGGGACGATGGAGGATGAGATGGTTGGATGTCGTCACTGACTCAGTGGACATGGGTTTGGGTGGACTGCGGGATTTGGTGAAGGACAGGGAGGACTGGTGTGCTGTGGTTCATGGGGTCCCAAAGAGTCAGACACGGCTGAGTGACTGAACTGGACTGAACTGAATATTTCCTACTTGAATCCACACTATACATTCATGATAATCAACACACTCCAAATCTAATTCATTTCTAGTATCTACCAGCCAAATGACCACCAGGAACATATGTGCAGTTAAACAGTTGGGTTTACTCCTCATTATAGCAAGAGGGGCCCCCAGCTTTGGAGACCTATAGGGTGTCAGACGGAGAAGGCAATGGCACCCCACTCCAGTACTCTTGCCTGGAAAATCCCATGGACGGAGGAGCCTAGTAGGCTGCAGTCCATGGGGTCGCTAGGAGTTGGACACGACTGAGCGACTTCACTTTCACTTTTCCCTTTCATGCATTGGAGAAGGAAATGGCAACCCACTCCAGTGTTCTTGCCTGGAGAATCCCAGGGATGGGGGAGCCTGGTGGGCTGCCATCTCTGGGGTCACACAGAGTTAGGCACGACTGAAGCAACTTGGCAGCAGCAGCAGCAGCAGCAGGATGTCAGAGGTGTTAGGATCTTTCATAGAAATTGAGCACTAGTTTGGTGTATGGAGAAGAACCTAGGGAGCAGGGGATGTTTGCCCTAATTAAGGACTTTCAGAAATCAGGGTCATTTCTATGATTGATCATCTAAATAAATCTTACCCATAAGGAGGAATGACTACAGTGAGGCTAAACATATATTTGGTTTAGTAGCGTGTGATGGACAGGGAGGCCTGGCGTGCTGTGATTCATGGGGTCGCAAAGAGTCGGACAGGACTGAGCGACTGAACTGAACTGAGCATGCACTTGTTTGAGCTGATAGAGGAAGAGGCTTAATGTTTTGTGGGTACTACAGTGACTTTGTTTTTGTCTGTTCTTAAAAGAATAGACAAACAATTCTGAAGTGGTTTTACTTAGTCTTATTTTTAATATTTTCAGAGTAACCTTGTCTGAACTTACTATTCTGTGACACTTTTTAATGGACTTTAATAATGGCAAATATAAATAGAGATGTAGGACTCTAGTTCTAGATATAAAAGTAGTATTTATTAATAATACAGTCAGATAATGAAGCAAAGGCCTGAGTGCATCTGTTATCAAGGAATCTCAAAGAACATTTTTATCTTATTTTTAACAGAAATGTCTTTTTTTCCACTCTTTCTTTCCTCTCATGGAAACTGCTTAGTAGATTAGTACTTAGGAGTTATTGATATGAATTACCTCCTAGTTCACTGTTGACTGGGCTATCCAGGTGGTTCACCGGTAAGAATTCCCCAAGAGATGAGGGTTCAATCCCTGGGTTGGGAAGATCCCCTGGAGAGGGGCACAGCAACCCACTCCAGTATTCTTGCCTGGAGAATTCTGGACAGAGGAGCCTGGTGGGCTACAGTCCATGGAATCACAAAGAGTTGGACACGATTGAGTGACTGAGCACATACAGAGTTCTAGATTTAGATAATTCTAGATACAGGGATATTTTAAAATTCTAAGTCTACCCTCCCTAAACATTTGGCCTAAGCCAACCTTCTTAATCTTTCCAAGCCCCAGTTTTTCTTTGCATCTTTACAATATAGATATTGAAGTGTGGGGTCTTGTGAAGAGGTACTGGGTAACCTGGTTAGGAGACTTAATGTAGGATATGTAACACAAACTAAATATTCAGCATATTTTATCTAAGAATATTACTACTCTTCCAAATACCCAGTAAGTTTTGATAAACTATCAAAATCAATTAAGCAGACCAGTGAATCAAAATTCACTTTGTAGTTTAATTATCCTTAGCATCCTTGATTACTTTCAATAATTATTTCAGAAAATGAAGAGAATAGAAGAACTTTCCATGGGTTAAGATTAAGTGAAATCTGTAAAACCAAGCTTGAAAGTGAAAGTGAAGTCGCTGTCATGTCCGACTCTTTGCGACCCCGTGGACTGTAGCCTACCAGGCTCCTCCATCCATGGGATTTTCAAGGCAGAAGTACTGGAGTGGATTGCCATTTATTAAGAATTATTTCATTACTGTCACAAAGTATTTTCTAGTCAATATATTTTGAAAGCATTTTCCTTTAAAATATTTGCATGTTTAGGTCATGTTAACATATGTCAAAACATTTCAAACACGTCAGCAATATCATATAGCAAGAACTCTTCCTATTCAAATATATTCCTTTTGTTTTACTATTTTTCCAATTTATCATGTCAGAGTTTCTGTGATTAGCATTATTACAATTATATATACCTACAACAAATGTCCGTCTAGTCAAGGCTATGGTTTTTCCAGTAGTCATGTATGTATGTGAGAGTTGGATAATAAAGAAAGCTGAGCACAGAAGAATTGATGCTTTTGAACTGTGGTGTTGGAGAAGGCTCTTGAGAGTCCCTTGGACTGCAAAGAGATCCAACCAGTCCATCCTAAAGGAGATCAGTCCTGGGTGTTCATTGGAAGGACTCATGTTGAAGCTGAAACTGCAATACTTTGGCCACCTGATGCGAAGACCTGGCTCATTGGAAAAGACCCTGATGCTGGGAAAGATTGAGGGCAGGAGGAGAAGGGGAGGACAGAAGATGAGATGGTTGGATGGCATCACTGACTCAATGGACATGGGTTTGGGTGGATTCAGGGAGTTGCTGATGGACAGGGAGGCCTGGCATGCTGAGATTCATGGGTTCACGAGTCGGACACGACTAAGCAACTGAACTGAACTGAATAACACATTTATTCATTATTCTGATGTATCTGAATGTATAAAATACATATCTGATTGATTTATATTGACTTCTGAAAATAAATCTGAATATCCTAGAACATATCTTATAACCCTATTTTATACTGGTTTCAGATCAAAATAATATTGCAAAAAATTTAGCATTTCAATAATGTCATTTCAAACACAACTAAAATTCTAACTGGGAATGTTGGAAAGGAAGATGAAAGATGGAATAACTATATCATACTAGTACATAAACTCATGAACTCATGAATTTTTTGTTTACTTTACTCCTAATATTTTACAGACCCTACAGATTTTTGCCTGATACAAAGTAAGTGCTGAAAATATGTATATTGTTGACTAAATAGGTGAAACATTAAGAGTGTTTTGTAAATGCAAATTTACCTAATATAAAAGACATATAGTGCTTATGGTAATTCTGTGTAAAACTTAGTTCACATTTTATATACTTTAATTATCTGCTATATAAAGTATCATCCTATATTTACAATTATTATATTAGCAATTAAACACTCAGAAGAAATTAAAGACCCAAGGGAAATAACCTCAAAGCCACACAATAGATTTAAATATTTGCAATAGCTATTTTAAGAAAAATATTATGAAACAATTATTCTTCTAATAAAGAGGGGGAAATGGTTTTCCATTTTAGTAACAACATTATAATTAGTCAAATAGTTTTTCTGTGGGATGTTTCAATGTAATTTCCATACTGCAGACAATTAAAATAAGTCATATATCTCACATAAGTTCCGTGCTTTCCTTAACATTTTCTCTTAGTGTTGACTTCTCAGTGAATACCATATAGTATAATTCTTTATTTTAAATACTTAAAAGTGTACTTAAGTTAACTTACTGTAATAAAATTATTTAAAGGAATTTTGAAAGTACTTTATTGACATATACAATACATAGTATAAAATTCACTATTTTAAGTGTACAATTCAATGATTTTTAGTAAATTTAAACAGTTGTGCAACCATTAATATAGTCCTATGTTAGAAAATTTCCACTACTCCAAAAAGATTCTTCTTGATCATGTAACTAGGGTACGGTAACCTACCCCACCTACAAACCCACGTAAACTCCAGTTAAATGGAATTGCATATTGTCTTTTGCATCTGACTCATATAGTGTAATGTTTTTAGAGTCCTCTATATGGTAGCATGCGTGAATTCTTTTTAATTGCCAAATAGTACTTAATTGTGTGACTGCACATGTTCTGCTTCTCTGTTCATTAGTCAGTGGACATGTGGATTGTTCCCAAGTTTTGACTATAAAAAATAATACTAGTATGAACATTTAAATGCATGTCTTTGTGTGGGTGATGGACAGGGAGGCCTGGTGTGCTGCGGTTCATGGGGTCACAAAGAGTCAGACACGACTGAGCGACTGAACTGAACTGTGTGAGCATGCTTTCATTTCTCTTGGGTTGATTACTAAGAATGGAATTGCTGGGTCATATGGTAAATGTATGTTTAATTATCTTATGGAACTGTCAGCCTGTTTTCAGAAAGGCCGCACCATTTCACTGCCTATTGTAATAATGTATGACGATTCCTATGTCTTCATATTCTCACTAACATTTGCTATTGTATATCATTTTTATTATAGCCAACTAGTGCATGTAAAAAAAGTATGTCATTTGGCTTTAATTTTCTTTTTCCTTAAAAATAATTATATTGAGCATCTTTTCATGTATTTGCTAGGTATTTTTTCTCTTGTCAGTCATGGTTTTGGTGTTATATATAAGAAGTCTTGCATTGGAGAAGGAAATGGCAACCCACTCCAGTGTTCTTGCCTGGAGAATCCCAGGGACGGGGGAGCCTGGTGGGCTGCCGTCTATGGGGTCGCACAGAGTCGGACACGACTGAAGCGACTTAGTAGCAGCAGCATAAGAAGTCTTACCCTCACCAAAGATGTAAAGCTTTATACCTATATGTTCTTCTAAATCTTATAGTTTTAGTACTTACATTTAGATCTATGATTCATTGTTAGTTAATTTGAATCAAGTTATATAAATTCATATTTTTCATGCGGATGCCCAGTTGTCTCAGCATTATTTGTTAAAACGATTATCTTTTCCCCATTGAAACTCAATGGGAAAAAGTTACAATTTGGCTCTATTGTAACAAATTAGCTATAGATTTAAAGCTATATTTCTAGATGTTGAACTTATTTCCCAATTATCTATAGTTCTACACCTAAGCCAATAACTTATGTCCTGATTGAATTTCTGTATAAACTTTAGAAACTGCAAAAAATTTGTCAATTTCTACAAAAATCAACCAACCAGCCTAACAACAAAGAAGCAATGATAGCTCAATCCAATGACAAGCTTAAAGCTCCCAAAGAGACTTTAATAAGGGATTGTGTCGAACCTTAGATCAGTTTGGGAAGAAATCCATGTTAACAATATTGAATCTTTCTCTCCATAAATGGTCTGTCTCGATTTTTTAAGATGTTGTTTAATTTCTTCCTGCAGTGATTTGTAGTTTTCAGTATGTAAGTCTTACACTACTTTAAAAAAATCATCCCAAAGTATTTTATTTTTTGATGCCATTAGGAATGAATTTATTTCTTAGTTTTATTTTTGGATTATTCGTTGATAATATTTAAATACTTGTCGACATTGGTATATGGATCTTATATCTTTTAATGTGCTGAACTTGTTGGTTACTTCCTAGAAGTGTTCCTGTGCATTTCTCAGAATTTTTTAAACCTAAAGGATACAAATAAAGACAATTTTATGTCTTTCTTCATAATATTGATGCCTTTATTTCCTCCTGTTGCTTCATTACATGTTGAACTTTCAGTACAAGATTCAGTAGGAGTCACTATCCTTGCATTATCTCCAATTTTTTAGAGAAAGCATCCATTTTTTAAAAAATATAAAGTGTGATGTTAACTGTAGGTTTCTCATGTTTGCCCTTTATCATGCTGGGGAGTTTTTTGTCAGATGTTTTCTTTCATTTTGATGTAATTGGCTTCTTTATTAAATACTGAACTCATAGGATCAGCTGATAATTGTTCCCTCCATTTCTACTTTTATGGGAAATTTGGGAAGGGTAAGTATTTCTTTGTTAAATGTTTGAATGAATACATCCATGAAACTAACAGGGTCATGTGAGTTTGCTTTGAGGGAAAATTTTTATTTATTAACCTAATTACTTTACATTTTATTGTTTTATTCAGATTTTCTATTTCTTCTTCAGTTGATCAGAGAAACTGGTAGTTTTGAGGAAAATCTTTCATTTTATCTATGCTGTCTAATTTGTTAATATAAAGTTTTCCATATTATTATATGGAAATATAATATATTATATGGAATATAATATATTATATGGAAATATAAAGTTTTCCATATTATTCTCTTGTAATAATTTTAATTTCTGTTATATCAGAAATGATGCCCATTCTTTCATTCTTTAGATCATCTCTTTTTTTAAATGTCAGTCTACCAAAATTTTATCAATTTTATTTATTTATTTTTAAAACAACCAACTTTTGGTTCATTGATTTTTCTGTTAATTTTTTGTTTTTCTTTCAAATCTTTACTATTTCTCTATCCTTACTTGATATTTAGTTTACTCTTCTTTCTTGAACTCTCAAGGAAGGTAGAAAGTTAGATTGTTCGTATGGATTCAGCTTACTGTCTGCTGTCTTTTTATTTTAGCTTGAATATTTCACTTAGTGCTTTTTTTTTTTTTTTACTTAGTGCTTTTTTTAAAGGCTGGTTTGCAGCAGTGAATGAGCTCTTTCTTGATTTATTGTAAATGCTGTATTTTTGAAGAATAATCATTTGAAGCCATTACATTTTGGATCCTTTTTTAAGCAGCCATTTTCATTTCAGTTAAAGCATATGTGCATTTTCTAATGCGTATTACTCTTGTGTATCTACACAGCTTTGCTAAAGAATAAGTCAAATGAGAAATAAACCTCTTGATAACTTTCATGTGAATACTTAAGGTAACACAGCTTATCGCTAAAAGGCTGTTGGCAACTAATTCTTGGAGAGAGTATGATGATTTGGTGTCCAATAGGGCTTCCCTGGTGGCTCAGTGGTAAAGAATCCACCGCAATATAGGAGACTAGAGTTTGATCCCTGGGTGGGGAAGATCCACTAGAGGAGGAAATGGCAACCCACTCCAGTATCCTTGCCTGGAAAATCCCCTGGACAGAGGAACCTGGCGGGCTACAGTCCATGGGGTCACAGAGAGTTGGACACTCCTGAGTGACTAACAGTTTCACTTTATTTATTTATTTGGTCTATCTGTCTTTTAATGATCTCAAGGAGTGGTCTACAAATGTTTTACACATGTTTATCAGGAGGAGTGGAAATCAATGTGAACTGTTAAAGGTCACAAAGGGATGCCTGTGTCTGAAGCAATCAAAGCCAAAATATATGTTTCTACTACATCGTCTCTGACAGGTTAATGTCTCTAAAAATATACCACTCGTTTCTTTTTGGCATTTGCTATTCTTTACCACGTGAGCCACAAGGAAAGCCCCACAAATCTCTGTTAAAGTAATTACTTAAATTTCAGCTGTCCTCCTTTTGGGTGGAGTAATTTGGCAATGAATTTAAAATCAGTTATTTTAAATTAAAAAAAAAATCAATTGTCCTGCATTCATTCCCTATTCCTCTAAAAATTAGGAGGTTCACTACTATGAGAAACCATCTTTTTTTTTTTCCAGATAAAAGTCCTTTTTAGCTGTGTATCTGTACTGCTATATTCTAAACAAAGAAAGCTAGCAACACAAAGAACAGAGAACATTCATCCCTTTCAAATCTTGTCTCCAGAATTCAAAGGTAGAATTTTCCTGAAGCAATTTGGCTGGAATGTGACCTGTTGCACTGGCTAGTCATTACCTTTTGTTTCTAGTGACCCTAATACTCTAAATGGACTTAGCAGCATTACATATTCACAAACCAAGTGACTACCCACAGGGCTATTCAGAGATTGCTGTTCATCCACAGAGTACCATCTCCCTGAACACACACACATACACACTGGTGCATACCGTATCCAACTTTGTGGATACTTCTGCTCCCTAAACTGGAGGAGAAGATGGGATGAGGGAGAAGGGAACCAAATCTTGCATTCCACTTCATATGCAGGTCATTAGCTTCAGTATCTGGAACTCTCCGGGGCTCTAGGAATTCCTGTCCCACCATTCCTGTGACCTCACAAAATCATACTCATAATTCTGGGTTGATTTTTGCCAACTGTGTGATTAGAACCGGAATCATTTTCCTATGTCAATTTAGAAGTCTCCAGAGTGACTGTAGACTCAACTATTTTTTTCTTATCTTGTTCAGTCTCTAAGTCAGGTCGAATTCTTTGCAACCTCATGGACTTCAGCATGCCAAGCTTCCTTGTCCTTCACCATCTCCTGGAGTTTGCCCAAACACATGTTCATTGAGCAAAGATGCCATCCAACCATTTTATCTTCTGTCTCCCCCTTCTTCTCCTGCCTTCAGTCTTTTCCAGCATCAGGATCTTTTCTAA
Source organism: Bos mutus (assembly GCF_027580195.1). Classification (NCBI taxonomy): domain Eukaryota; kingdom Metazoa; phylum Chordata; class Mammalia; order Artiodactyla; family Bovidae; genus Bos; species Bos mutus. The sequence continues at coordinate 27,056,464 of NC_091643.1, forward strand.
TGAGTCAGCTTTTCTCATCAGGTGGCCAAAGTATTGGAGCTTCAGCTTCAGCATCAGTCCTTCCAATGAATATTCAAAGTTGACTTCCTTTTGGATGGACTGGTTGGATCTCCTTGCAGTCCAAGGGACTCTCAAGAGTCTTCAGGACCACAGTTAAAAAGCATCAATTCTTCTGCCCACAGCCTTCTTTGGGCTTCCCAGGTGGTACTAGTGGTAAAGAATCCACCTGCCAATGCAGGAAACACACGAGATGTGGTTCAATCCCTGGATCTGGAAGATCCCTTGGAGTAGGAAATGGCAACGCTCTCCAGTATTCTTGCCTAGAGCATTCCATGGACAGAGGAGCCTGGCAGGCTACAGTCCATTGGGTCGCAAAGAGTCGAACACGAGTGAGTATATACACACACAACCTTCTTTATGATCCAACTCTCACATGTATACATGACTAGTGGAAAAAAACATAGTTTGACTATATGGACCTTTGTCAGCAAAGTGATGTCTCTGCTTTTTAATACGCTGTCTAGGTTTGTCATTGATTTTCTTCCAAGGAGCGAGGGTCTTTTAATTTCATGGCTGCAGTCACTGTCCACAGTGAATTTGGAGACCAAGAAAATAAAGTCTGTCACTGTTTCCATTTTTTCCCCATCTATTTGCCATGAATTGATGGGACCAAATGCCATGATCTTCGTTTTTGAATGTTGAGTTTTTTTTTTAATTTTATTTTTAAACTTTACAATATTGTATTGGTTCTGCCATATATCGAAATGAATCCACCACAGGCATACATGTGTTCCCCATCCTGAACCCTCCTCCCTCCTCCCCCTCCGCATACCCTCCCTCTGGGTCATCCCAGTGCACCAGCCCCAAGCATCCAGTATCGTGCATCGAAGCTGGACTGGCAACACGTTTCATATATGATATTATACATATTTCAATGTCATTCTCCCAAATCATCCCACCCTCTCCCTCTCCCACAGAGTCCAAAAGACTGTTCTATACATCACTGTCTCTTTTGCTGTCTCGTATACAGGGTTATTGTTATCATCTTTCTAAATTCCATATATATGCGTTAGTATACTGTATTGGTGTTTTTCTTTCTGGCTTACTTCACCCTGTATAATCGGCTCCAGTTTCATCTACCTCATTAGAACTGATTCAAATGCATTCTTTTTAATGGCTGAGTAATACTCCATTGTGTATATGTACCACAGCTTTCTTATCCACTCATCTGCTGATGGGCATCTAGGTTGCTTCCATGTCCTGGCTATTATAAACAGTGCTGCGATGAACATTGGGGTACACGTGTCTCTTTCCCTTCTGGTTTCCTCAGTGTGTATGCCCAGCAGTGGGATTGCAGGGTCATAAGGCAGTTCTATTTCCAGTTTTTTAAGGAATCTCCACACTGTTCTCCATAGTGGCTGTACTAGTTTGCATTCCCACCAACAGTGTAAGAGGGTTCCCTTTTCTCCACATCCTCTCCAGCATTTATTGCTTGTAGACTTTTGGATCACAGCCATTCTGACTGGCGTGAAATGGTACCTCATAGTGGTTTTGATTTGCATTTCTCTGATAATGAGTGATGTTGGGCATCTTTTCATGTGTTTGTTAGCCATCTGTATGTCTTCTTTGGAGAAATGTCTATTTAGTTCTTTGGCCCATTTTTTGAGTTTTAAGCCAACTTTTTACACACCTCTTTCATCTTTATCAAGGGGTTCTTTAATTTCTCTTTGCTTTCTGTCATTAGGGTGATATCATCTGCACCTCTGAGGTTGTTGACCTTTCTCCCGGAAATCTGATTCCAGCTTCTGTTCATCCAGTCTGGCATTTCACATGTTGTACTGTGCAACACCCAGTTCCCCCACAGCCAGTCCCTTCCTGTCTTGATAAACCATCAACTTCATCTCTGCAGTTGACGAGGGATCTTGTCATGGGCAGTTTGTCTGTTGGCTGAGAAAGGACTGCCAAGTGTCTGACTCTGGTGTGGGTCCATTGCTATCCAAAGTCTATTTCTTTTGCTAAACTTCTGGGCTCACCTCTCCTCTACCCCACTTTCATACACCTCAGCTACCAGAAGTTCCACTTTTATTGTACTCTAATTTTTAATATCCTATGGTTCTCTTAGTTTCTATATCATATACTATTTGGTGGCATGTATCTGATTACTTCAGCATCTGCTAAGACATTTTACATATAAGCCCATAATGTAGGTAAAATTTTTTAAGATTGAAGAGTTATTCTGAGAAAATAGTAGCATTCCCTGAATTTTTGTATCTTAGCTTTCAAACCATAACTAACATGTCAAGTATTTTCTCACTTTAAGTTTCTTGTTCACTTCAGTTCACTTGTTCAGTCATCTCCGACTCTTTGCAACCCCATGAACTGCAGCATGCCAGGCCTCCCTGTCCATCAGCAAATCCCTGGGTCCACCCAAACCCATGTCCATTGAGTTGGTGATGCCATCCTACCATCTCATCCTCTGTCGTCCCCTTCTCCTCCTGCTCTCAATCTTTCCCAGCATCAGGGTCTTTTCAAGTAAGTCAGCTCTTTGCATCAGGTGGCCAAAGTATTGGAGTTTCAGCTTCAACATCAGTCCTTCCAATGAACACCCAGGACTGATATCCTTTAGGATGGACTGGTTGGATCTCCTTGCAGTCCAAGGGACTCTCAAGAGTCTTCTCCAACACCACAGTTCAAAAGCATCAATTCTTCTGCACTTAGTTTTCTTTATAGTTCAACTCTCACATCCATACATGACCACTGGAAAAACCATAGCCTTGACTAGGTGGACCTTTGTTGGCAAAGTAATGTCTCTGCTTTTTAATATGCTGTCTAGGTTGGTCATAACTTTCCTTCCAGGGAGTAAGCGTCTTTTAATTTCATGGCTGAAGTCACCATCTGCAGTGATTTTGGAGCCCAGAAAAATAAAGTCAGCCACTGTTTCTACTGTTCCCTCATCTATTTGCCATGAAGTGATGGGACCAGATGCCATGATCTTAGTTTTCTGAATGTTGAGCTTTAAGCCAACTTTTTCACTCTCCTCTTTCACTTTCATCAAGAGGCTCTTTAGTTCTTCTTCACTGTCATAAGGGTGGTGTCATCTGCATATCTGAGGTTATTGATATTTCTCCCAGAAATCTTGATTCCAGCTTGTGCTTCCTCCAGACCAGCGTTTCTCATGATGTACTCTGCATAGAAGTTGAATAAGCAGGGTGACAATATACAGCCTTGACATACTCCTTTTCCTATTTGGAACCAGTCTGTTGTTCCATGTCCAGTTCTAACTGTTGCTTCCTGACCTGCATACAGATTTCTCAAGAGGCAGGTCAGGTGGTCTGGTATTCCCATCTCTCAGAATTTTCCACAGTTTTTTGTGATCCACACAGTCAAAGGATTTGGCATAGTCCATAAAGCAGAAGTAGGTGTTTTTCTGGAACTCTCTTGCTTTCTCGATGATCCAGCGGATGTTGGCAATTTGATCTCTGGTTCCTCTGCCTTTTCTAAAACCAGCTTGAACATCTGGAAGTTCACGGTTCACGTATTGCTGAAGCCTGGCTTGGAGAATTTTGAGCATTACTTTACTAGTGTGTGAGATGACTGCAGTTGTGCCGTAGTTTGAGCATTCTTTGTAACCCATAATCATTTGTTGGCTTAGCATTTATGCCCTCTTAAGGCCCCATTTCCTATTGGTAGTTCTCCTTAGGGAGATTTAAGGGTGTTTTTGCTTTGTTTATTTGATAACTCCTGCAGTTCTATATATTTCATTACAATCTTTGGAACACTCAAATAAACAGAAAAATGAATATTTGGGTAGGCTCACAGTGAAGCCATGGTGGCACTGGGGGAAAGTATTCATGCCGGTGTGTTTATGAGTAGGTGTGTGTATGTGCGTGTTTCTTGAAGGGAGTTTGTTCAGGGATGATGAGGCAGGTCTGCGTATTGTGTCTAGGATTGATATGCATATCCTTAGCTTTGCCAGTTATGTCGTGCTCACTCTTAGATCTAAATGTAACTTTGTATTCTTCACACAAATTGCTAAGGTTCAAGATTATAGAGTTGTGTATTATGTCATCCAATCACCCATTTTGAGATATTTGGGGTACACAGACAACAGTCTTGGCTTACTGTGAGAGTGGATCACCGTTGGATCCTCCATCTCTCTGAAAAGAGTATTCCGCATGTCGGTGGCCCACTTAGTTGACGGGGAAATGTGCTATTACATAATTACAAGTACAATGTAAATTAGGTTTTCAAAGGTAAAGAAATAAATCAAAACTAAAGTCAAGTCCAAATGCATTCTGCCAGTCAGTGAGCTAAGCAATTTGGTACAGAGACTGGGCTGCCAAAGTCCCACAGAAATCTAATTGCTGCAAGATACAGGGTGTGCAATTAGGTGCAGCACTGTGATGCTGAAATGAAGCCAGTCCTGGTTTAAAGTCCACCGTGAGACAGTAGAATAGCAGGATGGTTTGAAACAATCCTGAGGCTGAGAATAACCTATGTATACTGCAAGGAGTTCCCCAGGGGGTTAAGAATGCTTATCTTTGTATCCCCTAAATGTGATTTCTGTCCTTTATCGAGCCCGTCTTTGCATGAAATGTTCCCTTGGTATCTCTAATTTTCTTGAAGAGATCTCTAGTCTTTCCCATCCTGTTGTTTTCCTCCATTTCTTTGCATTGATTGCTGAGGAAGGCTTTCTTATCTCTCCTTGCTATTCTTTGGAACTCTGCATTCAAATGGGTATATCTTTCCATTTCTACTTTGCTTTCCACTTCTCTTTACACAGCTATTTGTAAGGCCTCCTCAGACAGCCATTTTGCTTTTTTGCATTTCTTTTTTTGGGGATGGTCTTGATTCCTGTCTCCTGTACAATGTCATGATCCTCCATCCATACTTCATCAGGCACTCTGTCTATCAGATCTAGTCCCTTAAATCTATTTCTCACTTCCACTGCATAGTCATAAGGGATTTGATTTAGGTCATACCTGAATGGTCTAGTGGTTTTCTCCACTTTCTTCAATTTAAGTCTGAATTTGGCAATGAGGAGTTCATGGTCTGAGCCACAGTCAGCTCCCCATCTTGTTTTTGCTGACTGTATAGAGCTTCTCCATCTTTGGCTGCAAAGAATATAATCAGTCTGATTTCAGTGTTGACCATCTGGTGATGTCCATGTGTAGAGTCTTCTCTTGTGTTGTTGGAAGAGGGCGTTTGCTATGACCGGTGCGTTCTCTTGGCAAAACTCTATTAGCCTTTGCCCTGCTTCATTCTGTACCACTGGAAAAGACCAACCTAGACAGCATATTAAAAAGCAGAGACATTACTTTGCCAACAAAGGTCCATCTAGTCAAGGCTATAGTTTTTCCAGTAGTCATGTATGGATGTGAGAGTTGGACTAAAAAGAAAGCTAAGTGCAGAAGATTTGATGCTTTTGAACTGTGGTGTTGGAGAAGACTCTTGAGTCCCTTGGACTGCAAGGAGATCCAACCAGTCCATCCTAAAGGAGATCAGTCCTGGGTGTTCATTGGAAGGACTGATGTTGAAGCTGAAACTCCAATACTTTGACTACCTGATGTGAAGACCTGGCTCATTGGAAAAGACCCTGATGCTGGGAAAGATTGAGGGCAGGAGGAGAAGGGGACGACAGAGGATAAGATGGTTGGATGGCATCATCAACTCAATGGACCTGGGTTTGGGTGGACTCCGGGAGTTGTTAATGGACAGGGTAGGCCTGGTGTGCTGTGGTTCATGGGGTCGCAATGAGTCAGACACGACTGAGCAACTGAACTGAATGTGATTTGTTCAAAGCAGCTGAATCACAAAGCAGAGAAAAAAAATCAACTATACCAAGATAAAGTAGAGACTTTGGTTATGTTGGTACCTGCTCTACTTTGGATTCCTTAAATTCATACCTGAACTTGGAGGAAATCATCTTACGAAAATAATGCTTCCCACAAATGCTGATCAGGTGCATGTGCCTGAAGACGAACAGTGAGAAGGGAATATTTGCTGCAACATGACTAACAGTCCCTTAAACAAAACACATTCTGATTATAGTATAACAGGAATTTTAAATCCTTAGCTATGATCTACTTATCAGTTAAAATGTTTTTTAACATATTTCCAGTACAAGCACATTTAATATTCCTTTGTGCTAGTTTGTAAGAGGAGTTTTCTTCACTTGTGCATTTTATAAAAGAACAACAGAATAGACATTTTTCAAATTACATACTTGAAGATTTCTTTATTGTTAGCTTTTGACCTTGAAAGTGGATTCTCCATTTCTCAGCTTCTTTTTCTTTTTCATATTGATTTCTTCTTTTGCCTGTGATGAAGCTTCTTTTTTGTCAGTATTCCTGAAGCCCTGTGGCATGCTTTCTCTGAGCTTTGTTCTGGTACGGAGAGTGTCAATTATCTTCTTTTCTTCAGTCTAGGTACCACCTGACTGTGTTCCCCAGCATCACTGCTTGGTATTGCAATCACACTGCTCTTGCCTTAGTTGATAATCTCTCGGCACTTCAGTCACACCTGGGTGCTGATTAGATTCAATTGCATCTCGCCTTTATCCTGTATCTGTGTCTTCTACGTGATTATTAAATGCTGCTCTTATTCCTACTGGTAGCTATTTAAAGTTATCCTGATTGTGTCTTCTTGAGAAACTTCTGAGAATTATTTAGCTTTCTCTGAAAGGTACCATTGACTAGATCACAGTGATTCTTTTAACTTGAAAGATTCAAACTTTGAAATTCACATTTCATACTTAGTTTGAGGGTCAAACAATATTTTGATGTACCACAGCTTCTAAAAGAAATATAGTCTTACTTTCTCAAGGGAAACCTGTGGCTTAGCATCAGATTTATAACAGAAAATAGAGATATAGAGGAGAAAGTTGGTGACTGTTTTAGAATAGTAAGTTGAAAACATGGTTGAAAATGGGAAATGTCTACCTCCTTTTGCTATTTTTTGAATGTATACCTATTATTAGTGTAATCAAATTGGAACGATCTTGATGGAACTCTGTGAGAAGATTTTGACAGATTTCTAACTCTGGAGAAATAAATATTTATTTTACTATAAAGGCACTGGTTATTTTCTTATAATCCAAAGGTAATAAAGTGGAACTTTTTAAACTTCCTGTGACCTTTAAAGGAAATATCAACAGTGAATGTTTTTGAGTTTTGTGGGTTTTTTTAATAAATAATTTTTGAGCATTTTTTACCTTATTTCTTTACATATTTTGTCAGTGTTGTGAACCCAACAGTAGGTTGTCACAGATGATTTGAGATAGAAACACTTGGATTCAAAGTCTATTCCTATGACTCTGTAACTGAATGAGTATCTGAGAAGTTTAAAGTAAGTCAGTTAGCTGGACTCCAAAAACCTGTTTTCTTTTGCCTAAAAAAGGGACATTAAACCACCTCCTCCTCTTTAAAGACTCAAAATGAAGTATATACACACACATACACACAAAAGTTTATATAACTTATTACTAAATCCTAAGTATAAGTCACATAGTTTTCCCCCCAGCACTGGAGGAAATCTGCCCTTTTGAGTAATTAGGGTTCATGTGTCAGTCTTCAGTGGGAAAATTTTCTAATGGATCCCCATTGTTAGTTTTGCATTTTGATTATTTTCACTTTATGCTCTCATTTTTTCGGTTTTACTTTGGAATCCAACCGCTGAATAAGATAATAATGTAGGATGCTGGGAGTTAAACTACACTGAATAATGAGGAGTTCTGTATTAATGAGAAACTGCCATGAGATAATACAGAGATGCAGAGGGAGTGATTGACATGGTCAGCCCTAGCAGAGAGGCAGGTGGTGGGGAAGGGGCCTTGAAGGACCCCTGAAGCTTACAGGCTTATGGTAGAGGTGGGAGAGAAGGGCACCGTGGGCAGAAAGCCTAGCTCGTGGAAGGTATATGGTCTAAAAGGGTAGGTTCTATTTGGTGGTTGCTGGATAACTGGGTATGGCGGGAATCTACCCACAGAAAAGACCTGAAAAAAATGAAACTGGGAATTTGGGGCAAGATAGTGATGACAGCTCTTTTTATATCCAACTAAGGAATTTTATTTTATACCAACTAAAGAGCCTCTTGATGAGGGTTAAAGAAGAGAGTGAAAAAGCCTGCTTAAAGCTCAACATTCCCCACCATCTGCCTTATGCCCCCTCTCTGTTGGGCTGGCCGTGTCAGAGGCTCCCTCTGCATTTCTGTATTCTCTCATGCCAATTTCTTATTAACACATAACTTCCTATTATTCAGTGTAGTTTAACTCCCAGCATCCTACATTATTACCTTACTCAGCTTCACCAACTCAATGGATATGAGTTTGAGCAAACTCCGGGAGACAGGGAAGGACAGGAAGGCCTGGCATGCTGCAGTCCATGCGGTCACAAAAAGTCAGACAGGACCTAGCAACTGAACAACAGCAAAGGAATTTTGAGTTTACTGGGAAAAATTGGCTACTTTGAAGAAATATTAAGAAAAATACATGCGGGAGATTTTTTATGAAAAGAGATGAGAAAATGATAAGAATTAAAATTCTTAGAAATTGTATATGCTAAAGTGAGAAATAAGAATGAACTAAAGCAGTAGTAATGAAATGTTAGAAGAGGTTGCGTGTGATAAACATGCATTTTTTCAAAAGAAGGTATTCATATTTAATGGGTGGGGAGTTCAGAGACATTTGGTGTAATGAAAGATGGTGTCAATAGGAATGCTTTGTGTGTGTCAAAAAAATGTAGGGTCAAAAAAAAGAGACAGAAACACTGAAAAATATATTGCTGAGGTATGTGGTAATATAGGAAAAAATTAAATCAAGAATGCCTTTGATGGCAGTATGGGGTTAAAAAAAAAAACAGCAACATGGGAAGGTTTCAGAGGAAAAGAACCCTAGCTAGGAGTATTCCAGTGAAAACTTTTACTTCTGCCTTAATTCTCCCCAAATTTATATGTGGGAAATTTAAATAAGAAAGCAAGAGTATTAATTCATTTGAAGGCTGAATAGGAAATAAACGATTGGAAGGAGCTCTAGTAACTGGCATCCCAGTGCCTTTCACTCATGAAAATCACTATATAACATGAGCATTATGGATATGAAATTGTACATAATTATATAGAAACAGTACTTATGAATTATGTGAAATTAAATCTACTTGTAGAAAGGCACAAAGAGCTCACCTAACTTTATTTTTTTACTCAGTACAGTTATTTAGCTTGAGCTTGGGGAAGAAAAGAAGATCAGTAAATTCAATATCAGAAAATATAGAACTTTCAGGATCTCAGATGTGAGCTATAGATTAGATTCATCTGTCTGTGTATAAAATTCTGCAATACTTTCTTAAAAATATTATGTATTGGCCTAAAGAACTTTCTACACAAGTAATGCCGGAGAGAAGAGAGAAAGAGTAGATACTGTTTCAGTTTGTATCCATGTATTCTGGAGATATTAAAATATTTTTAATTTGGGATGTAAGAGCTAATTTCATTTTTTCTGCTACCGCCTCTCTCTCATTAGTAGTTATGAGTGTGTTAAACTGTGAATGTTGGGTTTTAATATAGTGAACTAGATTTCCATGCAGTGCTAAACTATGCAAACCCCGATCTTCTAAACTACTCTTTAGAGTAGTACTAATAGACAATATGACAAACAGAATAGGTAAAAATCAGAAGATGCACAACGTCAAATCTTAGCAAAAAAAAAAAATAGGTATAGCACTAAAATTCTCCTTTCTTGCTAGTGGGAGTGTGAAATGATAGACTTCGGAAAACTATTCAGCAATGTTATAAATGTAAACATACATCTGTCTTATTGCACAGTCATTTCACTCCTGTGGAATGAAAAGATATGTCCACAAAAATCTGCACGTTTTCATAGAATGTTTATAGTGTCCATAAATGTTATGTGCTTAGTCACTCTGCTGCTGCTGCTGCTAAGTCGCTTCAGTCGTGTCCGACTCTGTGCGACCCCATAGACGGCAGCCCACCAGGCTCCCCCGTCCCTGGGATTCTCCAGGCAAGAACACTGGTGTGGGTTGCCATTTCCTTCTCCAATGCAGGAAAGTGAAAAGTGAAAGTGAAGTCGTTCAGTCGTGTCCGACTCTTAGCAACCCCATGGACTACAGCCTACCAGGCTCCTCCATCCCTGGGATTCTCCAGGCAAGAACACTGGCGTGGGTTGCCATTTCCTACCCCAAGGCATGAAAGTGGAAAGTGAAAAGTGAAAGTGAAATCGCTCAGTCGTGTCCAAGTGACCCCATGGACTGCAGCCCACCAGGCTCCTCCGTCCATGGGATTTTCCAGGCAAGAGTACTGGAGTGGGGTGCCATTCCAAATCTTTTCAATCCTATGGTCTGTAACCCACCAGGCTCCTCTAATCATGGGATTTTTCAGGTGAGAATACTGGAGTGGGTTGCCTTTTCCTCCTCCAGGAGATCTTCCCAACCAAGCAATAGAACCCACATCTCCTGTGTCTCATGCAGGCAGATTCTTTACCCACTGAGCCACTGGGGAAGCCCATCTGTAAATGGAAATAAACCAACTTTACATCAATAAAAGAATGGATGGATGAATATTATTCAACATACAAAGGAAAGATTCACTAATATGTACAGTGAGTCAGTATCAAAACCACTAAGGAAGTGGAGCTAGACTAAAATTGACACATTGCATTTCATGCCTCTTACATATGGTTAAAAAAAAAGACAAAACCAATCTATAAGAACAGAAATTAGAACTGTTATTGCTTATGAAGGAGCAGAAAAAGAAGAAAGGAAATTTCTGGGAAAATGGAAATGTTTTTGTCTTGTTTAGGGTATTATTTGGTAGTTTGCGCTGTCAACATTTATTGAATCATGTGCTTAAGTTCTTCGCATTTTACTGATCAAAAAAAAAAATTCTAGGATCACTGCTTCCAAGTCAATTGTCAAATAACTGCCAAACCATAACAACACAAATAGAGATTTGCAGATATTTCATCATATAATGTATTTCTGAAATTAAACCTCTTTAAAATTTTATGCAGATCTAATTCGTTAATAGGAAAGTAATTAACATTTATAGAGTAATAAATAGCTTCTCAGGCCCTGAGATAGTGAAATAAAATATCCATCAATATCTATGTATGAAAGTCATACCTTGAATATTACCCAAGATGGAATATGATCAAGGATATCTCTATAAAGAGCGATCTGATCCAAATAAAGTGATAGCCTGAAAAACATACTTGTTGATGGGTAGCAGAGTCCATTTCAGAGGACTATCAAGAAGGAAAGCAGATTTGGGATGAAGCAGATAAAAGAAGAAACATCTGGTCTCCTTATGGAACATGCACAAGTGCCTCTGTCAGCTCGTTTGTCAACCTAGACTTTCATGGAAAAATGATGACATATGATTAAAATTGGGGAGCAGAAATTTCAGAACATTAGGGATCGGGATGAGCAAGATGATGTAGTTTTATGCAGTACAATCTAACCACCAGCCCAAGTTCTCATCGGCTAGGGGAGCCCCTTGGGTTGTTCCTAGTCACGTAGCTCTTATCCCTGCCTTTCTTCTCACCTAAGTTCTTCACCTATCTAGAAGTGTTGAATTGGATGACACAAAATTGACATTTAAAATAAAGAATAGAGGTCAGATGGCAAGTAGGAGTTACTTCTTCCATCAGTTACAATAAGCTAGGAGTTATTACCTGGAATTCAGTACTAAGAAGGGAGAGAAGTCTTGTCTAAGCTCGGGAGAAAAAAAAAGAAATTACTAATTGGCAATAACTGACTAGCAGTATCTACAAAAGTTCATACACGGTGCATGTAGTTGGGGATCCTAGACTAGAGGCTATGTCAGCTTAAAGGTGTACATTTTTAACCTTGATTTTCTGGAGCAATACTTTCTGCTAATATCCTCATTGCTGCTTCTGATAATGAGAAACACAGTTCATGAGCAGATCTTCCAGAATTTAGTGGCACTCTGCAAACGACTCTACTGCTTGTAAGAGTTTTCATCAAACTGTTGCTCTGAACCTATGTATGGATCGTAAAATCAGTTTAGTAGGGTGTAACTATGATGTCTTTAGGGATAGAATAAAAGAATATAGAATGAATAGAAACAAATTTTCAGTTATACATACACATTTGTATTATGTGATTTAAATAAAATTATAAAATATTTATTACTAAGGAGAAGGGTCTAGAATATTTGAAATCTGCTTATTTGTGGGGTCATTCCTAGTAAAGTGGGCTTTTTCACTACTTGAATTATCAGTGACCTGAAATTTTTCAGTAGATGTTCTGAGAGCTGAAGTACAGGATAAGGCCTGTTGGTCACAGCGGATACCCATGTGACATCAGTATTCAGACTTCTTGATTTTAGGAGAAATAGGTAACAAATGTCACATTAACATAATTTAATATTAAATCATTATCAAAGGTTATGCTTGTGCTTGCTGTGCTCTGAGTTTGAGGTTATTGAAGAGAGTTGGGTCTGGAGTATAATTAACACTGTCAGATGCTCAAGGGCAGAAGGGCGGCCTAGGTCACCCCTTGTCACGTGAAAGTCCTGGGATGTGGTCCTGAGAGGCCTGAGAGCTAGTGCGGGGAAGTCGTTCCGCTGAGTTAAAGCCTGAGCATCACTTTAATGTAGGGGCACTGATGCTTCAAAATGATACATCGATTCTTGGAAGATTACCTGAGATGAAAGTCTCACACTGAAACACATTGCTTCAGGTTCCTTCTACTAAATATCCAGCCCATATGTTAGATGCTAACCTCCGCCTGCCCCTAGCCCTCTGGACAAACTCTGGACAGTCTCTGGAGACAGCTGTACACCTTGAGCGCCGTCAACTAAAGGAAGCCCCTGGGAGTCATAACAGGCTCCTGTCAAGAGCTAATGCCTTGCGGGGACATCTTGATATTCCTGTTGCTTTGCTGAAGAGAAAACCACAGCTTTTTCCCTGGAGACTCAGCAAACATTTCCATGTATAAAGAGCCTTTTACAGCTGTGCTAGAGACAGAAAGGGAAGCTGTGAGTCTGCTTTAGAATTTCCACCTTAGGATAAGGATGGTAGAATTTCCAACCTGTGAAACACTCTTGTTCCAGCTCAGTCTGCTGCACACCAAGCATCATATCCGAATTTCCCAAACCAAGTGTATAGGAAAGAGAGGTTAAGTGCCTACCTGGAGCCAATGTTGGTGATTATATTTTAAAATTCCTTGAAGAGTGATTCTGATTCCCATATGGCACTTTGCAAGAAGGTGATTTCAGCTGGTAGGAAACAGAGCTTTCTGCCACTGGATTGCTTGTTCTGTGAAGGAGCAACCTGAGAAACCTAATGTAATGACATGGTTACTCATGGAAACTGCGGTTCTTATTAGAAGGTTAAATTTTATAGTCTCAGTAGGAACATGGATTGTGCTCAGTATGCAGTGTAGTTCAAATGCCAAATGAATTTTTAAAAGTGGAAGTTACTGTCCCTTATGCACTGGCAAACTCACCTACTAGTCACGCATGCTGAAATGTATTACGCCAAGGCTGGTGATGTGTTCACTTTGATATACGTGCCTGTCTTACCTGTTTTCCTTGCCGTATGGGGATGGGGACAGTGGGATTTGGTTATTGGCTATGATATGCAGCAAAGCAAAGTAGCAGTTGTGTGAACCCACCATTGTGGCCTTTTAGAACCATACCATGTAGGTAAGAAAGAAATATCTGATACAGAACCCCAGATTGTTTTATATAGTTCTCTTCTATGAGAAAGTGAATTATGACATGTATACCCAAAAATGAATGAAAAAGGAAAGATGCTATGGATGGCTTGCAAGGCTTGAACATGGAATTGTTGGCTGGTACACAGATTTGCTTCCCTGGTGACTCAGTGGTAAAGAATCCACCTGCAATGCAGGAGACCAGACGTGGGCTTGATCCCTGAGTCAGGAAGATCCCCTGGAGAAGGAAATGGCAACCCACTTGCCTGGGACATCCCATGGACAGAGGAGCCTGATGGGCTACAGTCCATAGGTTGCAAAGAGTCAGACATGACTTTGGAACTAAACAACGAGGTGGATTTGCAAAAGCACTTGCAGTCAAACTGTGTAGTGATCGATCAGAGCTGATAACATTTTCATGCATGTTTCTTCACGCTATTTCACGCAGCGTTGCTGGAGCTCCGAGACCCAGAGCTTAGAGCCATAATGGTGCGTGGACTGGGTCTGAGTTGCCCAGTTCATGTAGGACTGAGGCTACCCTAGCACGAGCGAGGGTGCTCAGGGCCTTTCTCAGACACCCAGCCCTCTTACAGTTTCTCAGCTGGATCTTTAGTCTCCCCCCACATGCGCCCTGCTTTGTCCCGGATCTCAGGCCAATCCTGAATGGAGGCCGGACACATTAACAGTATTGAGGACATCTTTACTGTGCTGCCTTGAGACATCATGGTGCCCCTTCTCCTACTGCGAGGTGTTTTTGTGGTACTTTAAATCACATATTTCAAACTCACCTGGACATTATGATCCCTGTGAAGGTTTCTGGAATTCTCTAGCATCCCATACGTGGCATTCTCACATTCTCCTTTCCCTGACCCAGTGATTCTGTCCTGATTCTCCATCTCCAATTATTAAGCTCTTGAGCACACTGATTCCAGATTTATAAAAACCACAGTGCCTAGCCTAGAGGGTATTTTCTGCAAATTATAATAAAGTGCATCTTCTGAGTGGGCTGTGTCCTGGGCATGTGGTAAGTGTCTTAGTGTGTGGACCCATATATTATGCAGCTATTAAAGAGGGCTTACTCTCTATGGAGATGCAACTCCATGCCAGGCTAGATGGCTTGGAAAGTAGAGTAGGTGCTGGATTTCAGGCCCAGACATTCCTCATCCGGCTGTCCATGTGCATTGGACAGCCTGTGTAACTATACACATGGCTTAGGCCCATTTTATGAATTATTTTTCTGGGAGGATGTTTAGTCCAGAAATTGCTTTAGTAGTCGTTTTTGCTCCTACCTGGATCTTGACTTAGCATAGAACTTAGTTCAGTTCAGTCGCTCAGTCGTGTCCGACTCTTTGCGACCCCATGGACTGCAGCACGCCAGGCTTCACTGTCCATCACCAACTCCCGGAGTTTACTCAAACTCAAGTCCATTGAGTTGGTGATGCCATCCAATCATCTCATCCTCTGTCGTCCCCTTCTCCTGCCTTCAATCTTTCCCATCATCAGGGTCTTTCCCAATGAGTCAGTTCTTCACATCAGGGAGGATCATTAGGTAGAAATTCTGGTTGCCAACTACTGCTAAAATGTGAAATTCTAACATCATCTAGATTTAGCAAATAGTATATTCCTAATAGTCATTTGCACCACCCTTGTCACATAGGCATCCGTATTAACCTAATTCCTAAAACAGTACCTAGTATATTTTGGTAGAAATATAATAGAAAAGGTACAAGTGAAGCTAATGATCCATGGCTTCTCCCCACCATTGGCACCTTCCTACTGGCCAAGTACCAGATGTAAACTTCTCCCACACTGGCTGTATTTTGCTGCCAGAAAAAACACCCTATGTGGTCGAGAAATAGCAGATATAAGAGTAAGGATTAAAAATTACATTGAAATGATATTAAATGAAAATACCAATTGAAGACATAAATACTGTGGATTGAAGGGAATATTCTGTTGACTGGTTTTGGGTGCAGTTGCTAAATTATTTTACCAGAAAGAGTAAAGATGTCATAGCAGTCTGCAGATACCACCATACGTTATATTTATTTCTGCCTTAGATGGTTAATAAAAGTGAAGTTTGCCCTTGGGAAAATCCACACTAGTTGTACAGATCTTAACATCCATTTTTTCTCCTTGTACCTTCCTACTCATTACCTCTTTAGCATCTTAAAATCCCTAGTAATGAAGTTGTTGCAGCAATTTTCGCTCATGTTTCTGTTGTGGACTTTATTTATTTATTTATTTATTTGTTTTTGCTCTTTATACACACAATGTATGCACTTTGTAGTGACAGCGTAATGAGAGCTGTTTTCTTTTTGAGCCTGAGGGACTGTGTATCAAGGACAATCACTGAAGAATATTTGTGGCCTTTTTTTATGTAATAGAAAATTTCAGCTTCTCAGACAGCTTGGAAATGCACCAGGAAGGAAATGAATGTTTTCTTCTCAAATGTGTCATTCTGTATTAGCAGAACCTGGACAGTTTGAGAATTATTGCTTGTATATCTGGAATTAAATTTTGAATGCTTTGAATGCTCATTCTTTACAAGGGTGCCACATTCTCAGCAGTTTAGCCATTAATAGTGTTTTCTGGCACAACAAATACATGTTGGAGGGAGTTCATCACAGCCACTCTTCTTCCTTACTGAACAAAATGAATGAGCATCCATTGCACAGATAACAAAGCAATCAAGAAAGAATTTTTGTTTCTTTTTAGCTCAACTGAAAAGTGATAAGCATGCTTGCTGAAAACTGGTGGCCAAAGAAGACATTAAAATAAACTTGAGGATTTGTTCTCATTTAAGAAACAATAGACTGAAATGCTGTGATGCCTTTCTGAAATGAACCATGTGGGAATTGGAGATATAAAATGGTTACTAAAGGGGGCAGTAAAATTATCTTCCATGAGAATACATGTGCTGTTTTCCTCAATCACTTGTCTTTGGTCATTCCGTTGAGGTGAAAATCAGTCACATATATTTCTAAGGAAGGAGGGAGGATCTCATAAAAAGATCAAATTATCAGAATGCAAAAAAAAAAAAAATTAGAAGAACTGACTCCGGTAACAGGGTAAAATCAATGAAATGATGCTATAAATCTACCATTGCAGTAAGATGATGGAAACAGTGACATTTGAGTTGGGCCTTAAAGAGCAGATGGGGTTTTGACAGGTAGAAATGAAGAGAGCAGATGAGACAGCTGACATAGGATGATGGGTGCAGAGGAGAGAGAAGGGCTCGGAGGGCACAGACTTCAGGCATGTAGATGGGGCTTGTGAATTCCAGCGCCCGCAGGGAGCAGGCCCCAAGATGACTAGGGGATGAGGCTGGCAGGCAGAGCCAGCTGAAGGGCACGGGGCCCATCGAAAGGACAGCAGATATGAAACTCCTGCTTTTTGCCATTTCCAGAGACAGGTCCATTTTATCAAAAGATCTTTAGGTGATATTTCCTGTGGCTGCTGTGCTTTGTTTTGTTGGAAGGTGGACGACAAGAGTCTTCTGCCAACTGCTAGTCAACATATGGCTCCACCACGTCCAGGACATGCCTGGCGCCACCTCCTCAGGTTGTACCCTTGGGGTTCAGCTGGTAAAAGAATCCGTCTGCAGTGCGGGAGACCTGGGTTCAATCCCTGTGTTGGGAAGATCCCCTGGAGAAGGGAAAGGCTACCCACTGCAGTATTCTGGCCTGGAGAATTCCATGGACTGTGTAGTCCATGGGGTCGCAAAGAGTGGAACGCGACTGAGCGACTTTCACAGGCTCGCTACAGCTGCCTCTCCCAGCCCTGACCCAGCCCTCCCAGCAGAAGGCACTGCAGGCAACACCGCCTTCTGCCGCCTCCAAAAGTCTGACCACTAATCATTTCTCTCTGCACCAATGTGGGAACCCACTTTGGGAATATGTTGATATCATTTATTCTCAAAGTTCTTTTTTCATGTTTTGAAATCGGCTTTATTGACATGCAACTTACATAAGTATCAGCAATTGTCATTGTATATGATTTGTTGTTTTTTAATTGAGTATTAATATAATTGATTTACAACATTATATGTTTCAGGTGTGCAACATAGTGATTCATAAATTTTATGCTCCATTTATAGTTGTTAAAAAATATTGGCTATATTCCCTGTGCTGTGCCATATATCTTTGTAGCTTAATTTGTACATTGTAGTTTACACCTGTTAATTCCCTACCCCTATTTTGTCCCTCCTTCTTTCCTCTCCCCATTGGTAACCTCTAGTTTGTTCTTTATATATGTGGGTTTTAAATTTTTTGTTATGTTCACTAGTTTGTTTTATTTTTTACATTCACCATATAAGTGGTATAAAAGCTTTGGCATTCTCTGACCTATCTCACTAAGCATACTAGCCTCCAGGTCCGTCCATGCTATTGCAAATGGCAAATTTTCATTCTCTTTATGGCTGAGTAGTAGTCTACTGTGTGTGTGTGTGTGTGTGTGTGCACACACATACATACATATGCCGCAACTTCTTAACCACTCATGTTGATGGACACAGGTTGCTTCTCTATCTTGGCTTTTCTAAGAAACGCTGCTATGGACATTGAGGTACATGCATCTTTTTGAATTATTGTCTTCATTTTCTTCAGACATATACCCTGGGGTGGAATTGCTAGATTATATGGCGGTTTTATTTTTAGCTTTCTGAGGAACCTCCATGCTGTTATCCACAGTGAGTGCAGCAATTTACATTCCCACCACCAGTGTACGAGGCTTGCCTTTTCTCCACAGCCTCACTAGCATTTGTAACTTGAGGTATTTTTGATGATAGCCATTCTGACAGGTGTGAGATGATGTCTTATTGTGGTTTTGGTTTGCATTTCTCAATGATTAACAATGTTGAGCACCTTTTCATGTGCCTGTTGAACATCTGCATTTCCTTTTTGGAAAAATGTCTATTCAGTCATTTTGCCTATTCTTTTTTTTTTTAACCGGATTATTTGTTTTTTGGATTTTGAGCTGTATGAGCTATTTATTAATATATATTGAGGACATTAGCCTCTTATTGGTCATATCATTTCCACATTTTTTCTCCCATTCAGTAGGTTGTCTTTTCATTTTGTTGTTGATTTCCTTTGCTATGCAAATACTTGTGAGTCTAATTGGATTCCATTTATTTATTTTTGCTTTCATTTCCTCTGACTTAGGAGACAGATCGAAAAACATATTGCTATGACTTATGTCCAAAAGTGTTCTGCCTAAGTTTTTCTCCAGGAGTTTTCTGGTTTCAGCCTCACATTTAAGTCTTAAATCCATTTTGAGTTTATTTTTGTATGTGGTGCTAGAAAATGATACAATTTCATTCTTTCACATGTAGTTGTCCTATTTCCCCAACATAACTTGTTAAAGAGACTGTTCCTGCCCCACACCACCCTGTTCTTGCCTCCTTTGTCATAGATTAATTGATTGTAAGTGGGTGGGTTCTGGTATGTGGGATTTTTTGACATATACATGGTGGTGGTGGTGATGGTGGGGTAGTCACTAAATTGTGCTATCCCATGGACTGTAGCCAGCCAGCCTCCATATGAATAGGCATATAATCACCACCACATCTCAATATGTTCCTGTCTTATGCTTGAAAATAATTCTTAAAAAATAAATATTATGAGGATCATAAAGAATATACTTGTGGTGTCTCAATGTAAGCTCCTTTGGGGAGGAATGATTCAGCCTTTGACATTGAATAAAGCTGCTGGAGATTGGAGGTAGGACTAGCCTTGAAGACACAGTCTTGAGGAGGATATCTAGGAACCTTGTTCATGAGTATCATGGGGCATTGTGGGGGTCAGTTACATACCAATAACAATGGGAAGTTTTCAACATTATTGCTGATGATAGAACTTAAGAGTTCCCCACACCTACAAAAATGAAGAATGTTGTTACTTTATCAAAAATAATGCTATTTACCAAGACTGGTGTTCCTAATCATTTATACAGGATTGTCTCTCATCAAAATAGAAATCATATATATCATTGATAATAGTAGATGTTCTTGGAGGGATTTTATTTCATTGTTACATTAAGGAGATTTTTTAGTGCTAAAATGTGAGGCGATTGAACATGTTGTGTGAACTTAAATTTATTGTATTAAAAGGTTCACTGGAGCAAAGAAAAGTTTCTGTGAGTTAAGATTTTTATTTATTTTTTTCCTAAGCCAGTGTGAATACTTTTCACACACGGAGATGACAGTGAGGGTTCTGTGAGACAGCAATGCAACCTCAAATGCCAGCGTACATGGCCTTCACTTAATTATTTAAAAAATGGTTTTTACGTACTCTTAGGCAATTGGTCCATACCAAGCAGGGGAAATAGAGGCCACTTCTATCTCCATTGAGCTTTAAAACTGAGTGGATAAAAATAGATGTTTATCAAATGATGCTATAAAAATATAGCTTAAGTGATAAATACAGAGAATAAAATGTATAAGTAGCTAGTCTATACAGTAGCCCCCACGCCCCATCCATGGTTTTGATTTCTGCAGTTTCAGTTACCTGAGATCAACTGCAATCTTTAATTATTAAATGGAAGTTCCAGAAAGAAACAAATCATGTTTTAAGTTGTATATCATTCTGAGGATCACGATGACATTTCCCTTCATCCTGTTCCTTCTCCACTGGGACATGAAGCCTTCCTTTGTCCAGCTTTTACTCACAATTGGCCACTCAGTAGCTGCTTCGCCAGAGTGACTGTTGCAGAATCCAGGGCTTGTGGTCAGGTGACTCTTATTTTATATGATGGCCCCAAACCACAAGAGCAGTGATGCTGGCAATGTGGAGATGCCAGAGAGGAGCCTTCACGGGCTTCCTTCAAGTGAAAATGTGAACATTCTTGACTTAATAATGACTTAATGAAAGAAAAAATATCATATGTTGAAATCTACAGTAAAAACGAATTTTCTGTCCGTGAAATTGTGAAGAAAGAAAAATATGCTCTGGTTTTGATGTCACCTCATACTGCAAAAGTCACATCCACTGTACGTGATAAATGCTTAATTAAGATGGAAAAGGCTTTAAATATGTACAGTAAGATTTTGAGACAGCCTACATTCACCTAACTCTTATTATAGTATATGGTTATCATTCTCCTATTTTCTTATTCGTTACCATTGTTAATTTCTTACTGTGCATAAGAGTCGGACATGACTGAGTGACTAAGCATGCACATGCCTAATTTATAAATGAAGCATAATCGTAGGTGTGTATGTATAGGAAAAAAACATAGCTTATGTGAGGTTTGGTACAGTCCATGGTTTAAGGCATCCTCTGAGGGCCTTGTAAAAAGGAGAATTGCTGTACTGGGAAATCTTAAAACTCTGGGAATATTTGAAAACTTTCCTTGGGAAGGAGATAGTTGAATTGAAATCTCAAGGTCAGGATCCTATAAGGAGGGTGAGAGGCCAGAAGAGACCCCCTTTAAGGGACTGTGGTTTGGGAGGACATCACTGGGGAAAGATGGTCAGTGCAGATGAAGTGCGTGGAGAGAGAAGGTAAAGTAGAAAAGGCAAGCCGAGCAGAGGTCCAGTGCTGAGGGCATTTATCAGCCACGTCACAGACCTGGCCTTTATTTTATGAGAATGGCAGGTTTGAAGGATTATAAGCAGAAGAGCAGCAGGATCTGGTTTTGAAAATGTTCAGGCAGCAGTGTGGAGAATCATTTAGAAGAGGACAAGAGGAAAGGTAAGACAGACACCAACGTGTGTGTGCGTGTGTTTGTGTGTGTGTGTCGCTCAGTCGTGTCTGGCTCTTTGCGAGCCCATGAACTGTCGCCCACCAGCCTCCTCTGTCCATGGGATTCTCCAGGCAAGAATATTTGAGAGGGTTGTCATCCCCTTCTACAGGGGATCTTCCCAAACCAGGGATCGAACCCAGGTCTCCTGCACTGCAGGCAGACTCTCTACCACCTGAGCCACCAGCTGAGAGACAGTGATGTGATGGTAATTGGATTATTCACACATCCACAAATTGCGGTGGAGCGAGCACTTTGCGCATTCCAAACGTGACTCAGTGGCTGGAGAAAGACAGGGTCGTGGGGAAAAGTGACAAAATTCCTGCTTTTCATTCTGGACTTGGGAGTCAAGAACAAGCGAAAAATTAAATATCCAATAGTCAGGGTGTATCAAGTGCTAAGAAGAAAATAAAGGAGCAGTGGGGCAGCCACAAGAAAGCAGGGAAAAATAGCAAATATAAAAGTGGGTATACAAATTTCAATTAATAGTCTCTATATGGAGATAGGAAGGGTACCTACTCTGCACCAGGGTCATACAATTAATTAGCAAAGTACAGAAATTAGAGTGTGTGTGTGTGTGTAACGTTTAAGATGGTGAGAAGGGTTTTATCAGAACTTTCTTTTCTGGAAAGGGTGATGACTCAGTTGTTAACTTTCTGAAATCTGCAGCTATATAAATATGTTTGTACTAATCATTAACTCTATGTCTATCCCCAGATTCATAAATGAAATTCAATAAATATATAGGGTCTGAAAATGAGCTGTTATATTTGTCAAAGCATTTATTAAATACAATTAATGTCTATTGTTCAAATTGTATTCTCAGTTTAAACATGAGATCTTGGTTAGGTTAACTACTGGGGTTAATGAAAAATAAATTATGCCAAATAAATAAATGATGTCTACTGAAATTGATATTTAAGAAATTGAAATCAGAATAAGCACCCTCCCACAGTTAGTAGCAGATAGTCTAATATTATCTAATGTACTTTTTTATGGACTATTTACAGAAAGAGAAATGGCTGATATTAATTTTTGAAGACGATTTTGTAGCTCATGCCAGTAGTACTTAATTTTATAATATTTGGCAATCCAGAGCTTTCACAGTTAAGTGTTCTAAGTTACTTAGAGAAGATTTAGGATTAATATTCCTTCTGAAATCACCCTGTCTAGTTCAATTTTAAAGTATCTTTTCCTTGATATTTACATTTCTGTGGTTTTCTTTAGAGACCACTTAGATTTACTATTTAATAAAACCAATTTGCCTGTATAAAGTTACATTATATATTTTAACTTTATTATTAACTGGAGAAGAAATGTTAATTCATTTTAGTTTTCAGTTTATATATTTGAAGACTAAAGTACTGGGAAAACATGCCATGCACAAAGGATTAAGAAATAGAATATTAACATTCTATTACAAAGACTAAAATGAGAAAGAAGTTGTCATTTGTTTGTTGACCAAGAAGTATGATTCAGTACCAATTTATACCGTAGGGTTGCATAAGTGACTAAATTATGTGAACAGTTGCTGCAGTTTGCACAGTGAGGATATCATAATGTAATTTTAAACACTGAAACCTCCGAAGTCTTATATGATACCATCAATCTTTTCATCCAGTTTTAGGACCCAAATGTTCGTGCTTAATTTGACAAATTAGCTCAGAAAAACAGATTAAGCAACAGTTCACTATTAACTTGGTGATCCCAACATCAACTTCTTTTATGTGTATGTGATTTTGATAGTTAGGTTATTAAACATTTTAAATCATTTTCTAAGTAAACCCAGTCTGAAAATTTTTATAAAAAAGTACTGTAGGAGATTTATGATAAAAATGGATCACAACTGAATGGGTAACGTGGAAATGAAACTACCACCTCAGTAGTGTCCTAGCACTTAGATCTATTTAGTTTCCATAGAAATGTTAAGGAAAATTATACTGGTGCTTATTTAATTTTTAAAAATGTCGTAATAAGTTTCAGATATTTATTTTAAAAACTATTTATATACATACATACTACATACATGCAGACACTTACACACTGGCATGTGCAAATACAAATATATTTTTCCAAAATCCTTTCACATTTGGTATCTTTGTCATCGGCATTACCTTACATGATCTCAAAGACAATTTTCATTTTTTATTGTACAAGTGAGTCAACTAAGGTGCACCAATTTTCAAGGATTTACTTGTGACCCATTGTCTTAGAAGTATATCTAAAATTATACCACAGTCTTTTGAGGTACAATCTTAAGCACTTTTTACTATATTGTCCTGCTGGTATATTTTTCAAAGCTGCAAACTGAAGTTTCATGGGACCTTATTTTCCAAATCACATATGTTGAATGGATACTATTTGTCCACCCAGTGTCACTGTCTCTTTTCTATGCGTCCAACATGAAGTATGCAGGGCTTCCCAGTGGTAAAGAGCCCACCTGCCAGTGCAGGAGACACAGGTTCCATCCCTAGGCTTGGAAGATCCCCTGGAGGAGAAGTGGCAATCCACTGAAGTATTCTTGCCTAGAAAATCCCATGGACGGAGGAGCCTGATGGACTACAGTCCATGGGGTTGCAAAAGAGCTGGACAGGACTAAGTGACTAAGCTACAGTAAAGTATATGTTCGAGTTTCATTTGTAGGTGGGTGTGGGCCTTGTGTCTAAAGTCTGGCAAAAAGTATCTTAACAGCAGCATTGTCTGAGACTTTTCTGGAAGCTACATTAGTGTTGCCACAGGGGCAAGAAGGGACATTCTGTGCTTTTCTTTGTCTACCTTTTTGCTTCCTGGAAAGCAGACTGGCGGCTGAGGTTCCAGCTGCCATGTCTTTGGCCATGAAGTAATCATGCAGATGAGATTCACGTGCCAAGGATGGAGAAAGCAAGGAACGAATAAAGGGTTTTACTTCACAATAAATTCATGAAACCTATTGGTCAACTTTGTATTGTAAACCACCTGACTACTTTTACATGGCAGAGGACCTGTGTTCCAGCCACTATTATTTTAGATTTTCTATTATATATAGACCAACCAAATCCTAACTGATATGATATTGAAACCGTTCATCTTAGATTGAGTCTTGAACCCATGTGGCCAGGACTTGAACCTAGCCAAAACCCATAGTCTTCCAACTGAGATCCCATGCCTGGTTTTAGAACCTAGTGAAACTCAGGTTCTTGATGTCTCATCACATGAAGAACTCAGCAAGAGACACAGTGATAGGTGAGAAGTGGATCTATTTAGAAAGAGACACATTCCACAAACAAGCATGTGGGCTATCTCGGAGGGCAAATGCAGCCTCAAAATGTGGTGTGGTTAGCTTTTATGGGCTGGGTAATTTCATAGGCTAATGAGTGGCAGGATTATTTCAACTGTTTTGGAGAAAGGATGGAGATTTCCAGGAACTGGGTCCACTTTTTGGTCTTTGATGGTCAGTCTTGGAACTCTCGTGGTGCCTCTGGGTGTGTCATTTAGCTTGCTGATGTTACAATGAGCATGCCCTGAGGATCAAAGTCTAGTTGCAGTTGACTTATCTGCCATCTTGGACTCATTTGATTCTAATCAGTTTATGTTGTGTCCTTGGGCAAGGTCCTTCTTTCAAAAGTGATGCCCTGACCTCTTCCCTTCTTTTTCAATATTAAAAGTGTGAATATTAGTAATCTATGCATAAAAGTGTTGTTCAGTCTCTCAGTCATGTCTCACTCTTTGTGACCCCATGGACTACAGCACACCAGGCTCCCTGTCCTTCACCATCTCCCAGAGCTTGCTCAAACTCATGTCCATTGTGTAGTGATGCCATCCAGTCATCTTGTCCTCTGCCGTCCCTTTCTCTTCATGCCTTCAATCTTTCCCAGCATCAGGATCTTTTCTAATGAGTCATCTCTTCGCATTAGATGGCCAGAGTATTGGAGCTTCAGCTTCAACATCAATGTTGTCCTTCCAATGAATATTCAAGATTGATTTCCTTTAGTATTGACTTGTTTGATCTCACAAAAGTTGGGTTTTGCATTATAGGAAGATGACTTACATTTTGTCTTTTCACTAATGAGTCAAATGCATATCAATTTCTGTGTGCTTATCAAATATTCTAAAACTAAAGAAAATCGTCTTACTAGATATAGTATAATTTTTAAGTCTAATATTTAATGTGCATTTTTGTAGAATACCCATCTAGTGATTATGAACATAATATTTCACCCATAGCCCAAAGGGAAACTGGGATAATCTGTCACAGCACAGATTAATGGAACAAACTCCTAACACACAGGCAAGTGAATTATTTCTCTTCCACACTCTTTATCTAACTCTGTGACTTTGAGCAGGTCACCCAAGATCATTGGGCTTTTACTTTCTCAGTTGTAAAGTAGGTGAATGAGCCTTCTGTAACTTGACTTCTAGCTTTAAAACTATTGACAAATAATATAATGAGAATCCTTATATCATTCTTAGTTTTGAAAACAGAAAAAGTAGAGCAGGAAAAGTCTTGAATAGACAAAGTAGACAATAAACATAGTTTAAGAAATACAATATATATTTATTTATGTGTAAAACTTTTATTCTTTTAATAAACATCATTACATAGTCAATTTTCACATTTTTCAAGCTCACTGCCTTTTCCAAATCATTGAATTTGTCAATGTAAATGGAAGAGAAAAGTTATTTTCTTTAACTCAGATTTAGTTAACCAGAGATGCTATGTAAGAAAAAGGACATAAAAACCACTGTAATAGGAGTTTTTTAAAATCTGAAAATTACATATTGTCTCTTGGTTCTTGTGAAAAATGTTTTCAAACATCAGCATGTTTCTTCACATTTGCATTTGTTTCTAGTGAATTACTAGCTTATTCCAACAAGCAAGTAATTATCTAAGTTTTAGGGGGAAAAAAATCACAATACTATTAACTAGATACTGGACAGATGTTAATAGCACTTCATTTCATGGTTCTCTGATACAGATGTTCCTGATTATTTATAGAACTTTTTGTCTGGGAAACATTAACTGAAATGCCCAATGTATAAGGAAACATATTTATGGCAATCACATGCATGCATGCTAAGTCACTTCAGTCATGTCCAACTCTTTGCCACCCTATGGACCATAGCCCAGCAGGCTTCTCTGTCCGTGGGATTCTCCAGGCAAGAATACTGGAGTGGGTTGCCACGCCCTATTCTAGGAGATCTTCCCGACCCAGGGATTAAATCAATGTCTCTTACATCTCATGCCTTGGCAGGTGGGTTCTTTACCACTAGCACCATCTGGGAACCCCTAGGGAAATCATATGGGTATTCAAAGATGGGTGGCACAGATTAGAGATTTTGATCGAAAGTTCTAAAGAGGACTAATTTCAGGCTAATGCTGAATCAAACTTATTTTACAGAAGAACTCTTTCAGTGAGAGAGAAATAGGAAGCAGATTTATAGAGATCCATTTCCCCAAACCGGTTACTCTTAAGCAGAGGCCCCCAACACCGACTGTCTCAAGAGCACTTTAGTTTTTAAATTGAGTTTAACGGTAATGAAAATAAAAAATGAAAACTTTTAGACAAAACATCATTACTAGAAGTTGCTGCAGCAGTTGAAATACAGCACTCTAAATTGAGTTTTTGTTTGGTTTGATTTTTGGTTGTTTAAGTTTTTCTATTAAGAGCCAGGGCTCCCACCTATGACATCAAGGAAGTTGCCAACTGAGTTATAATATGCTAAAAAATGAGTCTGCTGCTGCTGCTGCTGCTAAGTTGCTTCAGTCGTGTCCGACTCTGTGCGACCCATAGATGGCAGCCCACCAGTCTGTCCCGTCCCTGGGATTCTCCAGGCAAGAACACTGGAGTGGGTTGCCATTTCCTTCTCCAATGCATGAAAGTGAAAAGTGAAAGTGAAGTCGCTCAGTCGTGTCTGACTCTAAGTGACCCCATGGACTGCAGCCTGCCAGGTTCCTCTGTCCATTGGATTTTCCAGGCAAGAATACTGGAGTGGGGTGCCATTGCCTGTGAATAACTTCTATTAGGACAGCAAAGGGCAAAGGACTTGGAAGCACAGTCCTTTAATTCAAGCTATTACAAATATTTTCCTTTTCAATTTACACCTTTATTTTTCTTGTGGCCCATTGCCTGATTATATATCTGATAATGGAAGTGCATTTCCAAAAGTACTTCAGGAGCACACTTACTTGGAATTTGAAAGGCAGACAGACTTTTGCTTAGAGATGTGAGGACCCATGATGTGGATTTCCCTGTGGGTAACAACACTTTACAATATCATCTCTTTACAGGAGACTCTAAAATGAACCCAGTATTAAAATCAGAAGAAATGCTATTGATTCTGTCTTTTGTAATGAAAAGGATATGGACCAATAAGGTCAATGTGTTCCAGTGGGAGGAGGAGGGCTAGAACCAAACAAGCAAGCAGACACAAGCAATGAGCAAATACAGGAAAGATACACTCAGTGGTTCGTTTTCTTTTCAGTTGCACAGTGCAGCATGTGGGATCTTAGTTCCCCAACCAGGGATCAAACCTGTGACCCCTGCAGGGGAAGCACAGATTCGTAACTGCTGGCCCACCAGGGAAGTCTCTCAGTTGTCCTTTTTGTCATTGCTCTAGGATACTACTGAAATTTAAGAAGTGTATAAAAGAACTAGCTCATAGAGGAAGAAAAGAGCATTTATTTTTGTTAGGTTCTGTTGTATTGCAGAACTTCTTAACTAGATACAGCCGATAAAGTGCTAAAAAATTGGAAGGGAAATGATAAAACCAGTAAACAATAACAAAAACTCACTGGAAAATTTCAGTTTATTAAATGGCATGTTTTGAAGACAATGATATAAAGATAGCCAAAACTGATAGAAATTGACTTTTCTGGGTGGAAATACGAATTTGATAACGTTGAAGCACTATATGTGGTTTGGGCTACCCTTTTTTATTCATTTTTAAATGTGTTGAGGATTTCCTAGGAAGTAAGAAGTGGTGCTAAATTCTCTAAAAACTACTACTTCATTTAATCTTCTCAAGAATTTTGTGGAATAGATATTGTTATTGTTAACCTATCTCATTTAACTTACCAAAAAACCCTAAAACATGGAGAAATTATTTAAAATTATGGATTATTGCTGAATAATATCTCAGTATTTAAGCATTAACATACTACATACATCTATAATGGAAATAAGAAGCTTATATTTAAAAGTTTTTGATTATACAATTGTTAAAAACAAATTCTGTCATTCCCTAGTTGTTTCCAAGTGTAGAATATTTCAGGCATAGAAAAAAATACATTTGTTACTACTAAAAGTTAAATCAACATAATGAAAATGTTTTGTATCATTTTGTTGAGTTGCTTAATTCTCTCTCAGTACAGTTCTGTTCAGTCATTCAGTCGTGTCCGACTTTTTGTGACCCCATGGACTACAGCACGCCAGGCCTCCCTGTCCATTGCCAACTCCGGGAGTTTACTCAAACTCATGTCCGTTGAGTCAGTCATGCCATCCAGCCATCTCATCCTCTGTCTTCCCCTTCTCCTGCCTTCAGTCTTTGCCAGCATCAGGGTCTTTTCCAATGAGTCAGTTCTTTGTATCAGGAGGCCAAAGTATTGGAGGTTCAGCTTCAGCCTCAGTCCTTCCAATGAATATTCAGGACTGATTTCCTTTAGGATGGACAGGTTGGATCTTCTTGCAGTCCAAGGGATTCTTGAGTCTTCTCCAATACCACAGTTCAAAAACATCAATTCTTCGGTGCTCAGCTTTCTTTATAGTCCAACTCTCATACCTATACATGACTACTTGAAAAACCATAGCTTTGACCAGACAGACCTTTTGGCAAGGTAATGTCTCTGCTTTTTAATATGCTGTCTAGGTTGGTCATAACTTTCCTTCCAAGGATTAAGCATCTTTTAATTTCATGGCTGCAGTCACCATCTGCAATGATTTTGGAGCCCCAAAAAATAGTCTCTCATGGTTTCCATTGCTTCCCCATCTATTTGCCATGAAGTGATGGGACCAGATGCTATGATCTTCATTTTCTGAATGTTGAGTTTTAAGCCAACTTTTTCACTCTCCTCTTTCACTTTCATCAAGAGGCTCTTTAGGTTCTTCGCTTTCTGCCATAACAGTGGTGTCAGCTTCATATCTGAGGTTGTTGATATTTCTCCCAGCAATCTTGATTCCAGCTTGTGCTTCCTCCAGACGAGCGTTTCTCATGACGTACTCCTTTTCCTATTTGGAACCAGTCTGTTGTTTCATGTCCAGTTCTAACTGTTGCTTCCTGATCTGCATACAGATTTCTCAGGAGGCAGGTCAGGTGGTCTGGTATTCCCAACTCTTTAAGAATTTTCCAGAGTTTGTTGTGGTCCACACAACCAAAGGCTTTGGCATAGTCAATAAAGCAGAAGTAGATGTTTTTCTGGAATGCCCGTTTTTTTGATAATCAACAGATGTTGGCAATTTGATCTCTGGTTTCTCTGCCTTTTCTAAATCCAGCTTGAACATCTGGAAGTTCATGGTTTATGTATTGCTGAAGCCTGGCTTGGAGACTTTTGAGCATTTCTTTGCTAGAGTGTGAGATGATTGCAATTGTGCTGTAGTTTGAACATTCCTTGGCATTGCCTTTCTTTGAGATTGGAATGAAAACTGACCTTTTCCAGTCCTGTGGCCACTGCTCAGTTTTCCAAATTTGCTGGCATATTGCGTGCAGCACTTTCACAGCATCATCTTTTAGGATTTGAAATATTATTTTTTAATTTAAATTTATTTATTTTAATTGGAGGCTAATTACTTTACAATATTGTATTGGTTTTGCCATACATCAACATGAATCTGCCACGGGTGTACACGTGTTCCCCATCCTGAACCCCTCTCCCACCTTCCTCCCCATACCATCCCTCTGGGTCATCCCAGTGCCCCAGCCCCAAGCATCCTTTATCCTGCATTGAACCTGGACTGGCGATTAGTTTCTTATATGGTATTATACATGTTTCAATGCCATTCTCCCAAATTATCCCACCCTCTCCCTCTTTCATAGAGTCCAAAAGACTGTTCTATACATCTGTGTCTCTTTTGCTGTCTCACATACAGGGTTATCGTTACCATCTTTCTAAATTCCATATATATGCGTTAGAATACTGTATTGGTGTTTTTCTTTCTGGCTTACTTCACTCTGTATAACAGGCTCCAGTTTCACCCACCTCATTAGAACTGATTCAAATGTATTCTTTTTAATGGCTGAGTAATGCGAAGAGTTGACTTATTGGAAAAGACTCTGATGCTGGGAGGGATTGGGGGCAGGAGGAGAAGGGGACAACAGAGGATGAGATGGCTGGATGGCATCACTGACTCGATAGACATGAGTCTGAGTGAACTCCGGGAGTTGGTGATGGACAGGGAGGCCTGGCGTGCTGCGATTCATGGGGTCGCAAAGAATTGGACACGACTGACCAACTGAACTGAGTACTCCATTGTGTATATGTACCACAGCTTTCTTGTCCATTCATCTGCTGATGGACATCTAGGTTGCTTCCATGTCCTGGCTATTATAAACAGTGCTGCGATGAACATTGGGGTACATGTGTCTCTTTCCCTTCTGGTTTCCTCAGTGTGTATGCCCAGCAGTGGGATTGCTGGGTCATAAGGCAGTTCTATTTCCAGTTTTTTAAGGAATCTCCACACTGTTCTCCATAGTGGCTGTACTAGTTTGCATTCCCACCACCCACACCCTCTCCAGCATTTATTGCTTGTAGACTTATGGATCGCAGCCATTCTGACTGGCATGAAATGGTACCTCATTGTGGTTTTGATTTGCATTTCTCTGATAATGAGTGATGTTGAGCATCTTTTCATGTGTTTGTTACCCATCTGTATGTCTTCTTTGGAGAAATAGCTCAACTGGAATTCTATAACCTCCACTAACTTTGTTGATAGTGATGCTTCCTAAGGCCACTTGACTTCGCATTCCAGGATGTCCAGCTCTAGGTTGGTGATTACACCATTGTGATTATCTGGGTCATGAAGACCTTTTTTGTATAGTTCTTCTTTTTAACTTGTGTTTAATGACAAACTGGAATGTACCCTTAAGAATGTCAGATTGGTGAATCATGGAGAGACCATCTCCCTAAAATGCCCCAAAGGAGATTGTCAGAAAAATCTGAGGCTAGTGAAGGTATCGGAGAAGGCGATGGCACCCTACTCCAGTACTCTTGCCTGGAAAATCCCATGGATGGAGGAGCCTTGTAGGCTGCAGTCCATGGGGTCGCTAAGAGTCGGACACGACTGAGTGGCTTCACTTTCACTTTTCACTTTCATGCGTTGGAGAAGGAAACGGCAACCCACTCCAGTGTTCTTGCCTGGAGAATCCCAGGGATAGGGGAGCCTGGTGGGCTGCCGTCTCTGGGGTCACACAAAGGCAGACACGACTGAAGCGACTTAGCAGCAGTAGCAGCAGTGAAGGTATAGTTTATATTTTTAAAAAAGCAGAAGTTGACAAGGGATTCATTCTGGAAGCTAGGATTTTACACACAGGTTTTTAAAACTTCCTGTCTCTCAAAGATGAAACTGAGCATATTGAAACATACCAGCAAATTGTCCAAGACATGAAGCAAGTGGAACTCCCATACCCTACTATAAGGAGTGTACAATGTATAAACACTCAGAAAGTCTGACAGTTACTTATAAGTTAAATATACGTATACTTACTGTTTGTCCCAGCAGTTCCTCTTGTAGGCATTTACCCACAGGTGTGAAAACATATACACAAAAAGATATGTCTTGTTCACAGAGCTTTATTCATAATATCCAAGCACTGCAAATAGCCCAGATGTTTATTAATAGATAAGTGGATTTTTTAAAAAGTATATTCATGCAGTTAAAAGGTACTCTCCAAAGAATAGAAACAGACAGCTAATATACATAACTTCAGGGATGATTCTCAAAAACATTTTTCTAAATGAAGGAAGCAAGACACACACACAAAAGTAATATTATATGATTGCATGTATATGAAATTCTAGATAGGCAAAGCGATTGTGATGGAAAGCAGCAGACAGGTGGTCCTCTGGGGGCTAAGGGTGGGAGTGGTTTACTACAGAGGGATGAGAAAATTTGGGGGGTAATGGGAATGTTCTTTAACTTGATTGGGGGGATTACGTAAGTATATATTTTGTCAAAAACCTTTGATCTGTAGACTTAAAATGAGTTTATTTTTGTGTGTAAACTATTTAAGAAAAAATGCTAATATTGCATTTTATGTTTTAACAACCTAGCCAGAAAGAATAAGACATGGAGAGAATTAAAGTGATGAAAGAACCTGAGTAAGCAAAAGCCAAATAATGAATTCAGACTTAGTTTTATCTTAATTCAGAACTGATAGGGCACCATTTTTCTAAAATGTTCTGCACTCTGTGCTGTATCTGTGGTCTTGTTTGCTATCCCATGCTCTGTAACATTCATCACGGTCATGACCAGTCTCCATTGATTTGAGCTGGCATTGGTTTGAGTGTAAACTATTTTAAAGTTAGTTTAAATAATTAGAAGAACAAGTAATGATGTTAAAAATAAGCATAAGTTAAAAGTGAAATACACCTGATGCAAAGATTATGTCCCATTTATTATTAATGTGGGAATTGAGCTACATATGTGCCAGAAGTGAAGAATATGAATGCAGTGATGTGTGAACCGGTTATAACTGTTAGAAAACTTTGCATCAGAATTGAAATTTTTGTGGTTTCTTTTTCTGTTTTTTTCATTATTGCTCTCTGGACTTGCTTTCCATTTATAATCGTTGATCGTTAAATGTTTTCTGAGATTTCTGATTTCTCTATATTTGAGGTGACCATATAAATTGTCGTGCAAATTTTGATACTTTTTGAGAGAAAGGGGATACTAGGAAAATAGACTTTAAAAACTATAGTGTTCTGGGAGAATTAGGCTATAAAATTGTCCTGTGTAAAATCCTTGTTTGGGCATTATAAATTTTCTTATTGGAGCCATATTAAACTATAAAGTTTTCCAGCTTCATTTTATATACCACTTCGTATAGGACTGCATACAGAGTTGGACTCAGTAAACACTTGTTGCAAGACTTAAATTTTACTTTTTCTTACCTAGAGAATAAAATGCTATTGTTTTCCACTAGAATTAGGAATTTGTGCAGACTTAATATTGAATTTCTTCCTATAGTGGCCCATTAAACAGAATATTTGTTTAAAATTATGCTATGATCTCCTCAAACTACTATATTCTTTTGAGAACAGCTTTATTTTCCCAAATTATTTGAAAGAGCTTCTCATGGAATTCTTACAGATAGAGGAGATGAACTGTCCATGCCGTGAAAACAGGATTTCAAACTTTGAGCAGATTCTTATTTATTTGAATAAATGTTCTCTGGTATGTGGAGTCTATCAGTTTATCACAAGTCAGGGATCAGGTTACGCTTCTGTCTTTCCTTACAGCTTTCATGGGCTGTATGGCAGCTGCTGTGGGCTGACTTGGGTCCCTCCCAGAATTCACATGTTAAAGCCATAACTCTCGATAGCTCAAATGTGGCTATATTTGGAGATGAGGTATTTAAAGAAGTAATAAAATGAAAGTGTGAGCTTTAGCATGGTCCTAAGGTCCGTCTAGTCAAGGCTACAGTTTTTCCAGTGGTCATGTATGGATGTGAGAGTTGGACTGTGAAGAAAGCTGAGCACCAAAGAATTGATGCTTTTGAACTGTGGTGTTGGAGAAGACTTTGAGAGTCCCTTGAACTGCAAGGAGGTCCAACCAGACCATCTTAAAGGATATCAGTCCTGGGTGTTCATTGGAAGGACTGATGCTAAAGATGAAACTCCAATACTTTGGCCACCTCATGCCAAGAGTTGATTCATTGGAAAAGACCCTGATGCTGGGAGGGATTGGGGGCAGGAAGAGAAGGGGATGACAGAGGATGAGATGGCTAGATGGCATCACCGACCTGATGGACATGAGTTTGAGTGAACTGTGGGAGTTGGTGATGGACAGGGAGGCCTGGAATGCTGTGATTCATGGGGTCACAAAGAGTCAGACACAACTGAGCAACTGAACTGAACTGAACTGAATCTAATCTGACTGGTATTCTTGTAGGTAGAAGAAATTTAGCAAGGGAGCATGTGTACAGATGAGAGACCATGTGCAGACAGGAAGAAGAAGATGGCCATGCACAAGCCAAAGTGAGGGGTCAAGAAACTTAATATAGCATCTAGATCTCCATTGCTATTGCCTGGCTACACTGCTTAGACTAACTACAGGTCTAGCTAGACCAAACTGCTCCATGAATTCCCTCTGACCCAGTCTGGAAAGACCATTAAGTCACTGCTATAGAAACTGCCTGGATATATGGCCCCCAAACCTTCTTTCTTTCTCCACACCCAGACCAGTGGACCCAGACGAGTCTTGCTTGATGCATGGCCCTGTTTTTTTTAATCAATCACAGTATGGAAGAGTAGCTTTCTATTGTAACATGTTCCATAGGAGAGGTTTAAAATAGAGAAAAGGTGACTTATTTGATTCTGTCTTTATCATCATAAGCGTGGAAGAAGGAATCCCTTCAATAACTGTGTTTGAGAGCTAATTAGCCTGATTAGAAAGTGCTACTCTCCATGTGCTAGCATGTAATTTCCCAGCACGGTTCAGTAGCAGGATGTTAAAGAACCCAGCTAAAAGGATCATCCTGTTCTATATCTCAGGGTCTTCATTGTTCTGCTGTGCTATCACATAATGAGAATGACTGGCCTAATTCAATGAGAGGACTCTACTATTTCCTCTTGGCTTTTGTGAGATAGAAATTATCTCCTAATCTGGAAATGCCAACTGTGATGATCTGCGCTATCATCTCCATGTAATAGGACTCATGAGAGCAAGCAACCACATTTGCCTCTTTCTCTGAAATCCCTCTGTGACACACATTAGGATGTTCTCCACAAAGAACACACCTCAAAACCCATGTGTCTGTTCACCTTGTGGTGGTAAACAGTATGCATTGAGTCAACCACCATCCGAATCTCTCTATTCTGTTGTTCAAATCTTACCATGTTATTTTATCTAGGATAAGTGCAGAACTATAGTAGTATAAATTTTCCATTTTCAATGTGTTCCATAACCTCTATTGAATGTTTTTTATTAAAGGCCCAATGTACAGGATATTGTTACTTTTTAGTCATATTGGCTTATTTTTGTGGTACAATGGTCCTGTCCACTATTACTCAAAACTGAATGCCGAACTCAGAGATCTTACAGTCTACTATGGGGATAATTCCCCTTG
Source organism: Bos mutus (assembly GCF_027580195.1). NCBI lineage: Eukaryota > Metazoa > Chordata > Mammalia > Artiodactyla > Bovidae > Bos > Bos mutus. The sequence continues at coordinate 27,092,157 of NC_091643.1, forward strand.
TGGCTCAGCTGGTAAAGAATCTGCCTGCAATGCGGGAGACCTGGGTTTGATCCCTGGGTTGGGAAGATCCCCTGGAGAAGGAAGGAAAGGCTACCCACTCCAGTATTCTGGCCTGGAGAATTCCATGGACCGTATAGTACAGGGGATCACAAAGAGTTGGATATGACTGAGTGACTTTCACACAATCACAGGGATAATTCACATATACAGTTAACAGTAACTTAAGACTTTAGACTTCTGAGGGTATGCTCTAAACAGTGGATTTTCACTGCTGCATTTTGATATTCAGAAACTGAATTAAACCTGGGCTTTGTAACAAACTAGAGGGCTGGGAAAGGGTGGGAGGTGGGTGTGAGGTTCAAGAGGGAGGGGACATTTGTATACCTATGGCTAATTCATGATGATGTATGGCAGAAACCAAACAAATATTGTAAAGCCATTATCCCTCAATTAAAAATAAGTGAATTTTAAAAATTTGTGAAATTATAAAATGACTTCAGAACTACATACACACTTACACACTTAACTGAGACTGAATAAAAGGAGATTCTAAAAAACTTGATTAACAAGAAAATGTCATTTTCCATTTTTCATTTCCTTCCAGTACATTTACTACAAAAGTGTTAGACTCAGGGATAGATATACATTTATGTAATGGAGGAACTAGTAAATTTTCTCCCATTCAGATAGCATGCTGGAAAACTCTTAGGGGTGAGTAGTGTAAAGCTAATTATCCTTGACATAAAAATAGTTAAGAAAAATAAAAAAGCGTGATGGTTGAGGATTGACAGAAAGAGAAAAGGGTTTTGATTTCTTAGGATGGCGGCTTCTACTTTCAGATGTTGATAGTAAATCAGCATTTTAAAATCCCTCGTATTAAATCAAAACTTGAAAAAAATCTCTTCTGAGTAATCTGTCCTTGTGGTAGTGCTGGTATATTAGGACACGGTGCAGAAAGAGGGCAGAGCAGTCATTAGAAATGAGTCAGAGTAGAATCAATAATTTAGTGAACAGAAAACTCTAATAGAAGAAAATAATTTATCAGGAAAAAAAATGTATACCAAGCCCCCAACCTAGAGTTAGTGGAAGAAAAGATACATTTCCCACTAATTATAGAGCAAGATTGTATCTCAAGACATCCTACCTGGTTGGTAAAGTAAAAGACAACCAAAATGCCCTAAGGGAAACGCAACAGGAAAATAAACATCTGGATTATAGTATTAAATGACCTCAAAATGATTCATAGAGCTCACAGTATTTTCTGGTAAGGAGAGAACAGTCTTCCATGAGCCCTTAATCGAATGTGTGTTCAGTGATGACCTCTGGCTGCTGCTGCCTGGGACATTCCCTGGAAATCTTCCTTTTCAGGAGTATTATTTTCTGCCCTATTTTTCAGGCCTCATTTTACCACTTACAAAACTCAATTCTCCTCTGATTTTGTTGCAAATCATTATAATTTAACTAGTCTCAAATCTATGCAAAATCTGTCCCTCTTCATAGACAAAGAAATAGCAAATTATTTTATCCCTAACCAACAAGTCTAAATATCAAAATTCTAAAATATAATACAATTGAAATGTTCATGTGTGAAACAGCAAAAGTGAACAACTTATATGAACAACAAATGTGTTCCTAATTTGTTGCATATACTACAAAGTTCTACATTCTAGATATTTCCCTAGTCTGCCCAATTACATAAATCATCATTGCTGCAAAGGACTGAAATCACTAATTGCAACATTTATCAAAGTATGATATATATATGGCCAAATATTAGCAAAATAAATATATAAAATTAAAACATCAGTGATTCTATGGGTTCTTTAGAAAAAGAACATTCTGTAACTTTGTAGTAGCATCAGTTATTCTCTTACCATCTACATGCTGCTGCTGCTGCTGCTAAGTCGCTTCAGTCGTGTCCAACTCTGTGTGACCCCAGAGACGGAAGCCCACCAGGCTCCCCCGTCCTTGGGATTCTCCAGGCAAGAACACTGGAGTGGGTTGCCATTTCCTTCTCCAATGAATGAAAGTGAAAAGTGAAAGGGAAGTTGCTCAGTCGTGTCCGACTCTTAGCGACCCCATGGACTACAGCCTACCAGGCTCCTCCATCCATGGGATTTTCCAGGCAAGAGTACTGGCGTGGGGTGCCATTGCCTTCTCCGACCATCTACATAGGCCCTTTTAAATATTTTCCATATGGTCAGGACCCATAAGGAAAATTCAGTCTCAGTTAAGTGTGTATGTAGTTCTGAAGTCATTTTATAATTTCACAAATTTTTAAAATTCACTTATTTTTAATTGAGGGATAATGGCTTTACAATATTTGTTTGGTTTCTGCCATACATCATCATGAATTAGCCATAGGTATACAAATGTCCCCTCCCTCTTGAACCTCACTCCCACCTCCCACCCTTTCCCAGCCCTATAGTTTGTTACAAAGCCCAGGTTTAAATTCCCTGTGTCATACAGCAAATTCCCTTGGCCATCTAGTTCATGTATGGTAGTGTATATGCTTTCATGCTACTCTCTCCATTTGTCTCATCATCTCCTTCCTCCCCCGGTACCCCACCCCTCGTGTCCATAAGTCTGTTCTCTGTGTCTGAGTCTCTATTGCTGCCCTGCAAATAGGTTCAACAGTACCATTGTTCTAGATTCTGTAGAAGTATGTGTTAATATACGATATTTGTTTTTCATTTCTGACTTACTTCACTCTGTATAATAGGCTCTAGGTTCATCTGCCTCGTTCATCTGCCTAATTCAAATGTATTCCTTTTTATGACTGAGTAATATTCCATTATGTATATGTACCTCATCTTCTTTATCCATCCATCCTTTGATGGACATCTAGGTTGCTTCCATGTCCTAGGTATTGTAAATACTGCTGCAGTGAGCATTGGGGTACCTGTGTCTTTTTCAGTTTGGGATTCCTCAGGGTATATGCCTGGAAGTGGTATTGTTGGGTCATTTGGTAGGTTTTTAAGGAGTCTCCACACTGTCTCCCATAGTGGCCGTATCAATTTACATTCCCACCAATAGTGCAAGAGGGTTCCCTTTTCTCCACACCCTCTCCAACACTTTTTGGTTGTGGATTTTTTGCTGATGGCCATTCTGACCAGTGTAAGGTGATATCTCATTATAGTTTTGATTTGCATTTCTCTAATAATGAGCAATGTTGAGCATCTTTTCGTGTATTTATTAGCCAGCCATCTGTATGCTTTCCTGGAGAAATGCCTGTTTAGGTCTTTTGATCACTTTTTGATTGAGTTGTTTGTTTTTCTGATATTATGTTGTATGAATTGCTTATATATTTTGGAATTAATCCTTGGTCAGGTGTTTCCTTAGCTATTATATTCTCCCTTTCTGAGAGTTGTTGTTTCACCTTGTTTATGGTTTCTTATGCTGTGCAAAAGCTTAATTAGGTCCCACTTATTTTTGGTTTTACTTCTATTATTCTAGGAGAGGGGTCATAGAGGATCTTGCTGTGATTTATGTCATACAGTGTTCTGCCTGTTTTCCTCTAAGAGTTTTATAGTTTCTGATCTTATAATATTTTGATAAAATGTAATAAAATTAAATTTTCATTGCCAGTCATTATGTCATGTCTGTATTACCTCAGTATTCTGTACCACAAACTCTGAGGTAGATACTATCACATCTAAATTTTACATGTGAATGAACAGAAGCACAGATGGGCTGAGTAACCCCTGCCAAGTCATCATCTAGTGCATTGTGTGCTCATTCTTGACCCTGGAGTCTAACTCCTGGGTTAATACTTTATCCACCATTCTTGGTAGCCACACTCTTATGCATTATTATAGATCAAATTTCGGAAGCAGTGCCGTGTATCAGTTCAATTCAGCAAACATTGAATGAGTGCCTGGCCTGTTCTTTGGACTGGTGATACAAAGATGAGTATTAATGAGTAAAAGTCAGGCACTCTCTGAAACTTTACTTCCAACCAGCAGTTAATATGAGAACAATCAACTGTTTTCCCACTACAAGGTTAACTCGGAAGTCTGTATGGCTGTCCTCTAAGATGGCACACGACTAACCTAGAGACACAATCGTGCAAGAATGTATCTGCTTTTCTACATCATAATTCATTTCATTGTAAATAAATCATGGCTCTTAAAGTGGATAGGTTTTAGCCCCACTCCTGATATCCACTCCTTTACTAAAGTCATTCCTGGGAAGGTGGAGTGACTGATCTGATTGAATTTGGAAAAATGATGTATGCTCTGTTCAGCCCTTCCATCTGCCAAGGGACCAGTTGTTACTGGGGGCTGGGTTCCTCTGCTTCCTCAGAAACTGTGCTCCTGGGGAAAGGAGGGCTGCAGGGACTGGATGGGGAAGCGTGTCTTGTTCTGGGATTCAATATTAATAGCTCAATTCAGTCAACAGGCTTCAACTATGTCCTCCTACATGATTTCTTTCAGTAGGGGGAATGGAAAAAGGAGTATTTTTGTTGGCAAACTCACAAGCATTTATTAGACATAATTCTATTCTCCAACAAGAAGCAGACAACTGATGAGTGAGTATATAGGCATTATTACCTAAGAAAACACTTAAAATTTGCTGAAAGTTGTCATCTTTCATATGTATATAAATATTCACACACACACATATATATGTATATATATAGTTCAGTCGTGATCCCATGGACTGTAGCCACACCAGCTTCCTCTGTCCATGGAATTCTCCAGGCAAGAATACTGGAGTGGGTAGCCATTCCCTTCTCCAGGGGATCTTCCTAACTCAGGGATCGAACCCGGGTCTCCTCCATTGCAGGCATATTCTTCTTACTGTTGGGGCCACCAGGGAAGCCCATATATATATTCACTTACAAGTATATATACACACTTACATGCACATACATGTGTATATAAAAACACACAACATATGTATAAAGGTCATATATGCACACTTATGTGTACATATCGATAAGTAGATACATAGTCCTAAAGAATAGTAGCCAAACTCTTAGTTGCTTCTTTCTTTCCAATAATTGCAAAGTCTTAAAATGTGCACTTCCTTGCCCGGAATTACCTCTAACCACATTAATAACTAAGATTACTTGGAAATTGAGATCTTAAATCATAGGAACATCAGTTATAGGAAATAGAAATTTCTTAGATACTAATCAAAGTATCCATCTTTGTCCCGTATATTTGACATTTTAACTTTCATGAAAATCTAGCTTTCCCCAAGAGATAGCCCTGTCTCTATAGGCTGTCAACTTCCAGCCTTAGTGCATTCATTGAAATTTTAGTGTCAATACTGTAGCTATGTAATAAAGTTTATAACTCATAGCATTTTAGTACAGTCATAGAGAACAAAGAGTGATATCATAATTGCACGAAGGGATCATTAAGTCACTGGCTAGAGTGAAAATGCTTCTGAATGAGCCCAGAAGAAACTCTGTGAGACAGGTGAAGGATTCCATGCTAAAAGGCCAAGGGATGTGACACTTTGTCCTTCTTGCCTGAGGCTTGTGCAAGTCAGCTTTTAGGAGGCACTTATGAAATTGACATTTCTGCACATGGTATCCATGTGGCTATGTTGCAAATATGCTGAATTCTGGCCCCTTTTGCAATGGTGAAAAAGTAAAGTCATTTCATTACTGATTTACATGGGAGTTATTATCTTCAACATCTGTACACCCAACACAAGTTGATTTAATTTGCTCAAATTTCCTGGTAATCATGCACATTGACATGGAAAGGACATTCTTTCCCTCCTTACTGTCTTGGAAAAAAAAAAAAAAAAGAACCACCACCCATTTCCTCCACTTGAATTTAATGCACATTCACCAATGGCAGCCTTGGAGAGTAGCTTGTTGAAGCGTTAGAAGGATTAAGGCAGCTTTACTTGGCATCATTCTGGGAAAATAGAATCCTAGCATTTTTGCCTTTAGAGTTTCCTTACTGGACAGTGAAATGCAAAACTCAAGGAAGGTAAACTGTCAGTTTGCAGTGTTGCTATATGAAAGTGGAGGATGTGTAATCACTGAAGAGATGAACTGTGTCATCTTTTTTTTTTTTTCCCCTCCGTTAAATTCAGGATTGTTCCCTCTGGAATAATCTTCTTTTTTGCCCTCTGTCCAGTTCAGACTTAAATGATACCAGATGTTGGCTGGCCAGCAATATTTTGCTCATTTCTCAGTTGGAAAATTGGCTCTCTTTTTTTTTTGCTCATTTCTTTCAAATCAAAAGATAAAAAAAATTTACAAATTATTGTTGCCTGCAGCAAACCATGAGTTAATGTCTATCGTATTCTGCACCAATTATTAAACATTTATTAGGTGGCCACTCTGAACAGAACACTACCCCAGACTCAGTTTGACCCCAACCTACTAGTATGAAGGTCTCAAGGATTTCCAGAATTAGCAACTTTATATGAACAATAATCATAGGGACTTCCATGGCAGTCCAGTGGTTAAAACTACACACTTCTACTGTAGGGGGCCTGAGTTTGATCCCTGGTAAGGGAACTAAGATCCTACATGCTGTGCAGTTCAGCCAAAACAAAACAAATAAAACAAACAGAAAGCTCAAAACAAAAACCAATAATCATTTGTATAAAGTGAGCATAGGGCTATGCCTACCAACGCAGGAGACATAAGAGATGCTGGCTTGATTCCTGGGTCAGGAAGGTCCCCTGGAAGAGGGCATGGCAACCTACTCCAGTATTCTTGCCTAGAGAATCCCATGGACAGAGGAGTCTGGCAGGCTACAGTCCATGGGGTCGCAAAGAGTTGGACATGACTGAAGCAACTTAGCAGACGGCTGTATCAGTCTGCTTGGGCTGCCATAACAAAGAACCATAGACCAAGTGACTTAAACAATAGAAACACATATCCTCACAGCCCTAGAGGCTGGGAGTCTGAAATCAAAGTGTTGGCAGCTTAAGTTTCTCCTAATACCTCTCTCCATAGCTCTCAGATGACTGCTTTTTACTGTGGCCTCACGTGATGATTTTTCTGTGCACACACATCCCTCTTGTGTTTAAATTTTCTCCTCTTATAAGGACACCAGTCAGATTGTATTAAGGTTCATGTAAATGGCCTCATTTTAACTCAGTCACCTCTGTGAGGGCTCTGTCTCTAAATACAGTCACATTCATTGGTACTGAGATTTAGGGCTTCAGCCTGGGACTTTGAAGGGGGTGGACACACTGTAGCCCATAAAGATGGCCATGAATCTGGACAGGAAATGAGGCATTGGATTGCCTGCCAGCGGGGACTGGTGACAAGTACAGAGAGACAGAATCTTCTGCCTGCCCAGCCTGTGTCTTGTAAGCCCCATGACCTGGAAGCAATGCTGAGACTGCAGACAGGGTGAGATCTTAAACTGAATGAAGAAATACGGAAATGACTAAGATTGCTTTGAGTTTAAAAAGGCTGGTTTCTTACCATCTGAAAAGCATAGCCATTAAGTGCAGATACAGGAAAAAAAATTTTAAGTAGCTTTTCTCTGGCTGGTATCTGCGACTTGAGATTGCACACACAGCATCCATGCTGTCTACACTGTGTGACTGCACCATGAGCCTGGGCTGCAGAGAGCTGAAAGAAGTTCAGGCGCACTGAAGAGAAGCAGGGTATTGAAAAATTTCAGGGGATTCACAGACTTAAGTGGAGGGCTGTCCAGAGCAGAAAGAGGAACGTCAAGAACCAGGAATCTCCAGAGACAAGAAGCAGGAAGCAGAAGGAAACAGCTGAACAGGACTAGAACGTCTGCTAAGAATGCTGCCGCCGCCGACTGCCGCCGCTGGGATAAATGACTTCCAGGCATTCTGCTAGTCCTTGCATCACTGGCTCCAGTAAGAAGTATATGCTTGTTTCCTGTAAGGTACTGGGACAAGGAAGAGAAAGGTCTGGCTCCTTGGCTTTGTACTGGAAGACAGTCTTTTGGAATTTTCCTCAATTCTAGGCTGTACACACCAGGCAAGTTAATTGTTCAGTAGGAAATTAGGGATGACAAAGAGCAGAAGTGGGAAACCAAAATCTGACATCCCCCACCTTCCTAGCACAGAAAAAGCAGCCAGTGTAACAGCCATTGTTGTTTCTCTAGTAATTATTATTTTCAATATTTGCATGTTTTCAATTCTAAAATTTCCCTAAGAAAAAGCTACACAGCCAGCTATTGGTAGACTGTGCTTAGTCGTTCAGTCGTGTCTGACTCTTATGACCCCATGGACTGTAGTCCACCAGGTTCCTCTGTCTGTGAGATTCTCCAGGCAAGAATACTGAAGTGGGTTGCCATTTCCTCCTTCAGGGGATCTTCCCAATCAAGGGGTCGAACCAGCATCTCCTGTATTACTGCATTGCAGGTGGATGCTTTACTCACTGGGCCACTGGGGAAGCCCCAATAATTATTATTGCATACGATCAACTCCAAAAGTTCCCAAAGGGAAAGGGAAGTTCAGTGTTGCCTAGAATAGTTAGATAGAATTTAATAGAGGGTGTTCCAGGGGAGCAGATCTTGAATGCATAGGATTTGGATAATTAGAATATTAAATTGGGCATCTTACATATTCCAGGGAGGAGTAGTATGATCCCAGGCAGGTAGAGGGTGGAAGCTTGATGGATGTTGAGTGTGAAGATGGTTGCCTGAACTGAATGGGGGCTGCTTCTGAAAAGTTCTGACAGACCAGGTTGAACACTTCCAGAAGGAGCTCCTAGGGAGGCTCCTGTGTTTCCACAAGGAGGGGTTTGATTCACTGGTTCAAAGGAAGCCATTGTAGATTCTCGAGCAGCCATTCCCAGTGGTACAACATCTACCTTGCTTGAGGTTTAAGGACAGAACAGCAGAAGTTGTTCAGGATCTGGGAACCACCATTATCATCAATTTTCCTTTAAGCTACTGTTAAGCTGTTCCCTGATACCTAGTATTTCTTTATCTTTGGAAATTTTGTTAGCAACTTCGTTCTTTGTATTTTTTCTTTCAGTTTCAACAATAACAGCAACAACAAAAACTATCCTATCTGCTACTTATTTCTGTTTATAAAACAATTTGAAAACTTTTTGTTTCATCACAACAAAGAAAATAAGCTTTTTGAATTTTTTTCCTGATGCAAACTGGTTTTTATTTAGAGCCAGGAAATATTTTTGTTCCTAAAAAGAAACAAGAAAAGCATGAACAAGGTAGCTGGGACAATATTTGGTATTCTAAGGTTTGCATGAAGTATTGATTTGTGAAATCCATGTTCAGTGTAGGTGTCTCTAAGTGCAAATTTTGTATTTTATCTTTACAATATAGGCATTTACTTCCCGCATGCCTTACTTTATGGAATACTTTTCAGAGTTTATTTTCTCTTAAGTCTTTGATCCATTTGACTGAATTTGTTCTATGTGAAGGTCAACATAGATCTATGATTTTTTTAAAAGAGATTTGGATTGAAAACAATGACAAATAACTCTTCAGTTACTACCATAACTCCTGCCCTCTGCTTCCCATGTTGCCCACCTTTGGTCCTACATGATTCCTTAGTAGCATGTTGAACTCAGATGCTGGGCAGGCAGTGAAGGGCACCATGGGAACTACTAGGGCAGAGGGCCATGGAGAGTGTTGTGAATGAGATATGCCTCCAGTGAAGAAAACTGCTGTATGCCTGCCCCTTTGTGATGCCCCCTGGTTGCTTCTGCCACCAGGAGGTGGGGTCTGTTTCTCCAATTCCTTACATTTTTAAAGTTGATGTAATTATTTATTTTCCTCTAAATACTTGCAAACCATGGCCTTTTTCATTATATTAGGAGCTCCAGTCCCCCCAAAGTAATACATTAGCACATAATTTTAATATAATAATGATGCTAAAATATTTTTAAAGAGCTACAGCTTAAAAAGATTCAGCTCTATGCTGATTTATAGCTCTCTTGTGCAGTATGTAATTACTGGATATCTTTACTCAAGTGGAGAAAATATATTTAAGATACTGAATTAAGCATTTTTCCTCAAAATTAATGCCTTTGCTTATATTTGCACATTCTTAATTTTTTATATTTCTTTCGCTTCTCATTCTATCAATAAAACCATCACACAACCGTCTTCTTGTCCCTCATCAAAACAAACAGAAATGAATTAATCAGTCAAAATGATCAAGAGACAAATATAGCTTTTCAAAAAAAATTTTTTGTCATCCAATACATTAGTAAACATCTTCAATAGTGTACCAGATTTCTTAAAAACTTCAAAAGTAGTTTATATAACCAGTGCAAAAAAAAAAAAAAGTTTCCTAATTACTGCTTCATCTTTGTATTTTTATTTCTTTGAATCTAGTTGCTTCACAGCGTTGTGTTAGTTTCTGCTGTACAGCAAAGTGAATCAGCTGTATACAGTCACATATGAGTCCAAGTTGGCTTCAGTCCTGTCCGACTCTTTGTGACCCTATGGACGATAGCCTGCCAGGCTCCTCTATCCATGGGATTCTCCAGGCAAGAATACAGGAGTGAGTAGCCATTCCCTTCTCCAGGGCATCTTCCTAACTCAGGGATTGAACCTGCGTCTCTTGTATCTCCTGCATTGGCAGGTGGGTTCTTTGCCACTAGCGCCACCTAGAAAACGTATGTCCCCTCTTTTTTGGATTTTCTTCTCACCCGGATCACCACAGAACACTGAGTAGAGTTCCCCGAGCTATTCAGTAAGTTCTCATTAGTTCCCTATTTATAATAGTAGTGGACATTTGTCCATCACATTCTCCCAGTTCATCCTGCCACTCCCCTACCCCCTTGGTGTCCATGCATTTGTTCTCATTGTCTGTGTCTCTCTTTCTGCTTTGCAAATAAGGTCATCTATACCACTTTTCTAGATTCTACATCTATGCTTTAATATGGTATTGTTTTTTTTTTCTTTTAAAAATACAAAAATGTCTTGTATTTTTTTAATTTAATTTTATTTTTTAACTTTACAATATTGTATTGGTTTTGCCATATATCAACATGAATCTGCCACAGGTATACATGTATTACCCATCCTGAACCCTCCTCCCTCCTCCCTCCCCATACCATCCATCTGGGTCGTCCCAGTGCACCAGCCCCAAGCATCCAGTATCGTGCATTGAACCTGGACTGGCGACTCATTTCATATATGATAATATACATGTTTCAATGCCATTCTCCAAAATCATCCCACCCTTAAAGAAAACCTGTAACTTATTAAAATAAGAAACAAAGTTTTAGGAAACAAAGTTTTATGCCACTATATTCTCAGCATTCTTGTAGTAATACTTAATTTTCTATTCTCTATGATACATGTAATTACTAAGGGACACACTCCACTTAAAAAGTTGAAGATATCATTTTCTGTCACTCTAGGGGAATTTTCAGCCAACATGTTTGAGTGGCACTTGTGAGGACGGGCCCTTAGAAACCTAGGCATTATCTTCAGATACTTGGAATGAGCTCCAAGACCTCCCTTTCTGCCTCAAACTCAACAATGACTTGCCAATAAGACATTTTTTGCCATGATCCCATCCCCAGGTGTCCTAACTACTTATCAAAGGGATAGATCATTTTCTGCTCAGCAATTCAAAATTTCCTCTGATGCAGCTGGCAGGCTGGAATCAGTGTTCCTCAGCACGAAACCAGCATCACAGTCACAGTAGCTGTCAGATCAGATCAGATCAGATCAGTCGCTCAGTCGTGTCTGACTCTTTGCAACCCCATGAATCGCAGCATGCCAGGACTCCCTGTCCCTCACCAACTCCCGAAGTTCACTCAGACTCACGTCCATCGAGTCAGTGGTGCCATCCAGCCATCTCATCCTCTGTCATCCCCTTCTCCTCCTGCCCCCAATCCCTCCCAGCATCAGAGTCTTTTCCAATGAGTCAACTCTTCGCATGAGGTGGCCAAAGTATTGGAGTTTCAGCTTTAGCATCATTCCTTCCAAAGAAATCCCAGGGCTGATCTCCTTCAGAATGGACTGGTTGGATCTCCTTGCAGTCCAAGGGACTCTCAAGAGTCTTCTCCAACACCACAGTTTAAAAGCATCAATTCTTCAGCACTCAGCCTTCTTCACAGTCCAACTCTCACATCCATACATGACCACAGGAAAAACCATAGCCTTGACTAGACAGTCCAGGTCAAAGCTGTCTCGCTGGTAGTCATTGATCTCATCACCATGAAGTTAGGGATAAAAGTTATAGTGATGGCAGATTTTAATTCTTTGTGTCAACAAAGAGTAAAAGGACAGCCAAGACACCTTCAATAACTGTCTGTATTTTAAAATCTTATAGACGAAACTACACTTGATAAGTGTCCCAACATTCCTGATATGTTATACAGGTACTTTGGTCCTTGTGTGTATCTTTGATTAGACATTAGACTCTTGATTGATTATGGCTTTTGAAAATTGTCATGTATATTTAGGTATGTCTACATTGGACATATAGTTGTTAGAACGTGTTATAACCTTTGCACTGAGAAATGGATATAATACCCAACATGGAAGCTGGAAATGGGACACACCATATTTTACTTTCCTTTGGTTTTTTTGTGAACAGGAATATCATACTAACATCTATTTACCTAGAGAGAAATAGGTATATAAAAATATCTTCTTTTAGTTTATTTTTAATTGTAGGATAACTGCTTTACTAAAAATATCCTTAAGACAGATTACCTGGCATTCATTTATAGTTATCGTATGTAGTGTATGGTAAGATTACTTTTAATATGACAGTGTATTTTAATGTACTAACTAGTCTATGAGCTAAATGGGGATAAACACTTTTTTAACATGTCATTATAGGTGGCTCAGTAGTAAAGAATCTGCCTGCAATGCAGGAGATGTGGGTTCGATCTCTGGGTCAAGATTCCCTGGAGAAGGAATTGACTACCCACTCCAGTATTCTTGCCTGGGAAATCCCATGGACAGAGGAGCCTGGCAAGTTACAGTTCATGGGGTTGCAAAGGAGTCAGACATGACCTAGCAAATAAACACAATAGCAAAATACTTCCAATAGTAAAATTAACATGAGTAATAAGAGCAATATATAAATAGAACCTAGTTACTGAGTTATTTGTTTCAGGAACAATGCTAAATACTTCTTATATATCTCATTTAACCCTCAAAACCATTCTACAAAGCAGCTATTATCTATATTTTACAGATAATGAAACTTGAGGTTCAAGTAAGCAACTTTCTCAAAGTCACATTTTGCTAAAGGGAAGGTTCGATTGTTTTTATTAGAGGTAGCAGCAGCGGCGGTGGCGACAATAAGCTGTTTACTCTCCCTTCCTTCCGTTAGACTGCGTGCATCTTGAGGTCCTCTGGCTCAGCTTTATCCCACGTGAAACTCTCATGCATCACTAACGTATGCTGAGGACTGAATATAGGCCGTTAGTATGGTTCTGGCTCAAGCCCCACTCCTGGAGGATCACATGTGTGTAAATCAGGGGCTTCCACATGTGGAAAATCGTTAAGTAGGGAAATATTATGAAGAGGTTTTGCTGTACACACTTTGTAATAATTTACAGTGTTTGCTCGAATGCATGTCCTACATGGTAGAGCAATTACACAGGTAATAAACCATGTATCTGAGAACAGAATACATAACATCTAACCTCTCCACACACACTTGATTTCTCCTGATTTATTAATAATTGTCTTATGTTTAAGTGATTTCTCTTACTATGTTTTGCTTCATATCACACTGTGGCAAGACCTTAGCCAAACAGTTGCTATACTAAAATTATCTCCTACTTCTTAATCCTACATTTGCTGGCATATAAAAAGTTTTGTTTTATAGTCGACAATATGGTTGAGCAATAGGGAAGAAAGATGAAAAGAGAAACATACAAAAAAGAAGAACCATTGAGAAGCTTATTAACAAGTAAAAATGTACAGAAACTGGAACCAATTCATTCTCTTCTCCTGCAACCAGTTATAAGCACATCATGGCATTTTCTGAAGCAGAAAACATTTCTACAATGCTGTTTTCAGTGCTGTATCAAACACCATGCTAATTTGAACACAAAGTTCTCCAAGTGACGGGTGATACTTATAACAGTATATTTTTTAAATGTTGTTCAAAATACAAATGACAAAGGGAGCAAAACCACTGGCATTCTCAGTTTATAAGCTAGCTTTTTTATCTTAGTACTTTAATTACGATACCATTTACATAAGTGAATTTGAATAAGCTCTCATCTGGGGTTGACAATAAGTCTGTTTTTTTGTGTTAGTGCTTAGAAGCTTTTTCACTAAGTGAAAGTAATGTGATGGAGGCTCTAAGTAACTGAGACCATGCCAACATATGACACTGAATAAATCCTAAGTGCTGATTCATTTTCATCACTAAATAATTTGATTTGTTACAGTTATCCCTATTTGATTACTGAAGCAGGTGAGATAGTCAGATACATTTTTAATAATGAATGATATTGCAAAAATGAAAGTGAATCTGTTTTTAAATAAGTACCTGAAAAAATCAGATATGACCTTTAAATATTTGAGTCGTCTGACTTCCTATGACTCATTAACCTATCATTGTCAATGGAAAACTAGTATTTTTAAGAGCAATTTTTCTGACTCTCTTTAACTTAAATGTATTACTTCTAATTCTTGAAAGGACATCTGAGAAGTAAATCCTATTCTTCTTCTTTTATAGATGAGGAAGCAGATGGCCAGAATAGTTCAGCAAATTGACCCTAAAGTCAGTAAGTAAACGTTATAACTAAGATTTCAGCCCAAATCTGTCTGGGTCTAATGTCTGCTCTCTTTCCAACATACCATTCTGCTTATTGAATTACAGTAAATTGGAGAAACCAAGCCTGTTTCTATAAAATTTTATCTAATGTATGATTGTAGTCTTCAATAAGTTTTAAAACAATTAGTCACTATCCATTCAAAATCAGTTTGAAAAGAGTGCAAAACCAGCCAAGATTTTTTATCATTGCAACTGCCCACACAGATATACTAAGTCTACCAAAAAGTTGACTAATTTTTCAAAGCTTCACTGGTATTTTAGAATATCTTAAGACTTGTATATAGTTGAGCATTTTTTATCTCAGAGCTTACAATACCTAGTATTTATTTCTGGTAACAAAGAAAGGACTGTTAGGTCAGCTGAAATCTCAAACTAGGTAATTTAAATCTTTCTTATACTGGGATATGATACGTGATTAAAACTCTCCACCAAAACAAAATAAGTATTATAGGCTCCTATATTACAAGGGAGTTTCCTACTGGATTCTTCAGTGGAAATTCAAAATTAGGAAAAACTAAGGATAGACAAGAGAAGTATTATTTCATATATAATCATATCTCAAATATGTAGTTATAGACAATAATCTCTGTGTAATTCAAAAAAGGCATTCTATATGTAGTCAGTAAACATTTCAGGAGCATACTTTCAAAATAGTGCTCTTTAAATTTATCTCTGGTTTTAATACATACAAATGTTGTAGTTAAAAATAAGAGAATAATTGCCAAGAACGAACATTTCCTTAGTACTTAAATTTTCATGACACTCCACCCAGCCCTACAGGCAAATAATTTATTACATAGAATCAAGACTACCTTCTTCAAGCAATTAAAAAAAAAATCTAGCAAATGGAGTCTAGAAACATAATTTGCTGGGGAAATTTTTCAATGAAATGATCTTTAAGTCTCTTTCCAAGTCCCAGTGCTATATTTTCATGATTCTAATTGTAAAAACTGTTTTGTTGACTGGAAGATGGCAAGGAAACATTTGTTGTTTCTTCAAAAACAGTGAAAGTTGTAGTGTTCACGCACTAGGAATAATGGAATGGTGGGGAGAGATGAACCCTTAGGCAGAGGCTGGGGATCTTTGTTTCCTCCTCTGCAGCCACTGATGGAATGGTATAATCTTGATTGAATAATTTTTGAATTCTTTGATTCTCAGTCTTTCTCCATAATCTATGAAATCGAAGTTTAAAAACTGATGTAGGGGATTTTCTCAAAAACCAGAAACATTTAGTTGGTCCAGGTTTGTGTATATGTTGATGGTAACATCAACTGTTAACAAATAACTGGACCTAAGTCAGAGCATTCTGCCGCTGTCATGAAGCAGAAGCCTTCTGTCACAGGGATATGTGTTCACCTGAGATCCTATTCCCACTCTGACACTGACCATCCCAAACAAGGCCAGTACCCACTTAGGTGTAGAAGGAGGCTGTGGATACAATGTCTACAATAATTATTGCTTATTCTTTTTGATCCTTGAAAATCCTCACATTCCCTAACAAAAGAATTGGAGTTCACATTTTAAAGAGACAGAAACAGGATGGTACCAAAAATATCTTGGACTAAAATTACACGAGAATGATTGAAAGCCTCCAGGGAAAAGTCATTTTTTTTTTTCATCCTTTTAAACTCTTTTCTCTTGTTAAAACTCTTAGTATGGAGGTAATAGTGCTTTCTAATCCAGACGAAGAAAGTCATAGCATTTTGGGGGGAATATTGTTAAGTTTTTATAAACCATCTAAGTTAATAATATGTATGTTTTATGTGTATGAATTTATGACTTAGTACTTGGTTAACATAACTGGTTTAGAAAAAACACTTTACAAAAATAAAAGTTTAAAAAATGTGGTTAGTGGTTAAGAACAGTAAAAGATATAGAAAACCAATCTCCCATACCTTTAAAAGTGAATGTGGTTTATTGGCTTACAAATAAAAAAGTCCAAGAATAGATGGACGTTAGTCAAAGTGTGAGGAGAACTGTCTCTATGTTTCCTGATTTACTTGCGTTTCCATCTCTTGTCGGTCATCTTCATCCTTAAAATGTTATCCTGTGTTCATACGATGTCCATCAGCTTTGTCTGCACATCCAGTGTGAGAAAATGGCCACTGTCTTCAATTGCTGAACAAATGCCCCACATTTGCTCTCACTGGCCCATCTCGAAGGTGCTCAGCTTTGGACTAATTTGTTTGAGCACAGTGGTGCCTGGTCTTGGTTTAGGATAGAGTTAGATAATGAAACACTGATGAAACAATCTTAATAGTAAAAAGTAGTGGGAAATCAGGAGCTACCCTTGGACCTGGTGAGGAAGTAAATCCCACCCAAATTACCTGGCTGCTGAGCAAAATGAATGGAGTGGTGGTAGGTGGAATGGAAGGTTGGTAAGATAACCACAGTATCCACTGGGGAATTCTGCCACTTCAGTAAACATTATCAAGAGTAGTCTGTTTCCCCACAGGAAACTTGGAGATCAAACAAGAACTCCATGCCTTCATAGAGTTATACTGGTAGAAAGAAATTTAAAGACAACCCAATCTAGTCCTCATACTTGGAAGATGGGAAAACTGAGACTCAAAGAGGTTAGATAATTTGTCCTAGAAAATATAGCAGAACTTGGAGGTAGTCTCCACATCACTGCCCCCATCTAGTGCCCTTTCTATGACACATTTGTCATTTATTTATTCATTCAAGATGTAGTGATCATTGCTGTCTCCTGTGTTGCCTATTGAAAAGTGTCTGGATATCTATCGCAGATTCATGTTCATACATAGCAGACACCAACACTATAATTTAAAGCATTATTCTCCAACTAAAGATAAACAAATTAAAGAAAACCCACTTCAAAGGCCACCTTGTCCATTAGAATTTTTCAGTCTTTGAGTCAAAATTTTCTTTTTCATCTTATACATGGTCATGGCATATTTTACTTCTCTCAATCACTTTTTACATTTTTGGCTTTATCTCTTTCACTGAAGTTTAAGTTCATTAAAAAGGATGTGCTGTTCATTTCTCTGTCTTTCAGGGTGCTGCCTACATACTAATGTTTGAATATGTGAATGAAAAAAGTAAATATTAATATTTTGCTCAGGAAGTGGTGATTTGAGAGTTTCTTAGGAGTAGACAGTTTGCACCCTTTACAATTAACCAGAATCATGTCTACCATCCCTTAGTTGTAGCTGGGACTGAACCAGTCTTGCTATTGGTAACCCAACATTTGGAGTCAGGTCAAATGTTGGAGTGAGTGAAGCCTGCCTTCTTCCCTTCTGCCCAGTTGTTTGGGGGCATCACTGTTCTCCTGAAGAAGCCAGTATGTCTCACAGATAACAGTACCACAAGTAGCTTTCCCCAGCCCTCAGTCAGTTCAGTCACTCAGTCATGCCCAACTCTTTGCAACCCCAAGGACTGCAGCACCAGGCTTCCCTGTCCATCACCAACTCCTGGAGCTTGCTCAAACTCATGTCCATTGAGTTGGTGATGCCATCCAACCATCTCATCCTCTGTCATCCCCTGCTCTTCCCACCTTCAATCTTTCCCAGCATCAGGGTCTTTTCAAATGAGTCAGTTCTTCGCATCAGGTGGCCAAAGTATTGGAGTTTCAGCTTCAGCATCAGTCCTTCCAATGAATATCCAGGTTGATTTCCTTCAGGGTTGACTGGCTTGATCTCCTTTCAGTCCAAGGGACTCCCCCAGCCCTATCAATGTATATAAGTTGTTCTGTTCTATTCCAGCAGACTCTTCTAGGAATCATTTGAAATACATTTATTCTAACTTTATGTTCCTAATACTCTCAGTGGTATTTGATTTTTATAGGCACTCTTGAGGTAGAAGTTCTATGGAATCTAAATTAAATTTTGAGTTTGAAATAGCATGATAAGGTAACAGTATGACCTTTAAACACAAGATGGTCTTCTTTGTCTTTCTTCTATTTAATTTGCATCCCTACTTGCCCATTCATAAAGCCAGCCCAGCCTTTACTATGTCCTGGTTCGTTTCATAATATCCCTTGAAATTATGTGGAGAGGAGCAGGGGTTGAGGGATCATGGAAAGCTTCTCTACAATAAAATACACTTCATTGGACCCGCTGGGACTCCAGTCTTTTTTGACAAGTACAAAATTGATGATATATCTGTGATGGGAGAAGCTGAAATAACTCTAACATAAGTGTCACAGCCTCAAAGTCATACCAGAAGTATTGCAGACACTGTTATGTGAAAAGGAATCTATGTTTATTAAGAGGCCACGCATTAAAACTTTTAGGGTACTGGATCTGCCCAGAGAGAGATATATGGAGACATATTGAGATGGGTCCCTTCTTTCTGTCAATATTACATTATGATTAATTTGAACAAGATAGTAAATCTTGAATTGCAAATGAGATAGCTAAAACTTAGCTGTTTATCTTTGCTGTCACAGTACCACATATCAAAAAGAATACCCTTCAGATTAAATGAAAATGGTCTCTAAAAGCAATTTTACTGCACCATTGGAAATGGTGGGTGTGGAGTGAGTAAATTATTTCATAATAGACAGTCTATAGAAAAAAAAAAAAAAAACTTTAGTGAATTTTTAAACTCTCCACCCTTCCCTTCGGTTATATTTTTACTTTATTTTTCATATATTTTGCCAGAAAAATATGGATTGACTTCTTAATAGATGTCTAAACAGCAAAGGTTTGTATCATAACAATAAGGCCAGAAAATAAAGCCAGCATGTTAAAAGTAGTGTTTGTAGTGGCAAGCACAATATAAAAGCGTGGATTCAAGTTGCTTTTTATAATCCTGTTTTCAGTCCTTTGGACATTTATAACCTTGTTGGCTTGAGAATTCAACTTTTCCATACTTCATCTAAGTGATAAGGTGTTTCTTTTGGAAAGCTCTAGGAAAAATAATCCTTTCCGTTATTTTTGAATTATGAAGGCATAGTTGCACCAATAACTAAAATGCCTGATCACAACCATTTCAAATCTGGCATGTGGTTAAGCCTCCAAAGAAACAGTTGCATTTAACAGAAAGAATACGAAGAGGGGCACAAAATAGTCTAGCCTCTACTAAGTGGCTCACTGGCATTTACTGAAGTTTGATTCCCAGTGAAAGGAGACTTTTGTCATTGCTTGTTAGATGTGACTTATTTCTGAACAAAACATTTAAGGTCATATGATTTTTTTGGAATGCTAACTTGGGTTTTGAAGAGATGTGGAATCTTCGATTCATTTTCTACGTCATTCAGGTGCGCACTTCAGATGACAAGGGGGGCTTGAAACAGGATGGAATTCTGTCTTACTGCACTCAGAAACCTCATTCTGTTTTACTTCCCACCCCCCACCCTGCACTTTGAATATGGGAAGAACACATTACACATTATCATTTTTCTGATGGAAATGAAGATAAGCCACTCACATAATTTATATTCTTCCCATTCAAGCTTCATGTGGAGCAAATCTAAGCAACACACTCTGATATATCAACACCTCATTTATCTGTTACTGTCATGTTTTTTCCATAAAAGAAAATGTAAAGAAAACTAAAATCTATACCTTTAAGCACTGAAAGATCTTACGGTTTTCTATTTAAGTAGTTTTTAATCCTAAAATGCCTTACAAATTTGCTTCTTATTCTTGTCAAAAAAGAAGCAGCTATCTATAGTCTACTATAATTTTATAATATCTCAAAATCATTTATTATAATACTTAATGCAATCTGCTAAAATATAGTGTTGTGGAATCATATGAGTATATAAAATTATAAATAAAAGACTGGATATTTATTGTTCTATTTTAGTAGATGTTGAATAATCAAAAATTATTTTCCCCTACAATTAGTGGTCCAGAGGTACTCATGTGCTTTTGTTTTTACCTTTTTAGATGACGTTCCCTCTTATATCTCACTTTTAAACTGCCAATTTTTGGCTTCTATAAATACGATCCTTCTAGCAGTCATTCACTCCCTCTAAAGCATTTCCTCTAATTTTCTCTTTGGTCTGGAAAAGAGAATAATTGACCGTTTAAAAAAAATCAGTCCTTTTAGAATACGAATCTGACCATGTTCATAACCGTGCAGTAAGTGCCCACCTCATGCAGTCCGAAGCTGTTCTTCCTCGTGGTCTCCCCGCACCTCCATGACCTGCTCGCACTGCTTCCTCATCGCCTTGCCCCTCCATCCTTGCCCTTGCTCACTGTGCTCAGACCTGGGAGTGATTTACTGTCCTGGAAAACACTTTGTTTTCTCTTGCCTTAGGGTGTTTTCACTCGTTCGTTCCCTCTTTCTGAAACAGTCTCCCCAGGTATCCATCTGGTTAACTTGCTTGCATCCTTTAAACCTTTATTCAAGTTTTGCCTTCACAATGATGTCTATTGTGCATTCTCCACAGTGTCACATCCCATTATTTTTTTTCAGAGTATTTATCACCTTAGAACCTATAATATATTTTAATAATATATTATGCTTTTCTTTCTTTTTCCTCTTACTAGAATATTAGTTCCAGGAGCCAAAAATATTGGTGTTTCTTATTTATTTATCCCCTGGCACATACAATAATAGAACATCATGAAGCACATAGTAAGCACCAAGCAATATGTTTTGAATTAAATGAACACATTTTCAAATTAAGTCCAACATTTAAAAAGCCAGTAAGAGCTGTCACAGTGCACGTGTTTGAACTCCCTGAGTCACACAGCAAAATTCCCACAGGCTATCTATTTTACATATGGTAATGTATATGTGTCCAGGCTACTTCATGCCCTGTGACAACCTAGAGGGTGGGAGGTAGGAGGGAGGTTCAAGAGAGAGGGGAGATAGATAGATAGATAGATAGATGGATAGATATACTTACCTATGGCTGATGCATTATTGATGTGTGGCAGAAGCCAACACAACATTGTAAAGTGATTATCCTTCAATTAAAAATGAATACAATATTTTTAAAAAGTCAATAAGAGTAGAAAGTGTTACTGCTGATCAGTAGTAACGATTCAAAATGGTTCAAAATTTTGGTCAAAATTATTTAATCTTTATTGTGACTGCTCAGATTCATTCTAGATTAATTAAAAGATTCTTCTATTTGAGTTAGTGAGATTTGCAGATATCTTTGGATTAAAAAATTTACTATTAATAGAAAGTGAACCTATCTAATCCAAAACTTAAATTTAATCCCATATATGAACTCTAAACTTTAGCTAAAATCAAAAGAAAGAAAAAAAAGCTTGATATTCATTTATTGTTTGCTGTCTAAAACTTTTCCTAGTCATTAAGGAAAAATAGTGAAAAATGTTAGAAATAAACAAAATGTATGATTCTCCAAGATCACTACCTCATAACCTCCCTGCTGAAATACCCCTCTTATAACACCTTTGGAGTTATAGACTCCCCTACATTTATTCTGATTACTCACTGATGATTGAGCCATTCCTCCTGAATCTTGGACTCATCCTGTCTCAGCTTTGATCTGTCTCTTCCCTATGCTTTTGCTTCTCTGGACTGATTTACGACTTTTGAGCAATCTTAAGGCCTTCTCTTCTATAATTTCTACTACTGAAATAAATATGCTCTTGCTTTGCTCAACTTAAGAAATCTCAGGCCTTTGCCCTACGTAGTTATGTTTGGAATTCAGTTCCAGTTTACTCGGGCCAGGATTTTCCTGATGCCACTTAAGTTCTGGTTATATCATCTTTCTGAACTGGTGTTTTACAAAATAGCCTATCAGAATAATAATTTTAAGGTAAAAATAAACTAAGGTAATTTACATAGAAGGAAAGATAGCATCACTTTTACCCTGCCCATGATAAAATAAACATATACAACTTTCCTTAGATAAAATTTAAATAACTACAACTGTGGATCAGAAGTAATCCTATCTGAAAAACTGCTTTATGACTACTCACTGTAGACAGTGGTTGGTGGGTAGCTTAGTGTTTCTGTTACCCAGACAAGATACAAAGTCCTGTTGATGTGTTTACAAAGTCTGTTATTATACACTCTTGACTCTCAGTCAGGCTCCTTTCCAAGTTGCTCTTTTTATTTTAGGCTTCAGACTGTAATGCTTATTTTAAAGTATTCCGCACCAAAATGTAACACGGCATCTACAGCACAGTTAATAGCTAGTATATATGGTTGCAACAAGACACAGTGGAAAGTGTTAAGAAATGCTGAAGTGTCAATGTTATAGTGGTTAGCATAGCTGCCTTCCAAAAATGATATTGCTTCTGGCTCTTGATGCATGAGTTAGCCATGCAGAGATGTCAGGTAGAACTCTCCATTGACCCCTTGTTGAAGTGGAGATTCATGAGTTTAAGAGTCTACTTTGCTCTGCTTTACAACTCCTTTGGAAAAGGACACTTGAACTTTGGTTTGGTTGAGTTCATTAAGCTGCATGAAATCTCCAAGTGCCAGAGAGCAAGCCTGGCATGATCAAGTAGTGTTAACACTCTTAAAATAGTTGCTGTGACTATGAGAGAATCAATTCCTAGGCAGGTTGATAAGAAGTCCAGGGTCCCTGAGGAGGTGAAAGGGGTCTGGGGCTCTCAAAGAGGAGATAGGGGTCTGGAATTCTCAAGGAGGAGTAAAGCACAAATGCCTTTTATCCCCCTACATTCCTTAGTCACATAAAAAGTTTTTTTCTTTAAGCCCAGAAGTGATGCTTACACAACAAACAACTCAGTTTAACTCTATGCTAAGTGTATATAACAACAATGTATCCTGCTTGAGGACAGCTTCTCCTTTCTGAAAACCTTCTGACTAATTCTGTTGTCTTAAAATGTATATTATGCGAGTGGGTCTGGTAAGATCTTTCTTTTGTTAGTTCTAATCCTATCATCTTAAAATGTAGACTGTGGGAGTGGGTTTAGTAAGATCTTTACAGCCTTGAGATATTTCTTTGATTTATTGTAATAACCAATTAAAAAAGTGTATAATTCCCTTGCTAGGACGAGCGAGGCGGGCACTCTCCATCCCCCTTCTGATGCCTATGTCAGGAGCTTTCTGTGTTTCTTTTCATACTTTAATAAAACTCTGCTACTCAAAAGCTCTTGAATGATCAAGCCTGGCCCCTGGTCCAGAAGCTAAATCTTCTTCTTCGGAGATCACGAATCCAACATCATTCACTGTAAGCTTTCAAATATCCAAAATATTTTTCAAGTCCCATGAGAAGGATTTCTTCATATAATAGGTATTATTATGCTAGTACTGAGAATATTAAAACCTTAGTCAGAAAAGTCTTGGCTAACATCATATTAGAAAACTCAAATCAATTCATGTTTTTCAGTAGGGATGCTCTGAGGATTCAGTTTGCTTTCTTCTCCCTAAAACTGAACAATGAACCAGAGCAGAAAAGATAGAGTAAATTTGGTAGTTTAGGTTTTAGGGGCTCAGGTTCACTTGAATTTGAGTTATTGCTCAACTAGCACACTAATCTCTGTTTAACTGGCTGCTTGTCATCATTCTGTGCCCTAAACTGCCCTGAGTATGATAAACAGTATGGAAATAGGATTGCCTCATAAGTATGCCCAGATTTTCCTCACATAAGCTAAATTGTCAGTCAGACATATAGTGCTCTAGAGTGAGTACAAGGCTTGTATGATTATTCAAGCAAATCTTTCCTGTTTCAGAAGATATGATTTCTATTGGAAAATATGGTTTCTATCCATGAAGAAATAAATGCTAAGCTTTGTTTTTTCCTGATATCACAGAGTATCTACTGAATGCTCTAATATTAATTGGAAATGGTTTGGATTTATGCAGAATTTGAGTTTATGCTTTTGTGCCCTGTCTGATGTACACACAGTTAATCTGTTTCTCCTCCAGGCAACGATCTATCTCCCTCTATTCCATTAAGAGTATATTTAGGTATCTTATCCTGGTCATGGTCTGTGACTTCAAGGCAGGGATTATATGAGAGGCAATCAGTATTTAACTTGTTTTTTATTTCTGTTCTTCCTCAGGTAAAATAATAAAACATTTATGCTACAATAGACCAACAGTTTGGGCCCAAAATAGTTTCCTTTCTGTACAAAGGGAATTTTTATGAGCTCACCAAAATGAGCAGTAACTGCTTTTCAGAGGGACAATTAGTGTAGTAAAATAAATTCCAGGTTCTGATTTTGCCGTCATGATTGATTCATTAATAAAACATTCCAGGCATCCCTTTGACACTGAGGAAAACCAAATATTTTCAGATGTGGCCAGCTGTCAGGCAAAGGAAAAGTCTCCTCCAAGGTGTTTTCAGACATTTTATTTACTTTGTCTCCACTGAAACATTCTTTTTAATTGTCAACCACATAGTTGCAGTTGGGCTTAGCCTTTGTAATATGGATTACTTGGAAAAAAAATGAAAAAAATATTGACTGGAAAGCTGATCTTTTAATAATCTAGACATCTTTATAGAGAGTATAAGTTTTATTCACACGAAGCCTCTGTCCTTCTAATCAGATATTTTTTGATTATCTGATTAAAAATTTTTTTATTGATCTAAATACTATTTTTTTTTAATAGTATTTCATAGTATTTAAATCTCAATACCTTTTTTATTCTCTCAATACTACATGTCTTGGAAATTGATAAAAGCCCATAGTAGGTTGAGGGGCAATAGAGGTAGCAGATATGAGTGATCATTAAAGCTACTAGAGGAATACATTAACTAAAGAGGAAGAAAGAACTTGACAATGAATAATTAACTGAGTGATGAATAATGAGATCCTGTTGTATGAAGATATTTTGCATACTTTTTGTACTTTGTGGTCAGTTGCTTGCCCTATAATTTTATTTGACAGTGATCAGGAAACTGGCACATTAAGTGGTATCTTCATTTCCCTCTCATTCGCTCTGGTTTTCACTATCAGCATTTGAGTTATTTATTTCTAATCTGGAATCTCAGTTGAATAGTAAGAAATATGAATGCAGTGGATAATTTGGGGGGAAACAATTTATTTATTATTTGATTGATTGATTCCAAGCATTCAAAAATATACAAATAACAATTTAGTGAGGCTTCATGATATCAAACTTTATGTGCCAGAGCACCTTCACAATTAACTTGACATAACTAAATGAAATCCCTCCTGCTTCTCCTCCTCCCTCCCACCCCGTTTCCTCCATCCATTCTTCCTTCTCTCCTTTGTTTCTCCTCTCTTCTTCTTTCCTATCTTCAGTTGTCCATCTTAACTACGTTTTCTTGTAATGCCCCGAATCATATTTTGTTATTGAATGTTGTTCCTTTTGTTCGAGTTAATATTATTTAGTCTGAAGTGAATTACTTTATACAAGTCATATTCAGATATTACTGTGCATCTTTATTTTGTTGCTGAACTGCGCGCCTAGTTGCTCAGTCATGTCTGACTCTCTGCAGCCCTTTGGATTGTAGTCTGCCAATCTCTTCCGTCCATGGGATTCTCCAGGCAAGAATACTGGAGTGAGCTGCCATGGCCTCTTGCAGGGGATCTTCCTGATCAGGAATCGAACCCATGCCTCTTGTGTCTCCTGCACTGCAGGTGTGCACTTTAGCTGCTAAGCTATCAGGGAGGCTATTCTATCATAAACACTGAAATATCAAATAAATCACTTACACATGTCACTATGCTTTTAGGGCATACTCAAGAGGAATACTGCTTTTCAAATAGCCAAAAATCATATTAGAAATCTGAATATATGTTACCATTGTTCTCAAATTCCATGTACAGTCACTGTTAATTTTAATAAGTCAACTTGATTTTGAGTTCATTCACTATTTTCCATTTGAGAGGACATGTTAATTAATATGTCAGAGGGAGTAGTGGGTTGAGATTAAAGATGATTAGTGAGGAAAAGTTAAAGAAGAACAAATTTCAGTTAACAACTTGGAAAAAAAAGAGCCATATCTCAGCTTAAATTTCAGATAGAACTCAATTAAATAGCCATTATTTGCATAGAACTGAGGTCTTATATATTACACTGCCTTAACTTTCTATTACATTTCTCATAATATCACAACTAAAGTAGTGGGCAGAAACTGACATGCATACTGTTTTATCTTAGAATGGTTATATTTGATTGAATTTTCCATGCACTGTCAACATTTCTGCTTTAGAAGGAAAAAAATATCCAAGGAAAAATAGACATCTTAAAAAGGGAGAAAGAGCTTTCCAGATTAAGCACTATTTTCCAACGTTGATAAATATTAGTTGACTTTTTATGACAGGAGATAGCAGACATTGTTGATTCACTACTCATCAACTCCTTCTTCTTTCCATGCTACCAGAATTCCATTTTTTCAGTGATGCTATATCAGGGAGCAGTACCCTATACACAGTTTGGTTTTGGTCAAAGCCAGTTATAGTAATTCCATTCCTTTTGTCGTGACTTCTATGGGTGTGAACATGTAACTCACCAACTCAATTCTGTTCCATGAAACTTGAGGACAAATTGAAGAAAAACAGGAGTGGGGGCTTCTAGAAAAGGTTTTTCTCAGTCATAAAAGGATACTAAAAAAGATGATCTCATTATACCTCTGCTCTATCTGAAATATGGGGCTTTCCAGGTGGCGCTAGTGGTAAAGAACCTATCTGCCAATGCAGGAGATGCAGGAGACATGGGTTAGATCCCTGAGTTGAGAAGATTCCCTGGAGGAGGACATGGCAATGCACTCCAGGAGTCTTGTCTGGAGGATCCTATGGACAGAGGAGCCTGGTGGGCCATGGTCCATAGGGCCACAGAGAATCAGACACAACTGAAGTGCCTTAGCACTCATGTACTATCTGAATGTGATTCCTGGAGTTGCTTCAGCCATCTTGCTAGCAAAATGAAAATGAGGCAAATGGAAGGAAGGAAGCAGAGCCAAGAAAATCACAGAGAAGTGAGAACATTCTGGCAATATGATGCCAGGTGTGGCTCTGCCTCTGGACCTATGGCTTTGCGAGGTAGTATATTATAACTACACTATTCAAGTTAATTTGAGTTGGCTTTTCTATTACTTTTAACCACATTTTTTCTATCTGATAAAACTTATTTCTTTTTAATTTAATTACCAGGCTTGTTCCTGGACTTTCTGTTTAGTAAGCCTTAGTTTAAATAAGTATTGTTAATTTTCTTACTTTAAATCAACTAAATGAAGCCAAAAGCATTTCTAATTTTGGTTGGCATGCCTCTAATCTTTCCCCCCCACCCCCCTCCCCTCCCCCCCTCCCGTCCCCTCCCCCCTCCCCCCCTCCTCCCCCACCCCCCGCCCTCTGCCGCCACCCCCACTTACCACACCCGAGAGATTCTCACAAATCTAATCATAACACATCAGGTTGAAAACCACTTCATTGTGTTCTACCATGTAAATAGTTGCAGAAAAACCCTTAGTACATTTAAAAAAATATGATCTAGCGATCATTATTTCTTTAGTGATTTGAATACTGAAGGCATTTGAGGCTTTATTGTGTCAAAGACTGTCAGATTATATAATTTACCAAATGCAGTCAAGGTGCTTGTTTTCCCATACTTCAATCACATAGACTACTTGGAGTTAGTTTGTGGTAATATTTAGAATAACAATGAAGAAATCTATTAAAGATATAGTTGTCAATAACATCAAATGCTTCTGAGACCAATCTATGAATCTGATATTCAAATCTGCCTTATAGCGTTTAAACTTGACTTGTTGTGCAAGACTGTATTGCCTTAGTTCCTTGTAACTTTTAAAATCCCTTTATTAACAATATTCCATAATAAACTTGACAGTGACAAAGCTTCATATCTTTTCAAAGTGGTCCCCACACTATTACTACAGGATTCTAAAGTTTTTAGCAGCTTTCATAATAACAAGTGCTACTTATTTATTGCTTAATATGGGCTAGGTACGTACACAGGCCCACAGAGGCACGTGCACACCCACCTGAAATAAAATATGCCGATGTATTGAAAATTCACTAGGAAATGGAAAAACAAGACTATTGTTGTTGACTTCTATCTTATAACATCACTTGCAGTTGTAGTAACTGTCACAGCAGCACCAGATTACTTTTTTGTGTTTCTAAAGGTAATGCAAAATTTTATGCCTCTCTAAAACTTTATTATATTTTTATGAAACAATTTGGCTAATATAGCACTTGTATAATTCTAGGGTATGCAACCCAGAGAGTTTTGAAGGTGGTTGTTATTTTGAGCAACATGAAGGCCTTTTTAGCTCTATTGTCTATTTTTTAATATATTTTCTCCCTATATCTGCTCGGTCAGAGTTGAGTGAGTAGTATAATACTCTCATTCTGAAATGTTTCCCATGCATTGCTGTTGTTCTTATCCTTGGCTCCAAGGAAAATCTATTCTACAAAGCAGCAGGGATCAGGGTTGACACTAGCTTTCTTGTAATACCTTCAAGGTGTCAGAGAAAAATTTTAGAATAGAAAGGATGCTGTGGTTGCTTCCCAGAGAGAAAATCAGTTGCAAATGCAGTTATCCCTGTACCATGACAGAGGCTAAGTAGGACTGGTCCTGTGCAGAAAGCAGTGGTTCTTGCTGTGTGATCTGACTTGCATCTCTAGGTCAGAGATTTAAACATGCTGAAATATACACGTACCTTACAATTTAGCACATTTGCCTCAGCTTTCTCTTTCTATTTTGTCCACAGAGCAAATGAGGGAGGATCAGTTTGTCTGGATTCATCAGGGATAAGGAACTTAAGACAAAGGTCTGCCATGTAGGCCTGAAGAGATGTGTTCAAGGTCATAGCTCGCATTTAACCAGAAAGACAAAGACAGAAAATAAGAATTAACAGATCTATCCTGGGATTAATGGTAAATTTCAGTGAAATTTGAGAGTACCTGAGGCATTTGTCTACTTCTTGTAAAGGATAAAATAAGGTGATACCTGCATGCTTTGGCTATTTGAGTTCAAAAGGATTCTGACCAATAAATGTAGAAAGTGTGTCAGTTGTAATATAACTTCCTCAGAATGCTAATAGATAGTAGAGGGAAGAGGGCACGATTTATTTATATAACTTTGGGGAATTCTGGTTCAAATCTAGTAAACATGATTCCTGTATGACTTTCTGTATCTTTTAATGGACATTGAAAACATAACAGGTCATTATAACTTTCTAAATTAAATATATGGTGGAACTAGCACTCCGTATAAAGTTCTTCAGGAAACCTTAAAGTTAACTCTTGAACAACACACATTTCAACCATGTGGGTCCACTTATATGTGGATATCTTTCAGTAAATATGTACTACAGTATGTGCCACAGTGCTGCACAACCAGAGTTGATTGAATATGTGGGTGCTGAACTCTGGATACTGAGGGTCAACTGTAAAGTTACATGGGGGTTTCCGACTAGTCGGTAACCGTAACTCCTGAATTCTTAAGGGTAAATAAAAAGTTAGTATCTTGGCCCCTTTAAGAAATGGATTCTACTACTTTGGCACATTATTGTTCAGTTGCTCAGTTGTGTCCAACTCTTTGCCACCCCATGGAGTGCATCACACCAGGCTTCCCTGTCCTTCATCATCTCCTGGAGTTTACTCAAACTCATGCCCACTGAGTCAGTGATGCCATCCAACCATCTCATCCTCTTTTATCCTCTTTTTCTCCTGCCTTCAATCTTTCCTAACATCAGGGTCTTTACTAATGAGTCAGCTCTTCACATCAGGTGGCCAAAGTATTGGAGCTTCACTTCAGCACAGGCCCTTCAAATGAATATTCAGGCTTGACTTCCTGTAAGATTGACTGGTTTGATCTCTTTGCAGTCCAAGGGACTCTCAAGAGTCTTCTCCAACACCACAGTTCAAGAACATTAATTCTTCAGCCTTCAGCCTTCTTTATGTGTTTCTATATTCCTTGCATAAGAGTCAGTTCAGTTCAGTCGCTCAGTTGTGTCCAACTCTTTGTGACCCCATGGACCACAGCACACCAGGCTTCCCTATTCATCACCAACTCCCAGAGCTTACTCAAACTCATGTCCATCGAGTCGGTGATGCCGTCCAACCATCTCATCCTCTGTTGTCCCCTTCTCTTCCTGCCTTCAGTCTTTCCTAGCATCAGGGTCTTTTCCAATGAGTCACTTCTTCAAATCAGGTAGCCAAAGTATTGGAGTTTCAACTTCAGCATCAGTCCTTCCAATGAATATTCAGGACTGACTTCCTTTAAGATGGACTGGTTGGATCTCCTTGCAGTCCAAGAGACTCTCAAGAGACTTCAATACTACAGTTCAACAGCTTCAATTTTTTGGTACTCAGCTTTTTCTATGGTCCAACTCTCACATCTGTACATGACTACTGGAAAAACCATAGCTTGGACTAGATGGACCTTCGTAGGCAAAGTCATGTCTCTGCTTTAAAATATACTGTATAGTTTTGTCATAGCTTTTCTTCCAATGAGCAAGAGTCTTTTGATTTCATGGCTGCAGTCACCATCTGCAGTGATTTTGGAGCCCAAGAAAATACAGTCTCTCAGTGTTTCCATTGTAGATTGTCTCAATTCCTAGTGATTGTGATTTAACCACTCTTATTGTGTAAACAAAGTAGAAGTTTGACTTCTTCTGTTTTTATTTTACCTCATTCTACTAAAAGATATTCAGTCCTATGATATGAACTTTTACCTCATTTTAATTCTTGTCAGTTCCATATTTCAGGCTGTGAATCATCCCTAGACTTTAGTCATATGTCTCTAAGCAGCCTCTACAATAACTCAGTAGGATATCTTAAACCATACTCAAATATTGCCCTTAAATGAATTGTCTAGCAGGTCCTCTAAAACACAGCAAGATAATCATCACCACCACAACAGCAGTAATTACAGTTACTAGCATGTATTGAGACATCATATGTCAGACGGGCTTCCCTGGTGGTGGTGCTAGTGGTAAAGAGCCCACCTGCTAATGCAGGAGACATAAGAGACATGGGTTAAATCCTCGAGTCAGGAGGATCCCTGAATGGCAACCCACTCCAGCATTCTTGCCTGGAGACTCCCATGGATAGAGGACGTGGTGGGCTACAGCCCTTAGGGTCACAAAGAGTTGGATACAACTTAAGCAAGTTAGCCCGAACACGTATGTCAAGCACTTACATGAACGACCTTTCTTAATAACTGTAATCCTCACAATAAATCTAGTAGGTAGGCAGTTATTTCATTTTATGGTTGAAAAGAGAACCTCAGAAAGATCATGTAATTTGCTCTGTGTTCCTCAATAGAAAATTGTTGAAGCAAGATTTAAACCAAATAGTTTTCTTTTTAGAGTACGTGTGTTTAATTGCAGTTATTTCATTTCTTAATGTTTACTATTTCTGTCTACAACAGTATGAAACTGTAAAAAGCGTTAGTCATTTTGCAACCCCATGCAAAGACTCTTTGAAACCCCATGGACTGAAGCCTGCCAGGCTCCTCTGTCCATGGAATTCTCTGGACAAGAATACTGGAGTGGGTTGCCATTCCTTTCTTCAAGGGATCTTCCTGATGCAGGGAATGAACCCAGGTCTCCTGCATTGCAGGCAGATTCTTTACTGTCTTAACCATCTCAGAAGCCCCTACACCAGTATACTTTTCTGATAATAGAGGCTTAATAAACATATGGAATTGTCAAATCTAAATTAAAATTCCATTAAGCCATTTAGTGTTGTAAACTTCTTTAATTATATTTCTCACATTTGGACTATTCTTTTCATTCTTATGACCAATACGAAATGTTTCCTTCACTTGATTTTTTTTTTTTTATTGAAGTTAAGTTGACTTAAAATGTTGTGTTAGTTTCAGGTATACAGTAAAGTGAATATGAATATATATACATATTCTTTTTTAGATTCCTTTCCATTACAGGTTAATGCAAAATATTGAGTATAATTCCCTTTTCACTCAATTTTTAGTAAAACGTTTTACTAATCTCTAAGAGGTAATAGCCCTCTCTGTTCCAACATGATTTGCATATACCTGCCAGATTAATCTTCTGCAAACATTGCTCTCATCATATCACCTACTACTCAAGCATCTATATTTGTCCTTTTTCTTAAAGATAAATTCCATAACCCATAAATGGTTTACAAAAGTTTTCACATGTAGTTTTCATTATCCTTATAAACTGAGGCTCCATTCCAATAAAGAGATCTACCAGTCGTGGCATCAATGCAGCCTCCAAATTCCTGGCTTAAGTTTTGGTATTCTGTTGTTGTTCAGTTGTTAAGTCGTGTCTGGCTCTTTGCAACTCCATGGACAGCAGCACGCCAGGCTTCCTTGTCCTTTACTATCTCCCAGAGTTTACTCAAATTCATTTCCATTGAGTCAGTAATGCTATCCAACCATCTCATCCTTTGTCTCCCATTTCTCTTCCTCCCTTTAGTCTTTCCAAGAATCAGGGTTTTTCCCCAATGAGTCAGCTTCTCGCATCAGATTACCAAAATATCGGAGCATCAGCACCAGTCCTTCCAATGAATATTCAGAGCTCATTTCCTTTAGGATTGACTGATGTGATCTCCTTGTAGTCCAAGGGAATCTCAAGAGTCTTCCCAGCACCACAATTTTAAAGATCAATACTTTGGCGCTCAGCCTTCTTTTAGTGTTGTATATGACTCTCACATCTGTATATGACTATTGGAAAACTCATAGCTTTAAATATACAGGCCTTGTCAGCAAAGTGATGTCTCTGCTTTTTAAAGTGCTGTCTAGGTTTGTCATAGGCATTCTTCTAAGGAGCAAGGGTCTTTTAACTTCATGGCTACACTCACTATCCTTAGTGATTTTGGAGCCCAAGAAAATAAAATCTTGGCATGCAGTCCTTTGATTCTAGAGCAGGCTCTTTCTCTTCATTATTCAAATTCCACCAGTGCATAAAAAATGCATTAGAATTCTTTTATAAGCTACCACATTAAAGAGTGTCAAGATATTTTGTAAGACACAGTTACAAGAAATAATTCAAATTACCTATCTGGTCTTGCTTCAGCCTGCAGTACACTTTGGCCACATTGCAGTAGCAGTGCGCTGTATAGCTACTGTCCTGAATGGAAGTTGGCCCTGTGATACAAGACTCTATCCACTTAATATACAATTATCTACAGATAATTTTTTCTTGCTGTAGTTAAGGTTTAATAATGAGATAAGTCACTTAGTTGATTATGGAGGAAGGAGGGATCTAATACACTCCTTGGAAGCCTTTGCCCATTTATTTTGTGTGATATACAAAAATTCTAAGGATAAACTGATTTCTCTCTCTCTTCCTCTAAAATTAAAAGTTATATAGTTAAATAATTTGGAGAAATTACTCAGACATCCATAAGAAAATAAAAGAAAAAGAAAATATAGTGCTAAGTCGTGTCCAACTCTTGCGATCCCACGAACTACAGCCTGCCAGGCTCCTCTGTCCATGGGATTCTCCAGGCAAGAATACTGGAATGAGTTGCCATTTCATTCACTTAAAATTCCCACCAAAAGAATGAGGAAGGCAAATAAATAATTTTGAGGGTATTTTATGTATCTTATTTCTTAGATACCCACTTAGAAACGGTTGCACACTTGGTTCTAGGATAATTCAGAGCTTAGCTGCAAAATTGAGTTCAATAATTTATCAACATTTTCTGGCATTTCTTAATATAATCCATGCCAACAATTTATATAGGAGTATTAGAGTTGATTTTTCAAATTTTTAAGCAGTGTATATAATGTTCCATCCTTTGTAAATACAGTGATAGCATTTTTCTGTAGTTCAGAAGTTGGCTAGGTCTACGAGAATAGAGGGACCTGGGGATTGAATGTATTATGATATTTAATTTGATTATTTACCTCATTATGGGTTTAGTTTCCCATCTCCCTCTGAGAGTGAAACATACACAGAATATAAGTTTTCTGAAGTATTCTAGGTATGAAATTACAGGCAGATTAAAATCTCATGAAGTGTATCACCTAACCCAAGTTAAGTGTGTATCAGTGGGAGGAAATGATGAATATTCACTTAAAATCAGTTTGCATCCTTCAATCAATCTTATAATATTATATTTCCTATTTAATTAAACAGAGGGGTTGAATCAAAAAGCCTACTTTTATTTTCTCCTGTGTGAACAAATATATACTGGGAACCTCAGTGCTGGCTCCATTCACAGTGAGTTTACAATTCAATCTAACATACAGCTTAAAATGATCTGCAATTTGATTCTTAAATTTGTAAATGCCAGGCTTGTGAATTAGACCTGAAAGGAAATGTTAAGCAGGGATTTCGAAGTCTGAATGTAAAACACAGAACAATTTGTATGTGGACGAAATTACTTGCTTCTATTACACTGTATATACTCCAGAGAGACTTTTGTCTAAAATGAAAGAAAATATTCCAATCATTTTTAAGCTATTAACATGTGGACCTTCTGATCTGTGTGATTTATTGCTATTCCCACAAGCAGTTACATATCAATCTACTATGAGCTGAGAAATATTCCCAGTTCTACAATAATTTTGGTTTTCAAATTGGAGCATAGCAGCTAAGGTACTGTCATTATGAGAACGGACCATAGGTTTTTGTAGTGAGACCTCACTTATCAATCAACACCCTTTCCTTCTTTCCCTTGCCTCTTCTCAGACATTGAGTCACATTGAATCTAATATACACCCTTTGATAAAACATTACAAGAAGGCAATGTGATGTTGATAGAACACACTTGTAATAACTACCCTACCCAACTCCAATTTCAAATAAGATGAATGATCCACCTAGCCATTTCAGCTGAAATGAGAATCTCCCATGTCCTTTCCTGGCATTGATTCCAAAGACCTAGCATTTAAAGGCTACTCCTATTGAACTTAAATCATGTTAAGTGTTTTGCAATACAGAGATGGGAATTTGAAGCTAGTAAGTGTATAAAGTTTGTAAAACAAAAATTTACTTCTGATTTAAACTCAAAATCAGATAAACAAACAAAAAAAAGAAAATTCCCGTATCGACAAAGTGAAATAGAAAATTGGGAAATTGCAAGTTCACAAAAATATTTTTCCTTCATTTTAAGCTTTTCTCCTCATGATCAAATAAATTCAGTTTTTAATTGGAATTCATCCATGCCCCTGACAGATTAGCAAATTTATATTACTAATTGCCTCAATAGCCCTTTCACTGTAAAAGATGAGGCTGGGTAATTAAGCTTTAGAAAGAAACTGTGTATCTGAGTTCTGCCTGAAATAAACTGAAATTAACATCATGAACTAACATGTACATATGCATATAATTGTCTTATGAACTTGTATGTACATAGCCATATGACTGTCTTTAATAAATTCCATATTCAAAACTTATTTTCTCAATAGCCCTTTCACTGTAAAAGATGAGGCTGGGTAATTAAGCTTTAGAAAGAAACTGTGTATCTGAGTTCTGCCTGAAATAAACTGAAATTAACATCATGAACTAACATGTACATATGCATATAATTGTCTTATGAACTTGTATGTACATAGCCATATGACTGTCTTTAATAAATTCCATATTCAAAACTTATTTTCTTTCACCACAAAAACAGCATGTTGAATAAAAATTTGCCTAATTGTTTATTATCTCTAATATACTTCCTTCTCAGCGAATAGCCAGGTTAGTTCCCAGCCTCCCTTTGGTTGAGACAGCAAAGCTTGTGCCTGAATTCTGACAAATAGGATGTGATCAGAGCAACTTAAAACACTTTCAACTCTTTATGTTTTCTTGGCTTCAAACCTCTGAGTGTTCTTCTGAATTAGCATTTTTCTCAGAAATCTCTGTAAGTGCAGGAACCAGGAAATAGCCACACTTGAATATTTCTTATGCCCAACATATATATGCTGTATAGAAAGTGAAAGTGAAGTCACTCAGTTGTGTCCGACTCTTTGCAACCCCATGGACTATAGCCCACCAGGCTTCTCTGTCCATGGGATTTTCCAGGCAAGAATACTGGAGTGGGTTGCCATTTCCTTCTCCATATGCTCTGTAATGGAAAAATAAATTGTGTTTTTAAATAAATCAGCAATGAATTATACATACATTTTCCCTATGTTCTAGCTTGCCCAGGACTTACCAAGTTTATATATATTTCTCTGGCATAATTATTAATATGGCCACCTTTCACTAACCATCCTCTGCTAAGGAGATTTTGGACTATCCTGGTAGCTCAGCCGTAAAGAATCTGTCTGCAATGCAGCAGACCTGGATTTGATCCTTGAGTTGAGAAGATCCCCTGGAGAAGGGAAAGGCTACCCACTCCAGTATTCTTGGGCTTCCCTGGTGGCTCAGTTGGTAAAGAATCTGCCTGCATTGCGGGAGACCTGGGTTGGATCCCTGGGTTGGGAAGATTCCCTGGAGAAGGGAAAGGCTACCCATTCCAGTATTCTGGCCTGGCCGTACTCCATGGACTGTATCGTCTATGTGGTTGCAAAGAGTTGGACATGATTGAGTGACTTTCACTGTACTTCACTTCACCCTCAACCTGTTGTCTTGGTTGCAGTGACCTAGCTATTGTCTTTCCTTTCCTATATAAACCAGTTGCCAGGATCTGCACAGATGAGATGATGAGTGTTGGTTCTCTTTGTGGACACATTCTCACTAGTAAGTAAGAATTGACACAGGGGAGATTCCCACTTTGCAACACGCCCTAACGCAGTAATGGATTTAGGCAGCATCAGTGGCTGCTGACACAAATTAGAGAGCTACCCGACAAGCTCCCAATACTTAGAAACCTTGCTTGCAAAACATCCAGCCCTAATCTGATTAAGCCTCCAGTTTTAAATAACAGCGTACAGGAACAAAGGACATGGTAAGTGACATTTCTGGAAGAAACTGCAAAATCCGATGGGTAGAATATTCTACAAGACAAAATAATTAGTCTCTCAAAAAAAAAAATCATGAAGAGAAAGAAAAAAAAAACGGGGTGGGGGAACCTAAAGATCAAAAGAGAGTTCTAACTATATCAACCATTTGCAACATGTGGATCTGATCTAGATCCTGATTCAAATAAGCTTAAACAAATATGATAAACATAGAAAATGTCTGGATATTTAATTATATTAAGGAATGCCTTAATTTTAGTTATATGCTGAAATATTTATAGATGAAATGATATAAAGTTGGAAATGTGATTCATAGTAATCCAGGACAAAGGAGAAAGGAGAGGTGGAATAGATGGAATAAGATTGGCCATAGCTCGATAATTGCTGAAGCTGAGTGATAGATACAATAGTTTCATTATACTATTCTCTCTGCTTTGTCTATGTTTCAGGTTTTACATATTGGATTTATATATATGTATAAAGGAATATGTGTGTGTTTCTTCCTCTACTGTGTCTCCGCTATCCTGCCTTTCAGGCAACACTTCCGTGTTATCAGTTGTCACAAGTCATGAGGGATCAGAGAGCACCTTTCTGAGCCTTCAGCCCCATTGCTTTGGTTTCAGTTTCAGATACCAGCCAGCCCTTCCAATCCTTTTGGTGAAGATTCTAGAATGCAGTTCTCATTCCCTGTGAAAGTAAGTGGTTATAAATTATAAATGAGCAAATAACTGATAAGGAATAGGGGGAAAAAAACACACAGAACAGTCATTAGTGGAAGAAATAAACAAAATGCAATAGATTCAAAATAGGAGCCACAATATATGTAACATCTACATAGTATAAACACCATCTAGTGGCTCAAGGTTAAAATCTGATGTTTACTAGATAACCTTTGACAAATCTTGGAACAACTATTCAGTCTCATTCTGTTAATTTGTAGAATAAGAAATTAGAACTCCTGTGTGATAAACTCGTATGAGCATTAAATAACGTACATGAAGATACCTGGCACATGGTAGGAGGGATTATTTTGAATTTTTATGGGCTACTGAGTACAAGTACAGAAAGGCATTGATTAATAGATAATAGTACATACACTCAGTTATTCTACCAAATATTCATCAAGTATCTACCACAAGCTATGCATTTTTCTTTGAGGATATAGCAGTGAACACAACAGAGAAATGCCTGCCTTCATAAAGCTTGCATTCTAGCAGTAATAACTCAGATACAGTACATGATTAATACAGTTTTCAGTATCTATTTCTTAAGTTTCTTTAAACTACTGTTTGAAGCAACACACACTCACACACTCTAAGAATGAATCTTCACTCTGATCTTTCTCTCACGAGAAGAGATGAACAGTGAAATTGAGGTTTACGAGCCACTTCACGCATCGGTATTCTCTGAGGGTGGGAGTACTGGTGGGTGTGTTTTCTAAGAACTTGGCCATGTACTTTCAGCGCTCCCTGAGCCAGACGGAGGCAGGTGGTTACAATCTGCAGCAGTTTTACTTAACTACTTTGCTCCATTTTGCAAGCTTTGCTTTTCTCAAGTTCAGTGACACTGCACCTGAGAACTCATCAGTATGTGGAGACATGTGCTCCTACAGTAAACATAAATCCCTCTTTTAAGAAGGAGTTAGAACAGCAAAACACAGCACTTTCCTTTGTAGAATTTGTCACTTATCATTTCAAAGGTTGTGTTTTTCCAGGGGGGAAAGGTTGTCTTGTTTTGTTTTTAAATTTGTCAGTGAGCCAAATGGAGAAGACACACAGGTGTGAGGATTTAAACGGCAGTGATTGACCTGCCCACCCACAACGAATTCTAACTAGGAAATTAAGGATGTTGCCAGTGTTTGCCAGCCTGATTGCTCTATCCAATGTTAATTTATGAGCTCTGTGATGCCTAGCATGTCACGAGGAGATCCTCCCCATTTTTCTCTAAAACCTGCTGGGACATATCATTATACCTGTGACTAAAAATAACATACGCATTCCAGGCAATGTAATTGAAGTGATTTCTTTTAATTGTTTGAAAAATAGTTTGTTAGATAGGTTCAGTCTGTCCCAGTTCCCATGATCCACGTGACATTAACGTTCTGAAGTCCCTCGGCCCCTCTTTTTGAGCAGTTAGCAAGCAGTGTTCAGTTAGGTGAGTGTTTCCACAGTGGCTGGGTTGCAAAAATTTTTTCTAAAATAATTTTGAGCTTCCTCAAATCCAAACAATCTTAATTTTCATAATAGGGATTTGGGAACTCGTGATTTCACAATTACTGGGGAGGCTGGTATCCAACTTAGAGGATATAGGGCTGAAGACCACAAAGAAACTAGAGACACGTGAACATATCATGCAGGGAATCCAAACTGGCCAAGCCGTGAGAGACACTGGATTATGATAGTGAAAGCAAATGGTGTTTCTGATTTCAAAGTGCTTGCAATCAACTGCAATGGACGGAGTGGGACATAATAGATACAGTCTTACAATAGAATATTACAGCTAATATTTGGGAAATGGCAGGTGAAGAAGTTGGATGGGATAAACTGTAGATGAAAAGGCAATAGTTGAGATTAGAATATGTGTTGTGTCCCAGTGTTGATGATTTGACCTTTGAAATATGATAAAGCCATAAAGGTGGCCCTCCCAGTTGCAAAAAAAAAGAATGTGAAAGAACATGAAAGATGAAAACTTATTTAAGGTAGGATTATGTAAATTGTACATAGAGTACTTGTTTGAGATCATAGCAGAGTAATCTTTCCAAACATAATTCTGTCCTTAAAAGTATTGACTTGCAATTTGGAACCCCATATTCAAAAGCAGAGACATTACTTTGCCAACAAAGGTTTGTCTAGTCAAGGCTATGGTTTTTCCTGTGGTCATGTATGGATGTGAGAGTTGGACTGTGAAGAAGGCTGAGCACCGAAGAATTGATGCTTTTGAACTGTGGTGTTGGAGAAGACTCTTGAGAGTCCCTTGGACTGCAAGGAGATCAGCCCTGGGATTTCTTTGGAAGGAATGATGCTAAAGCTGAAACTCCAGTACTTTGGCCATTCTTCATGTGAAGAGTTGACTCATTGGAAAAGACTCTGATGCTGGGAGGGATTGGGGGCAGGAGGAAAAGGGGATGACAGAGGATGAGATGGATGGATGGCATCACTGACTCGATGGACGTGAGTCTGAGTGAACTCCGGGAGTTGGTGATGGACAGGGAGGCCTGGCGTGCTGCGATTCATGGGGTCGCAAAGAGTCGGACACGACTGAGCGACTGAACTGACCTGAACTTAGGATTTTATATATGTATACACTACACACACACACACACACACACTTATCATTGGCCAACAAAGATAACTATATGTCCTTCTTTCTTACTTGGATGCTTTTTTTTTTTTTTGCTTGATTTCTCTGGCTAGGACTTGCAGTACTAGGAGCTGAGAACAGGAGTTAGTGAAATACCTGAATAGAAGTAGTGAAAATAGGCAGCCTTGTCTTGTTCCTGATCTTAGAAGAAAAGCACTCAACCTTTCACCATTGAGTATGCTGGTAGCTGTGAATATGTCATGCTTGGCTTTATTATGTTAAATATGTTCCTTCTACTAGTATATATATAATTTGTTGTGTGTCATGAAAAATATTGTATTATGTCAAGTGCTTTTTCTGTATCTACAGAGATGGTCATACAATTTTTATCTTTCATTCTATTCATGTGGTGTATCATAATTATAAATTTACACATGTTGAACCACCCTTACATTGCAGGGACTATTTTCACTTTTCCACAGTGTATGATTTTTTTAAATGGAGGTTAATTAATTTTATGTTTTGCTGAGAATCTTTGCAATTATCAAGAATATTCCAATCTTATTTTTTACCTTATACTTAGTAATGTTTAGTGAGTGATTACCTCCTAACGGGACATCTAAAATAATGGGACATCTATTTATTTATATGAATATTAGATTTTAAGAAATCCTTATAAAAATAGCTTTTTTAAAAAACAAGATTCACATTGAAAATTTGGAGACTATTAGTTTATGTCATCAGTAAGTGTAATAATACGTATTTACTTTGTATATTATACAAAGGACAATATACAAAACAATACCGCTGATTTTGGATTATAGATTGCTTTAATAGACTTTTAATATTTTACTTCATCTAATATATGTTATGATGTATAAATTCCATTCTTCCGTTTGATGTTTTTCAGACAGCTGTGTGATAGATTCCACATGACATTCCCAGTTGGAATGGCCCCTATAGTAGTCAATGCCCACTTAACATTTGTCTAATGAGATTTGTTCATAATAGGAATACAAAGCTATCCATGATCTGGGAACCATTACATATCTAGGAAACTTTTCTACAACAAAAACAGCGAAGCATGTTTTTGTCAAAATATTTTATATTCTTTACAAAGCTGTTGCTTTAAATAAGATAAAAACATTCCATCAGGATTTTCTTTAGGATTGACCTGAAGGATTCTTTTCTTAAGGATTTCAGCCACACTGATTTTTTAAGATTTTTCTCTTTAAATCCTATTTGTGTCAGATAATGTGGCTAAACAAAAGATGAGACAACTGTAAAGTTAAATCTTTAAAACCAGTAATTTGAAGCATACTCTCCTAATAACCAGTAATTTAGGAGATACTCCATTTTATGTTCTTAAAAATTAAATTTTTAATTAAATGCCTCCAAATCTAAATTCTTTAATGTTTAGTGTATACAAAGAGACTTAAATATGTATTTTAATAATCAAAATTCTCCCAATTTACAACTTATAAGTTTATTTTTTGAGAGATATTCTCAGAAGGTTATTTATTCATTCACTCATTCATCGATTTATTTATTTATATATTTTAGGACCCATATCTTATTATCAGTTCTCCAGAGACTATATTTATTTTACTATAAGCATGAATGACGTAGAACATTGTTCTAACAATGTAAATGTTCTGTGATTGATTTAAACTTAGCTCTATCAGAATTGAAAATAAAGTAAAATTGTTATATTTGACATTTGGTGTGACTGGAATTCACATTTTTAAGTATTAAGCATAGTTTTTTATTTAAATAATACTGTAAAATGTGTGATTTTTTTATACTGTATTGGAAACAAAAGAGATTTTGAGAATTTTTCAATCATTCTGGATTCTAGTTCTGATTCTACTGCTAAATAGATGTCTAATACAATTATGTAAAGTTTAAAAATAAAATAAAATTAAAAAATAAAATAAAATATGCATTGGATAAATAAAAAAATAATAATAAATAGATGTCTAATCTTAACGTATTTCTTAAACTTTCTTTGCACTTACTTTACTCCCCTGATAAATGTAAGTTTGGACCAAGTCCATGACTTTGTATAATTTTTTTTCTGCTTTGAAATACATGATGGAAGCTATTCTTCTTGAGATCATACTTCCAACTTGTTTCTAAGAATGTGCTACATTCCCAGGGTAATTATTAACTCTGTGAAAAATTGCAAGTATATTAGTGTTGCTGAACTTCAGTTTGCTCATTATCGCTTCAGTCGAGTCCGACTCTGTGCGACCCCATAGACAGCAGCCCAACAGGCTCCCTCATCCCTGGGATTCTCCAGGCAAGAACACTGGAGTGGGTTGCCATTTCCTTCTCCAACGCATGAAAGTGAAAAGTGAAAGTGAAGTCGCTCAGTCGTGTCCAACTCTTAGCAACCCCATGGACTGCAGCCCACAAGGCTTCTCCATCCATGGGATTCTCCAGGTAAGAGTACTGGAGTGGGGTGCCATTGCCTTCTCTGAAATTAAGATGTTATCATGAGAAACGCTGGGCTGGAAGAAGCACAAGCTGGAATCAAGATTGCTTGGAGAACTATCAGTAACCTCAGATATGCAGATGATACCACCCTTATGGCAGAAAGTGAAGAGGAACTCAAAAGCCTCTTGATGAAAGTGAAAGAGGAGAGTGAAAATGTTGGCTTAAAGCTCAACATTCAGAAAACTAAGATCATGGCATCTGGTCCCATCACTTCATGGGAAACAGATGGGGAAACAGTGTCAGACTTTATTTTTCTGGGCTCCAAAATCACTGCAGATGGTGATTGCAGCCATGAAATTAAAAGACGCTTACTCCTTGGAAGAAAAGTTATGACCAACCTAGATAGCATATTGAAAAACAGAGACATTACTTTGGCAACAAAAGTCCATCTAGTCAAGGCTATGGTTTTTCCAGTGGTCATGTATGGATGTGAGAGTTGGACTGTGAAGAAAGCTGAGCGCCGAGAAATTGATGCTTTTGAACTGTGGTGTTGGAGAAAACTCTTGAGAGTCCCTTGGACTGCAAGGAGATCCAACCAATCTGTTCTAAAGGAGATTAGTCCTGGGTGTTCTTTGGAAGGACTGATGCTAAAGCTGAAACTCCAATACTTTGGCCACCTCATGCGAAGTGTTGACTCCTTGGAAAAGACTCTGATGCTGGGAGGAATTGGCGGCAGGAGGAGAAGGGGACGACAGAGGATGAGATGGCTGGA
This sequence comes from Bos mutus, assembly GCF_027580195.1. NCBI lineage: Eukaryota > Metazoa > Chordata > Mammalia > Artiodactyla > Bovidae > Bos > Bos mutus. Next base: position 27,136,063 of record NC_091643.1, read on the forward strand.
TGGCATCACCGACTCAATGGATAGGAGTTTGGGTGAACTCTGCGAGTTGGTGATGGACAGGGAGGCCTGGTGTGCTACAATTCATGGGGTGCAAAGAGTCGGACATGAATGAGCGACTGAACTGAACTGAATAATACAAAGAAAGGTATGAAAAGAGTGCAAGGTTTGGCATAGAGGAATTACTTATCAAATGATAGTTATTATAATTTTAGGTCTAAATCTTATATAATTATCAATTCAGTCGCTCAGTCGTGTCCGACTCTGCAACCCCATGGACTGCATGTAGCACACCAGGCTTCCTTGTCCATCACCAATTCCCAGGAGTTGTTCAAACTCATGTCCATTGAGTCAGTGATGCCATCCAACCATCTCGTCCTCTGTCGTCCTCTTCTCCTCCTGCATTCAATCTTTCCCAGCATCAGGGTCTTTTCCAGTGAGTCAGTTCTTCACATCAGGTAGCCAAAGTATTGGAGTTTCAGCTTCGGCATCAGTCCTTCCAATGAGTATTCAGGACTGACTTGATCTCGTTAGAGTCCAAGGGACTCTCAAGAGTCTTCTCCAACACCACAGTTCAAAAGCATCAATTCTTTGGTGCTCAACTTTCTTTTTTGTCCAACTCTCACATCCATACATGACTACTGGAAAAACCACAGCTTTGACTAGATGGACCTTTGTGGACAAAGTAATGTCTCTGTTTTTTAATATGCTGTCTAGGTTGGTCATAGTTTTTCTTCCAAGCAGCAAATATCTTTTAATTTCATGGCTACAGTCACCATCTGCAGTGATTTTGGAGCCCAAGAAAATAGTCTCTCACTGTTTCCCCATCTATTTGCCATTAAATGATGGGACCAGTTGCCATGATCTTAGTTTTCTGAATGTTGAGTTTTAAGCCAACTTTTACACTCTCCTCTTTCACTTTCATCAAGAGGCTCTTTAGTTCCTCTTCACTTTTCTGCCATCAGGGTCATGTCATCTGTATATCTGAGGTTATTGATATTTCTCCCAGCAATCTTGATTCCAGTTTGTGCTTCATCCAACCCAGCATTTTGCATGATGTACTCTGCATAAAAGTTAAATAAGCAGGGTGTCATTATATAGCCTTGACGTACTCCTTTCCCAATTTGGAACCAGCCCATTGTTCCATGTGTGATTCTAACTATTGCTTCTTGACCTGCATACAGATTTCTCAGGAGGCAGGTAAGGTGGTCTGGTAGTCCCATCTCTTTAAGAAATTTTGGCAGTTTATATAAAATATGTATTGTTACTACTATCATCAATATTATTGAGTTAACTTCAGTAATATCTTCCGCATTAAAAAAAGTGTATTTGAGTACAATATGTTATGGAATAATTTTATATCTAATAACATTTTGTAATGAAGTAAATAACCTGAACTTCTAACCTGCAAACAGAAGTATTTTTGTTGTTGTTCAGTCACTAAGTTGTATTTGACTCTTTACGATACCATGGACTGCAGCATGCCGGGCTTCCCATCCCTTTAGAAACCCTAAAATAGATGATTAGAAAATATCCTTTGTGTGCTGTAAATCTGTGTTTTCAAGCACCCTTGTATTCATTGACCAGGGTTGCATAATAAAATACCATAGATAGGTGGCTTAAAATACAAAAATTTATTTCTCACATTTCTGGAGGCTGGAAATCCAAGATCAAGATGCTGGCAGATTTGACTTCTCCTGAGGGCTCTCTCCTTGGCTTACAGAGAGCTACCTGCTCTCTGTGTTTTTACATGTCCTTTTCTCTGTGTGCACTATTTCCCTGGTAAAAGGTCCCTGAGGTGAAAGTCGCTCAGTTGTGTCCGACTCTTTGTGACCCCAGTCCCTAGTCCTGTTGGATTAAGAGCCTACCTGAGTCACCTTATTTAAAGCCCTATCTCCAAATACAGCCACACTGGGAGGTGGGCCTGCAACATATAAGTGTTGGGAGATATAATTCAGTCCATTAAAATCCATTACTCAGCCCAGGAGAATTATCAAAGCATTTTCTAGGATATATGAGCTCTGTATAATGTCTTGTTGGGTCATGTGGAAAACAAAGACTAAATCCTGAGAGCAGATTTCATAGTTGCACGTGTGCCTTTAAGTTATGTGTGGTGGCTCAGGTGGTAAAGAATATGCCTGCAATGCAGGAGACCCAGGTTTGATCCCTGAGCTGGGAAGATACCTGGAGGAGGGCATGGGAACCCACTCCTGTGTTCCTGTGGAGAATTCCATGAACAGGGGAGCCTGGCAGGCTGCAGTCCATGAGGTCACAATGATATGGACACATCTGAGTGACTAACGTTTTCACTCCACTCGGTTCATTTTTAGAAAAAAACTCACTACTCATAAAGAATACTTCTGTGACCAGATGTGTAGAGTTTTTCCCACACTGACCTCTTCTCTGAAACCAGCTCAGTATTCTACAGTTTAATTCTGTGCCTAGCCAGGGTTGCTTCCCTGGTGGCTCAGATGGTAAAGAATCTACCTGCAATGTGGGAGACCTGGGTTTGATCCCTGGGTTGGGAAGATCCCCTGGAGGAGGGCAAGGCAACCCACTCTAGTATTCTTCCCTAGAGAATTTCATGGGCAGAGGAGCCTGGCAGGCTGCAGTCCATGGGATTGCAAAGAGTCAGACATGACTGAGCAAGTAAATACACATAAACAACCGGAGTTAGCTCAGACCCCACAGGGCGGGGGCCCAGTCCAACAAGACTGACACCTCTTTCAGATGCCAGGTTGAAGTAGCAGGTTCCCCGGTTACTCCCAACTTCTACAAATTAGAGGTTCCACTACTCTTTCCTTGGGTTCTATAATTTGCTAGAGAAGTTCACAGCCCCAAGAAAATAGCTTAAGTATCGCCAATTTATTACAAAGCATATTTTAAAAGATATTACTGAATGGTCAGATGAAGAGAGTCATATGCAGTGAGCTTTGGTAGAGTCCAGACCCCAGGATCTTTTTTCTTGTGGAATGAGGTTGTGCCACATTCTTGGTATGTACATTCTTGGCATGTACATGTGTTCACCACCCCAGAAGCTCTCGGAACCTCATATGTGGGGGATTTTTATGGGGGCTGCATCACGATAGGCATGATCAATTAATACCTCAATTTCTAGCTCCTTTATTTCTAAAAAAAAATCTGGAGAGTGGGGCTTAATGTTATAAGCTTCTAATCATGACAAAATTAAAAGACACTTGCTCCTTGGAAGAAAAGCGGTGACTAACCTAGTCAGCATATTAAATAGCAGAGACATCACTTTGCTGACAAAGGGCCGTCTAGTCAAAGCTATGGTTTCTCCAGTATTCGTGTATGGATGTTAGAGTTGGACTATAAAGAAAGCTGAGCACCAAAGAATTGATGCTTTTGAATTGTGGTGTTGGAGAAGACTCTCAAGAGTCCCTTGGACAGCAAGATTAAGCCACTCAATCCTGAGGGAAATCAACCTAAAATATTCCCTGGAAGGACTGATGCTGAAGCTGAGGCTCTAATACTTTGGCCACCTGATGCAAAGAGCTGACTCACTGGAAAAGACCCTGATGGTGGGAAAGATTGAGGGCAAGAAGAGAGAGGGGTGACAGAGGATGAGATGATTGGATGGCATCACTGACTCAATGGACATGAGTTTGAGCAAGCTCTGATAGATAGTGAAGGAGAGGGAAGCCTGGTGAGCTGAAGTCCATGGGATCACAAAGAGTTGGACATGACTTAGTGACTGAACAACAACAATGAGTTGGCCTTTCTGAGACCAACCACCATCCAGAAGCCCACCAACAGTCACCTCATTGGGACAAAAGACATTCTTGTCACACAGGACATTTCAAGGAATTAAGGACTCTGTGTCAAGATCCAGGGCCAAAGATCAAATATTAAAACAGATTATTCTCATAGTATTTCTACTTAAAAGGGTTTTAGGACCTCAGTCAGTAACCCAATATATATTGCTTATTATTTCATAGAAATTATTCCAAAGAAAATAAGCATGGTGTGATCCAGACTGCATGTCCAGCAGAGTGGCAGAACACATACTCTGAAATATACTTCTGCCATAAAACACACATGTGCTGGATAAATTACAACCATAAACATTTAAATGCATACTGAGTCTGTAAGAAAGTACCAGAGATTCACAAAGGCTTCTAGACCAAGGTTGGCTTGGGATCCTAAGGAAGGTGGAGCCTCTCTTGTGAAAAGAGATAAGCAGTTTTCTCACTGACTGATCCTGGTGCACAAGAACTCTTCTTTCATATGCAGACATAGAAATACAATGCTCAGCAGACAAGTCTCCCATTCAAATTATCATAAAATATGATATATCACATCCTATTAGGAAAAACATCTTTGAACTATCTATATACTAGGATAAATATGAAAGCTAAATTTAAACTAATGGATGGAATCTTTTTACTTCATTATTAACCCAGACTTTTCCATGAACTCTGTTTATTCAATTCTTTGTGTATTCAAAAAATTCCATTTTTCATGCTTATCACATTTCACAGAAAATATAACATTAAAAGGAACCCCCAAACTTTTAGGATTTGCTTATGTTAGTAATATCTTTAAAAGGATAATCCGACTTTGAGTTACCTCATTATTCCTTCACCACAAATCATGTAATCAGTACATATAGTTGTTGAGCTATGCTTGTTGACTGAAAACCAGATAAACTCCTTAGTGGTTTTTGTGTTGTTGTATGCATGCTTAGTCGTGCCCAACTCTTTGGGACCCCACAGACTGTTGATGCTATGGACTGTAGCCTGCCAGACTGCTCTGTCCATGGAATTTTCCAGGCAAGAATACAGGAATGGATTATTTCCTCCTCCAGGGGATCTCCACAACCCAGGGATCGAACCCTTGTCTCCTGTGTCTCTTGCATTAGCAGGTGGATTCTTTACCACTGAGCCACCAGAGAAGCCCCACATTAAAATCAGAGGAACTCAGTCTCTGTGCAGTACAAAAAAAGAAAATAAAAAAGTTGCATTCAAGAAAATTAAACACTTTTAGAAGGCCACATTTTGAATGGAATTGGAGCAGTGCTACAATCATGGAGAATACAAAAGGCAGACACCATAACCGTTAAAGTCAAAGTAAGCCAGAATTTATTTGCCTTTTTTAATGGGCACGCAGACGGAGGCAGGTGATATTACAGTGTTTACACCAAACTGCATGAGCTGAATGGGCTAAAAGAAACAGTTGGATTATCCATGTGTCAGCATTCTAATCCTATCAGGCTTGTCAGCACTATAATTTCCATCACTTGGTTTAAAATACAGAGGTGGAAAGTGGGAATGTTTGTTTTCTTCTGATGAGTCATATGACTCAGAGCAAAGTAAGGACTTAGAATACTTCAGAAAATGACGGAGTGTTGCAAATTATAGTGGTTTTGTTCACAGCTGTATAAATTTATTTTTTCTATAAAGCAGGTACACATTGAGCTGTATTTCCTAGGGTGCAAATTCCTGAAACAGTGATTTTCCACTCTTCTCTGGTTGCAGGAAACCGAGCAACTTCCAAGTTTGCCTAACTCCAGTGAAACAATTTTGGAAATGAAAGAATCTTGCTTAACTTTTACTTTTGGACGAAAATTTTCAAATGCAGCAAAACTTGCCTCTACAACATAGACATATGCCTACTTATATCACTGTGTACCCTTATATAATATTTAAGGAATCATTTAAGAAAATAATAAAGGCCATGGGAGTCTATACTTATATTTCCATCAGAATGGCAGACTAGATATTCTGAAATGCCCTTTTGGCATAAAAATATGCAGATGTTGGATAAATTATAGCCATAAGCTTTTGAATGCATTACTGAGTTTACAAGAAGGGGGCGGAAATCCCCAAGGGCCTCCGTACCCTGCTTCTCCCGCAAAACTGTAAGCTGATATCAGAGTGGTAAATAAATGTGAAAACCGGGGCTGCCCTGAATACAAGGAACTTTGGCAGGAATAAAGAGCTTTAATGGAAATTGGACACTAGAACTTAGATCTGGCAGAGGAAAACCTAAATCTGAGGAAGCTATACAAATAGAGGATAATTCAAGTATAAGTTTTAAGCTGTGAACTGTCCTTTGGAAGTAAAAACAATTCAGTAAACAGCTTATTTTTATAGGCTTCAGGTGAGAAAAAAAATTGATGGTACTAATTTCTCTCTGAGAATTGCTAAACTTTTCTCAGGAGGGTCTGTGGTTTGAATTTACATTACTTGCACAATCAAGGAAATCTCAACTATAAAAATTAACCTAAAATTCTGGCAAATAGGTATACCTCCTGTCAAGAGTAAAGGAATATCTCTTTAATGAACATCATTCTCAGGCCAGGCCTTCAAAGTTCCTAAGATTTGGTTTGAACAAATAAAATTTGCCAGTTAAAATATAACAAATATACGAGTAATCAGAACCTATTAGATTTATATCACCAAGGACTTTATAGATTGGAATATTGAATGTCAATAAAAATCATTGACATTTATAACTCAATGGAAAAATTAAGTAGTAATTTAGATATACTTGAAAAGAGAATTAGAAAAGTTTTGAGAAAATTATATATGTATATATTTCCACTAAATAATTGATAAATATACCTTAAAGTACACATAAAACATTAAAACACTTGGCCAGACATTTTTTGAGTTCAAGTATAATAAGCAGCAAAGATTTTAAGGGTGCAGATGTTATCATTACTACTACTACTAAGTCACTTCAGTCGTGTCTGACTCTGTGCGACCCCATAGACTGCAGCTCACCAGGCTCCCCCGTCCCTGGGATTCTCCAGGCAAGAACACTGGAGGGGGTTGCCATTTCCTTCTCCAATGCATGAAAGTGAAAAGTGAAAGTGAAGTCTCTCAGTCGTGTCCGACTCTTAGCGACCCCATGGACTGCAGCCCACCAGGCTCCTCCATCCATGGGATTTTCCAGGCAAGAGTACTGGAGTGGGGTGCCATTGCCTTCTCCGAGATGTTATCATTAATAGGATGTTAACTATAGGTTTAATAAGATGCTTTTCATTTGACCAGGAATTTTCCTTTGCTCCTAGTTTTCTGCATGATATTTAGAAATCAAATATCTAATGATTTTATGAAATGATTTAGCCACATCTTTGAAAAGGATGATATGCATTTTTATTTATTATTTTAGTATGGTGAATACACTGGTCGATCTTTAAATATTTTAAACAATCTTGTTTAAGATCTTGGAATAAACCTCATTTGCCATTGTGCTTTTGTTATTTGCTGAATTCTACTTTTTTAGGTTTTAATGCTTCTGAGTCTATATTCAAGACAGATACTTTTTTATAATTTTCTACCAATTTCTTTATAATTTCTTATTTATCAGGCTTTGTAATCAGTTGCATGATGACTTTATTACATAAGTTATAAATTGTTCTTCTTTCATTATTTAAGAAAGAATTATAAGATTGGTATTCTGTCTTCATAAAATATATAATGGAGTTTACCAATTAAACCAGTCATAACAATATTTTTTAAATTATGAATTTTATATACACCACTTTTCTATATCTTGGTATGTCCATTTGTGTTTTAAAAGGACTTTTCCATATTATCTAATTTGAATTTATTGACATGAAGTTTCTAGTGTTTGGATGATAGAAAGTGACACCCTTCTTTCATTCCTCATATTAGTAGATTATTTCATTTCTTTTTGGTTGATCACTCTTGCTAAGTATTAATTTTATTAATCCTTTGAAAGCATTAGGTTTTTATTTTAATGACTTTCTCCATTGTCAGTTTTTCTATTTTACCTATTTCCATTTTCATTTTATTGAATCCTTTTTCTTGCCTTCATGTGTAATTTGCTCTTCTTTTGTAACCTTTTAAGATATAAACTTAAATAATTGACTTGTACTATACATTTCAAAAGAATTACATAGAAAATATCTTTTAATTTCCCTTGTGTGTTTTTCTTTGATCTGGGAAATTTAAAGTTGCTGTTTAATTTTCAAGTATTATGGTATTTTTTAGCTATTTTATTATTTGTGATGTCTATTTTAATACTGCTATATTAAGAGAGTAAGAACCTATACTCCTTAATAATTTTGATCCTTTAATGTTTATTAAGGCTTAAATTCCTGGAGAAGGAAATGGCAACCCACTCCAGTATTCTTGCCTGGGAAATACCATGGAGAGAGGAGCCTGGTGGGCTATATTCCATGGGGTCACAAAGAGTCGGTCATGACTTAACAACTAAACAACAACAAAGGCTGGAGTTATCAACTTGCATGTTCCTTTAAAAAATGTATAACCTGATGTTGTGGTTAATGTTCTATAAATGTCAAGTAGGCAATTTGGCTGATAGTGCTTTTTGCATCCTCTATATCATCATCATTTCTGTTTCTCTGTGGTTCTATGTTAATCAATGACTAAATGATAAGTATTAAAATTATAAAATGATGGGTATTAAAATTTAAAAATTATAGATATTAAACTCTCTGTTGATTGGTCTATTCCTTTCCTTAGTTCTGTCAGTTTTGCCTCATATTTTTTTGAAACATTGTTACTGATTGAATTTAAATTATTTATAGCGTCCTGTTTCAGTGACTTTTATGATTATGAAATTTTTATCTTTGTTTTTGGATATACTGAATGTCTTGAAGTCTAATCTTTTTCAATAGTGTAGAGCCATACCAGTTTTCTTATGCCTAATGATATCTTGGTCTGTGTTTTCCTTCCCATGTATGTATGTTCCACCTGTCCTTTTCTTTATATTTAAAATATATTTGCTTACACAGCATATTACAAGTTTGAGCTTTTAAAAATAATTAATTGTGTTTAGTATGGCTAGTTCTACTTTTATATGGTGTACTTAGTATATTTTAGTTAATGTTGGTCATTGATAATGTACTGGCTTAAGTCTGCCATCTTAGTATTTGTTTTCTATTTGTCTCACTTCTATTTTTTGTTTAAAGAGATAGGAATATCAGACCACCTGACCTGCCTCCTGAGAAATCTGTAGGCAGGTCAAGAAGCAACAGTTAGAACTGGACATGGAACAACAGACTGGTTCCAAATCAGGAAAGGAGTACATCAAGGCTGTATATTGTCACCCTGCTTATACAACTTATATAACTGAACTGAACTGAACTTTTCTGCCTTTATTTGGATGAATGAATTATTTTTTAGTGCTCAGTTTTACCTCTTCTGCTACCTTTTAGTTATAAATCTTTGAGTGTATGTCTGTGTGTGTTGAGCATTATTCTAAAGAATAAGTATGCATGTTACAATAGTATTTCAATAATATAGTAATAATGGAAAAGATCCATAGTAAGGAAAGAAAGTAGGAAAGTAACAAAATATTATATATATAGTTTTATCACTATTTCTCATCACACACACACAAACACACAGAATCCATTTTTAACACATATATAGGACATACTGAATTTTCCTCCCTATTGCAGATGTGACATAAGTATGATAGGATAAACAGTTTTGAAATTTTAAAAAACAAGAAATTTTAAAGTCTTATTCCAGGCCCCTATTGTATCTTCAATATTCACTTGCTTCCAAGTTTTTAAATTATAAATTTAAGAAGGCAAAGCTTGTACTTTCTATTTATTTCTCTAAATCTTGTTTATAGTGCCTAGTAGCTAAAATTAGGTGAAACTGCTTGGAAAATTATTAATATGTTAAGCACTAACCCTACACAAGCTATTAATGAATAAAAATTCATTTTACTTTTGGGTAATACAGAATTTGAATGATTGTGATAATCATGGAATCTAAGTGATGAGTACTCTGTGTATCATTTTACTATGCTTTTTCAGTATCACAAATGATCAACATTATATATAAAGTAATATTTGCACCCAACTCAAATCAACTTTAACCCACTAGAGTACTCTTGCCTGGAAAATCCCATGGGCAGAGGAGCCTGGTCGGCTGTAGTCCATGGGGTTGCTAAGAGTCGGACACGACTGAACGACTTCACTTTCACTTTTCACTTTCATGCATTGGAGAAGGAAATGGCAACCCACTCCAGTATTCTTGCCTGGAGAATCCCAGGGACGGGGGAGCCTGGTGGGCTGCCGTCTCTGGGGTCGCACAGAGTCGGACACGACTGAAGCGCCTTAGCAGCAGCAGCAGCAGCAAATCAACTTTAAAATTAACTTAATAAGCAAAACCCACATTTAACAAGAATACTTTAGTTAAGTTTTATATGAACTAAAATGATTCATTTTTGAATTCCTTTAATTATCAATCTCCCCTCAAATATTTAAGTTGTGAATAATTTACTAAGAAAAAAGAAATAGCTATTTAGAAATTCATTTATTGTGTCAAATGGAGCATGCCTACCGTTGAAAGTATAACGTGAAAATAGTCTTTCAATCTTTTCCTTTAATCTCCCTTTAAAAAAATCATAGTGATTGTAATTTTGATTTATAAGAATTACTACTCTAAGACCTTTATTTGAGCAATGTTTTTCAATCTTATTATCTTTTAAAAGTCGATGTCTTTGAACATTCACTCTTCCAATATTAGTGATACCATACATTATCTTATGCAGAGTGAAATGCTTATCTTTAACCTACTGTTTTGCTCCCTTACCACATTCTGTAATTTATTAATTAATTAGAAATTACATTTGCTACTTTCAAGAAAATGGTAGCAATCTACAATATAAAATGAAACTAATAGAATGTATACTAATGAATGTCATCTTTCAGTGTTATATAACATATTTATAAATATACTTTCAACAAATCTGTACCATTGTGTTATTAGACAGATGGTGTATATAACAAGCCATGTGCATTATAAAAACATTCACACAGATTCATAACTTCAGCAGGTAATTATCATGAAAGGTAATTTTTATATGGGAAAGTACCATGATGTATGTTTTATTTTACATATATATATACATAAAATAAAAATTGACCAGTACATGAAGTAATGTATAAATGATAAGAATGACAAAAGTAGATAAACCTTTATGTGGCTGTTGTCAGTTTCAAATAATATTTTATCCGTGTAAGTATAATTTTCACCACATTAACTAGTAAAACATGAAGTACAAAGAGTGTTCTGATAATACCCTAATATTCCATAAATACAACTTGACAACCTTCCCAGTGAGGAGTCTTATTATCAAAATGAAGTATATTATTATCATCCTTTATCATATTTTATAACTTATAAAGAGAAGTCAAAGTATTTATAAATAGCCTTGTGTAACTTTGGTTCTATTGAGTGGAGATGATCCAATTTTCCATCTTCTCTGAAAGATCCATTTTAGTTATATAACTAAAGATTTTTTAAGGTTTTGTTTTCATTTTAGTTTTAGTTTTCTTTTTAGTTAAACAAAACTCCCAGTTTTTCCATTTCTTGTTCTTGATTATCAGTATGACAAATCACAAGCGTGGTCTCAGATTTTATTCTTTAATCTCTGGGAAGATTTAGGAAGGTTTGGAGTGGATTCCCTCAATCCCACATTGTAATATTTGGGATATTTGATCATTCAGTTCAGTTCAGTCGCTCAGTTGTGTCTGACTCTTTGCATCCCCATGGAATGCAGCACACCAGGCTTACCTGTCTATCTGCAGCTCCCAGATCCTACTCAAACTCATGTCCACTGAGTTGGTGATGCCATCCAGCCATCTCATACTCTGTCTTCCCCTTCTCCTCCCGCCTTCAGTCTTTTCCAGCATCAGGATCTTTTCCATTGAGTCAGTTCTTTGCATCAGGTGGCCAAAGTATTGGAGTTTCAGCTTCAGCATCAGTCCTTCCAATGAATATTCAGGACTGATTTCCTTTACGATGGACTGGTTGGATCTCCTTGCAGTCCAGGAGACTCTGAACGGTCTTCTCCAACACCACAGTTCAAAAGCATCAATTTCTTCAACGCTCAGCTTTCTTTATAGTCCCACTCTCACATCCATACATGACCACTGGAAAAAAAATAGCTTTGACTAGACAGACGTTTGTCGGAAAGGTAGCGTCTCTGCTTTTTAATATGCTGTCTAGTTGGTCATAGCTTTTCTACCAAGTAGCAAGCGTCTTTTAATTTCATGGCTGCAGTCACCATCTGCGGTGATTTTGGAGCCCAAAAAGCAAAGTTTCTCACTGTTACCATTGTTTCCCCATCTATTTATCATGAAATGATGGGGCCAGATGCTATAATCTTCGTTTTTTGAATGTTTTCATTCAAAAAGCCAGCTTTTTCACTCTCCTCTTTCACTTTCATCAAGAGGTTCTTTAGTTCTTCTTTGCTTTCTGTTATAAGGATGGTGTCATTTGTGTATCTGAGGTTATTGATATTTTTGATGTAATGTAATTTGATCATTAAAGTGAAGTCGCTCAGTCGTGTCCGACTCTTTGCGAACCCATGGACAGTAGCCTATCAGGCTCCTCCGTCCATGGGATTTTCCAGGCAAGAGTGCTGGCGTGGATTGCCAATTCCTTCTCCAGGGGGTTTTCCATATGTACCTGTGCACTGAAGCAAATAATTAATATGGTGAGAAGTTTCTCCATAACGCTGTCTTCTTTAATGCTGAGGTATTTTTTCAGAGAAAACTATTTCTCTGTATGAGTAGCTCTTGTGCACAGCCAAGTATTCAGTCTTCAAGGAGCCAAGTGGGTCCAGATTAGCTGTGTAAGAGAACAGCTTTTGTTGATGGAGCAAGTTTTCTTTCATATACAAATAGTACTGCCCTTAGCAGCTGAATTGCAGACTTCTCTAAAGGCAGTGTGACAAGCAGATGCTTCTTAGAGTATTCAGGGAGCCTGGCTCACCCAACAAAAGTATTACCTTGCTAAGGAGAGAACTTGCAAAATGGCAAGTACTCTGTCCACTATATGTGGAAAAGATAGTTTTCTTTCACTGATTCTTTACAATTTCTATCAGCATATCAACAGAAACTAGGTGCAGTGTTCAACAATCTGAGACTTTCTAGTCAATGCAATAAGTATGCAGATAACGCATGTAATACAAATTCTTTGGGTTGATCTGTGGATTACTCTGCAAATACAATTAGCTCAAAGTTGTAAAATAGCTTTGGAAATAAAAGAGTTCATAACATTTGTAATAAATTCTTCATATAATATATTCCATAATTCCTCATGTGTATCCAGAATCTTTGATTTCAATCAGACTTATAGAGGGAGCTGTGGATGCCTGTTTTTCCTGACAGAAATGCCAGCTGTTTATGTAAAGGCTGGGGCAGGGCAATAAAACCCATCTCTAAACTTTACATGAAATATGTAAGCCTAAATATTCAGAAAAGATCAGTCAGCACTTAGGTTTCCTGAACTGCTTTATAAAACCCACAGGAGTGTCTGAGAAGAAAGTGAATTTGAGGGGCCATTGAACACAGACCATTTTCCAATTACAGGCACACCTGTGCTGCATAGCTTTCTGCTGATCTGTTGTGAGCATTTTACAGAGTGGTTTCATAGTCCTTCAAATTCCTCATTCTTCAGTCCAAAATGGTCTGAGGGTGTTGTTGGCAGGCTTGGACTTATCACAGACTTCTCTCTGAGATAATTTGATACCCTACCCACAGTGTAAAATGTTTGGCCTGGTTGAGTCTCAGATGCCACCCATTGACACTCTAATTAACAGCCTCAGTGCATTGGCTTCTGGGGAAAAAAGGAGTTGTTTTCTTTCAGTTAGTGAGAACCAATTGCTGGAAAAACCAATGACTCAGCTCTTTGCGGTGAAACTATTTACATGGGCAAGAAAGGCTGCTGCAGGCTTATAAAAATCTTGCTGCAGATACTGTTTTTTCTTTCCTTATGAAACTGTGGTTCAGGTGGAGTCATGCATCTTCAAACTTTTTTTTTTTAACATCTATTACTTAAAATAAACATGTGCTTTGCTGCCAGAGGATCTGAACAACAATTACCTTAATTATTTCTGTTTACTCTTGGAGTATCCAAAACCACAGTATGAGAGCTGTTGGGCTTTTAAACACCCCTTTCTATGCAGTTAGTAAACAGTAAAGGATGAATATAAAGTCTATCTGTATTTATGCGGTGGTTTCAAAAAGCCCACATTTTTGAATTGCAACTTCAGCATTTTTTTAAAATCCTTCCAACTATATTTTGGATATCTCTTCTGGAGAAAAAACGTTAATGAAATAGCATAGCTTGCTTTTCTAAAGCTTAAACTACATTTTGGAATCTTTTCCAGCATCACTGTTGCTCAAGATTTCCGAGGAAGAATATCCTAGAAGTAGTGAGACACAAGGCAAAAATAATGTCTGAGACTCTTTATAGATGTGATTAGGAAAAGGCACACACTACCCTTCTTATGTTTTGTTGGGCATGTTTGCCTTTATGCTCTTGACTATCACATTAAAGGAAATACTCCAGCACTGAAGGTGGTGCCTTCTTTTGACTCCCTCAGTTCACTTAGAGTCTGATTTTTTTTTCTTCAGCAGTATTTAAGTTCACTGTAAAAAAAAAAAAAGCTAAATTTAATAACCTACCAACAAGTATTTTGTTTAAAAAGTCAATTGCAGAAAAAAATAAAGATATCTGTCATAATATGCATAATATTTGTCATAAAATGCAAAGTGCATTTTCTACTAGCAATGGAAACAGTGGTCAGGGAACACCAGTGTACACTTCCCTTGTGAAATGAAACCCAAAATGGAGTTGGGATTGCTAAGAGAGCTCTCTAATTAGAGCCAAGAAGACATTAAGGCTGTGTTACTCGGGTACTTGTTAGCCGAAAGAGAACCTGACTCTTGAGCTGATGAAGGCATCAAGAATATCTGGCAGGTTCTTGTGGTAGTCTCACTACTCATCAGACCCCTATCTTAAACTTGTGGCCCCTTAAGGACAGATATTTCCTGACTCACATCAGAGTCGATCACAATTTTCATTAGGTATCTGTTGACAACCTCATGGTTTTTTGTCTGTATAAGCAAGCCCCTGACTCTTTCTCGTCCCTGGAATACTCTTTTGAGGTAACCTGAATCTTTGTCTCCTGAATTGAGACACCTTATAAACTCTTCTCTTATTGGCAACCTCCTGCATTATTTGGGGGAGGGAGTTTGGCAGTCTAAGAGATAATTAAATGTTACTTTTAGAATCAGATTAATAACAAGCCTCATATTAACATTGGCTGTACCATTAAAGTTGCTGTGTATCTGAGAATAAAATTCCTTTTTGTGTCTTAGTTCCTCATCTACAACATAGAAATATTACAAAAATATGTGCCTACCTCTGGTAAGGGAATACTGTAAGCCTAGCTCTTTTCACATTGAATCAGTGTCCGTATGTATGAAGGTGTCCTGAAGGTAAATAGACTCTTGGGTACCACTATTAATTCTTACAGCCATTTCAGTGAATATATTGAGGTTGTAATTTATTTGTTGGCCTTTTAGCTGAGGATAGTGGGGGAGTCTAAAGATTTCTCAGGTTATAGCAACAACTTTAGAAATAGCTGTAAATAGTGTTTAATTCATCACTAGTCAACACTAGGTCTATAAAAGTTGGAGTGATTCTGACTGTATAAATTTCAGGTGTATATTCTATGAAAAGTTTTGAAATTATCAATACTTTTTCCTCTCTCTCTTAGTCATCCTTTTCCCATCAACATTAAAAGAGGTTGAATAAGAATTAAGTTATTTATAAAACCAATGGGAATAGGCTTGTTAATAATGTCTAGAGGCACCTTTGTGATAGTGGTAGAATGCTTTGGATTGTACTCCTCATTTCACCTGACATAGCATTCTCTCTCTTGGTTTCTTATGTATTTTTTCTAAGCAATTAAAACTGTACCAATTCTTAATTTAGCTCATTCTACAATTGAATATATTAAGGTTAAATCTGTGTTCTTTACAATGATCGTAATCTTGTAGAAAATGTCTTGCATAAAAGGAATTATTTTGAGTAATACTTGCTAATGAACTTTACTTCATTTTTATTCATTTACAGATGACATTAGATACTCAGAAGGGGGAGGAAACATACTTGTCCTTGTCATATAGCAAAACAAGGACATTTGGAGATCTAATGCAGGAATATTGTATCTACCTGTCAAGAAAACAGCAACTAAAGTGTTTGTTCCTTCCTGGGGGGTCTTCAGTCAGTGAGGTTCTGTTTTAGAAACGGTTGTAGGTAGAAACAGCTAATGGCAAGCCCTATACAGTATCATGTACAAACTCAGAATTCAGGACGTTTTGCTGATAACAATAGCTAACACAAGGCACTGTCACTCAAAGTACATTTAGGGACTTCCTTGGAGGTCCAGTGGTTAAGATACACCCTCCCATGCAGGGGTACAGATTTGATCCCTAATAGGCAAAGTAAAATCCCACATGCCTCCCAGCCCAAAAAACAAAATATAAAACAGGAACAACATTGTAACAAATTCATAAAGGCTTTAAAAATGGTCCACATCAAAAAAATGTTTTAAAGTACATTTAAAGTAATTTCTTTTTTTTCATTTTTTAAAAAATTTATGTATTTTAATTAGAGGCTAATTACAATATTGTATTGGTTTTGCCATACATCAACATGAATCCGCCACGGGTGTACACGTGTTCCCAATCCTGAACCCCTCTCCCACCTCCCTCCCTGTACCATCTCTCTGGGTCATCCCAGTGCACCAGCCCCAAGCATCCTGTATCCTGCATCAAACCTGGACTGGCGATTCGTTTCTTATATGATATTATGCATGTTTCAATGCCATTCTCCCAAATCATCCCCACCAAAAATTTAGAGAAGAGCTAACACCTATCCTACTCAAACTCTTCCAGAAAATTGCAGAGTAATTTCTGAGGATCCATTGGCAAAATCGCTCTCCAGGAAATATGTGAAGTAATACACCCTTTGTAGGCAGACCTTAAAACCAACACACTGCATTAGCCTCTTGACCAATCACAGAAATAATCTCGCTTTCATTCACAATGGCTTTAAAATAGTGATAGTGTGTTAAAGCATTGCAGCTATTTGAATGCCAGTTTTATAAAAGCCTTACCTGGTCTCTCTTGCTGATGTAGATCTATAATAGACTGAAACTTCCTGGAGTTCAGTTAAGTACTGAATTATCCCAGGGCCAATTTATTAGGACTCTGTTTTAAATGCACCACAGGATGCTAGGCTGACTTCAAAAAAATCTTTGATTCTTAGGACACTGGAAAATAGAATCCAGTTATCGCAGGTTTTCTCGCTATTATACCCCAAAGACAAACGCATGTTTATTAAACTTGGGAGATTTTCCTTTCAGACATTTCATAATCAGGTTGGTATCCATAGAGCCTATGCACATATTTGGTGGTAAGACAACACTAGGTTGGCAGGGACCTCTCTAAGGAGATTTTGGTTTTGACAGGAAGGACACGGAGATTCTGTCTGCCATATTGGTCACTGATCATGTTTTTTTTTTTTTTTTTTAACAGTGTTTCACTCTATTGTATTGCAGATGCTGTATCATCATACAAGTGGTTTGAGGGAATGCTGACTTCCAATAAAAGTAATGCTGGTTTTATTAGCGGTATGTACCTAAAATGTATTTTAAATTGTTCTACTTTTCTAAGTGTGATTTTGAAGGATCACTACAGAGATCCAGGGAGGAAAATGGGAGTCATTTCAGAGAGAAGAAGCAGCACAAAGAAAAGTCAAACTTGTTGAGGTTCAATCTGCTATTTGAGAAATGAAATTTTCATTCTACAGTACTAAAATATCACACGATAACATGTAAATTTAAACATGTAGTGATACAAATGGATTCAAAAACACAAACCAAATCATTAGATTCTCACAAGGTATTTGCTAGAAATTTATAAGCATAGAAACCCTTCTATTCATGTGAAACGTGGGGTCAGCTACATTTCTGTGTTTGCTGTAAGTCTGACTTTCTTACAGATTTAATCTAACTGGGTTAACCAAGCAGAGTAGAAAGACTGCTGATGTGTACACGACACATGAAAACTCGCATTGTTATGAATGTAAACAGGTGTAAATAGGACTTGGAGTAAACAGGACTAAAGAAGCAGGGATTTTAGTCCCTGCTTCAAATTTTTCAAGTTTTCAATTTTGAAAATATTCTCTCTGTATTGCAAGGTGTAACACAAATGAAAATCTGAAACTGTATGTCAGAAGGAACTAGAATGTGTTTTTTGGAAATACTGTACAGATTTTTGACTAGGTCCTAGGGGGAAAAAGCTAGAAAAAGAAATTACTTTTAATATGCAGTATAGATAGTTGGAGCCCTGGGATCAAACGATAGGCTCATGATGAATAGATACTTTGGGACAGCTCAGAAGTCCCTTGGCTTTAAAATTCCTTGATACTGTACTTAACCTTTAGAACTTTCCAAAAGCATACTGCACTCAAGTTGCTCCCTTGAAAATTTCCACTTTGAAAACAAAGTCTAGAATTACAGAGAAAATTATGACCCAGTGCCCATGTTCAAAATGTATGTATGTGGCCTCTGAAGAAGGGAGGCCCATGGGAGAGGAGTGCCGACTAGAAGCAGAGGTGAGCTGAGGAGCTGGACTTGAAAATCTACCTCTCTTTCAAGTTGGACATACCTTTTCCACTGAGGAGTATCCATATGATTTTCATTTTGTAATCATTGCCTCATATTTCCTGTCTGCATATATTCATTTTCTGAATGAAAATTTATATTGCAGAGGTTCTCCTTGATTTAGAATTTTTTTTGCTCAGTCAAAATTTGTTCTCCCAGAGAATAGATACTGGGTAAGTTTCACACTTTTGAGAGACACTGTAAATCTCAATTTATGGGCCCTTTGAGCAAGGGACTGATTAAAGGCAATTCATGAAGTAAGACAGCCAAAGAGAGCTTCTGGTCCAAACTTCTTTTTTACAAATTAGAAAGTAGATGTTTAGGTGTTTATTCTAGATCAGTTAGCTTGAGAATTTATAGAACTAGAACTTAAGCCCCTCCTACCACCTGTTTAGTTTCATCCCTTGAAATCAGTTACAGTTTATGTGGATTTCTTTGATATTGCTTAAATTTACAGAAAAATATATAATCAAACCATTACTGATGATCTATCCTTAAGGTAGCATATGTTCATTTTTTTCTTTTTTCAAATCTCAAAGCATATGTTTGACTTTTAAAACCATTACTAAAGGTCCATAAATTAGACAAATCTCAATTCTCATTTACCCCAGACTATGTAGTGTATTGTGACTCCAAATTGGGGACATACAATTAAAGGTAAAATTTTGTGTTTCAAGAGATTTTTCAGGTGTCAGCTAAAGCGCATGGAATGTAAAAGTTCTTTAAAAAACGAATGATAGGAAGCCACTCGTGTCCATCAAGAAATGAATGGACTAAAAAATACAATATATATTCATGCAACTTAATATTTTTCAGTCTTAAAAAGGGAGGAAATTCTGATATTATGCTACAACATGGATTGTTGTACATTGAGACTGTTGTGCTAAGTGAAGTAAGCCAGTCACAAAAAGACAAATACTATATGATCTCACTCATATGAAGTTTACTGGCTAGTGAAATTCATAGAGACAGAAAGTAGAATGGTAGTTCCAGGGGCTGGAGAAGGGAGAAATGGAGAGTCTTGGTTTTGCAAGATGAAAGCATTCTGGAGATTGATTGTACAGCAGTATGAGTGTGCTTACCACCACTGAACTGTACATGTTAAAACGGTTAAGATGGTAGATTTATGTTTTGTGCGTTTTACCACAATTAATAATTTAAAAAACAAATAAACATAAAAACAAGAAACATTAGATAAAACTAAACAAAATAATCCTAAAGGAAAACTCAAGTCTGATGGTGAGAAAAAAACTAAAGTACACTTTTTTTTTTTATTTTGCTTGATGTGGTTTTCAAAGAAGAGATAGTTAGCAAGCCTGCCCATTGAAAGAAAATAGAGAAACTGGAGCTAATGGCACGGTGATATTTATTTATTGATTTTATTCACTTATACGTTTGTTTATGATTAAGAAATTGTTGCCATTTGAATGTGTAAAGAGTCAACATAGTCCACAGGTTAAAGTCCAAAGTCTACTCTGACTGTTTGAATCCTAGCTCAGCTATTTAGTGATCACTACCCTTGGACATGTTACCTAATCTCACAGTGCTTAGATTTCTCATAATAATATGGGGGTAATTATACTGCTTGTCCCAGAGAGTTGTGCAAGGACTAAAAAAAATTAAATATCTACTGTCAAGGCTGTGGTTTTTCCAGTAGTCATGTATGGATGTGAGAGTTGGACTATGAAGAAAGCTGAGCGCAGAATTGATGATTTTGAACTGTGGTGTTGGAGAAGACTCTTGAGAGTCCCTTGGACTGCAAAGAGATCCAACCAGTTCATCCTAAAGGAGATCAGTCCTGGTTGTTCATTGGAAGGACTGATGTTGAAGTTCCAATACTTTGGCCACCTGATGCGAATACCTGGCTCATCTGAAAAGACCCTGATGCCAGGAAAGATTGAGGGCAGGAGGAGAAGGGGACAACAGAGGATGAGATGGTTGGATGGCATCACCGACTCAATGGACATGGGTTTGGGTGGACTCTGGGAGTTGGTGATGGACAGGGAGGCCTGGCATGCTGCAGTTCATGGGGTCGCAAAGAGGTGGACATGACTGAGTGACTGAACTGAACTGCACATAGGAGCATTTAAAATCTGATACTTGATAAATATCATACAGTACATGCTGTATTTAAAAAAATAAAATAGATACAAATTTAGAAAATAATTACCAGTTAATATAGTACTCAATCTTTTGTGAATTATTAGTAGACATAATGATCAAAATAATGCTTTTGTTCATTTTGTCATCTAAAATCTCTCTCCTGTCAGAAAATTTCAACAGATCATTCCAATGTTTTTGCATTTTCTTTTTTTTTTTTTTTAATAATTACACTACTATACAATGTTTAACACTGAAAGAAAGAGAAGAAAGAAGTAGGGAATTCACATTTATTATCTGAAATACTGGGCTGAGGAACAACAATTACATTCTATTGTTAGGTATCAAATGCTGGAATCACAGTGATGATTGAATGATTCGTTGGTAAGTTGTGCTCATGTTTGGTTTTGTTTTTTATGCCTTAGAATCAAATATCAGCAAGTGGTTCAGATTCAATGGTGATGATACTGTGTCATTAAAATGATTCAAGTAACATGAATAGGAATATTGCATGTCACATTTAAGATGAGTTCACTGTTAAGAGTGGGCAGTGTATTTTGAATAATGTATTACAGATGTGCCTTCAGCAGTATGTAAGAAATTAGAACACAATCATTAGTCAAATTTAATAGGATCACTTGTATAATTAATATTAGTACAAAGAACATATAATAGCAAGAAGAAAAATTTCCTAAGAAATACATCTGAAACTTCTTTTACATATGACCAAGTAAATGTTGGGGAAGCTATAGTAAAATCCTTGAGATAGAGGCTAATCCATATCAAGCAATGAATCAGTCTTTCAGAGGAGTTTATCATTAAAACCTTGGAATTAAACATATGTTGAGACCATTATTACATTCATAATGTTAAAACTTTAACTATTTCAAAATTTAATTCTTCACATTAGACTTGTGCCTCAAAGTAAGGATCATAAAATATTACAGACTGCTGAATTCATCCTTCAGCAGTGATCTCTAATTTTCAACCAAAACAAAACCCCACCAGCAAAAACCAAAACCCAATGTAAATGAGGCTAGATTTAAATTATTTTTAGTAATATAAAATGCTTTAGAAAATATATTACTAGATTCCAGTTGTTAAAGTCCCTATTAAAAATTGATATCTCTCCAAACTTTACAAATCTCCAACTGGTGAGTCCATGAACTCTTAGAAGGCTGCTGCTGCTGCTAAGTCACTTCAGTTGTGTCCGACTCTGTGCGACCCCATTGACGGCCGCCTACCAGGCTCCCCCATCCCTGGGATTTTCCAGGCAAGAACACTGGAGTGGGTTGCCATTTCCTTCTCCAATGCATGAAAGTGAAAAGTGAAAGGGAAGTCGCTCAGTCGTGTCCGACTCTTAGCGACCCCATGGTCTGCAGCCTACCAGTCTCCTCCGTCCATGGAATTCTCCAGGCAAGAGTACTGGAGTGGGGTGCCATTGCCTTCTCCACTTAGAAGGCTAGGATCATATTTATAGTAATAGAGAACCTAATTGAAAGAAGAATGGCAGCCTTAATTGGTTTTTATTCATTCAGTTCAGTTCAGTTGCTCAGTCATGTCCGACTGTTTGCAACCCCATGAATTGCAGCACGCCAGGCCTCCATGTCAATCACCAACTCCCGGAGTTCACCCAAACTCATGTCCATCGAGTCGGTGATGGATCCAGCCATCCTCATCCTCTGTCGTCCCCTTCTCCTCCTGCCCCCAATCCCTCCCAGCATCAGAGTCTTTTCCAATGAGTCAACTCTTTGCATGAGGTGGCCAAAATATTGGAGTTTCAGCTTTAGCATCGGTCCTTCCAAAGAATACCCAGGACCGATCTCCTTTAGAATGGACTGGTTGGATCTCCTTGCAGTCCAAGGGACTCTCAAAGTCTTCTCCAACACCACAGTTCAAAAGCATCAATTCTTCAGTGCTTAGCTTTCTTCACAGTCCAACTCTCACATCTATACATGACCACTGGAAAAACCATAGCCTTGACTAGACAGGCCTTTGTTGGCAAAGTAATCTCTCTGGTTTTCAATATGCTATCTAGGTTGGTCATAACTTTCCTTCCAAGGAATAAGCATCTTTTAATTTCATGGCTGCAATCATTACAGATATATAGAATTGATTGTTATTTACAAGTCAAGGGGAATGAGTTTGAGAAACACATAAAGTGACCTGGCTCCTATTGACTACAGGAAGGAACCAATTGTAGTATGAAATCTTCATAAATCCTTATAAATCTTCATATAACATCTTCATGTAACTCAGTGGTTAAATTCATAAGGAAAATACATTGAAATTGCCCAGCTCTATTCTTGTCTAGTTTTCTGGGTGTAGCTGGCTCATTCAGAGATGGGTAAGTTGTGAACATGTGGAATAGCTTGGGCAAACCTTCCTGATCGGACTTCTGCTGTCAAGAGGAGTTTGTGTTGTTGAGTACGTCCTGCTGGTGAGATAGGGAGCTCTCACACTATCAGGTGATACCTAAAGGGAACTTTTGACTTTTTTGTTCCAAAGCTTTCTAGTATAGAGCATGACAACCAATGAGGATGATTTAGCCCAGTCTCCCAACTCCCAATGTGCACTGCACATCGTCACCAAGCCAGTCTGGAAACCCTGCTTCAATCTTGTCATTCTCTTGCTGAAAGACTTCAGTGGTTCATCATTTATAATAGATTTCCTTGGCAGTATAGTTGAGGCCCTGCAAACTAACCTATTTAATAAGCTTGTCTCTTGCTATCCATCTGTTAAAAGCCTTCATTTCAACTAATCATTTACCAGCCTTCAAATGTAATTATGTATTTTATTTGCCCATATTTCTTAAATACCATGAATTTGGCCCATTTTTTAATCCAAAAAATACTTTAATTATCATTCAAGATGAATCAAGCCTGTATTTCTCCATGAGAAACAGAATCTACAGTGAATTTCATTCCCGTTTTAATTCCTGAAGCTTTTATTGTTCATTTTCACTTAGCTTATTCATCCCTGTACTAGTAACACTGTGTTTAATTTCCCCATTCTTCTTACTCATTTCAGCAATTTAATAGATATATGCCCACTTTTCCTTAGTTTTCCTTACACACATATATGTATAATTTATATAATATATATATATATGTATATATAGGTACTATACGTATATTCCTGCATGTAGTACCTATTACAATGTGTTTCCTTCATTAGACACTTAACAAATATGTGCTGATTGATCTATAAATATGTCATAAACCTACAAAAGATAATTTTGGGCAATGAAGAATTGGTTTATCTGGAGGAGGCAAAAAATCATAGGTCTAAACCAACTCTTTCCTCTAGCAACCAGTACTGCTGAAAGAATGGTAACCAAGCTAGGTAACCCAGTGAACAGACTCAACACATGCTTAGGACACCATTACACAAAACTAGATAATTTTTGAAAGACTATCTATATCCAAACTCAAAGCACATCAAATTAGTCACCATGAGGAAAATCAGAACTCGGATGACTTTCTCTTAATTTATGATTTAACATTATTTTTACCTTAGATCGCTATGGTGGCAGAAAAGTGAAGGAGTGATAATCAATATTTTAGTTCAGTTACTCAGTCATGTCTGACCCTTTGCGACCCCATGGACTGCAGCATGCCAGGCTTCCCTGTCCATCACCAACTGCCGGATCCTACTCAAACTCATGTCCATCAAGTGGGTGATGCCATCCAACCATCTCATCCTCTGTCTCCCCTTCTCCTCCCACCTTCAATCTTTCCCAGCATCAGGGTCTTTTCCAATGAGTCAGTTCTTCGCATCAGGTGGCCAAAGTATTGGAGTTTCAGCTTCAGCATAAGTCCTTCCAATGAATATTCAGGACTGATTTCCTTTAGGATGTACTGGTTGGATCTCCTTGTAGTCCAAGGGACTCTGAAGAGTCTTCTCCAACATCACAGTTCACAAGCATCAATTCTTCGGCACTGAGCTTTCCTTATAGTCCAGTTCTCACATCTATACATGACTACTGGTAAAACCATAGCTTTGACTAGATGGACGATTATTGGTAAAGTAATGTCTCTGCTTTTTATTGTCTAGGTTGGTCATAGCTTTTCTTCCAAGGAACAAGCGTCTTTTACTTTCATGGCTGCAGTCACCATCTGCAGTCATTTTGGAGCCCTCCAAAAATAAAAGTCTCTCAGTGTTTCCATTGTTTCCCCATCTATTTAACTATGAAGTGATGAGACCAGATGCTATGATCTTAGTTTTCTGAATGTTGAGTTTTAAGCCAACTTTTTCACTCTCCTTCACTTTCATCAAGAGGCTCTTTAGCTTTCTTCACTTTCTGCCATAAGGGTCGTGTCATCTGAGGTATCTGTATCTGAGGTTATTTGTATTTCTCCCAGCAGCCTTGATTCTAGCTTGTGCTTCATCCAGCCTGTGATGTTGGATGATATACTCTGCATATAAGTTAAATAAGCAGGGGGACAACATACAGCCTTGACGTACTCCTTTCCCGACTTGGAACCTCTCTGTTCCATGTCTAGTTCTAAGTGTTGCTTCCTGACCTGCATACAGATTTCTCAGGAGGCAGGTCAGGTGGTCTGGTATTCCCATCTCTTGAAGAATTTTCCACAGTTTTGATCCACACAGTCAAAACTTTTGGCATAGTCAGTAAAGCAGAAGTAGATGTTTTTCTGGAACTCTCTTGCTTTTTTGGTGATCCAACAAATGTTGACAATTTGATCTCTGGTCCCTCTGCCTTTTCTAAATCCAGCTTGAACATCTGGAAGTTTGCGGTTCACATACTGTTGAAGCCTGGCTTGGAGAATTTTGAGCACTACTTTGCTGCAATATTACTATGCTAAAGCATTACTATGCTAAAATACATAACCCGACCCCAAATCTGGACAGGAGACAGTAGACTTTTATGTCTCTACATCCTTTGCTGTAGGATGTAGAGACATCCTTTGTTGTTTTTGATGTAACAACAACATCCTTTTTTAAATAATATGAACAGTCACAGAACTAGTATATGTATTCCTTTTCAGTAAATTTCCAAATAGAGAGAATGGAAGTAGCCCAACTGTAAACTTAGTGATTGATGGGTGTTTCTCAGTGTTATGTGTGTTTGGCAGGAATATACTGTATCAGGAAAATTACTTGATCTTGTCAGTAGCTCTGACGGAAAGAAAGAAATGAAAAGGAGAGAGGAAAAGCAAAAATAAGGAAAATCTTAAAAAGGAAGAAAAGAAGGAAACATGAAAGAAATCATAAAACATATATTATCTCTGTTTCAATATGAAACAAATTAATCATGTTAAAATTAAAATATAAATTCTATATTTATAGACATCAGGAGCTATAAGGAAAGACACTATTAGGAAATATTACAATAAGGGGAAAGGTATTAGAAATAAACTTTTAAAATATTATTTTTAATATCTCCTATTTACCCCTTGAATTTTTATAGCTGAATGGTAGCATTTGAGTCAAGTGTAGAGAAATTGGATCTGGTACTCTGCAATCATCACCTGCCTCTGGGCAGAGGATTCAGTGGATAGTAGAATAAAGCTGCAGATTGTCTTCAGATTCTCAAATATTCAGTAGGGTAGCTTCTGAAAATTGTAACACCTATTTATGCTTTTCTTAAAAAGAATACTGGATGGTAGCTGTGAATGTTTCATTCATAGAGAAAACAGGTAAATTAGGGAACCAAAATTGTTGTGCCAAATCTTGGATAGAAGTTCTGAGCTGCAAAGTAGAATTTGTAGAAGCTAGTCTGAAGAACTCAGTGGTCACCCGGGATATTCCCATCATCCCCACCCCTTCAGCCTTGCAAATCACCATGTGTATGCAGAGAGCACATAGTCCTCTGCTTTTTCCTCCATTTGGGTACACACTTTGTGTATTGTATTTGGGAAGATTATGCTTTCAGATGGCCCCCAGATGGGGAATACTTACTCATATTGTGGCAGATAGACCTCTGAAAGTCACTGGTGTGAAACAAATATTTTGAGAGACTACCTCCACCTCCAATCCAGGCCTGTGTTCCCCACTTTGATCTGTTATTCTGAGATTCTGGATTTTGAGAGAGTTTATCTGGCTTCCCAAGACTGCCTCAGGCACCTTCTTATCTATTACATTAGCAATAATCAATTCCAGTCTTGAATATAGGGAAGGCACCTTCTCAGGCTGGGTGATGCTAACTAGTGTTCAGGAATCTATACTTTTTTCTGGATGCTGTGCTATCAAATTGGAAGAAGTGTGACTAAGGGCAATAGGAAAATACACAGAGCAGCTTTGCAATCCAAAGTCTAACTTCCATGCTAAGTTCTGGAGTATGGTATTTATAAGCCTAGGGGCGTGTCTGTATTGATAGTTCTATGAAACAGTACTCCTGCGCTGTATTTTATCCTGAGTCATTTCATTCTCTCAGGAAGAGTGTACTAACCCTGCTTTACACATGAGCTTAAATGCAAGCCAGTGAAATACATTAAGTGATCTGAGAGTGGAAAAGTTCTTGAAGTCTTTGTGCTAATGGAATTTGTTTAGTTGATGAGAAATGTGAAAATATATATATATATATTTTTTTTTTTTCAAAGGTTGAATGATGCATGACTCTGTACCTAATCAACAATAATTGCTATACTAAGCTAATTTCAGATAATATTCCAAAAAGTTAAAGTACACATTTAAGAATCATTAGATTAAAAATTACCTCTTTATTTGCTGAAAATATAGATATTTTCTTATATACTTGCTTTCTAAGCTCTTAGAAATAAAACTACATCATAAGTGGAAAATGTTATTACAAGAAATGTATTTCAATCTTAGGTTAGGTCTTTCTCCATTATTCCATTTAATTTTACAGTGCAATATATTTTTTGTGAGAAAATTCTAATATAATGGAATAAACCAGGCAGGATATATATTTTTTTCAAATGAGAACACTGCCCAGTATGCTTATTGTTTGAATGATGACTTTTGAAGTGTAGATACCGTATGATTATTTCTAAATATATCGATCACTCTTTCAGTATGTAACTTTAATTCCTTTATGTGCAATGAAACTTTGTATGTAGTCCTTAATTGCCTAACATAATATAGGTACAATTCAGATATTCACAGTGTTTATTAGCAATAGATTGTGTAATAAAAGTGAAAGTGTTATCTGCTCAGTCATGTCCGAATCTTTGTGGCTGCATGGACTGTAGCTCCATTCACAGTGTTTATGAGCAATAGGTTGCTATTTTTATGAAAATGGTTGATATAACTAAGGGTAGGACATTTACCTTTCCTTCTCAGCAACATTTTGTCTGTGACATGTGAAACGATGTTCTAATAATTAGCACTGACCAGTTAGAAAAGTCTTTTAAATAAACCATATTTTAAAGGAGTAAATACATTAGCTGAAAACGATAGCATGACCAGTGTGCAGTGTTGTATGGACATGCCTATCCAACGTGTTCAGTGCCAGGAAAATGTTTTAAGGCCCAGGATAAAGATAAAAACACGTGGCAGTAAGTGCCTATACCAAATAAGAGTTTTATCCTTCTGTCATAAAATACATCACCTCTATTTTCAGCTGGGCCTTAATAACCCTTGGCAATCATTCAGTCTGTCTCTAATTGCCTCAATTTTTCCATTTTCCAAAATTGATTCTTGTCTTTTTCCTTTTCCTCCCTGGATCTTCCTACTTATTTTATGGAGAAAATAAGAGTCCAGTAGACAAAGACTTTTCAACTTCTTGAAAATCTTTATAAAATTAATGAGCTTCCTTCTTCTTTTCCTTTTTTTCTAATTTAGTAGAAGTGTTATCTCTTTTTTGGCCCAAATCTAATCCATCTTTCACCTTAAAACTTTGCGCATTCATCACTCTTTCTTGGCTTTATCGTCACCTCTTTCACTACAGGTTCCTCATTCTCTAAACCATAGAACGTACTCATGTCTCTTACATTTAACATCTCTCCCCTCCCTTAATTTCACCCTAAATAACACCTTCATCGATTCCCTTCTTTCTACTAAACTACTTGTACAAGAGTGTCTGATACTCTGCATTCAGTTGGGTATATCTTTCCCTTTCTCCCTTGCTTTGACTTCTCTTCTTTGCTCAGCTATTTGTAAGTCCTCCTCAGACAACCATGTTGCCTTCTTGCATTTCTTTTTCTTTGGAATGGTTTGGTCACTGCCTTCTGTACAATGTTATGAACCTCTGTCCATAGTTCTTTGGGCACTCTGTCTACCAGACCTAATCCTTTGAATCTATTTGTCACTTCTGTTGTATAATCATAAGGGATTTGATTTAGGTCATACCTGAAAGGTCTAGTGGTTTTTCCCTACTTTCTTCAATTAAAGTCTGAATTTTGCAATAAGGAGCTGTTGATCTGAGCCCCAGTCAGCTCCAGGTCTTGCTTTTGCTGACTGTGTAGAGCTTCTCCATCTTCAGCTGCAAAAAATGTAATCAGTCTGATTTCAATATTGACCATCTGGTGATATCTGTGTGTAGACTCGTCTCTTAGGTTGTTGGAAAAGGGTACTTGCTATAACCAGCATGTTTTCTTGACAAAATTCTATTAGTCTTTGCCCTGCCTCATTTTGTACTCCAAAGTCAAACTTGTCTGTTATTCTGGGTAACTTTTGACTTCCTACTTTTGCATTCCAATCCCCTGTGGTGATACGGACATCTTTTTGGTGTTAGTTCTAGAAAATGTTGCAGGTCTTCATAGAACCAGTTAGCTTCAGCTTCTTTGGCGTCAGTGGTTGGGGCATAGACTTGGATTACTGTGGTGTTGAATGGTTTGCCTTGGAAACTAACCTTCAGATGTTTATATATGATCTTCTCTTGACCATCTGTCCAGTACATCTTGCGCCATTCCCCTTGTGAAATTATTCAGTGGGTACGTGCCTTACCATTTGCAATTCTCAGAAAGTTGCACGATCTCTTGTATTAGGGCCTTTGTATCCAAGATGGCCTGTGTATGACACTGATTTGCCATCCTCATCTGGCCACTCCTAGTCATCCTACAAGACTCAGAGCAGAAGATTCTAAAGATCATCACAAAATAGGCTGAAAAATAGCAGAAGGTTTTAAATGTTGCCAAGAGTAGGTGGGGAATATTAAGATATAATTCAAAGCCAAAGTAATTAAAGTTAGTATATTTCTTACCCATAAATAAATAGATCAGGAAAAATAGATCCAGAAATCCTAGGAACACAAAGAGGTATCTTTATTTTATGTAAATCTGGCATTTCAAAACAGGGGTAGAAGGAAGATATAAAAAAAATATTGCTGGAGCAATTTTTTCAGTTAACAGAGGAAACTTGACTGGCCTGTTTCATCACAAACCCCAATGAAAATGTAGACAGAAAAAAGATCAAACCTAAAATTACAAAGTAATAAACATTTACTCTAAATGAATAAGTATTTATTTAGAATAAGAATTCTAAATATTTAGAATGTGGGTAGGGGAATAGTATGGCTTATTAAAATATAAAACTAAAAGCAGAAATTATAGTTAAAGTGATGAAAATGACTACAGAAGAAGTCCTAGTAGTCAAAACATTTTTAACCAAATGAAGCCCTCAAGAAACCATGAGAGTCAGCTTTAACATTTTCTAGTCCATGGGATTCTCCAGGCAAGAATACTCAAGTGAGTTGCCATGGGAAGATTCCAGGGAATCTTCCCGATCAAATGTGGGCCTCCTGTGTTGTGAGTGGATTCTTTACCATTGAGCCACTGGGAAGCCCTTTCTAGGCCCACAGAGTCCAAAACTAACTTACAATGTTCCCATGTGAAGGGTGATTTTATTTTATCCTACTTATATCTTGGTTTATTTTAACAAATTCTTATAGAATAATGTTATTAGTCATTGTTCAAAACAGTTCATAAACCTTCTCCTCCTATTTGAAGATTAAAAAATGTTGAGAAATATGATATTAATAGTCATGATATTCTAAATTTAGGAAAACATAATGTATTAAGGTATATCAAGTTTAGGGAAAGGGGGAAAAAAACTAAAAACAAGTCAATTTTCTTTATCCCTCGAGAGAAACAATTACTCATTATGACCAGAAAGGCTGTTTTTTTCAGTTTATTTGAACAAGATATAAACAGTATGTTTATAGACCAGGCATTGAGTCAAGGAAATAGTGCATGTAGATATTGGAAATAAAATTTTTTTTATAAAAGAATTTTTTAAATAGAAGAGGTCCTTAATGTTGGTACAGTCTGCTTTTTTAATAACTCATACTTTAATAAGTTACAACATCATTATTATTACAATTCCATATATCAGCTAAGACATGGCCATTTTTTATTATTGTATATTGGTTCAGCCTGGCGATAACAAAAACAGTCAGTGGCATTATCTACCACTGGGTTTGCATTCAATAGAAATATTAAAATATTATACTGTGCTTATATAACTATGCAGAAATTTTAAAATATTGTTGCTGGGGAAAAAACCAAGGTATCACAAACTTCATAAAATTGAGAGGAGTTGTAAATCAGCAGATATGCTGAGAACAGAGAATCTTTAGCCTTAATGAGTTGCTTATTGGTGTGAAGCCAGGTGAGTCTACATTCAATTAGGAGACAAAAGAACAAAATTAAAACTATTGATGAAAGCTAAGCAATAAACCATCTATTCTGTGTCTAAAGGAAATGAGTAATTAGGGCTTAGGTACTATGTAGCTCCCCAGAAATTAAACCCTGACTTTCACATATTTTAATTGAGTTTGTAGTTCTGAAATGCACATTTTAAATTGAGCATTTATTGAAAGATAACATAAGGTAAAGTTTGCAAGTCATAAGTGTATATAGATGAATGAATTATTTTATTGAACACACCTGTGTAATCCACACCCAAGGCAAGAAATGGAACATGACCAGCACCCCCAAAACCTCCTTTAATTCTCCTCACCTTTCTCTTCCCACAACATATCCACTAGCATGGACTATTTTTGCCTATTTTTAATTTTATGTGTCTTATTCCTCCTTCCTTTCTTCCTTCCTCCCTTCTGTTTTCCTCTTTTTTTTTTTTGGTAGTTGATTCCTTGCATGTATGTAAGATTTACATCATGTATGTAAGATTTACCCATATTGTTATGTTAGAGAACTTTATTCATTTTCATTACTGTATATACTGTCCATATACTAAAATTTATCTAGTCTAATTAAGAAAAATTTCATTGTTTCCAGTTACATAGAATGCTGCCAACTAAAGGCAAAGCTGCACATATCTTTGAGCTCATATATACACATGTATGTTGAACATATGTAGGGATGGGACTCCAGGGCCATAAGGTACGCATATTTAAACATTAGTTGATATCAGCCAAACAGTTTTCTAATGTAGAGTTTTAAATTTATATTTGCATCTTTACCTCATATTTTTAC
This sequence comes from Bos mutus, assembly GCF_027580195.1. NCBI lineage: Eukaryota > Metazoa > Chordata > Mammalia > Artiodactyla > Bovidae > Bos > Bos mutus. Next base: position 27,168,024 of record NC_091643.1, read on the forward strand.
CAACACTTGGTTTGAATGCTTTTTACTTTAAATCATTCTGGTGGGTGTGTAGAGGTACTTATTTTGGTTTTAATTTACACTTCTGAAATGACTGATGGTCTTGAGCATTTTTTTATTTGTATTCATATGTATTGTGGACATTCTCATTGGGAAATGACTGTTTAAACCTGCGTTCTTTCTCTTACTGAATTGTGGGAGTTGTTTTCATGTCTGAATACAGCCTTCTTGGAAGGTATATGTGTGAAATATCTTCTCCAAGTCTGTGGCTGGCCTTCTTCTCAGTTCTTGCTCTCAGGCTTGTAAAGAACAGTGCCTTGTTAAGTTGCGTCTTTTCTCAGGGATGCTTTCAACAGAATGCGTGTTTTGGTATTCAGAGATTCTTCAGTGTAATGAAGTTGAAATACTTGAATAGTTTTGATTCTTCCCAGTCAGAAAGTTTTTTGTCACATACAATAATCTGCAATCAATAGGGATCTGAGTTTTCTCTGTGTTCTAATGTAGAAGGCATTCCCTGTTGTTTTTTTAATAAGTGTATCCAATTGATGTAGAGCCATTTATTGAAATTGCCTTCCTATTTCTACTGCTCTGTAATTCCACTTTTGTCATGTATTTAATGCCTGCTTATATGCAGGTTTATTTCTAAATTTGCTCTTCTGATTCAGTACTCCCCTCACTTCTCCGACCTGTTTTAATAGGATAATTTTGTTACAAATCTTACTGTTAGCTAGGGTAAGTCGTCTCTTTTTTCTTCAAAATTGCCTTGGCTAGTCTTGATTTCCTAAAAACTTCAGAACTATCTTGTCTTATTTTTACAAGAAATCCTTTAAATTTTGACTGACATTTTACTGAATTTACGACTTGTATCTGGGAGAATTGATAATTGGTCCCCAAGATTCTTAATGGCAGTGGCATTATTTCTGTGAGTAGAATCTTGTCAGATCTAAGCAGCTCATTAATTGCTGTGCTACATCCTTATTACAGATAAGGCTAGCACACCTTTCAGAAAGATAGCTACAAATTTATGGCCTTAATGTTGAGTATTTACTGATACATGAAATATTCCCTGTTCTAGAGCATTCTCTAGACTGAGGAACAACTCTAGGACTGGAGAACTCTAAGAACTCTAGGACTGGGCAAACAACTCACTGCTGAACAACTGTCTACAGGAGAATGTTGGATCCCACCAAAAAAAAATACACCTCACATCCAAGGTCAAAGAAGAAGCCCAAGCAATGTGGTAGGAGGGGCGAAATCATGGTTAGAATCAAACCCCATACCCGCCAGAGATGCTCGGAGGACTCAAACAAAACCTTCTGCGACTTCACAGAGACTGAGCCAGACCTGCCTTTGAGTATTTGAGTGTCTCCTGTGGAGGTATGGGTTGCAGTGGCCTGCTACAGGGACAGGGGCTCTGGGTGCAGAAGACCTGGGTATGGCATAAGCCCTCTTGGAGGAGGTTGCAATTAACCCCACGTACAGCCGCCAGAACTTACACAGGACTGGGGAAGCAGATTCTTGGAGGGTACACACAAAGCCTTGTGCATGCCAGGACCCAAAGGAAAGGAGCAGTGACCCAGAAGAGACTGACTCAGACTTGCTCATGGGTGTGCAGGAGTCTCCAGCAGAGGCGTAGGTTGGCAGCGGCCTGCTGCAGGGCTGGGGGCACTGAGTGTAGCAGTGTGTGCGTGGCATTATCTTCATCACCTCCACCATAGTTTGGCCTCAGGTCAAACAACAGGGAGGGTACACAGCCCCGCCCACCAACAGAAAATCGGATTAGGATTTACTGAATATGGCCCCACCCATCAGAACAAGACCCAGTTTCTCCCTCAGTCAGTCTCTCCCATCAGGAAGCTTCCATAATCCTCTTATCCTTCTCCATCAGCAGGCAGACAGAATGAAAACCACAATCACAGAAAACTAGTCAAATTGATCACATGGATCACAGGCTTGTGTAATTCAATGAAACCATGAGCCATGCCCTGTAGGGCCACCCGAGACAGACAGGTCATGGTGGAGAGTTCTAACAAAATGGTCCACTGGAGAAGGGAATGGCAAACCACTTCAGTATTCTTGCCTTGAGAACCCCGTGAATAGTATGAAAAAGCAAAAATATAGGACACTGAAAGATGAACTCCCCAGGTTGGTAGGTGCCCAATATGCTACTGGAGAACAGTGAAGAAATACCCAGAAATAATGAAGAGATGGAGCCAAAGCAAAAACAACACACAGTTGTGGATGTGACTGGTGATGGAAGTGAAGTCCAATGCTGTAAAGAACAATATTGCATAGGAACCTGGAATGTTAGGTCCATGAATGAAGGTAAATCAGAAGTGGTCTAACAGGAAATGGCAAGAGTGAACATCGGCATTTTAGGAATCAGTGAAATAAAATGGACTGGAATGGGTGAATTTAACTCTGATGACCATTATATCTACTCCTGTGGGCAGGAATCCCTTAGAAGAAATGTAGTAGCCCTCAGAGTCAACAAAAGAGTATGAAATGCAGTACTTGGATGCAATCTCAAAAACAACAGAAGATCTCTGTTGATTTCTAAGGCAAACAATTCAATATCACAGTAATCCAAGTCTATGCCTCAACAAGTAATGCTGAAGAAGCTGAAGTTGAATGGTTCTATGAAGACCTACAAGGCATTCTAGTACTAACACCAAAAAAAAAAAAAAGATGTCCTTTTCATTATAGGGGACTGGAATGCTAAAATAGGAAGTCAAGAGATGCCTGGATTTGGCCTTGGAGTACAGAATGAAGCCAGGCAATGGCTAACAGAGTTTTGCCGAGAGAACGCACTGGTCATAGCAAACACCCTCTTCCAACAATACAAGATAGGACTACATATGAACGTCACCAGATGGTCAATACTGAAATCAGATTGATTATGTTATTTGCAGCCAAAGATGGAGAAGCTCTATACAGTCAGCAAAAACAAGACTGGGAGCTGACTGTGGCTCAGATCATGAACTCTTTATTGCAAAATTCAGACTTAAATTGAAGAAAGTAGGGAAAACCACTACACCATTCAGGTATTACCTAAATCAAATCCCTTACGATTATACAGTAGAAATGGCAAATAGGTTCAAGGGATTAGATCTGATAGACAAGTGCCTGAAGAGCTATGGACAGAGGTTCATGACATTGTAAATAATGCAGTAGTCAAGACCATCCCCAAATAAAGAAATGCAAAAAGGCAAAATGGTTGTCTTAGGAGGTCTTACAAATAGCTGAGAAAAGAAAAGAAGCAAAAGGCAAAGGAGAAAAGGAAAGATATACCCATCTGAATGCAGAGTTCCAAGGAACACCAAGGAGAGGTAAGAAAGCCTTCCTCAGTGATCAGTGCAAAGAAATAGAGGAAAACAACAGAATGGGAAAGACTAGAGTTCTCTTCAAGAAAATTGGAGATACCAAGGGAACATTTCATGCAAAGATGGGCACAATAAAGAAAAGAAATGGTATGGATCTAACAGAAGCAGTAGATATTAAGAAGAGGTGGCAAGAATACACAGAAGAACTGTACAGAAAAGAACTTCATGACCCAGATGACCACGATGGTGTGATCACTCACCTAGAGCCAGACATCCTAGAATGCGAAGTCAAATGGACCTTAGGAAGTATCACTACCAACAAAGCTAGTGGAGGTATGGAATTCCAGTTGAGCTATTTCAAATCCTAAAAGATGATGCTGTGAAAGTGTTGCATTCAATATGCCAGCAAGTTTGAAAAACTCAGCAGTGGCCACAGAACTAGAAAAGGTCAGTTTTCATTCCAATCACAGAGAAAGGCAATGCTCAAATTATTGCACAAATGCACTCATCTCACATGCTAGCAAAGTAATTCCTAATTCAAAATCCTCCAACCAGGTTTCACTGGTACATGACCCGTGAACTTCCAGATGTTCAAGCTGGATTTAGAAAAGGCAGAGGAACCAGAGATCAAATTGTCAACATCCATTGGATCATCAAAAAAGCAAGAGTTCCAGAAAAACATCTATTCCTGCTTTATTGACTATGCCAAAGCCTTTGATTGTGTGGACCACAACAAACTGTGGAAAATTCTTCAAGAGATGGGAATACCAGACCACCTGACCTGCCTCCTGAGAAACCTGTATGCAGGTCAGGAAGCAACAGTTAGAACTGAACGTGGAACAACAGACTGGTTCCAAATCGGGAAAGGAGTACGTCAAGGCTGTATATTGTCACCATTCTTATTTAACTTATATGCAGAGTACATCATGCAAAATTCCAGACTGGATGATGAACAAGCTGGAATCAAGATTGCTGGGTGAAATATCAATAACCTCAGATATGCAGATGACACCACCCTATGGCAGAAAGCAAAGAAGAACTAAAGAGCCTCTTCATGAAAGTGAAAGAGTAAGTGAAAAAATTGGCTTAAAACTCAACATTCAGAAATCTAAGGTCGTGGCATCCAGTCCTGTCACTTCATGGCAAATAGATGGGGGAAAATGGGAACAGAGACTATTTTGGGGGCTCCAAAATCACTGCAGATGGTGACTGTAGCCATGAAATTAAAAGACACTTGCTCCTTGGAAGAAAAGCTATGACCCACCTAAGACATTACTTTGCCAACAAAGGCTCATCCAGTCAAAGCTCTGGTTTTTCCTGTAGTCATGTATGGTTGTGAGATTTGGACTATAAGAAAGCTGAGCACTGCAGAATTGACGCTTTTGAACTGTGGTGTTGGAGAAGACTCTTGAGGGTCCCTTGGACTGCAAGGAGATCCAACCAGTCCATTCTAAAGGAGATCAGTCCTGGGTGTTCATTGGAAGGACTGATGCTAAAGCTGAAACTCCAATACTTTGCCTACCTGATGTGAAGAACTGACTCACTGGAAAAGACTCTGATGCTGGGAAAGATTGAACATGAGAGGAGAAGGGGAAGACAGAGGATGAGATGGTTTGATGGCATCACTGACTCGATGGATAAGAGTTTAATAAGTTCTGGGAGTTGATGATGGACAGGGAAGACTGTTGTGTGGCAGCCCATGGGGTCACAAACAGTTGGACTTGAGTGACTGAACTGAGCTGAACAGAGCCATACTCAGTATCGTTAGGCATATTATTATCTGGTGGAAGTGATGGGAACAGGTATGCCTCAGTGTCTCTACAAATTATCTAGTGTCTCAGAAATTCAATTTCATTACATATATATTGACTACAGTTTGGTGTATGTAAGAGAGTGGAGACTTGATTGAAATAAATATTGGGGATATGATGAGCTATATGAATTGGCAAAATTTCCAGATAATATGAAAAAAAAAGTTATGTTTGTATCGTGGAATCAGATTAAGTAAAAATATGTGATCCAAAATTTTAAAATAGAAAAGAAATAATACAGTCTTCTAATCAGATCAGATCAGTCGCTCAGTCGTGTCCGACTCTTTGCAACCCCATGAATCGCAGCAAGCCAGGCCTCCCTGTCCATCACCAACTCCCGGAGTTCGCTGAGACTCACGTCCATCGAGTCAGTGATGCCATCCAGCCATCTCATCCTCTGTCGTCCCCTTCTCCTGCCCCCAATCCCTCCCAGCATCAGAGTCTTTTCCAATGAGTCAACTCTTCGCATGAGGTGGCCAAAGTACTGGAGTTTCAGCTGTAGCATCAGTCCTTCCAAAGAAATCCCAGGGCTGATCTTCTTCAGAATGGACTGGGTGGATCTCCTTGCAGTCCAAGGGACTCTCAAGAGTCTTCTCCAACACCACAGTTCAAAATCATCAATTCTTTGGCGCTCAGCCTTCTTCACAGTCCAACTCTCACATCCATACATGACCACAGGAAAAACCATAGCCTTGACTAGACAAACCTTTGTTGGCAAAGTAATGTCTCTGCTTTTGAATATGCTATCTAGGTTGGTCATAACTTTCCTTCCAAGGAGTAAGCGTCTTCTAATTTCATGGCTGCAGTCACCACCTGTAGTGATTTTGGAGCCCAGAAAAAAAAGTCTGACACTATTTCCACTGTTTCCCCATCTATTTCCCATGAAGTGGTGGGACCGGATGCCATGATCTTCGTTTTCTGAATGTTGAGCTTTAAGCCAACTTTTTCACTCTCCACTTTCACTTTCATCAAGAGGCTTTTTAGTTCCTCTTCACTTTCTGCCATAAGGGTGGTGTCATCTGCGTATCTGAGGTTGTTGATATTTCTCCCGGCAATCTTGATTCCAGCTTGTGTTTCTTCCAGTCCAGCGTTTCTCATGATGTACTCTGCATATAAGTTAAATAAACAGAGTAACAATATACAGCCTTGAAATACTCCTTTTCCTATTTGGAACCAGTCTGTTGTTCCATGTCCAGTTCTAACTGTTGCTTCCTGACCTGCATACAAATTTCTCAAGAGGCAGATCAGGTGGTCTCGTATTCCCATCTCTTTTAGAATTCTCCACAGTTTATTGTGACCCACACAGTCAAAGGCTTTGTCATAGTCAATTAAAGCAGAAACAGATGTTTTTCTCTTGCTTTTTCTAAAGTTAAGGATGTAACTTTAGAGACTGACTAAAAGTGAGTGACTCTAAAACCAGGAAAATTTCATTTTTCTCTGTATCCTGAAGGTTGTATGAAAAGTCACAGTTGCCTTCATCCACTGAAGGAAGAATTTCCCCCCAAACACAGGATGCTGTGCTGCTTTTTAATATGTAGTTATACCTGATTACCAGGAAAACTTCATTTTTCTCTGTATCCTGAAGGTTGTATGAAAAGTCACAGTTGCCTTCATCCACTGAAGGAAGAATTTCCCCCCAAACACAGGATGCTGTGCTGCTTTTTAATATGTAGTTATACCTGATTACCAACTAGTTGATGTTGCTGTTTTATATGCATAATGGCTCCATTTGTAGCAAGCACCATTCAGAGCCAATGAGATCTATGAACAGGTTGGAGGTGCGTTTCGGGTTCAAGGATGCCGTGAGGAACTTTTGGGGAAAACTCCTCATGACTCATCCAACTCCTCAGACCTCACATCACGGTGGGTTTTGGGTATAACAAATGTGTAGGCTCTGTCGATCATTTTCATTCTAGTCCTTGTGTTGATTCTTCTCTGACTCAAATATCAGTTACTGTTCTCCTTCTTCAGAGTATCTGCTGACCACTCTGGAATCTTCAGTGTCCTTACTGAATGTTTCCTCCATCTCTTTGCACTGAGGGCAAAATATATGCGGCTGATTTTGCCACTCTTCACTGCACTCATTATTAGGGTTTAACGTGAGTTTTTCGTGCTGCCCAAAACACTTCCAGACCACCACTTTTCCATATTCCTCAGAGTTCACGTTGAGTATGCCTCCTTGACACTTGTTCTCATTCACTGCAGATTTTATCTCTTGGATCATACTCTTTCTATATATTCCGTGTTTTGCCATCAAGCTACATGTATTGCACAACTCACGTAATATTAGTCTTTGAGTTCTTTTGCCTCCTAAACTCTAATGATCTTGCAAATGTTTTATTTCTCCCATTGACTTGACTGCTATATTTTCTCCCAAATCATCAGCTATTTCTGGTCTTCAATTCTTTCTTTAGCAAGCTTATGCTTTGCTAAATTACTTCAGTCAGTATTTTCACACTTTTTCACCTGATTATTCTAAAAACTGGACTGAAACACCTTCATACCTGGATTAATCTTTAGTTCCCACTACTCTCATCATCCCTACTTCTGCTTTACCTCAGAGTGATGCTGGAGAAAATTTCAGTGTTACAGATTGATGTCATGGCACATTACAATTACAATTTGATGACAGTACCCAGCATCAAACACATTGTCACACTATTCAGGCAAATATCCGTATTTCTCTAATTCATTTGTTCTTCCTTTATCCAAAATAGCTTTGTTCAGCCTTTTTCATACCTTAAAGATTTTCAATACCACCATCAGATACTTCACTCTTTGCTGATATCCCTGCTTTCTATTTATGTAGATTTTTTTTAAAAAAGCTATCAAACATGAACTTCTGTAGTTCTTCTTTTACTTAAGATGTAAAAAGCTGCAGGAGAGCATCTCTCACACCCTAACAATGAAAGAAAGCAGGATAATCTGTAAAATTAGAACTTACTGTTGAGCACATCATACAGCAAATTTCACAAAATAACTAGCTAAACTGAGAAAATTGCAAGGATGAGAAGCTCATTCAGGAGAAGTTAGAAACTGTGAACTGTTTAACATTTGACAGACCATGGGAGGAAGAGACAGCCACTATTAAAGCAGGTAAGGGGTAAAAATCTTCATTTTTCATAAATTCTAAAAGAATGGAGCAGAATATGTGTCTGAAGAGAACAAATACTTCTGTCAGAAACTACACATGCAAGAAGACTGCAAAAACATCTGTAAAGTACTGTGAGAAAAATATATATGGCTTAGAATTGTTTATTTACCTACTGAAAAAGGCTTTCAAAAATGAAATGAAATTTTTCTGACAAGCAAAAATGAGGAAAATTCATTGCCAGCAGACCTGAACCACAAGAGCCACTTCAGACATAATGAGCGTGTATAAAATGAACATTTGGTTCAATACAAAGAAATAAAAATCACAAGAAATAGAAAAGTTGAAGATGAATATGAAAAGATAATTGGCTGCTTATAGGAAAAATAAGGGACTTCCCAGGTGACACAGTGATAAAGAATCCACCTGCCGGTGCAGGAGACACAGGAGACATGGTTTCAGTCCACCCAAGGTCAGGAAGATCCCCCGGAGGAGGAAATGTCAACCCACTCCAATATTCTTGCCTGGAAAATTCCGTGGACAAAGGAGCCTCACAGCCTACAATTCATGGAGTTGTAGAGTCGGACACAACTGAGCGACTGAGCACACACTCAGGAGAAATAACAACAAGGTTTTGGAACATATATAGAGATAAAATATGTGGCAAATGGAGCACAAAGAATGGGATTATGGTAGTTGAAGTGCAATGCTGGAAGATTCTTATACAATACAATGGAATGGTATGATATCATGTGAGGATAGATTGTGAAGAGCCAAAGATGCATACTGTAAACACCAGGCAGTGACTGAAAATATTTTTGAAAGAAGTAAAACTAAAAAGCAAATAGGTAAAATCGAGAATAAAATATGGTCCGTCCCAAAGAAGAAGATAAAAGTGGAAAATAGAAACAACACAGGCAGTAGGAAGAAACCAGTAAGGTGGCAGGTTTAAAAATCCAGTAATGTCAACAATTGCATTGAGTATTAATAGTCTAAACATAACAATAGCATGTTAGTAATTGTTTGAGTTCATAAAAAAAAGAAGACCAAAGTATGAGAAACTGATTTTAATATGTTTAAAAGCTATTAGAAAAGCCCCTGATGCTGGGAAAGATTGAAAGCAGGAGGAGAAGGGGACGATAGAGGATGAGATGGTGGGATGGCATCACTGACTCAACGGACATGAGTTTGAGCAAGCTTCAGTAGATGGTGAAGGACAGGGAAGCCTGGCGTGTTGCAGTCCATGGGGTTGCAAAGAGTTGGACATGAAGAATGACTGAATAACAACAAAATAGGTAAAAGCTAAAAAATGGAAAAATAAATAATGCAAACTTTAATTATAAGGGAGTTGTAATGGTTATATTTATACATATACAAATGTAGACTGCAGATTAAATATGCTTTTCAAGAAGAATGATGGACATTATGAGAAAGGAGCCAATTCATAAAGAAGATTTAATAATTTAATACATATGCACAAAATAAAAGGGCTTCAAAAATGCTTACTAAAAGAACCTGGGATAGAAAGTAGCTTTGATTCTTTGAAATATAAGATACAAACTGCCAAAACTTACTTTTGTTGTAATAGATGAATCATCTTAAAACTATTGAAATAATTCTTAGTTCAAAAACCTTCCCACATGAAAAACTCTAGGTCTAGACTTTTCTGGTAAGGAAGACAAGATAAATGACCAGTGTAGCTGGTTATTTATTATCTGCTTGTTTGTAATTTAATTGTGCTCATCTCTGTGTTAGGCGCTATACTTGATTTTGGTGAAGCAAAAGTGAGTGTAAAACATTCTGCATCTTTTTCAATTATGAAAGCATAGGAAAAGGGAGAAATGAGAATTGGTGCCAGTCTGTAACCTTTTGCTAAGAAGTCTAAAACTAGTTTAACCTAGAATATGCTGCTGATTTAATTAGCTGATTTTACTCGTCTACCTGTGTGTTCCTATCATCTTTTTCTTTTGATTTATTTTCTTAACAATTGAATTGTCACTTGATTTTCTAAGTAATAAAAAAATACATTGTATTTCATTTTGAGCCATTGCAAAACCACTTTTCTATATAAAATTTTTCATGAGCAATTTTCTGCTAATACTGCACTGATCTCACGTGCTAGCAAAGTAATGCTCAAAATTCTCCAAGCCAGGCTTCAACAGTACCTGAACTGTGAACTTCCACATGTTCAAGATGGATTTAGAAAAGGCAGAGGAACCAGAGATCAAATTGCCAACATCCGTTGCATCATCGAAAAAGCAAGAGAGCTCCAGAAACACATCTACTTCTGCTTTATTGACTATGCCAAAGCCTTTGACTGTGTGGATCACAGCAAACTATGGAAAATTCTAAAAGAGATGGGAATATCAGACCACCCTACCTGCCTCCTGAGAAATCTGTATGCAGGTCAAGAAGCAACAGACTGGTTCCAGATCAGGAAAGGAGTATGTCAAGGCTGCATATTGTCACCCTGCTTATTTAACTTATATGCAGAAGACATCATGTGAAATGCTGCAGTCCATGGGATCGCAAAGTGTCAGACACGACAGAGTGACTGAACTGAACTATGTGCTTCACAGTTGTGTCCATGTGTGTTATAGTTTCAGAAAACCTAAATAATCGATTTTGGTTTTTATGAGTCTTTTCACCACAAATTATGAACCTTCCAATCATGAAAACTATTATGTCATTAAACCATTACATGTTTGAAATATATTCATGTTATAAAAAATGACAGATAATTGTTTGGAAACCTGTTAATAAAACTTGAAAGTACATACTTGAAAACAATAATGATTCAAAACCCTTAGGTGTATAGCACTAAACTGCTTTGAATTCTGTTATTTTCACGTATCAATTTTAAAAGCAGTTTTCAATGTTTAATCAGTACATAATTTGATTAGAAGGTGGTTTAAGGTCTTTCTTCTCTGCACATCACATATATTCTTTATCACAAAAAATAGTCTTATTCAACTATTTTACTGATTTTTTAACTATCCTGAGGAAGCATGGTTTAGAAGGAAATCACTGCACAGGAGTCTGAACACAAGGTTTCTAGTCCAACATCATGACTTACTTCCTCAGGGCCAGGAATTTTTATTTCTGTGTTTTATAGAAATATATTTTCCCATAGCATACATAATGAATAATAGTAACTCCTAATCTTGAATATTACTTTGTATTTTTAAATGCATCTTATCATATTGCATGAGGCAGTTCCATGCTTACTAAGTATTAGGAAGACAATAACAATATTACCAATCCATAGAGGAGCCCAAACTGGAGGTTATCAGGTTCATGGCCAGGGTATGGTCTGGGACTTCAATAAATGCGTCTCAGTATGATTCTTTCTACTGAACACAGGAAGCAATAAGTATCTATTGAGAAAATGAGCAGTTTACAAAGTGAACTGTAACATGTAAATGAGAGAAACATTTTCTGAGCGGTGCTACAGGCTCCAAGGTAATAGCCCATACTCCCAGCTGGGGTTTCCAAAACCATGAATTGCTCACTACTATACTGACAAATTTGGAGAAGGCAATGGCACCCCACTCCATTACTCTTGCCTGGAAAATCCCATGGACGGAGGAGCCTAGTAGGCTGCAGTCCATCAGGTCGCTAAGAGTCGGGCACAACTGAGCGACTTCACTTTCACTTTTCACTTTCATGCATTGGAGAAGGAAATGGCAACCCACTCCAGTGTTCTTGCCTGGAGAATCCCAGGGACGGGGGAGCCTGGTGGGCTGCCGTCTACGGGGTCGCACAGAGTCAGACACGACTGAAGTGACTTAGCAGCAGCAGCATGCTGATAAATTAAAAGATGCTTACTCCTTGGAAGGACAGTTATGACCACCCTAGATAGCATATTGAAAAGCAGAGACATTACTTTGCCAACAAAGGATCGTCTAGACAAGGCTTTGGTTTTTCCAGTGGTCATGTATGGATGTGAGGGTTGGACTGTGAAGAAAGCTGAGAGCTGAAGAATTGATGCTTTTGAACTGTGGTGTTGGAGAAGACTCTTGAGAGTCCCTTGGACTGCAAGGAGATCCAACCAGTCCATTCTGAAGAAGATCAGCCCTGGGATTTCTTTGGAAGGAATGATGCTAAAGCTGAAACTCCAATACTTTGGCCACCTATGCGAAGAGTTGACTCATTAGAAAAGACTCTGATGCTGGGAGGGATTGGGGGCAGGAGGAGAAGGGGACAGCAGAGGATGAGATGACTGGATGGCATCACTGATTCGATGGACGTGACTGGATGGCATCACTGATTCGATGGACGTGAGTCTGAGTGAACTCTGGGAGTTGGTGATGGACAGGGAGGCCTGGCGTGCTGCAATTCATGGGGTTGCAAATTGTTGGACATGACTGAGCGACTGAACTGAACTGAACTGAATGCTGATAAATTCCCTCCCATCATTAGGCTTAAACTTCCAGAGGTCAAGTAGATGTAAATGATCCCATGTTTCTGGTTTCTTTGTCCAACTGAACCAGTTACCCTTTCCTCCATTGTTGCTGTTCGGTTGCTAACTTGTGTCCACCTCTTTGCAACCCCACAGACTGCAGCATGCCAGGCTGCCCTGTTCTTCACTATCTGGTGGAGTTTGCTCAGACTCATGTATATTGAGTTGGTAATGCCATCTAACCATCTCATCCTTTGCTGCATGCTTCTCCTTTTGCCTCCAGCCTTCCCAGCATCAGGGTCTTTTCCAATGAGTTTGTTCTTCACATTGGACTAAAGTATAGGAACTTCAGCTTCAGCATGAGTCCCCCCAATGAATATTCAGGCTTGATTTCCTTTCAGATCACTGGTGTGATCTCCTTGCAGTCAAGGGACTCTCAGGAATCTTCTCCGGCATCACAGTTCAAAAGCATCAATTCTTCAGTGCTCTCCTTCTTTATGGTTCAACTGTCACATCCATACATGACTACTGGAAAAACCATAGCTTTGATTATACAGACCTTTGTCAGCAAAGTTATGTCTTTCCTTTTTAATAATATCTCTAGCTTTGTCATAGCTTTCCTTCCAAGGAGCGAGTGTCTTTTAATTTCTTGGCTATAGTCCCTGTCCTAAATGATTTTGGAGCCCAAGAAAATAAAATCTGTCACTGCTTCCACTTTTCCCCCATCTATTTGCCTTAAAGTGATGGAACCAGATGCCATGATCTTAGTTGGTTGAGTGTTGAGTTTTAAGCCAGCTTTTTCACTCTTCTCTTTCACTTTCATCAAGAAGCTCTTTAGTTCCTCTTTGCTTTCTGCCATTAGAGTAGTATCATCTGCATATCTGAGGTTATTGATATTTCTCCCAGCAATCTTGATTCCAGATTGTGCTTCATCCAGCCTGGCATTTCACATGATGGACTCTGCATATAAGTTAAATAAGCAAGGTGACTATACACAGCCTTGTCATACGCCTTCCCCAGTTGTGAACCACTAAGTTGTTCCATGTCCAATTCTAACTGTTGCTTCTTGACCCATATACAGGTTTCTCAAGAGACAGGTGAGGTGGTCTGGTATTAAGAATTTTCCATCTCTTTTAGAATTTTCCAGTTTGTTGTGATCCATACAGTCAAAGGCTTTAGTGTAGTCACTGAAGCAGAAATAGATGTTTTTCTGGAATTCTCTTGTTTTTTCGATGATCCAACAAATGTTGGCAATTTGATCTCTGGCTCCTCTGCCTTTTCTAAACTCAGCTTGTGCATTGTTGAGTTGTGCAAGCCCCTTTACCATGACAAGGCTGGAATCCACGAAGGGGACACTTTCCTCCTAGGAATTTGGAATTGGGTCTCAAGAGGCTCTATCATTAGAATAAGTGTGCAGATATGGAAATAAGCTGAATCACATACAAGGTAAATTAATAGAATTAAGACTCATTAACTTTTACTGCAGATGTCCCAGGTGGCATCTGATTTCGTACCACCCTGGATACTTTTATTTATTTTTATTTAAATAACTGTGATATAATTGGCAAATAAAATTGTAAGGTATTTAAAGTATACAATGTGATGATTTGATATATGTATATATTGTGGAAGTATTCCCCCACTTATTTAAATAATACATCTACTCTCTCACCAAATTTTAATTATACAATACAGTGTTATGAATTATAGTTACCATGTTATATATTTGATCCTCAGACCTTATAACCAGCCATTAGTATCTTTTTACTAACATTTCCCTACTTGCTCCACCCCTGAGCTCCCTGGCAACCAGTTTTCTATTCTCCATTTCTATTATTTCAAAAGTTTTTAAGATGCTACATATTAGTGAAACCATACAGTGTTTTATTTTTCTGCCTTACTTATTTCACTTAGTGTAATGCCCTCAAGGTCCATCCATATTGTTCCAAGTTCCAAGATTTCCTTATTCTCTAAGGCGGAACAATATTCCACAGTGTGTGTGTTTGTGTGTATACACACATTATATTTATTTATTCGTCTGTCTATAGACACTTAAGTTGTCTGAGTATCTTTAAATATTCATTGAATTACATGTTATTTGTAGCTTTATGATAATGTCTCTCTTCTCAGTCCTCTCAATCTGCCCACACATTTTGAGAAAGACTGAATGGTTTCTTGTTCCTTGCCACCATAAAATTCTTGTACATTCAGTTCATTTCAGTTCAGTTCAATCACTCAGTTGTGTCCAACTCTTTGCGACCCCATGAATCACAGCACTCAATGCCTCCCTGTCCATCACCAACTCCCGGAGTTCACTCAAACTCATGTCCATCGAGTCGGTGATGCCATCCAGCTATCTCATCCTCTGTTGTCCCCTTCTCCTCCTGCCCCCAATCCCTCCCAGCATCAGAGTTTTTTCCAGTGAGTTAACTCTTCGCATGAGGTGGCCAAACTACTGGAGTTTCAGCTTTAGCATCATTCTTTCCAAAGAACACCCAGGGCTGATCTCCTTTAGAATGGATTGGTTGGATCTCCTTGCAGTCCAAGGGACTCTCAAGAGTCTTCTCTAACACCACAGTTCAAAAGCATCAATTCTTCGGCGCTCAGCTTTCTTCACAGTCCAACTCTCACATCCATACATGACCACAGGAAAAACCATAGCCTTAACTAGACGGACCTTTGTTGGCAAAGTAATGTCTCTGCTTTTCAATGTGCTATCTAGGTTGGTCATAACTTTCCTTCCAAGGAGTAAGCGTCTTTTAATTTCATGGCTGCAGTCACCATCTGCAGTGATTTTGGAGCCTAAAAAAATGAAGTCTGACCCTGTTTCCACTGTTTCCCCATCTATTTGCCATGAAGTGATGGGATCAGATGTCATGATCTTTGTTTTCTGAATGTTGAGCTTTAAGCCAACTTTTTCACTCTCCTCTTTCACTTTCATCAAGAGGCTTTTGAGTTACTGTTCACTTTCTGCCATAAGGGTGGTGTCATCTTTTATTATTTCTCAGATAAAGAAATTAAAGAGGTCAAACCTTGTCGAAAGTGCCACAACTACGAAGAGGCACAGTCTAAATACAAAAGAACAGGAGTGATTATTTTTCAAAAAGAAGAAGCATTGCTAAAAATGGTACTCATTGATAATAACAGATTCTTTCCAATTTAACTTCTATAAAAGTGGGGAGGGGAAAATCAATCAACTTTACCTCAGAAAATGTGTATCAACTGAAGTTTAGTAGACAAGATGGTAGTAGTGTTAGTCGCTCAGTCGTGTCCAAGTCTCTGCGACCCCATGGACTGTAGCCCACCAGCCTCCTCTGTCCATGGGATTCTCCAGGCAGGAATACCAGAGTGGGTTGCTGTGCTCTCCTCCAGGGGATCTTCCCAACCTAGGGATTAAACTCAGGCCTCCTGCATTCCAGGCAAATTCTTTAACATTTGAGTTACCCAGGGAGAAGGCAAGGTACTTGAGTACAGCTTCCTTCCTCGAGACAGGGCAGCTGTAGTTGCCACCACTGGTCTTCTCTGTATCTTCCCAAGTCTCTCATCCCCAGAGAGCAGGCATTAGCTGGATGAGCACTTTCTTACCTTAAGGTGTCAGACTGCTGTGTCCGATGATAGAGGTGAGAAACCTAAGCTAGTAATATTTTGAAGCAAGAGAACATCCATAGGATTTCTTTTAATCGCCTTTGGAAGCCACTTCTAGTACAGATTTTCATAGCTCTGGTTTATCACTAATTTAATTATGCTTCTGGAATGGATTATGTGTTAATTTTAGAATTCCTTAGGCTTGGTTACAATTTTATGGCTACCTTAAGCCTTCCTCAAGGGCCTAATTTTCATAGAGCAATCAAGTGCAAGCATTAAGTAAGACCAGGGGTCATTCATTCTCCTCTCTTTTCTGCAAGCAGTACTTTTATAGAGCTTTCAGAAGCTGTGAGGAGGGAGTACCTGAAACCATTTCCTTTTACTGCTGAACTGCTGCTCCTATCAGACTGCTCATTAATTATGCCAATTACATTTTGAACAGTACTAGAAAGTGCGAAGGGTAAAATACGAATCAGTACATGATTTTAGTACTTGATTTTGTCCAGAATTTTATATTCCTTTAGGGTTATTTCTGCTCAAAAACAAAGTGTCTATAAAACTTCTATTATTATTTTTGCTTCTAAACTGCATGTATTGACTACCTCCAGAGCTCTACCATACAGAGCTTAATAAAGTCTTTTATGTTCAAGACATATACATGTATGCTTTGTAATAAGACAAGCCATATGTAAAATAAGAATCTCCTCTGTGAATGTTGTGCTTGATAAGAAGTAAAATGGATACCCATGCAACCACCCCCCAGCTTAAAAAAATTTTTTTCCCCCATAACCTGAAGCCCCCTGTGTCTCTACCAGGTAATAATCCTCTCACATGACCTAATGGTAATCTGTCCTTATCCTGAATTGTGTATTCATTTTTCCTTTTCTTTATAATTTATCCATTTTATGTATACTTCACACACCTGTGTTTGAATTGTATGCCAATAGAAGTGGCTCAGATGGTAAAGACTGCCTGCATTGCAGGAGGCCCGGTTTCAGTCCCTGGGTTGGGAAGATTCCCTGGTGAAGGGAATGGCTGCCCACTCCTAGTATTCTTGTTTGGAAAATTCCACAGAGGAGATTGGCAAGCTATATTCCATGGGGTTGCAAAGAGTCAGACATGATTGAGCGACTAACACTAACAAAATTACTGTATATTTTTAAAACCTTTTTTGCTCAAAAATACCTAAGATTTATCCATTTTGATTCATGCAATATGCTAGAGGCCCATTCTATATATCATTCACGCTATTCATTATTATTGTTGTAAAGCATATTGATTATATGGTCATGAGACTTTGTTTACTCCGTTCATAGATACTTAGGTTATTTGAAATGTGTTGCCCTTATAAACAATGTGGCTGAGAACATTCTCATATCAATCACTATTGCCACATATAAGAGTTTCTCTAGGGAAATTATCCCACGTCCCCATTTCCATGTAATAAAACACAAATATCCATTTATCATACTGGAAAAACAGTTAGATCCGCTCACAGGAGAGGGTGACTAGCCTAGGGGCTCTGGCTGCACTCAGCCCTGTTTTCCCCTCTAAGTG
Source organism: Bos mutus (assembly GCF_027580195.1). NCBI lineage: Eukaryota > Metazoa > Chordata > Mammalia > Artiodactyla > Bovidae > Bos > Bos mutus. Next base: position 27,185,790 of record NC_091643.1, read on the forward strand.
GAGCTCTCAGGCACATCCATAACCCATTCATGGTATCATATGCCCAGATGATGTCCAGGAATGAATTGTGCCATCTTCAGGAATAAACATCCTTATTTTTCTGAATAATGCCAAATGGTTTTGAAAAAAAAAAAAAGATGTATCAGTGCAGCAGGAAAAGACTGTTAATTGAAATTGAAAATAACTTAATTGAAAATAACTTAAATATTAAGTTAATAAATGAGTATTTTAAAAATTATAGGCAGAGAAAAGAGGAGGGCAGAGCACCCTGGGACTAGGAGCCTCTGAGAATTGTCTGGACCAGAAGGGAAGGGTCAGGAGAATGAGCTGTTGTAAAAACCGAGAGACTGCAGCTACAGGAGAGTAGCAGTGGCCTTACTCAGACACAGCCTGACACTGGGGCCTCTAAGGAAGGAAGCCAGGGAAATCAAAACTCCACATCTGATCTGCTGGTCTCTCCCATTGACCAAACCCCCCTAGAAGCAAAAAGCAAGAAGCACGCTCAATGTAGAAATTAAAATCACCCTTTTGGCCTTCAGAGAAGGATGGAGTAAAAGTGGAGAATGGATACAGAGTGTCAAATGAAAAATCACAGTAATAGTAATTTACACTCCTGTTAGACATGTGTATTCCAATGATTCCTACCCTTGCTAGCAATTTTTATTATGCAGCAATTATATGTGATATCTATTGTGTAGATATTATGTCTCCATTTATTTAGATATTTTAAAGTCTTTCAGCTAACTTTTCTCCATAGAGATTTAGTGCATCTTTTGCTAATTTAATCTTTGGGATAGCAATTAATCAAGAACTCAAATTATTACTTTAAAATGGTTGTTTTAACTAGTATTATTTTTAATAATGACAAATTATTATACATGTTTTCTTATTTTTATTGGACATTACTTATAATGTTCTCTTCATTTTTTGTTCATTTTTCTATTGGGCTTATTATCTTTTTACCTTTTGGTGCATTCATTAAATACATCAGATTTTTACTGCAAGTGCAACAAATGTGTTTTTACTATAAATGCACAAATATTTTCTCTGAGTCTGTGAGGCTTATGAACAGAAATTCTTAATTTTACAATGATTTAATGATCAAGTTCTCCTTCTTATATTTATTTTTCAGTGTGTGTTTTAAGAAATGTTTTTTTTTTTTTTTTTAATAATTTTATTTTTAACTTTACAATATTGTATTGGTTTTGCTGTATATCAAAATGAATCCACCACAGGTATACACTGAAGTCATACGTTTATTCTTTAATATTCTTCCTAAATTATCAAAATTTAAGTTTTTAATCCATCTGGAATTTTTTTTGTGTGTATGGTATGAGGAAGGGATCTGATTTTACCTTTTTCTATATGATTTTTTTCCCAGATGCATTTATTGAACCATTAATCTATATGACAAATGCTAATAATTTCAAATTTTAAATTTGAATTTAAATTTTAAATTTTCAAATTTCAAACCCCCAAAAAAGTATTGGACTGCTTCAGGGCACTGTAGCAAATTTATTCCATTAATTTATTGTGCTCATGTTGAACTATTAGAAAAACATCTTAATTAATAAAAATTTTAAACAACTATTGAACTTTGGTCAGGTAATCCATCTTCTTTAATCTTTCCTATGAATTATCTAGATTGATGTGATCAAATAGATCTTTCTATGATGCTGGAGCTGTTCTGTATCTGCACTGTGCAATCCACTGACCTTTAGCTATACATGAGTCATGAGCACTTGAAATGTGTCTCATGTGAGTGAGTAACCGAACTTTTGTCATAGTCGTCAGCTACCTCATTGGACAGCCCATATCCATGATCCCTAGCATGTTTTGTCTTTCATATAAATATCTTATAAATTTCCATCAAATATCCTGTTGCAAGGCTGCTTCAGATAGCATTGTATCAAGTGTTCAAAATAATTGTAACTAAGATCATTAATATGGAAATTTCTATTCATAAATTTGGAATATGTCTCAATTTACAGAGATATTATAAAGTCTTTTAACAAAACATTATAACATTTTCCATGAGAGTATTTTTAACTTTTGTCCATGTATCCCTGTCATTTTTTTTGTTGTTGCTAATGGAAATAGCATATTTTATGTTACATTTTTTAATTTATTTAGTGCTGGTATATAGAAATATATTTTTATGTCTTGCAGATTGATAAACTATTATTTCTGATAATTCATGGGATTATATTTGCATAATTTGAAGATGTGCAAATATTTTTTTCTTTTCTAATTGAAAAAATACTTCCCTTGTCTCATTGTACTGACCAAAATGTTGAAAGTGCTAAAAAGAATACTTTTGTAATGATCAGGATTTTAAACAGAATTGATTTTGTTATTTCACCACTCAGCTTAGAGTTTTTATAAGCATCTTTTATTAAGTCAAACAAGTTAATTTCTTTTCCTGGTTTATTATAAGTTTTTATTATGAATGGGGTTGGATTTTATTATTGCTTTCTGTATGTCTATTGATATAACCATATAATTTACTTCCATTAAAGTAGTGTAGTGAATTATATTAATAGATTTCCTGGGACTAAATTACCTTTGCATTTCTGGATAAACACAATTTGCATTTTGCTAGATATGATTTTTTTAATGTTGTTTTGGACTTTTCATGTTGAGGGGTATAAATCTGTAATTTTCTTTCTTAGGTTACAATTTTCTGAGTTGTGTATCATAGTATACAAGAGGCATAAAATATTTCTCCTCTTTTCCTGTTTTCTGGAAAAGTCTGTATACTGTTTCAACCCCCTGGTCCATGAATGTTAAGCAGAAAATTTCCTTGGCCTAATACTTTCCTTTGTTAGGTGTCTAACATGTTACTAAATATTTTACTAGATATAAGATTGTTTGAATTATCTGTTTGTTAAGCTAATTTCAAAATTAAAAGTTATTTTTAAATTTGTTCTATAATTTATCTATTTCATATAATTCGAAGACTAATTGCCATGATGTTGTCCAAATATGCAGTTTTTATTCTACACTTCTGCACGTGTTGTTATATCTCTCTTTCCTTTCTTGATATTATTTGTTCCATTTCTCTTGCTCTCTCTTTCTCACCTGGGATCATTCTTGCCAAAGAAATTTGTCAGTGTTATTATTCTCATCAGTAAGCTAATTTTGGGCTTGGTTGATTGTCTAGATATGGTTTTATCTCAATCTTTCATTTTATTTATATTTTTTATTTTTAAAATTTTTATTATTTTCATTTCTTCTGCTCTCATGTGGACTTTTCTCCCTATTTGGCTTACTTTCTAATTTAGGCATTATTACTTCCCCATATTTACTCTTCTTTCTTTTCTAAAATAATGTTAATACTTTAAGTTACAAATTCCCCTTTAAATAGCGTCTTCTCTATATCCCATGTATTAAGCTTATAGAAGCATTAATAAATATCATTCAGCTCAAGTGATAATTTGGTATTTTTGGATTTCAAGCATTTTCTTCTTTCACCAATGAGCTTAATGTCACAGTTTTGTGTAATTTCCCAGTGTCTAGTTGTGGGGCTTTTTGTTACTTTTTTGATAGTTAGTTATGTTTATATATAATTTCAGTTTCACCAGAAAATATTTTCTTATGAGATTAACAATTTGATATTTACCAGTGTGTGAATTATGACCTCCTCCTTGGTTTTGCTCTCTAATATGTAAATGAAAGGAATGTATATTCTTCAAAATGGGAATGTAATTAATATTTCATATACTCCCATAGATGTTCCTCAAAAAATCAGTTTCTTTACTGACCCTTTTTTTTTGTACTTGGTCTTTAATGACTGTAAGTTGTTCATTAAAATCTCCTCCCTCTGGTGATGTTTCTTTTCCACTTTGAAATTATATCACTAGGTGCATGCAAGTTTAGAATTGCTACATATTTCTGATAATTAGAATATTTATTAATAGTTAAAAATCTTCCTTATCCCTAGTAATATTGAAACTCTATATTGTAGGGTAAATATAGTTACTCTATTACTAACATTGTATGATACAATCAGTGCTTGTCATTTTCTTGACTGATTATTCCTTATTTTCTCTGCCATCTTTTCAGCTCACTTTGCTTCTTCCTGACATCTATTGTTATAAGTTCCCTTTATAAATATTTTGGCCTTTGCTTAGAATGTATTTCATATTCCCCTCATATTGAGAGAGTTCAACCAGTTTTTAATATTAACTTGATTGCTAATTTATATCTAAGTGGCTGAAGAAATTGCTATTTTAATGGATTAACTTTTACTGCTGAGAAGTCAGCTATCTGCCTGGTAATCTGCTTTCTCTTTGATTTATTATAGAAACTTTCCTCTGATATTTTGCGTTTGATACCTTTACTACAATGCGTCTAAGTACTGACTTCTTTCTATTTATCTCTTTGGAGATTTTTAGATTTCTGGATCCAACAGTTGTGGTTTTTTGGGTTTTTTTTTCAATTTTCAAACATTCTAAGCTAATATCTCTTCAAATACATCCTCTAATTTTTAATTAGACTTTATTTATCTATTTCCTATGGCTATTTGTGCCTCATCCATGTTTCACATAATTATCTTCCTTTGCTGCATTCTGTTATTTTAGGTAACATACTCTCTCCCTCACTCATTTGTTATTTTTTTAACTGTGCTTAATCTACTGCTTAATTAGTCCCTAGAATTTCTTTAGAAAATGATACATAATTTTCAATTTTAGAAGCTTTAAAAATTATTTTTCATTAGTTTCTAATATACACAAGCAGGTTTATAGTTTCTGGTCTCTTTGTACTTTAAATATCCACTAATATTCATTAAACATTTTAAAATACTTATTTTATATTTTCAATCATATGATTCTAATATCTATCTTGTAGTATCTTTTTTCGAGTTTCACACATTTTGATGTTTTTACGTGTATTTTGTCATCTTTATTTCAAATGCACGTTTTATGAAATATAGTTTAAATGGATTCCTGTAGTCTAGAGAGTGTTTGCTTTTTTGTGTTGAATGTGCAATACATTGCATTACCATCCCAGGGAAATTTTAATTCTCAACTTACCCTACATTTTTGGTGGGGTGGATTATGAATTCCAGTGCAAACCCACTTGAGAGCCAGAATTTCTTATAAGTTATAAGAGAGAGTTCCCCCACACACACTCCGCCAATACTCAAAGGAATTTCTTTACCACTTTTCTTTGAGGGGTCAGTTTCCCTTGACCCTCCTTTCAGCCACTCTAACAACAATTGCTTTGGTCTTTCTTAACTTGATATAGGAGTATAGAATTTTGTGTTTCTTGTAAGCCTCGGCCTTTGTCTCCTGTTAGACTTAAAATTTGGAAAGGATCACTTATGTGGAAACTACTGAAAGAGATGAAAATTTGTATCTTTATTTCCCCTGTATTACATGTGATACTGAAATGATTTATAGTTAAGAAAGATGAATTCTGCTTTAATATATTATTCAGAATATAGCACCTCTGGAATCCTCATAACATCTGCAAGGTTAGTATTTCAGAATTAGGAGAAATTATTTACATGATTTATTTCTGGGAGTTCTAGGGTGTAGAATTTTGTAAATTACTGAAAAGATGACAAGTTACAGGAAATTAGGAGATATGAACCCTGCTATCTTAGATTCATAAAAATCATCAACTAACACAGGACAGAAGGCATTTTGAATGTATTAAGCTTAGTAGTTAACATTGGAAAGCATGCATTCACTTTATTATAATACTTTTTCATGAACATATATTGTCTTCCTAAAACTAAATTCCTTACAAATTTAGAAGAATAAAAGAGAATTTTATTAAGTTTGGCTGAGGTATCAATAAATTTGACAGCCAGACATTCTATCTGGATCTTGGTTTAATAAAATCTTTTTCTTTTAATTAATAAAATATTTTTCTTTTAATCTTTTCTTTCTTTTAATTTCTCTGATTTGAATTGTACTCATTTCTTCTTTCAGCCTGATCAGCAATTGTCTGCCTTGCTGATGGATATACAGAATATGAGAGTGAGAGGCCTCATTAGTCACTGATGACTGTCATGTCATCATCAGACATTATTTTGGTTTTAAACTGTCTTTCTCTTATTCTATAATGAGATACATGCTTCTAAGAGGAAGTTGCTACAATATCCATTTACAATTTCTCTTTGTCCCTTTATAGTTATAGAGAAAATCAGAATAATAGGCAAGCTAAGTCCATCAAAAGAGAATAGCGACCAGCAGTACTGAAAAAAATTATGGAAAGTTTAAAGTCATAAATAATCATACATTTACTGAGATATATTCTTAATTTCTTTGATTGAAGTCTTTTACTTGAGAAAAAGTTTTTCATATAAATCAGTCTTGTTGAGTATTCACAAATAAATCTAAGATTCATATAAATTATTAAGAGAAATTAAGGTAACCATACCAGTTTTTTAAATAGTGAGAAATTTTGGATTTTATTTATTTATTTATTTTATTTTTAAAAATAATATTTTACAATTATATTTTACAAATATATTACAATATTTACAATATTGTATTGGTTTTGCCATATATCAACATGTTGGTGGGAATGCAAACTAGTACAGCCACTATGGAGAACAGTGTGGAGATTCCTTAAAAAACTGGATTCTTATTAGCAATTCCACACTGTGTAGGGGTTTCTGAGAAGTATATATGAGCTGAAGGAAGGAAAGAACCATCACTGTCAGGAATAGTATCCATAAAGCATGGATATTTTTTAGGAATATTGTAATTCATAGTTTGTATAGTAGTGATTTTGTATGTAATTGGATTACATGTTTAATTCTGTTTATTTGTAGAAAAAACAGTTCATATGCTTATTAACAACTTTGCATAGTTTTTATTATTTATAAATCACTTTAAATTCATTGTTCTTCTAATCTTTAAACCAAGCCTATAGTTAGGAAGGACAAATACTGGATTTCTAAAACTCTGGACTGAAAGACCAGTCCGTATTGTTGATTTCACAAATTAGGAACTTTTCAAAGATTTGCTCATGGACAAAGAGCTAGTTTGTGGACATACTAATGTCGTTTTAGGTTTTAATGCGGGAGGCTTGAAGAAGTTAAAGATTTACTAAGAGCAAAATTGGCATGGCACAGAACAGACATTTAAAATAAAGCCTTCTATCTAGTCTGTATTATTTTCCATATTATCATGCTGTCCGATGTTTAATCATTTTTTAAATTTGTTTTAACATTTCTGACAAAAAATTTCTTGATTTGTTTAAGAAAAATCAGTCTGGCTCCTTCATAATAGATTATGATTTATTTCTTCAATTTGATATATATTTTTAATTTATCAAGTGGAAAATTGAATATCTCTTGCTATTTTTACAAACTGCATGCTAACCTCAACCTTGGTTTGAACATATTATAGGAAGTGGCCTTAGGAATGTTTGGACCAAAAATCCCAAATCCTGACCCATAACTTGAACTGACCTTTATAAGTGCACAGGAAATTTCTTAGAAGATTTATTTCCAGATGAACCAAATTGCTTTCACAGAGAGGGTGCAATCAAAATTTCATATGGGGAATTTAAAATATATCAAAACATAGCCTTGTTTTTATGGTTCTAAATTTTAAATAAAAGTTTTCCATTATACCACTCACAAAAATTAACTCAAAGTAAATTAAAAATGTAAATATTAGTCCTGAAACCAAGAAAATCTACAGAAGAGGGAAAAAAATTGCAAACCATACATCTGATAAGGGGTTAATATCCAAAATATAGAAAGAACTCTTAAAACTCAATAGCAATAATAATAATCTAATTTTAAAATTGTCAAAGAACGTAAATAGACATTTTTCCAATGAAGATATACATATGGCCAGCACATACATGAGAAGATTTTCAGCATCACTAGCTTTAGGGCAATGCACATTAAAATCACAATGAGACATCACTTCATGCCTGTTAGAGTATTCATCATCAGAAAGACAAGAGATGGAAAATTCCGTGTGGATATAGAGAAAAGGAAACCCTGATTCACTTTTGGTGGGATTGTAAATTGGTACAGCCACTATGGAAAATAGTATCTAGGATTCTTAAAAAATTAAGACTGGAACTACCATATGACCCAGTAATTCCATCTGGGAATGTATTTAAAGGAAAGAAAAACACTAAGTTGAAATGATATCTGCACCCTCATAACAGCATTGTTTACAACATCCAAGACATAGAACCAATCTAAGTGTCTATCAAAGAATGAATGGATAAAGAAATTGTGATGTATACACACACACAGTGGAATATTATTCAGCTATGAAAACAAGGAAATTCTACCATCTTCAACAATATGGATAAACCTTAAAGGCATAATGCTGAGTAAAATAATTCGTACATAGAAAGACAAATACTGCATGATCTCACTAATATGTGGAATATTCAAAAGCAAACCAAAAGCACCAAATCCAAGTGTTGGTAGAAAAGAAAAGGGAAAGAGATCAGATTTGTGGTTGCCAAAGGTGGGGACAAGGGAAAATTGGAGGAAAGTGCTCAAAAAGGTGCAAATTATCTCCCATTTATGAGATAAGTAAGTACTAATGATACAATGCATGACATGATGACTATAGTTAACACTGCTCTATCATATGTAGGAAAGCTGTTATGGAATAAATCCAAGAGTTCTCATTACAAGAAATTTTTTTCTTTCTTTTCAGTGCATCTATAGGAGATGATCAATGTTAACTAAACCTTTTATAGTTATCATTGCATGCTATTAATATATGTAAATCAAACCATCACACTATACATCTTAAGCTTATAGAGTGATTTATGTCAATTATTTTTCATCAAAACTGGAAGAGGGATGCTTTCCATTAAATATCTTAAGAAGCATTTATTTATTTTATGAAAATAATATAAACTAAAGTGAATTTCCATAACTTAAAAGTTTCAAATATCCATAACTCAATTTCTATCAAACAAAAACCTCATTCATAGTTTGAATTGTGTGCACATCCTTACTTCATGAGTGGCTTTGAAAAAAAATTGTTTAGGTTTTTATTACTTTACTTATCTGGAGAAATACATTAAGCACCTAAGAATACAATTACAATTAAAAGTGATAAAGTTTTAATGAATGAATGAACAGGGTAGGAAAGGATGGTAAATTATAGAACTTAAGTAAGTTCAAGTCATGCATGGAATGCTGTTCTGTGACATTCAACCCCTTTAAAGGTTGAAAAACATAATTCCCTAGTTCTTGAGAAGGTTGCCAGCTGAGAGATTTCAACTGTCAAGTTTATCCTAGATTAACTCTTACCGTGGACAGCCTCTTCACTTTCTTAAGGTCATACCACTTCTTCTAAGGGCAACCAATATCCCATAGGTCCATCAGCCCATTTTTCCTGAGTATTCCACCTTGTTCATGATCAAATACCCTAGCTTCTCATCACTACGTGACTCAATATAGTTTTAGCCTAAGGGTGCTTCTCTTTTTGCACAAAACCAATAACCGATGCACCACCCAAAATTCTATGAGTAAGAGGGTTTCTTCTTCCCCATTGTCTCTCAAGACTCTCTGCAACCAGGGCTACAATGAACCAACACATCTGGGAACCAAGCTTTGACTTCTTTCTTTGTTAGTTGGTATATAATATTCTCTTGAAGGTAGCATGGCCTTGCTCCAGAATCTCAGGAGTCTGCATTGTGGTTGTCCCGTTGGGACTTGCCAGAAATGCCACACATATCCTTTCTTGCTATTGATGGATCTAATAGCTTAGTTCATCTGACCCAAGAGATGGGTCGCTTGGACCTTAACGTGGACCTTCCAGGCTCTAGATTCTATCCAATGTTGACAACACTCATATCTTCCTGTTTGGTTAAAATTTATTTTCCTTGGTATAAAGTGTGTTTCAGAACCCAAAGGAATCTTCCAGACATTATGCTTCATTGCTCTGTGGTGGTCTGCTTCTGGGGAAGAGTGTGGACTTGGGCAAGTAAGTCCAAGAAAGGACAAGCAGCTAAGATTAATTGCTGAACAATTTTCTTAGGTTCTGGGGAAAAACTTAATCACAAAATAAGAGATATGGATACTAAGGCACAGAATTCATGACACTGAGGGTATGATTGTAGGGGTAACTTTCCCATGGTCACAATTCCAGATATGAGGTTGAGACTGGTTTTGCTTTGCTCTGTGTCTATTAGGTCATGATGAATTAACTCTCATGTTCAAACAGATCTTGTGTTAACTTACCATCATTGCACAAATATTTCTGTTGTTGTTTGTATGTTTATTTAGTGTCTACCGTAGATAAGCATAACATTTTTAGCTTTTCAAAGTCATACAAATAAGTAGTGTTAATTGTACACATAAATCTCTTACGTATACTACTTATTTTGTTATTTTTCTGAACATGCACCTTCCTCTCCTTTGCACATATCCAGTGGATTTATTTTAACCAATAAAATGAACGAGGTCAAATCTGGTAAACATTACTCTAGCTCATTTTTGGCATTTCAAAAGTGAATTACAGCAAACCATAATAGTGCTTGTGAAAGCACAGACAAGCAAATACAGTGATCTCCCAGGGAAGACATTTTAAATCATTTCGCTTTTTGAAATATAGGTAATGAAATAGTGACTTACCTCATTTTTTTACTTAGAAGAAAGATAATTATTTCCTTGTAGGAGCTCATCATGTGGCAAGTGCCTAAAGAAAATGGTATAATGGAAAGTGAATGCATTATAGTTCTCTTTGTCTCATTTCTGGAAAAAAAAAAAAGTAACATTCCGATCAATTATGTTCAATTCACAATTTATCTAGACATTCCAGCAATGAATAGAGAAATTAGTTCTATTAATGACAAGTATCTTGTGGAGACAGATATAATTTAATTTGGTTTAATTTTATATTTTATTACAAAATCTTTACAAAAAGGGAAAGATTAAATTAATAGAAGACATATCCTCCTACTTTGGTCTTCATGAGTAATTAAAAATTAGAAATGAGATTTTGAGTAAGACTTTTGATAATCTGTCAGCCTATGTGTTTCTGTCAAGCACCGAGAGACCAACTTTGACATGCACATAATTTTTTTGTCAATTTAGTTTGCCATTTACAATGCAGTAGAGGAGAATAGATTTTTTAAAAATATATTCGACTAAGAAGAATTAGCTTGCCTAATGGAATAATCTTTCACATATGTCAATCAAATGACCACTAAATCTATGAATCATCTTAAATAGCACACTATGGGGAATAAAATAAAAAAACTTGAGCATTTGAAGTGAAAAAAAAAAACCACTTTAGGATCCTTTCACATTAATAAATATCATTCTTATTGCCTTCCATTGGTATTGACCTTTTTTTCCACAAACAGTAAGAATACTTAGCATATTGTCTTTAGTATTGGTTTGTTGCATTGAAAATGGAGGCATGCTTTGAAGATTACAGGAAATAGTTTTAGTGGTCCCATAAGGTGTTTTTCTCAGGTCAAAGAAATAATCCAGCATTTGACAGTGATAAGTGCACAGACTGAAAACTTCACGGAAGTGTATATAGGATTGCCAGGGTTACCTTAGGTGAGAGTTTGGAAAGTACTTCCGGAAATCAAAGGTAAGCGCAAATTAATACCAAATGCCAGTAGTTTTGTTAAGATGGAATTAAAAATCAGATATTAAATATATTTTAATTTAATCTTACTATGTCAAATTGTCATCACTCATAGTCTTTAGTTAGTCAAGCTTTTTTTTTTTTTAAACTATCATCATGACAAAAAAAAAAAAACTAATCATACCTTTTCAAACATAAAATTCTATGAAGTACTATTTTAATGACATATTAGGATGTCTGGAAAAAAACAACTTTAACTTAAAACTAGTAGGTTATTATTTTAAAATAAAGTAATCACCCACTATATTTAGTAGAAAAATACATATATAAATGTAAGACCCAGCTTGTTGGAATATCATTTCTCTGTGTATTCTCCATAAGTTGATTCCTTGGATATCCCAAAATAATCTTGAATTCTGAATAGTTAGGATCATTGATTGGATGTTTCCATATTATTATTGAATATTTTCCATAAACTACTATTGATAATCTGAAAACAAACAAAAAATATAAAAAAGCCTTTAATTTTAACAAGTACATAATTCAGTTAAACGTATCTTTTTATTTCTCATTTTGTTCAGAGATACTTCTGTTAGTGCAATTTTCTTACATTGTGTTAAAAACAGCTATTTGAATTATTTAATTTTATTTTTCTTAGGAACTTCTGATAGAGTAGACTATTCAGATAGGCACTTTTCAATGACCTGTAAACTTTTTTGTGCAATTACAAGAAGATTTTCCCATTTACCCTTCCCACTGCAGAATGGATAACTAATGTGTTATGGGAAGTCTGTAGAGGAGAAAGTTAATTGCCATAATTTCTGGATAAGAAAAGAGAAGTCAGACAAACCACTGAGAAGTATTCTCTAGATTGCCCATTGCCACCCGTCCAAGTGTTTTATGATTGTTTGTTTTTGCTGATCAAAGCTAGGAACGTAAGTATAAATAAAGCAGCACTAATACCTTCCTAGGAAGGCAGAGACTTTCTTCCTTTGTGTATTACATATATCTTTTTAAACAACTAATTTAAAAAGATATATGTACCCCTATATTCATCACAGCATTATTTATAAGCTTATTGTTATAGTAAAGATTCTACTTCCTTGTTTTCTCTGATACCAGATTTCACACTAACAATCTGTGCTTAATTTAAATCCAAATATATATTCAAATTTTGATTTATGTCAAAGGAATATTAAAGTGATTATTTTATAAACTAATTCAACAACAAATTCTCAGAGAAGCTAAAATGCACATTAATTTCAGTTACAAGAAAACAATCTCTTTGATGTCAGTTAAAATATTTTTAATTCCAAATACTGGAAGCTATCTTAGTCTTTTTAAAAATAGCAGTAAGAATATATAGCTCATATGACTTAGTCTAGGTGAGACTGAAATACTATGTCTAAGACTTAGGTCCTCTTAATCCCTGATGCCTTCTACTGTATTTCCTTCATCAGAATTCTTTCTCCTTATGACTCAAGATTTATTTGAAGGCATAGAAATTACAGAAAAAATGGGATAATGTTTGAAATTAGGGTTGCCAGATAAAATACAGAATATCCAACTAAATGTCAATTTCAAAAAACACAAATAATATATTGAAAGGGACATTTGTTAAATACATACTCATTTTTACATAAAATTCAAATGCAATAGAGTATTCTATACTTTGACTTTCTAATTAAATCTGATAACTTTAGCTGCTGCTACTGCTAAGTCGCTTCAGTCATGTGTGACTCTGTGCGACCCCATAGACGACAGCCCACCAGGCTCCCCCGTCCCTGGGATTCTCCAGGCAAGAATACTGGAGTGGGTTGCCATTTCCTTCTCCAATGCGTGAAAGTGAAAAGTGAAAGTGAAGTCGCTCAGTCGTGTCCGACTCTTCGTGACTCCATAGACTGCAGCCTACCAGGCTCCTCCATCCATGGGATATTTCAGGCAAGAGTACTGGAGTGGAGTGCCATTGCCTTCTAAAGCAGACATTTCAAATCAGTAAGCTTTTTTTTAATTGGTGCTCAAACAATTGATAAACTCTGAGAAGTGTAACTTTTAATCTCACACTGTATACTACAATAAATTCTACATGAATTATGAAGCTAGAGGTACAAAACTGCAGTTAGAAAAATATATGTGGGAAAATAGATATGATTTGTATGGGGAAGAGCTTTACAGAGACAAATCCACAAGAAATAGAATGCTTTATTAAAATGTAGAGAGTATATATATTCTTTAGAGCAATTTAAAGGAGAAGGCAATGGCACCCCACTCCAGTACTCTTGCCGGAAAAATCCCATGGACAGAGGAGCCTGGTAGGCTGCAGTCCATGGGGTCACTAAGAGTCAGACACAACTGAGCGACTTCACTTTCACGTATTGGAGAAGGAAATGGCAACCCACTCCAGTGTTTTTGCTTAGAGAATCCCAGGGACGGGGGAGCCTGGTAGGCTGCCGTCTATGGGGTCGCACAGAGTTGGACACGACTGAAGCGACGCAGCAGCAGCAGAGCAATTTAAAGTAATTGACTTATGCAGTTGTTGAGGCTGGCAAGTATGAAAACTGCAGGAAAGGCTGGCAGGCTGGAAGCTCAGGGGAGAGTTGGTACTGCATCTGAAGTCTGAAATGTGCAGACGAAACCATAGCAAGATTTCTGTGTTGCAGTTTTGAGGTACAATTGTTCTTCTTTAGGAAACCTCAGCTTCTTTAAGAGAGCTGGCTGAGGAAGCCCACCTACTTTATAGAGCATAATCTTCTTGACTCAAAAATGTTCTTTAAATGTTCAGTTTAGTTCAGTTCAGTCACTCAGTCATGTCCAGCACTTTGCAACCCCATGGATTGCAGCACACAAAGCCTCTCTGTCCATCACAAATTCCCAGAGCTTGCTCAAACTCATGTCCATTGAGTCAGTGATGCCATTCAACCATCTCATCCTCTGTCATCTCCTTCTCCTGCGTTCAATCTTTCCCAGCATCAGGGTCTTTTCCAATGAGTCAGTTCTTCACATCAGGTGGCCAAAAGTATTGCAGCTTCAGCTTTAGCATCAGTCCTTCCAGTGAATATTCAGGACTGATTTCCTTTAGGATGGGCTTCCCTGGTGGCTCAGCTGGTAAAGAATCTGCCCACAATGCAGGAGACCTGGGAAGATCCCCTGGAGAAGGGAACGGCAGCCCAGTCCAGTTTTCTGGCCTGGAGAATTCCATGGGCTGTATAGTACATGGGGTCGCAAGGAGTCGGACATGACTGAGCGACTTTCACTTTTACTTCCTTTAGGATTGACTGGTTTGATCTCCTTGCAGTCCAATGGACTGTCAAGAGTCTTCTCCAACGTCACAGTTCAAAAGCATCAATTCAATGGTGCTCAGCTTCCTTTATGGTCCAACTCTCACATCCATACATGACTACTGGAAAAACCATAGCCTTGACTAGACGGACCTTTGTTGGCAAAGTAACGTCTCTACTTTTGAATATGCTGTCTAGGTTAGTCGTAGCTTTTCTTCCAAGGAGTAGGCGTCTTTTAATTTCATGGCCACAGTCACCATCTGCAGTGATTTTTAGAGCCCAAGAAAATAAAGACTATCACTTTCTATTGTTTCCCTGTCTATTTACCATGAAGTGATGGGACCAGATACCATGCTTTTGGTTTTTTGAATGTTAAGTTTTAAGCCAACTTTTTCACTCTCCTCTTTCGCTTTCATCAAGAGGCTCTTTAGTTCTTCTTCACTGTCTGCCATGAGGGTGGTGTCATCTGCATATCTGACATTATTGAATATTTCTCCTGGCAATCTTGATACCAGCTTTTGCTTCAACCAGCCTGGCATTTCACATGATGTACTCTGCATATAAGTTAAATAAGCAGGGTGACAGTATACAACCTTGACGTACTCCTTTCCCAATTTGGAACCAGTACATTGTTCCATGTTCAGTTCTAACTGTTGCTTCCTGACCTGCACACAGATTTCTCAGGAGGCAGGTAAAGAATTACAATTACATGGTAAATATTAATTACATCTAAAAAATAACTTCACGGCAACATCTAGTCTGATGTTTGGTCCAACAAATGGGCACCATGAATCAAGTTGACTGATGAAATTCAGCATAACGGAGTTATTTTTAAAAGATTTTTAAAAATTATAATATAAAGTATATAATTTTAAAAAGGAACATATACTCAACAAGCAAGATTTTAACCAACCCTCAGTTCAGTTCAGTTCAGTCGCTCAGTCGTGTCCAACTCTTTGCGACCCCATGAATCACAGCACGCCAGGCCTCCCCGTCCATCACCAACTCCCAGAGTTCGCTCAGACTCATGTCCATCGAGTCAGTGATGCCATCCAGCCATCTCATCCTCTGTCGTCCCCTTCTCCTCCTGCTCCCAATCCCTCCCAGCATCAGAGTCTTTTCCAATGAGTCAACTCTTCCCATGAGGTGGCCAAAGTACTGGAGTTTCAGCTTTAGCATCATTCCTTCCAAAGAAATCCCAGGGCTGATCTCCTTCAGAATGGACTGGTTGGATCTCCTTACAGTCCAAGGGACTCTCAAGAGTCTTCTCCAACACCACAGTTCAAAAGCATCAATTCTTTGGCGCTCAGCCTTCTTCACAGTCCAACTCTCACATCCATACATGACCACAGGAAAAACCATAGCCCTGACTAGACGGACCTTTGTTGGCAAAGTAATGTCTCTGCATTTGAATATGCTATCTAGGTTGGTCATAACTTTCCTTCCAAGGAGTAAGCGTCTTTTAATTTCATGGCTGCAATCACCATCTGCAGTGATTTTGGAGCCCAAAAAAATAAAGTCTGACATTGTTTCCACTGTTTCCCCATCTATTTCCCATGAAGTGATGGGACCAGATGCCATGATCTTTGTTTTCTGAATGTTGAGTTTTAAGCCAACTTTTTCACTCTCCACTTTCACTTTAATCAAGAGGCTTTTGAGTTCCTCTTCACTTTCTGCCATAAGGGTGGTGTCATCTGCATATCTGAGGTTATTGAGATTTCTCCTGGCAATCTTGATTCCAGCTTGTGCTTCTTCCAGCTCAGTGTTTTTCATGATGTACTCTGTATATAAGTTAAATAAGCAGGGTGATGATAAAATAAAGATATTAAACCAAAAATCAATATAACAGCATAGCTATTTCTTACATTAATATAGGTCTAAAGTGTCTTAATCTGTTTTCTTGGACTCAGGAACACCTTTGAAATGTACATCTCACCTTTGATAACAGGGAAATATCAATTTTAAGTTTCTTTATGCCAAACTTGTTAAATTACTATAATGCATGATTCAGTCTTAACTTTTATGCTTAATTATATTCTTTTGTAAATATGATATCTTTGTTTAGTTCCATTTTGTTTAGTGGAATTTATTTTAATAGTTGTTGAGTCAGAATGTACATTTTCCTTCCTGTAGCAGATCTCACTTATAAATATATAATGATACAGATATAAAGAGATAACTTGAGTAGGAAACGAAATGAGTTATCTGGTAAGCAGCTGTTCCCTTTAACTAGTAAACTTCCTAGTTCTTTAAAGTAATTTATTTTAAAATTTGTTTTTAATTAGTAAGCTAAATTTTCATCAATAGTATTAATATATTAAAAAGAATAATTGTTAAGGAGTTCCCTTAGGGAAAGCTAAGGAAGGGAACCAGAATCCTTTCTGGGTAAATATGCACAGAGGGAGAGAGTAAAGAAAGTTTTAGCAAGTGTTGCAAAATTATTTTGTCTAAGAAAACTTAAGAATAAGTTATACTTATTATGTATTCACCAGGCTCGACTTTTTATAAATGCTATAAATTTAATGAATGCCCCTTAAGGCTTCTTAAAGTCACTTCGACAATAGCCTGAATTATATAGTGTAAAAAGGCAGACACCAGTTGGGACGATATTATACCAAAAATTAAATGTCAGTGAACACTAGCATTACAACATCAAAGCTGTAAGCCACATAAAATCCATGTTTTGCATACTAAGAATATGTATTTGCATCTTATTTGTGTTGTTAATATTTATCTTCAGTGCAATCAAGGATATAGTATTCTCCATGGAAAAACCAATGTATTTGTTTTTAATGTTCAATAAGCCTTATTTATTTAAAATTCTGGGCTTTATGCATCTTGGTTCCCCTATGGCTTTATTATTTAGCCCCCATGTTTTTTCTTTATAATCCAAGGATAAGTATTTCTCAAGTAGACAACTTCCATCAAAATGATAGATACTTAAGTTTATATTACACATGCAGTAGTCTCACGGCATGTTAGTTACACGAACTCCACGGCCAAATATCGTCAAATGGTCTAAGGGATCATTGAAAGAAAGAAGAAAGGAAGGAAACAAGGAGGGAGTAGGAGGGGGAGGAGAAAGAAAGGAAATACGTCGAGTGCTTGTCATGTACAATTGCTATCTCCACATTTGTACTTTTCATACTTTTCCTCTATTCTGTATATTATCTTGCAAATTATATAGCAATACTTAATTTGTTAAAAAAAAAAAGAGTTTTGAGTAGTCAAGGAACTTTCTCGAGGTCATATAAAATGAGTTGAAAGAACCAAAATTTGGTAAAAATAAAATCAAGGGTGTGGTCTCAACTCAACATCATCATGCTCATGCTTGGTCCATGTCTGACTCTTTGTGACTCCATAGACTGTAGCCCACCAGGCTCCTCTGTCTATGGGATTCTCCAGGCAAGAATACTGGAGTGGGTTGTCATTTCTTCCTCCAGGGGAACTTCCCCACCCAGGGATCAAACTTGAGTCTCCTGCAGCTCCTGCATTGTCAGGCAGATTCTTTATCACTGAGCCACCAGGGAAGCCCATATTTGAAACCAGGGAATTCAAACTTGAAACCCATAGGAAAGTGCGGCACGAATTGAAGCAAGAGGTTTGGCCCTTTATACTTCCTGGTAATCAGTTATTGGACACGGTTGACCCTAAGCAATGGGAGTGGGTGAATGTGTGAGTGAAACAGCAGGTGAGATAAGTCTTTAGAGTAATAGGAATTTCCTAGAGAAGAGGAAAATGGTAAATGACCAGCCAGCACTACACCTGATGAAAGTAGAGAGCTCTGTCTGGCCCTGATAACATCCACTTTCCAACCCCATTCAAATAAAAATAGATCCCGAAATCACCGTATTAGTAGGAAGTAGAGTCTTTGAGACTATCTCTCTGCCTCCTCCCATATGTTAAAAAAACCTGGAGGCACTCACTTATCCAGTCAGAAGATCTATCAGTTCAGTTCAGTCACTCAGTCATGTCTGACTCTTTGTGACCCCATGAATCAGAAGGTCTATGGACATATATATTTATATCATGAAGAAATAAATCAATATAATGAGGGAGGAAAAAGCATAATTATTAGAAAGGTAGAGACATGTTTTTTGTATATGATTTGATTTTCTATACACATAATCAAATAAAATTTTTCTATATAGAAAAGTCAAATAATCAAATAGTTCTATTCAAAGTAATAAAATACAGAAAAATCAGATAGACAAAATTAGAAACTGTATGAAGGTACTAATAGTTACAAGGTCAATATATGAAAATCAGTTCTATATACCACTAGAATCTAATTAGAAAGTATGATATATTGGAGAAACACCTTATTCATCATAAAAGCAAATATTATACCTAGGAATAAATCTAACATAAATGGGCAAGATGTTCATGAAAATATTCTGAAGCCTTTTTGAGGGCAGTAAGACCTGAATAAGGATGCAGCTATACCACATTAAAGAACATAAGGACTAAGATTGTAAATATATCAGTCTTACCATTGTAATATAAAATTATATACACACACACACTCCAAGTTGATTTTAAAATGAAATATATTGAGGCTATAAAATAAAACATAATTAAGGCAATTTTGAATTACTGGTTTATTTTCCTACTTTGATGTTGACTTTAAAATGTAACTATAATTATTTCAGGAAAGCATTAGCACAAGGATAAGCAAATGACCAATAGAATCAAAAGAGCATTTATGGAAACAGCACAATAGAGCTGGCATTGAAGATTGAGGAAGTAATTACTTGTGCATATTTAGTTATGCAGAGAACAATGAGGTAAAAACAGATTCTTATTGTACTCTAAAAGTCAACAAGTCCAGATAAGGATTGAAGACCCTAAGGTGATGTGTGACTTTATGAAAACTCTAGAGGAAATTATGGAATAACATCTTTGTGACATTGGTAGAAATGTACACTTTTAAAAAGATATAGAAGCTAAAAGTCAGGAGTAAAATTTGAAAGTAAATGTTCTGTATACATTAAAAAATAACTTACCTGGGTACTCCTTATTGGAGAACTCAGAAGACGTTTACTTAGAACCTAATATAGTAAAATAAAAGTCATTGTAAAAGTTACATAAACCTTTCTTAAAGAAATTCATAAGTTATGTATTATGAATTATATATTATATATATATTATGAGTAATACATTATATACATTTTTCACTCTTCTAAAAGTCCATAGGATTTTTACCCCTTTTGAACTCCAAAGAAAGAAAAGAAAGTGAAGTCGGTCAGTCATGCCCGGCTCTTTGAGACCCCATAGATAGTAGCCTGCACCAAGCTCCTCTGTCCATGGGATTTTCAAGGCATTTGAGCTCCGAGCTGACCAGTAATATGCCTTCCCATATTTTCTTAATTTCTTTCCTAAGCAATCTTTTATCTACTTTTAGTCAAATATCTAAGAAATGAAGACAATGAATAAATTTGCCCTGGATAGTCACCAATTCAATGTTTATATTGTCATCAGAAACAAGTACCAACTATTATCAACATTTTGCAGAGTCCAAGGAAGTGCATATAGGTTTTTATAAAGATTCACAGGATGAATATTAAATTGTCCTTACCAGAAGTTTTTAAAACTACCTATGGGAAAGCAAATATCAATAGGTTTGAAGGTATAAAATTTAGCTGCCAAATTGATATTTTAGAGATAAAAAAGAGGCATTGACTATCTTTTGAATGTAGATATTTTGTTCGTGATGCAACCAAACTGTGTTGATGAAATACAAAACATTTTAAGAACTATTTTATATTTTAGTAAACTGCATCTAAATCCAGGGTACAGGGAATAACGCACTGACATCCAATACAGAACTGAAAATCAAAGTGTTTGTAATATACTGTTTTAAAGAATGGAAGAATCAGAGTTATTTGTTGTATCAGACTTCACTTCAAGTACCAGTTCTTTAAGGAAGTCTTTCCTACAGTGATCACTAGTAGCATGCTATACCTCCCTGTTACATTTTTCACAGGTGAAGATTTCACTGTAACATTTTTCACACTAGTCTCTATGCTCCGTGTTGGCAGTGGGAGTCTCCGCATTTGCTCACCATTGAAGCATCAGTTATCATGTCCCACAAGATTGCAATCGGACAGATATCTTCTAAGAAATTTGCAAGGATTAACTCATTTGATCATCACCATAATCTTGTAAAGTAAGTACTATTATTTGTCCCTGCTTTAAAGATGAAGAAACAGAAGCAGAAAGTTAGTTTATCCCAGGTTGTACATCTATTGGCTGGCAAAGACAGGATTTAAATCTAGGCAAGAGACACTTTGTCAACAAAGGTCTGTCTAGTCAAGGCTATGGTTTTTCCAGTAGTCATGTATGGATATGACAGTTGGACTATAAAAAAAGCTGAGCACAGAAGAATTGATGCTTTTGAACTGTGGTGTTGGAGAAGACTCTTGAGAGTCCCTTAAACGGCAAGGAGATCCAACCAGTCCATCCTGGAGGAGATCAGTCCTGGATGTTCATTGGAAGGACTGATGTTGAAGCTGAAACTCCAGTACTTTGGCCACCTGGTGCAAAGAGCTGACTCATTTGAAAAGACCCTGATGCTGGGAAAGATTGAGGGCAGGAGGAGAAGGGGACGACAGAGGATGAGATGGCTGGATGGCATCACCGACTCAATGGACATGAGTTTGGGTAAACTCCAGGAGTTGGTAACGGACAGGGAGGTCTGGCGTGCTGCAGTTCATGGGGTTGCAAAGAGTCAGACATGACTGAGCAACTGAACTGAACTGAACTGAGTAGAACTTGCCCATGAACGAAGAGGTGATCAATGTTTAGGAGTCCAAGATGGCTGAAAAGTATGGGGTTACTACCAGAAATAAGGGAAGCAACAGGCAGAAAGAACTCCAGTTCTTTGTATGAAGGTTTCCACAAGTCTTTGGTTGAGTCCTGGAATACCAATCTGTACAAGCCTAGGATAAAACTCTTGGAAGTTTGAAAAGGAGCTACTGCAAGAGAAAGTACAATTCCCAGGAAATCAAAACTGAACCATTGCAAAATCTCACATATAGCTGGGAATCAATTATTTTACCTCCTATTAATTGAATAGAGATACCTTGATGCATAGCTCAGGCATTAAATGGAAACGGCCAGGTGGATCCTGTTTTAGCTGTGGGGCCAAACTAACCTTAGAATAAAGACTACTCCAAGCTCATTTTCAAATTAAAACACACATATACACTTAGAAAGTATGTTTAAGTAGTTTTTGTCTTCATACCTCATCCAAAACCCTTTAAAGAAACACAACACTATTCATCAGTCAACAATGGAATTTCACAATGTCCAGAATCCAGGCAATAATTTTTGGTTATCCAAAGAAATGGAAAAGTTACTACTAAGTTTTTTTTAAAAGTAGTCAATAATAGCAAATCTTGAGATGACAAAATGAAGAATTGTTAGATAAGAATTTTAAAAGAACCATTTTAAGGCTTTAAAGGAAAATGTGAACTTAATGAAAATATAAATAGGAGATACGAAAAACATATATATTGAAAAGTAAATATAGGAAATAAAAATATGCTTTAGTAAATTAATACCAAAGTAGGTATTTCAGAAGGAAAACAAACTAGTGATCTCAAACATATAGTAATCATGGCCATCTAAATGAGATACAAAGAGAAAAAAAGAACTGAAAAGAAGAAAAACCTAAGTGATCTATGGGATAGATCTCACAACGTTAGAAATCTATGATAATAGATTTC
Source organism: Bos mutus (assembly GCF_027580195.1). Taxonomy (NCBI): domain Eukaryota; kingdom Metazoa; phylum Chordata; class Mammalia; order Artiodactyla; family Bovidae; genus Bos; species Bos mutus. The sequence goes on from NC_091643.1 coordinate 27,208,350, forward strand.
TGGAAGGAAGGAAGAAATATGGCATCGGAAAAGTGAAATATTTGAGAAATAATATAGAAAATGTACTAACTAGAAAAAAAGTAGGAAATTCTGTCTGTGTGTATGTGTGTGTGTGTGTGAATTCACTTTTATTTCAGGGAGGTTTAAACAGTTGTTATGTCAGATCAGGAAACTTATTTGCTAGTTTTATGAGGTATATTTGACATATAAAATTATATTAGTTTTACATATAAAACATAATGATTCAATATTTATATGTATTGCAAAATGATCACACAGTAAATCTAATTACTATTTGTTATCATTCACATTTGGGCTTCCCTGGTGGCTCAGTGGTAAAGAACCTGCCTTCCATTGCAGGAGACGAGAGATGTGGGTTTGATCCCTAGGTCAAGAACATCCCCTGGAAAAGGCAATGGCTTCCCGTTCTAGTATTCTTGCCTGGGAAACCTCATGAACAGAGGAGCATGGCAGGCTATAGTCCATGGGGTTGCAAGCAAGTCAGACACGACTTTTTGACTGAACAACAACAGTCATTCATAATTACAGAACTAATTTTCTTGTGATGGTAACTTGTACGGTTTCCTCTTTTAGCAACTTTCAAATACGCAGTGCAGTATTTTTAACTGAGGATCGCCGTGCTGTGCATTACATCCCCATTACTCATTGACTTTATAACTTGAAGTTTGTACCTTTCACCCATTTCCCCACATGCCCCCTCAGCCCCCTGCCTTTTGGCAACCACCCATCTGTTCTCTGTATCTATGAGGTTTCCCCCCCACATTCCATATATAAGTATTTGGTATTTATCTTTCTCTGTCTGACTAATCCTAAATAACCACACAATATATGGAAATGTGTAGGATGCAGCAGATCCAACTTTGTATGGCTCAAGAGCCCCTCCCTGAATCCCTGTCCCTACTTCATTAGGTCTGTTTATACTGTGAGACTGGCAGGCAGGAGGCTATTTTCCTCATTTACACCTAAGAAATCTGAAGCCTGAAACAATCGGAAACCCTCATGAATGTCCTAGTAGTAGAACTAACACAGCTGTGTTCAGATTGCCTGTCTACTTCTTGCACCACACTGCACCCTCTTATAATAAAATCTATAGATTCAAAGACATGAGCAGTATGTCTATTTTATACACATATATTAGAGACATCGGAGAAGGCAGTGGCACCCCACTCCAGTCCTCTCACCTGGAAAATCCCATGGATGGAGGAGCCTGGTGTGCTGCAGTCCATGGGGTCGCTAAGAGTTGGACACGACTGAACGACTTCACTTTCACTTTTCACTTTCATACATTGGAGAAGGAAATGGCAACCCACTCCAGTGCTCTTGCCTGGAGAATCCCAGGGACGGGGGAGCCTGGTGGGCTGCCGTCTATGGGGTCACACAGAGTCGGACACGACTGAAGTGACTTAGCACCAGCAGCAGCATTATAGACATAGGCTTATATATGCAGAGAATATCTCTGGAAAAATACAAAGTAATAGGTGAGGAGGAAGATCGTTGCCTTCCAGTGCAAAGGGAAACTTAAGTGGCTAGAATGCTATGGTCATGTGAGGGGGTCTTCTTTCCACTGTGTATCAGTTTATATGTCTCATAAATTATACATCATCTCAAATGTGCCTATATTTCAAAATAAAATTTAACTAAATGATAAGGATAAAACAAAAGTAATTTTATGTCTTGAATTTTATTCAAATTTGATTGTAAAAAAAGAACTATGTGTACTATAAAAACATAGAAATGAAGATATATCATCATCCTCTTTATATTTATTCAGTCATTTTGTACAGTTGATGTGTAGTTTAAATGCTAAAAATAGCATTGTGCTTGAAATCCTTTACTTTTTCTTAAAATTGGCCTTTTGGCATATAGATTATCCCATTTTGCTCCTTTTTCTTATATATTATTTTTAATGACTGCATCTTATTCCTTTGTATATTTGTATGATAATTTTTTGGCAGTTATTCCAAACATTGACATTTTTATTGCTCATAATTTTTCACTTTGAAAATAATTAAGTGTGCAATAAAAGTCCTTAATACATAAAACTTTATTTATTTGTAAGTTTATGCTAAGATAAATTCCTATAATTTTAATTCCTATGTGAAAATATATAAACATTTTTAAAAATTATTTTGCATCCATCCAACCTGTACTGTATTTCCTCTATTTTAGCAGTAACCTCACTATCAGTCTTCCCAGTAGAAGGCCCCATGACATCAGGGACAATTTGTGTCCATTACTGACTTTTCCTTGGTGTCCAGCAGGTGGTAATGGCTGATTTGGGGATTTCCCAAACAATACTGGAGTGGGTTACCATTTTCATCCCCAGATATTACCAATAGATTTCTCCCACTCTATACAATTTCCTTTTCTTTCCTACAGTGGCTGGGAATGTCTCTTTCAGCTAACTTCTTTATTATTTCTTTTTTTTAATTTATTTTTAATTGAAGGATAATTTACAGTGTTGGTTTCTGCTGTACAACAACATGAATCATGTGTACACATGGTCGTATGTATACATCAGTGCTATTCTAATTTATCCCACTCTCTCCTTTCTTCTCTGTGTCCACAAATGCATTCTCTATGTCTGTGTTCTCTACTCCTGCCCTACAAATAGGTTCATATCTACCATTTTTCTAGATTCCGTATTAAATTTTCATCAAGAGTTCATTATTTTACTAGCTTGATAGATGAATATCATATATGTCTTTGATTTTTAATAAGTCCGAAGCTGCCCAATGTCAGTTCCTATTATTTGTAGGCTTTTGTTTTTTCCCTCTCTCTCAAATTATCTACCTATATCCTTTAGTATGTATCTTATCCATTAGAATAAACTCATCATATGTTAAAAATTCTAATCCTTTGACTTTTATATTTCTTTAAAATATATCCTCAATTGCTAACTGCTAATTAATTCAATTTAATTAAAAAGAAAATGTTAATTTTTCAAGTTAATGTTCAGGCAAATGCTACTTCAAGAACATATATATCACAGTCAGAAGAAGCTGCTGCAAGGAGCATATAATTTTAAACATATGGTAGTTATTTTTTCTACCTCATAGCACAGCCATGCTGTTTTTCTCTCACCAGACCAATTAGTTGTTATGCCAAACTATTTTTGTGTATTGTTTAATCCCTTTCTATGGTAACATGATTTTTTCAAAAGTAAAGATAACAGAGACTGGTTAAGAAACTAAAGTCAAATGAAAATACCTTCTTCCATAAAGCATTACTAGTTGGAGCCAAATTAGATTTTGAAAATTATCCAGAATATTAATACAAAAATGTTTAGAAGTGTGGCCAAAAAGAGAAAAAGAAATCTAACTCCCATGGAGTCCCCATGCCCATCACACAATAACCAGAACCAGAAGTGCTCAGCTCAGCCTCCCACAATCACAGTTGAGCCCTTCAGCTGGACACTTAAACCCCGTACCCTCTACCTGCAAAAAAACTGAAAATAATAGACCTTAACATGAAGAAAATAAATGCAGTTCTCAGATAAAATAGAAAAGATAGGCATGAAGTGAAGTAAACTTTGTACTATGTTCATGCAAGAGAACTCTTCACATTAAACATGAACAAGAGAAACTTGTGGGCAGCCAAAAATAGTATAATAAATGAAAAAAAAGAAAAAAGACTACAGGCAAGGAGGAAAAATCCATTCTAGATTAAAATAAAACCAAGAGAAGAGGGGGAAAAATCATTCTTTGATGTTCTTTTAGTTTAGATGAAATACATGTGGATATAAATTAAACAGAAAAATATGCCAACATGATGACAAAATGACAGAGAGGGGAAAACACAAATTTCCTAGTGCTAGGAACTGTGGGAGAAAAATAGCATTACAGCACAAATAATAAATACACGAAAAAGAAATACACATTTAAAAATACAAATAGAGAATGATTTGAAATATTCATAGTAAATATAGAGGAAAAGTACCAAGATAGATAATAGGTAATAACTAAATAAATTTAATTATAAAACAATTTAAAAAAGAAATATAAAGTATAGAAAACAAATATGCAGATAGTGTTTTTAAAATGGCATCCAGAAAACACAGTTTTAATGTGGATCATAGTTTATTCAGTGATCAATGAATGAGACTATCTATTTGGGAGAAAAAAAGAAAATTGGAACTCTTCCTCATTTTTTACATAAAATATTTTATAGTTGTAGGCTGTTTTGTTCTGTGAAAGATTTCCAAAAACTCAATAGGTAATGTGAGAATTCTATTAACTTAGCATAATGTTTTGTTGAGCAATATGAGTAGTTCTGTATTTCTACAGAAAAAGGGACTTAAATTAGTTGGAGTTTATAACTTTAAAATTCTTACATTTATGTATCTTAAAGATACATAAAACTAAAAGTATTTTTAGGAGTTAAGTAATACATATTCCAGATTCTATCTGCTACAATAGTAAGGAATCAATACTTCATCGTAACTGTGAGCCAACATCAATGATCCACAAAGGGTTTAATCTGTAACTACTGTTTTGTTTTACATATTATAGCTGTTTTTATTGACTTGCATTTCAGTGGCACTTAGGTCAACAATCATATAAATAAATGGTTGAAAAATATTATCTAAGATTTTTATTTGACATCTGTACTAATAGGTTTAACTGAATCAAAATGTAGACATTGAACATTCAGGATAGTATTACTATTATTTAAAAAAATTATAAACAGCTGTTCAAACATACATCAGCAAGTATTGAGTCCAGTTTATTATTTGGAGGGAAAAAATGACAAGATTTATACAGTATATATTTTGGGTAAAATGCAAAGAATCAGTCTGCCCTAGGAATATTATAGAACCTCATCCTGAGAGACATTGAGTGACTATCATAAAGCATTTCTCTAATTTATGACCATTTGCTCTAATGTGGGTAAATAACATGACATAGATATTACAGTATTTTTAATACATTTTGAGATGAATATTCTTAAAAGAACATCAAGATGTCTATTTATTTACTCACTAGGAAATTACACCAAAATTCAACTTATAAAACTTTAATTTTATTTATTTAAATAGCTGTGTTATAAAATAATTGCATTTTGCTCATAACTGTATCACTGTTATGTAGTTTTCTTACCCTGTCAGTAGGGAAAATCATGGTCCATTATTTAATCAAAATTATATTTAGGGTACTTCTATGTTAAATAATTAGGTGTGATTCTAGTGTTTTAAAATTGAATAAAACAATTGATCCAAATATTGTATTTCTATTTATTAAAGGATTTCAAGTATTTATTATTAAAAGGAAAATAATAAACTCTTGCACATATTTTTTCAATACTAAATCAATAGGATAGATATTACTGTATGCTAGTCTGTGGTAAATCAAGGAAATGAGTGCTTATAGTTCTTCCTGCAAGTAAGGAACTGGGGCTCAGAGATAATGGCCTTAAAGAAACAGTGACAACAGGGTGATATAAACTAAGAAGAAATAGGAAGAATATAAACTGAAATGTGTTTAAATTTAAAAGTCAGAAATAAAAAACAGAAGGAAGGTAAATATGATTGCAAGTTTTGATCATTTATTATATTAAAACAAATATATTCCTCTTGCCCTGCATGTCTTGTTGTTCAGTTGATCATATTAAGCAAAGGTATGTACATTTGCAAGATATGAATACTCAATACTTAGAAGTCAGTGGCTTGAAAGGGCTTTATAATGACATATACTAGATATTTTTCCATATCATAAATTTAATTTCAAAGGAATATGTTATCTATTCCAAAATTTCAAAGATGAAGTCACCGAAGAGCTGCCTGAATTAGAGGTGAGGTTTCATAAAACATCTGTAAAGCTTGTATCTTTTTTCACTAGTGTCTTTTGAGTTAAGACTTAGGAAGACCAAATTTCAACATTACTTTCTTTTTACTACTTATCCATATGAGGCAGAGAAGCCGTCAAAAAAAGGAAAAAAATCTTTGAGTGATTATTAGAAACATTTCATTTTAAATATCTACATGGTATTTCTCTATCCCAGTCATTTTTTTTCTCTTTCTTCTTGTTGCTCATTTCTGTTTATTTTTCCCTGTTGCACTACTTCTTTTTTATAGGGGTATAATTGACATACAAAAAAGTTATCCATGTTTAGTACATACATCTTGATGGGTCTGAAGTCAACATATACCTATGAAACTGCCACCATAAACAATGCTGTAAATATAACCATCCTTTTAAATAATTACACTTGTGAGTACATATTGCTATCTTCACACATGTCAGTAATGAAACTGGTTTGAAAGTTGTAATTTGTTTAAAAGTTTCAAAATGTCACTCTAAAGACATGAGGCTTGGCTCAATTAAGTCTCGTTTTAACTCCTGAATCTGACATTTGCCACTGTGTAACTGGATAATTTAATTTACTTAAACTACTGAAGTCTGTTTACTCTAAAGTGGAAATAATGACACCTTTTATAGGATTAGTGTGGGGATTAAATTAAAGGCAAATGCTTAACATATAGTAAGAGTTATCGGTTGAATTATATCCCCACAAAATTTCACATGTTGATGTTCTAATCTCCAATACCTCAAAATGTCACCTTATTTGGCAATAGGATCATTAAAGATGTAAGAGTTACCATGATATCATCAAAGTGGACATCAGTCCAGTATGACTGCTCTCCTTATAAAACGGGGGAGACCTGTGCATAGGGACCTGTATGCAAGGAAAGCATCACATGGAAAATGAAGACATGTGATGATTGGCGTGATGCTTCAAATAAGCCAAGAAAGGCTGAAGATTGCCAGCAAACCACCAGAAGCCTGTCAAGGGTCCTGGATTCTCTCTCACAGTCCTCGGAAGGAACCAATGCTGCTGACACCTTGATCTTAGACTTTAGCCTCCAGGGCTGTGAGGCAATACATTTCTGTTGTTTAAGCCACCCAGGTGGTGGTATTGAATACTCTGTTAGACAAACCATACAGTGAAGGGTTTGGGGGCTTCCCAGGTGGCACAGTGGTAAAGAATCTGCCTGCCAGTGCAGGAGATGCAAGAGACATGGGCTCGATCCTTGAGTCGGGAAGATCCCCTGGAGAAGGAAATGGCAAACCACTCCAGTACTCTTGCCTGGAGAATCCCATGGACAGAGGAGCCTGACAGGCTATAGTCCATTGGGTTGCAAAGAGTCAGACGTGACTGAGTGACTGAGCACCCACACACACAGTGAAGGATCAGCAAATCTTCATGTCTGGGAGTTGTTCTACTACTGACCACTAGATAATTCAGACCTTTGAGTTTCATAAAATATCACATAAGATCATCTAATTAGTTTTCAAAAAATCACAAAACTGAGAAATTTATGATTAATGAACAATAAAATTTCTAGTTGCCTTATGTTTCCACATTTTTATATTATTATATCACTTGTATATTATTCCTGGATAGGAAAAGATGTTCCCAGCATCATATTTATGTAAAACAGCAAAGTTTTATTATGTCCTAATGGAAGCCAAAATGATATTCTGTATTTTAACAACAGCTCATTTATTTAAATGTATATTTATAACCAAAGTTACTTGAATTATTATATAAATATCTTCCAAAATATAAATTTAAATATGTGCATTTTAAAGTTATTTCTGAATAATTTCAAGACATATTCTTTGCTTTTTTAAGACACACTATTTTTGGAAAAGTGTAACCTAAAAAAAAAATGTGCATTTTATATCTTTTGCCAACCTTGAGGCTATGAAAAGAAACTCTCATTTAAATTGCAATATTGTGAAACTGGAGGCCTTCAGGCTGAAGAAGGATTCCAAAAAACATTATGGAAAATTCAAGCATTTATTGGCTATGCCAGCTGGGAAGGTTTCTTGATTGAATGGTGTTTGGAAAGCAGCAGAAATGTACTGTCAAATGTATAAAAGTCAACATCTCTCCAAGAGGGAAGACAAGAATGGGATTGGTATTTTATTACATACTTTCCTATGAGGTATTTTAAAGTAGCTGCAACATAGCATTTATATGACCTGAATGCAGGGTAAATTGGTAATTTTCAAGAGGACTCCTCATTGGAAATGACTTCTAAGAGTGAAATCAAGCTAGCATCAAAGCATTTTCTGTCATTATTACTCCCTACTAGCATGGAGAGAAACACACAGCCCAGTTCCCTCAGGAGCTTAACATCTAGCAAGAAATCCACTTTGCCATCATTTGAGTAAATTATGTAATGAGAACAGGCATGTGTCAGGATAATTCATTGTTTGGGGAGATACAGAAAGTAGCAGTAAGATAACCCTCTGTGATATCTTGATTTATAATAAATATACATACGGTCTCGTCCCCATTTCTGGTGTGGAGCTCCTAAAGTCTTTGGAATTTCTTCAGTGATAGGAGACATAATGGTATTTTTGTTTCTTTAATGAGGTGACTTTTGGAAAGCCCCTAACCAAGTTTTCCAGGAGACTAAGTGGGTAAAGAATCCACCTGCAATGGAGGAGACACGGGTTGGATCCCTGGGTCAGGAAGATCCCCTGGAGGAGGGTATGACAACCCACTCCAGTATTCTTTTTCTTGGAGAAGCCCTTGGACAGAGGAACCTGGTGGGCTACAGTCCATTGGGGTCACAAAGAGTCAGACATGACTGAAGCAACTGAGCACAACCAGGTGGTTAGAGGGTTGGCACCTCCAGTCTCAGTCCTGCCCCCAGCCTCTAGGTATAGAGAGGAGCTGGAGGTTGAATTGATTGCCATGGACCAATGATTTAATGGTTCATGCCCATGAAACGAAGTCTCCACAAAAACCCAAAAGGAGAGGGTGCAGAGAGCTTCCAGTTGGTGAACACATGGAGGGTCTGAGAGAATGGCCCATCCAGAGAGCATGGGAGCTCTGCGCCTGATGATGGTTTCCGAGAAGCACTGGGTGGTGTATGAGGAAGTCCACCCCGCCCCCCCTCACACACACTGGAATTGGGTCCAGGAACCCTAAAGTACCCTTGTTATTTGGAAACTAAATGTGAGGACAGTAGGGACCTGATAATCATTCATTAATTCATTTTAAAAATATGCACTGAGACTTGTCCAATGAAAAGCACAGATGAGTACACGATTATGAATAAAGAAAATAAAAGTGTCTGCTTCCATAAGATGCATCTGCTATGAAAGACAAGTGATAAAACATTATATAATCTACAAATTCTGGAATTCTGTAAAGGAAGCAAAGTAGATATATTAATAGTGAATATTGAGGGCCTGAAAGAAGGGAAAGAGTTGTTTTGATTTTTGGTCAAAAGTCTCAAACGGAGAGTAATATTGAGATTGGGACCTGAACCAATGAAGAGACAGGACTTGAAAACAGCAGCTGAGGAGTGTTCCAAATCTCTGAAGAAAACCTGTAGAAATCCTAAGATGGGAAAGAACTTGCTGTGTTTTCTGAGAAGAGGGCAGTAAATTAGAGATTCAGTAGGTTCCAAAGCACAGAAGTCGGCATTATAGGGCATGATAGGATTTTAACTTTAAAGTATTGAAATGAGATTGAAAGTTTTACAGCAGGAAGATTTTTTTAAGCCTATTAGTTGTCTTTTTTTTTATTTAGGTCGTGTGTGGAGATTCCTTCAAAGGAAGACTTGAGATTCAGTGGGAGATGGGTGAGTAGACTACCACAGAGGTGGAAGACCAGTGATAATTATTTGAACCTGGGTGATCAGGTGAAAATACTGGAAACATTAAGGTGTTCATGCAGGTGAAATAAACAAAAACATTTAGAAGTGGTTTGGGGGAATGAGCACACGCCCTAAGAGTAGTCATTCAAAAATCAGGGAGAAACATTAGCCAATATGAATACAATTTCAGCTCAAGAGTGCTTGTCCTGTACTATTAATACATGTTTAAAATACAAGGGTGTTGCAAGTGGAATCTGAGTTTTGGTAGTCTTTCTGATAATTAAAGGAGTTAAGCCATTCCATTTGTTAGGCAGCCATTATACTTAGAGCATACACCTATGGTTTTCATCTCTTCTCATTTTCAGTCCAGTTCTCACCAGAGTTTAACAAAGTTAGCTGATGGAAAAGTGAAGTTCTGACAATTACCATCTTCAGTCTTGATAATTTACTTCTTGTAAAAATTGTTAGTTGTGTTTCTAAGATCTCTCTGCTGTTTGTTTGTTTTTAGTTTTATTTAGTTGCATTTGAATTATGTATGACTGGGTTATCTAAGCAAATTTAGTTACTTGAAAACCAAAATTCTTTTTAAGGTGCTTTACATACCTATAAACAGAACATGGAACCAATATTCCAAGTAAGACTAATGGCAAAAACTGGTATAAGGATTCTAGGAAATACCACCAGTGCCTTCTCTCAAAGAGTGTATGAGCATGGATGTCCTTTTTAATTTTGATGGGATTCAGACACCTTGACAATTATCTAGAATGGATTTATAGAAAATATTGTGCAGAATACATATAAAATTCAAGACGACTAATATGACCGTTTCTTTTGAAAATATGGGGAACTATAAAGATTGAGTATTGTGGTTGTGTTCTCACATTGATTTCCTGATGGCTTAGCTTTTAAAAATATTGCCTTCAACCAGGGTTTAGAAAATCTTTGCTTTTTGTTGCTTTGTACTTTTTAAAAACTACTTTATCAGCCACAGAATTGCTCCTTTTGTGTGAAGAGTGAGCTTCTGTGTTGTTACTTGGCAAATGGTTTCCATTTTCCTTCTATTATTAATCAGGAGATGTTAGGGTGCTGGGGAATTCGTGGTAAAAACATTAGATCTTCATCAAATATTTACCGAGTGCCCACTTGATTTCAAAGTAGCACAGGATTTCTTTGGGATTCTGCTCTGGGAATTACTGAAAATATGGTAAATAATGGTGTCTAATTCAGAATTATTGTGATGATTGTATGGAATAATATGTATTAGGGGACTTATTTAGCATGATCATTTGCTATTTGTAATTGTTCAACAAAGATAAACATAAAATAATTAAAAGCTACTTTGGTTGTTACAATATTACACAGATTAAAAAATTCACAATCCTTTGGGTGACAAGGTAGGAAAAAAAAAAAAAAAAGGAAAAAAATCTGAAGGACTCTTGGCCAAAAGATGATCAAGTTCTTACTAAAGAAATGTTTGTGAAGTTGGATAGGAGAATTAGCAGATTGTGTGACTGCCTGGAGGGTGTGAAATGAAGAAATGGGATGAAAACGGGATCCCAGAGTGGTCTGGATTGCTTGGTGGATGGTGCTGCCCCTTCTGTGTTGGGTTGAAAACACGAGTTTAACAAAGTTTTGCTTTCAGTGACACTACAGGTACGCTTCAATGACAGCATCAGCAAAGACTTCATTCTGTTTTTTTTTTTAATTTTTTAAATTTTATTTTATTTAACTTTACAATATTGTATTGGTTTTGCCATATATCAAAATGAATCTGCCACAGGTGTACATGTGTTCTTCACAGCTTTTTCTATGAAGACCCAAGGTGAGTACAAGCAATCATTTATGAGTATCTGTCATTTATTGACCTTTTTAAAAGTGCATGTTCTAGCATTTTTTCAGGTACCAGTTTTGCATTTGCTTCTTTTTTTCATGTTTACATGTTAAACCTGCTTGTAATAATTGGTAATATTAAGTAATCATATGAAGCTTGTGATGACCGTCAATGTTTGGAGGATTGGAAAAACAATCTGTGATTTTATTGGAGGATAGGATAAAGAAAGAGAAGAGAGGCCTTTATTGACTGTCCTGTAAACTTAAAACTGCTGTCTACTTACCATGTGAAAAATTAATCATATAATTTTTTAAAGACACAATATTGAAAAAAAGTATTTTAACTAGAGTAACTTTTTAATGAAAACTGATGTCTGCACATATTCTAGTAGAAAGTGAATGTATATTAGTCAACAGTAATTTAATTTTCAAAAATATAATTTCTCATTGTTTCCATACGGTATAAAAAGACTTTCTTCTTTGAAATTGTCTCTTATATGACTAAGTAACTGATAAGATTCACAATTTAGGTTCTACTGGAGAAATTAGCAAAATGCTGTTATTGAAATCATGTCTTAATAGAACTTCTGAGTTCTGAGTCCCTATTTCTTCTCGGTCCTTCTTCTTACCCTGTTTCTTGGTTTCTGTCTCTCCCTCTCTCCTCAAATATTGAGTCATAGTCCAGATAAAACAACTTAAATATAAAGAAAATACAGTTCCCCTGATAAAAAGATGTCAAAATCTCACCCATAATTAACATTTGTCTCTTTGTCACAGGTCCTAGGAGGAAAGTTAGGTAAAAATCACAGGATTGGGGATAAATAGAAAAAATTGTCCAGTAATCACTGGGGTTGGTTGCTCACAATCAGCACTCAACAAAACATAGTCAAAGTGGGTAAAATAGAGAAATATAAAGTAATATTTTATGGTTTGTGTTCTCACATTGATTTCCTCATGGGTTGGCTTTTAAAACCATTGTTTCAACCAGCATTTAGAACAGCTTTGCTTTTTGTTTCTGCCTACCTTTTTAAAAACTACTTTATTAGCCATAAAATTATGGCACAGGATTTATTTGGGATTCTGGCTCTGACATTTTCTGCAAATGTGGTAAATAGTGGTGTCTAACAGAATTATTGTGACAATCGCATGCAATATTTAAAAACTACTTAGGTTGTTACAATATTACAATAATTTAAAACTTCACAATCTTTGGGTGACAAGGTAGAAAATAAAGGATAGGAAAGGAATATGAAAGAGTCTTGGCCAAGTGATGATCAAGTTCTAACTAGAGAAATATTTGTGATATTGGGCTTTAGAATGACCAGATGATGTGTTTATCTGCAGTGTCTGAGATGAGGAAATCGGTTGCAAACAAGGAGATCCTAGAGTCTGTCTGGATTACTTGGTGAATAATGCTGCTCGTTCTGTGTTGAGTTGGAAAAATGAACTTTAACAAAGTTTTGCTTTCAGAGACACTACAGGTAAGTTTTCATGGAGCCATCTGCAAATACTTCATTCCTCACACCTTTTTGTCTGAAGACCCAAGGTGAGTACAAGCAGCCATCCAAGACTGTCTGTCATTTATTGACCTTTATCAAAGTGCGTGTTCTATAAAACTATAACATCTTTTAGACGCTGCTGTTCTGTTTAGTTGTTATGTTCATATTTACATTAAACCTGTAATAATTGGTAATATTAGATGATTTATGAAGTTTGTGATGATTATCAATGTTTGGAGGATTGGAAAAATAATCTGTGATTTTGTTGGGGAATAAAAGAAAGGAATTAAAGAGAGGAGAAGCATTTATTGATTGTTCTATGAACTTAAATAGCTGTGTACTCTCCATGTAAAAAAAATTAAATCGTACATTTTTTCAGTTAAAGACATGAAATGGAAAAAGGGATGTTAGCTAGTTACTTTTTAGTGAAAGCTGGTATCTAGAGATATGCTAGGAGAAGTTGGAGGCATATTAGTGAAGAGTCATTTAATTTTCATAAATGAGTTTTCTTAGTATTGTTTCCAGATGGTTTAAGTAGATTTTAATCTTTGAAATTATCTCTAATATGACTAAGTAACTGGTGTGAGTCACAGTTTAGTTTCTGCAGAAAGGAGCAAATAAATATTACTGAAATCATATATTCCTAGAACTTCTATGAGTTCTAAATCTCTATATCTCTCCTGTCCTTCACCATCCCTTTTTTCTCGGTTTCTGTCTCTTCTGAATTACTGGACCATAGTTCAGACAGTTGCATGGAGTGATATGTTTAGGGGACTTATTTGGCATGATCATTTGCTATTTGTAATCATTCAACAAAGCATAACATAGAAAACTTAAAAGTTACTTTGATGTTATAATATGACAAAGATTAGGAAATATCATAATCCTTTTGGTGACAAAGTAGAAAATAAAAGATATGAGAAGAGTTTGAAAGACTCTTGGCCAGGAGATGATCAAGTTCTAACTAGAAAAATGCTTATAAAGTTGGGCAATAGCAATACCAGATGGTGTGACTGTCTGGAGGGTGTGAAATAAAGAAAAGGGAATGAAAACGGGGGATCCCATAGCCTGTCTGGATTACGTGGTGGATGGTGCTGTCCCTTCTGTGTTGGGTTGGAAACATGAGTTTAACAAAGTTTTACTTTCAGTGACACTGCAGGTAAGTTTCAATGGCAGCATCAGCAAAGGCTTGATTCCTCATGCCTTTTCCTCTGGAGACCCAAGATGAGTTCAAGTCGTCATCTATGACGTATTTCATTTATCGGCTTTTATTAAAGTGCATGTTCTATAAACTATAACATCTTTTACTTGACAGTTTTGTGTTTGCTTGTTTTGTACATATTAAATTGTAACAATTGGTAATGTTAAGTGATCATATGAAGCTTCTGATGAATGTCAGTGTTTACAGGATTGGAAAATAATCTGTGATCTTATTGATGGAAAGAGAAAGAAAGAGAAGAGAGGCCTTTGTTGACTGTCCTATAACCTTGAAACAGCTGTCTACTTTCCATGTGAAAAAATTAAATCATGCAGTTTTTCAGTTGAAAGACATCATATTGAAAAGAGGATTGTTAACTAGTTACATTTTGGTGAAAGTTGATGTCTGAAGATATACTAGTAGAAGTTGAAGGTATACTGCTGCTGCTAAGTCACTTCAGTCGTGTCCGACTCTGTGCGACCCCAGAGACGGCAGCCCACCAGGCTCCCCCGTCCCTGGGATTCTCCAGGCAAGAACACTGGAGTGGGTTGCCATTTCCTTCTCCAGTGCATGAAAGGGAAAAGTGAAAGTGAAGTCGCTCAGTCGTGTCTGACTCCTAGCGACCCCATGGACTGCAGCCTATCAGGCTCCTCAGTCCATGGGATTTTCCAGGCAAGAGTACTGGAGTAGGGTGCCATTGCCTTCTAGTGAAGAGTAATTTAATTTTCCTAAATAGGTTTACTTATTGTTTCCAGATGGTGCAAATAGATTTTCTCTTTGAAATCATCTCTTATATGACTGAGTAACTGGTAAGAGTCACAAATTCGGTTCTGCTGCAAAAATTAGAAATGAAATATTATTGAAATCACATCTTCTTAGTTTAGTGAGTTCTAAATCCCTATTTCTTCTCTGTCCTTCTCCATCCCCGTTTCTCAGTTTGTGTTTCTTCCTCTCTCCTCAATTATTGGGCCAAAGTTCAGATAAAATAACTTAAATAAAAAGAAAATACAGCTCCTTTAATAAAGAGTTGTCAAGATCACATCCACAATTCCATTCCTCCCTTTGTCACAGGGATCAGTGACAAGACCAGGTAAAAATCAGGATTGGCGATTAAAAAAAAAAAAAAAGACCACTAATCACTGGGGTCTTTTGCACACAATTAGCACTCAGCACAAGTTAGTCAAAGCAGGAAAATAAAGAAATACAAAGTAGTTTTTTATGGTTTGTGTTCTCACATTGGTTTCCTCATGGCCTGGTTTTTAAAACTGTTGCCTTCAACCGGTGTTGAGAATAGCTTTGCTTTTTGTTTCCTTCTACTTTAAAAAAAAAACTATTTTATGAGATAAAATTGCTTCTGTGATTCCTTATAGATATTTTGGATGAAAAGTGAACTCTCATGTTGATTATTACTTGCCAAATGCCTTCCCTTCTCCTTACTTCATTATTCAGGAGGTGTTGGGTGCTATGGAGTTCATGATAAAGACATTTGACTTTCATCAAATATTAACCAATTGCCTACTTGATTTCAAAGTGGCACAGGGTTACTTTGTGGTTCTGGCTCTCGCATGTCCTGCAAATGTGGTAAATAATGATGTCTAACTCAGAATTATTGTGAAAATTGCATGGAGTAGTATGGGTTTGGGGACTTAGTTAGAATGGTCGTTTGCTATTAGTAATTATTCAACAAAGTATAACAGAAAATTTAAAAATTAACTTTGGTTGTTATAATATTACAAAGATTGAAAAACAATCACAATCCTTTTGGTGAGTAGGTAGAAAATAAAGGATCTGGATCAGTCTGTCTGGATTACTTGGTGGATGGTGCTGCCCCTTCTGTGTTGGTTGAAATATGAACTTTAACAAAGTTTACTTTCAGTGACACTGCAGGTAGGTTTTCATGGAGGCATCTGCAAAGATGTCATTCCTCACACCTTTTCCTCCGAAGACCAGAGGTGAGTACCAGCAGTCATCCATGACTATGTCATTTATTGGCCTTCTTCTATAAAATATAACAACTTTTAGGTACCAGTTTTGTGTTTGCTGGTTTTGTTCATGTTTCCATATTAAAGTTGCTGTGATAATTGGTAATATTAAGTGATCATATGAAGCTTGTGATGGTTGTCAGTGTTTGGAAGATTGGAAAAATAATCTGTGATTTTACTGAGGGTAGGAGATAGGCAATAAAGAGAGGAGAAGCATTCATTGACTATTCCATGAACTTGAACAGCTGTTGACTCTCCATGTGAAAAAATTAAATCATACAGTTTTTCAGCTTAAAGACATAATATTGGAAAGAAGGATTTTAACTAGAGTAACTTTTTAGTGAAAGTTGGTGTCCTCAGATATTCTAGTAGAAGTTCAATGTATATTAGTCAACAGTAATCCAGTTTTCATAAATAGTTTTTCTTATTGTTTCCATATGGTATAAAAAAGACTTTCTTCTTTGAAATTATTTCTTATATGACTAAGTAACTGGTAAGATTTACAGTTTAGATTCTGCTGCAGAAATTAATGAAGAGATGTTATTCAAATCACATCTTAATAGAACTTCTATGAGTTCTAAATCCCTATTTCTTCTCTACCCTTCTCCACCTCTTTTTTCCCAGTTCCTGTCTCTCCCTCTCTCTGGAAATACTGGGCCAAATTTCAGAAAAAATAAATACAAAGAAAATGCAGCTTCTTAATAAAGAGATGTCAAAATCCCATTCATAATTCCACTGGTCTGTCATGGGCCCCAGTGGCAAAGCCAGGTAAAAAAATCACAGGATTGGAGATAAATAAAATATGACTGCTAATCACTGGGTTTGTGGCACACAATTAGTGCTCAACACAGGTTAGTTCACGTGTGGAAAACAGGGAAATAAAAAGATAGTGTTTTATGTTTCATGTTCTCACATTGATTTCCTGATGGCTTGGCTTTTAAAACCATTGCTTTCAACCGGAGTTGAGAGTATCTTTGCTTGTTTCTTTCTACTGTATTAAAAGCTACTTTATCAGCCATAAAATTGCTCGTGCAAATCCTTATAGATATTTTAGGTGAAAGTGAACTTCTGTGTTGATTGTTACTTGGCAAATGCCTTCCCTTCTCCTTGTCTTTAATCAGGAGGTGTTAGAGTGCTGGGGAGTTCATGACAAGACATTGGACCTTCATCAAGTACTTACCAAGAGTCTGCTTGATTTCAAAGTGGCTCATGGTTTCTTTGGGTTCTGGCTCTGGCATTTTCTGTAAATATGGTAAATAACGATGCCTAACTCAGAATTATTATGACAATTGCATGGAGTAATATGTGTTTGGGGACTTATTTAACGTGGTTATTTGCTATTTGTAATCATTCAATAAAGCGTAACATAGAAAAATACAATATCACAATCCTTTTAGTGACAAGGTAGAAAATAACGAGTCACAGAGTTTTTGCCAGGAGATAATCAAGTTCTAACCAGAGAAATGTTTGTGAAGTTGGGCAGTAGAATTACCAGATAGTCTGACTGTCTGGAGGATGTGAGATGAAGAAACAGGATGAAAATGGGATCCCAGAGTACAACAGTCATCTATGACTGTCATTTATTGACTTTTATTAATGTCCATGTTCTATAAACAAAACATCTTTTCAGTACTATTTTTTCCCTATTGTGTTCATGTTCATATTAACCTGCCTGTAATACTTGGTAATATTAAGCAATCATATGAAATTTGTAAAGATTGTCAATGTTTGGTGGATTGCAAAATTAATCTGCGATTTTATTGGGAAATGAGAGCAAGCAAAGAGAGGAGAGGTATTTATTGAGTGTCATATAACTTGAAACAATGGCTCTCCATGTATAAAATTAAATCATACAATTTTTCAGTTTGAAGACATAATGTTGAAAGGAAGGATTTTAACTAGAATTACCTTTTAGTGAAAGCTGGTGTATGCAGATACGCTAGTAAAAGTATAGTAGTCAAGAATAATCTAATTTCCATAAATAGGTTTCCTGATTATTGTTTCCAGATGGTATAAATAGATTTTCTTCTTTGAAATTATCTCTTATATGACTAAGTAACTGCTAATATTCACAGTTTCGTTTCTGCTGCAGAAATTAACAAAGTGATGTTATTGAACATGTCTTAATAGAACTTCTATGAGTTCTGAATCCCTATTTCTTCTCTGTTCTTCTCCATCTGTGTTTCTGACTCTCCCTCTCTCTGGAAATATTGAGCTAAAATTCTGGTAAAAAAAAAAAAAAACTTGAATGCAAAGAAAATACAGCTCCTTTAATTAAGCGATGCGAAGATCATATCTATAATCCATTTGCCTATAGGGCCCATTGGGCAAGGCCAGGTAACATAGAATTGGAGATAAATTTAAAAATGGCCTCTAATCATTAGGCTTGTTGCCCACAGTCAGCAGGCAACACAGTTAGATAAAGTGGGGAAAATAGGAGAGGGGGTCACAAACCGCTCCAAGGAGAGGTCTTCAAAGGAGGCTCCCTAGTATGTCCTGTGGTCTCTGTTTCAGCAAGGGACAAGACAGACTAAGTGGGAAGTCATCATCTGCTTCTCAGAGCCTCCAGCAGGGTCTATCTGAACCAACTCTCTGCAGATGGAGTTGGAAACTCAGCAAAGAGCCTCTAAGTTTCTTGGCTTTTTAAGGAGTCTGTCAGTGGAGTATAATGGTTATGCTGCAGGTAGTCTTGTCTATCAGTTGCTCCTTCTGTTCCAGCAACTCATGTTGCCAAATAAATTTCTTATCTAAAGTAATGCTCTTGGTTTATCACTCTGAGACACTCACAGTCCTACAGCACATGTACTAATCTGTATTTAGTACCGGTTCCCTTTTGGTTATAACATGAGTTAGGTTAAATAAAATGTCTTGGTCTTACTTTCTTCTTTAGGATAAGTCAGCAAAGGTTTTCTATGAAGTACTATCTGAAGATGCTCCACCTGTGGGTGCAAAATGCTCCACAAACACTGTGGTCTTAGGGATTCACACTGCACGTGGTGTTCTAAAGGCTCTGTGAGGATCGTCAAAAACAGTATTAAAAAAAGGAGAAAGCTTAGCTTGTTCAGCTTGGTTTTTTCAAACCATTTAATGACATCCCATCTTTTTATCTACTATCGCAGAAACACTGAGATAGAAGATCACTGAAAATACCTTTTAGAGGTAAATGTTTATGAGAGTTTTTCCAAGTCCTCTACAGAAACAAGGTATGCTTTAGTGAAGACTCTTTATTGCAACAAACAAGAATCTAGCCCAATTAACTTAAAAAGAAAAGAAAATTCAGTAGATTACTTGAATTTGGGGTGAAAATAAAGAGAAAGAATGTTGCAGAGTCTCAGGAATAAAATAAACCCTTGAATAAGCACTAGAAACCCTAAAATAAGCACTTGAATAAGAACAAAGTTCTATCTCCATCTTCTACCTCTCATTTCTTCTTCATGCACGCCTAAGCCTGGCATTATCTTCTTTCTTAGTCCACATGATTGAAAGCTTGATTACAACAAATTCCAAGTTTACGTGTTCCCATTCAGTCTCCTGGAGAAACCCTCCATAAATTTTTTCTGGCTCCATAATGACATTTTTGTGAAGAGAGCTGATTGCCCAGCTTGAGTCAAGGACCCATCCCTGGGCATATTGCCTGTTATAAGATAAATAAGGTCCTCTTATAAAAACATAAAAACATGTATTGTAACATATTTGTAACATTTTTACTATGTTATTTTATTATATATATATTCATATGATCATATTATATATATATTTATTATGTTATAAAACATTATTTTGACATGTAAATAGAGCAAGGAAAAGTAAGGTGATTCCCAGAAATGGGGTAGTGAACTGGACACAGAACACAATAGCTGTAAGCATTTGTTCAGTTCATGGTGTTCTCACGACAAGAATACTGAAGTGGTTTGCCATTGCATCCAGTAGTCATGTATGGATGTGAGAGTTGGGCTATAAAGAAAGCTGAGCGCCAAAGAATTGATGCTTTTGAACTGTGGTGTTGGAGAAGACTCCTGAGAGTCCCTTGGACTGCAAGGAGATCCAGCCAGACCATCCTAAAGGAGATCAGTCCTGGGTGTTCATTGGAGGGACTGATGCTGAAGCTGAAGCTCCAATACTTTGGCCACCTGATGTGAAGAACTGACTCATTGGAGAAGACCCTGATGCTGGGAAAGATTGAAGGCGGGAGGACAAGTGGACAGTGGAGGATGAGATGGTTGGATGGCATCACCAATTTGATGAACGTGAGTTTGAGCAAGCTCCAGCAGTTGGTGATAAACAGGGAAGCCTGGTGTGCTGCAGTCCATGGGGTCACAAAGAGTTGGACATGACTGAACTGAACTGCATACACATAAACAGTGATCAATGATATTAATTGTTTAATTTGCTATTTTTGCTGTGCATGCAATCTTCCCTTCTGGATATTCTGTGCTTCATTGCTGACCCAGTCGATTTCCTAGAAATCTAAATCTTGTGAGATTTGTTTCTGCCTTGCTTTTGCCAGCTAACTTTGTTCTAAAGTATAAACTACAACTTTGTCTCAGAACACCATCATAATTTCTGGGGCCAACTACTTAAGTGCTATAAAGAAAGGTCCAGACCCCTGAATTGATTACATGCTTTTTCCTATTTTAGTTTACTCTTAAAAATATCACTGTTTATTCCTGCTTGGATTTCCATGAGAATAAATATCTATTTTCTTTCTTGTCAAATTTCCTGAATACCTTCTTTGGCTCCACACTCATTGATTCTGTCCCCTAAGAGAGCAAATTTTAAATTTATCATCTAAATTCTGACATATGAGAGTAAAAGTGTGCGTTATTAACTAATAATTATGCCAGGACTACAGACATATAGTGAATCTGTCCTAAGAAAAAGAGGTTGAATGATTACTTTTATGGACTTTAACTCTACAGAGTATTGCTATCTATTCAGTCTTTCACTAGACCTTCTGTTCCAGTCAATATCTGTACAATCTTTGACTAGAACTTCTGTTGTTAACAGTCATTTAAAATTTTATAACACTAATTATAATAACTGCATTTATTGACTTATAAGACATATAAAGGATTATGCTAATCCTATATATGCAATTGATTTATCCTCATGTGAAATACTACTAAATGTTTACTATAATTGTGGCTGTTTTTATATATGAAATAGTATTGCTTAGAAGTTAGTTCTTTGGTGCCAAGTTTATTCCTATAGTTTGTGGTGTTGATGTTTAATGGATTTTGAAGAAATTGAGAGAATTTTAGGTTGGATTATTTCTGAGACATATTCTCTCCCTCTAATGAGATAAATAAAATGGTTCCTAACTTGGAAACCAATTGTGCAACTTGCTTGGATAGATAAGAGAGTAGGTAAGAACCCCCAAGTGGGTGGTAAAACTCATGTGGCAGACACCGTCTCAAGGGAAAGTAATTCAATAGTTTTATCAAGGATAGCAAGAAATGGTGTGGACCATATGACCAGGGCCAGAAAAAAAGATTATGCTGGCTACACCAACGTGAAAGTCCATAGGCGGTACTTGAAGCTGAAGGAAGAAGAAACAGGGACTGCAGAGACAAAATAAAACACTGCCTCAGTTGAGGAGTATAAAAATATTATCCAGAGCAAGAGAGTGTTTTTTGATGATCCTACTAAGTCAGACGTCTTGCTGACCATCCCTCAGACCCATGGCCCAGACTCATCCCACAAAACCTGCCACGTTGCTGGTTTGTGTCGGACACACAGAGCTTTCCTGTTTCACTCCTCATGGATTAGTACCTGCCCATATGTGAAGATTTTATATGTCATTTCCTTTTCTTATTGAACATATATGTTCATTTTCAAGCAGACTTACAAAAGAGAAATTTTTTTTTTTATCATTCATAGACAAAATTTACTATTTTACTTTTTTGTAAACTTAGCATTTTATCACCACTTATTAGCTCTATGACCCTGTAAAGTTATTCAGTCCCTGTGTCTTAGTCTTCTCATGAATAAAGTGGAGTGCTATTTAGCAAAAGAGAAATCTTTTAAAGTACTCTGACGATTGTGTTGCCAGTCAACATGTATGCAGTTCATCTCAACACTGTTTCAGATTCAAATTTGATGAGCATCCTGTCCATGTTATGAGAATGGGATTTATTTTCGCCACCATGTTATATTCAAAGGGGTTTCACAGACAAGTTGCATAACTAAATTTGTCTCTTCCTTAAAATATACCATAGTGAACTGCATGCTTAAATCAGAACACCAATACCCCATATCCTTACTTTTGAATTCAGTTCAGTTCAGTTCAGTCACTCAGTCCTCTCCGACTCTTTGCGACCACATGAATCGCAGCACGCCAGGCCTCCCTGTCCATCACCAACTCCCAGAGTTCACTCAAACTCATGTGCATCGAGTCGGTGATGCCATCCAGCCATCTCATCCTCTGTTGTCCCCTTTTCCTCCTGCCCCCAATCTCTCCCAGCATCAGGGTCTTTTCCAATGAGTCAACTCTTCACATGAGGTGGCCAAAGTATTGGAGTTTCAGCCTCAGCATCAGTCCTTCCAATGAACACCCAGGACTGGATTTTTGAATTAGTATGTGGTAAAACGAAGTGAAAAATAGTCAGGAATAACATATGTGAGTATTTGAAACAATTTTCAAGTGAGGAGGAACACAAAAATCCCTCCTTTCTTTGAAAGACATTAAATTCAGTTTAGTAGTTTAAAGCTATCTTTCAGCAATTGTGTTTTAGTATATGTTATTCAGCAACTTTTCATCAAAATATTTCACTTTTCACTTGGTGAGTCCCTATAAACATTGTTTAAGAATTAAATCTAAATAGTAATTCACATTTTTAGAAGGAACTATATAAATGCCAGCAGTCTTGTCTAATTTATTAAAGAAGTTTTACTGGATAAATGCATGTAACAAATAGGAAATAGAGATTATTTCAGGTATTACCCTGAAGAGACATGTTCACTACAGAGCAGGGATTGTATCTTTAATTAGCATCGAGTTTTATATAGATAGCATCAGAAATAAATAGCAAAAAAAACCCCAAGTATTTGAATTCTGAAGATGTTTAATACTTTATTATGGCCACTTGAGATTAGACAAAAGATATCAAAAAATCTAAGAATGTCTCTTGGTACATCCTCTCCCAAAGCTCGAAATGTCTTATGGTCCTTAGTCCCACTATCTGACTCTGAAGATCAGCACTGTCAAGGAATTTGCCCATAATTGTGCAATAACTAAATCCAGTTTTGCTTCAATGTATATATAGCATTTTTTCCACTCTCTTGTGTGAAGTCATAAATGTTATGTGTTATCTATAGGCAACCTATTCTGCTGGTTTGCCATTTTTAAAATACATCAAGTATTTTATTTCCAACAAGATCCTAAGTTCCTGGAGAGAAAACACTGCCTTCTACTCATTTCAGTATGTCCCCCTAATACCTGGCACAATCTTGAAAAAAAAAATAGAAGAAAATGGATATCAATCATTGTAACACTGTGTTCATTTAGGTCACAAATATTCACGGAGCACTGGCCATATGAATGAGCAGTGTTTCAAGCACTGTGGATACAGCAGCAAATAAACGATGCTTTTATGGAGTGTATCACTTATCAACTCCTTTGATTCAAAGATCTTATTGAACACTGACTAGACACCAGGTACTGTGCTCTTAGTAAGAATATAAAAGTGAAAATTTAATCCATTTCATATTTCAAGAAACTTTTAGTGCAGTTGGAAAAATAAATCATCATGCTTCAATGCTGTGATAGAGATAAACACAGGGGTTCAGGAAGCACCAGTGATAGACCCCAGTTCACACCTGGACAGAGAGCAGTCCAGAAATGCTTCTTGGAGGACGTGATGCTTAAGCTGACGTAGAGAGTACTGGGTTGCTTTGCAGGTGGCGAGACCTTAGAGAGGGTAGAGGTGGTGGAGGTGGGAATTGAGAGTGGAGAGTCAGTCCAGGCAGACCCAAGGGCGTGTGCAAAATCAAATACTGAGGGCATATCCCATGATTAAAAGTGAAAACAGTTCAATATTGAATAGTTCAATATGGCTGGATAATAGAAATGTAGACAAGAGAAGCTGCCAAGGGAAGGCGAAAGACTGATCACAAAGAGCTTTGAACACCTGTGAAACAGTGTGATCTTTTTCTAGAGGATAATTGGAAGCTATTATGATCAACACAGACTAAACCAGTAAACTGTATTCTGAGGCATAAATAAAATGTTTTCTCAAATTCTATAAACACACGAACAATTTTTGTGTTCAGGGCATTCCACAAGATTTGTAGAGAGCATAAAAATAATGTAGTATTACAAATCTTGTCCTCAGTAAATTCGCAATTTATTAAAGGGCACAAGCTAAGTACACAAATGAGCACATAAAACTGGAATGCAATCAGAATCCCAAGAGACGAGTTCTAAAGGACAGAAAGCAACCACATTATTCTGATGAAAGGTGGAAGCTTCAGGATTACATCTGTATCAGGTTTTGAAGGATGGGTTTCATTTCAACAAAGAGAATTAGAGGAACAGTCGTGAACATGAACCATGCAGTAATATGGAAAATTAGAAAGCAAACCAAAGTAAAGGTTATGAATCAGCCAGAAACCAAGTTTTGCCTTGAGTGTGTAAAAGTGTGTGTGTAAAATTTGAACGTAAAGTTCAAGTGTGTGAAGTTTGTTGAGGGGGTTAACTCCACAGCTTGCCTTCTTGTCTTCTCTCAGCAAAACTCTGACCTCAGACCTAGGTCATAGGTGGCTTCTTGTTGTCATTCAGATCTTAGGGCAAATATTTGCTCCAGAGAGACTCCCCCTGCTTAGGTACCTCAAATGGAAGCTTCTGTTTATCCTCTATCATGACACTCTGCTTTATTTTCCTAATTTTTTTCACTATAGATCTCCCATTTTTATAATGTAAGTGGAATTAGTATGGTTTCCAGTACTTTTGCCTAGAAAATCCCATGGATGGAGGAGCCTGGTAGGCTGCAGTCCATGGGGTCGCTGAGGGTCTGACATGACTGAGCGACTTCACTTTCACTTTTCACTTTCATGCATTGGAGAAGGAAATGGCAACCCACTCCAGTGTTCTTGCCTGGAGAATCCCAGGGACGGGGAAGCCTGGTGGGCTGCCGTCTATGGGGTCGCACAGAGTCGGACACGACTGAAGCGACTTAGCAGCAGCAGCAGCAGTACATATTTCACTACTATACCATAGGTACAGATATCTAAATGTGTACATATCTGCATGCCTGTAACAGGCCCCCAATGCCTATTTCTGGAATGTGTAAAATAATTGACAAAATCAATAAGATCAGAAAACAGTTTGAGAAGCTTCCATAAGAGCTCTGGCAAAAGAGATTAAGCACCAGAGCAAGGACTGTCGCAGTTGAATTAGGAAGGAGGAGAGGTGGGCCAGCTAGAATGGTGGGATTTAGTAGCCTTGACTCAATGTGCAAGTAAGAAAGTTAAGGAAAAGTCTCAAAGTTCTGGAGTCAATAAATAAGATAACAGTAAATCCGGGGATATTTTGAGTTTACAGTGTGGTGAAACATCCAGACGATGACATCCACTTGGAAACTCAGCTGTTGAGTCAAGAAGAGAATTAGGGCCGCAGACCCACACCTGACAACTGATTTATGGAGGTGAGTCCTGGCTTCCCACCCATAGCCATCCTCCCAGCAGGAAAACCTTTCAAAAGTATCAGCAAAACTCAGGAGTTAAGTGCACTTATTACTGCCTTCCCAGTATCATTTTTTTTTTTTCCCAGACAAAAGCGTTTAAGCTACTTGAGCTCAAGATACACAACCTGATATCACACTCTATTCCTCCCTTCTTTGGCAGGTCGCTTTTTCCTGATGCACAGTCATGTTCAGCCTCATGCATCCCTGCGCAGCTTCTCTCAGATCTCTCCTTGGCAGAGGTATTTTGTTTGATTCAGGTGTACGTACCTGAGACTTTACTATGATTTCTCCTCCTTTCAGGAAATCCTCTCATGATTCACCTCTCTCTATTTTGCATTCCTTCTGCTGCTAAGTTGCTTCAGTCGTGTCCGACTCTGTGCGACCCCATAGACGGCAGCCCACCAGGCTCCCCCGTCCCTGGGATTCTCCAGGCAAGAACACTGGAGTGGGTTGCCATTTCCCTTTCCAATGCATGAAAGTGAAAAGTGAAAGTGAAGTCTCTCAGTCGCATCCAACTCCCAGTGACCCCATGGACTGCAGCCTACCAGGCTCCTCTGCCCATGGGACTTTCCCAACTCCATTTCTTTATCCAAAAGTGTGCTGTGACTTATTCCTCTGTTTAAGGCAGATACATTGGATTCATATAAAATGGAAGCCATGTGCAGTTTTGAAGAAAATGATTGGTGAGGAAAATGGGTGTGCCCTTAATGATATGGGTGGGCTGTGGTACCACCAGGAACTGAAAAATGATTGGATGGAACTCTTAGTATAGCAAGTAGGGCTCAGTCTTTCTGTTGAAGAGGAGCTAAAATAATGACTGCAGATTTCTAATAATTTGATTTAATCATTTAATTATTTGATATGGATATTTCTGTGAGACTGCAGTAAAAAAGCGTAACAAGGCAAAAAGTATCAAGAAATGGGTAAGTTTATAAATTAGGATATAGAAACAGAAAAGGAGCCAGGTCAGAGATAGAGGAACCAGAATAGAATAGTGTTGATGAATAATGATAATGATGATAAGTAATATTTATTATCCTTTTACTGAGGACCTACTATAGATATAATCACTTTATACATATTATTCTTTTAA
This sequence comes from Bos mutus, assembly GCF_027580195.1. Lineage (NCBI taxonomy): Eukaryota > Metazoa > Chordata > Mammalia > Artiodactyla > Bovidae > Bos > Bos mutus. The sequence continues at coordinate 27,235,275 of NC_091643.1, forward strand.
GTAATATCCCATTATTTTAATGTACATTGGATACTGGAGGTTTTAAAATTAGAAAAGTTAAGTAGCTTTACAAGGTCACAGAGCTAGTGTGTAGATATGCCTATTGGTTGGTTGGACTTCAGATTTCCAAGCCAGTAGTCAGTAGGCTAAAGCAAAAGCCAAAAAAAAAAAAAAAAAAAGTTTGAAAAGAAAAGAAAAAAGAAAGGCAGGCAAGTGTCTTAAATGCTGCAAATAATCAGTGAAAATAACGACAGGGGAAAAGGCCGCTGGGTTTGGTAATTAAAATGTCATTATTAATCCTTGAGAGAGCAATATTTTTAAGGAAGAAGGAGTGTTAGAAATCAGATTGTAGCCTATAAAAAGAAGATGGTATTTTCTGTAAATGAGAGATATTAGGGAAGCTGAAAACAAAGTAATAGTGAATTGAGCATTCAATTCAAATTCCCATTTGATTTTTTATTCCAGATTTTCATTTATACATGCAATATGCTAACAAATAGACATTAATAAAGTTGTAATTCATTTAAATCTTTCAAAATACTTTGTTCTCATCTTAATGAGTAAAGAGAGAATGATTATCATGGACTAGCTAATTTAAGCTGCATGCTAAGGGCCAGTGTTCTGGGTAGAGCAATTTTTAAGAAGAATAGCAAGGATTGCTTTTAAAAATGTAAGTGAACACTGTGCAGAGGGTCTTCCATTTATCTTCATTTCTGAGGTCAGAAGCTAAATTCAGTTGTAATTCACAATCTGGCAGGAGAGCGACCTTTAGGGTGAGCTGTTTCAGTCTCCAACATGTCCTTGTATGTTCTTACTTTAAATGCGATACCTTCAGTAATAAGACTGTCTTTTTTGTTAAAATTTTGTTGCAATCATTATATATACATATTTCATTTTGGACATATATAACTTTTAAAAAGTAACATCTGTGTTTGACTCTAGTTTCTATTTTTATGGCACAGAATAAGTTTAAATGTCATTGGACATATATTTACATAAAATTCAGTCTTATTTCTTTGGGGAGATATGAGAGATCAATTGGGTCTTACATTTGCAAAAGATGCTGGTTCCCCAAGATGAGAGTAATGGCAGATAAATTGGGTTTCCCACTGTGGAACTCCCCAGAGATTTGTGCTGTAATACGGAGTGGAAGGGATGCCTTGGAGAATTTTCTTGCTAAAGTACCTATTTCTACATTTACTTACTTATATGACTATCTGCCATGAATTAGGGAATATAGAAATTTAAAAGAATACACTGAACTCTAAGAATATGCTATAACTGAAGATCTTTATATTTTGAAGATTAAACAACATATAAATGAATATAGGAAAAGTGCTTTATCTGAGAATTAGAGTCTTTGAAAAAGATAAAAATGTGCAATAGCTTAAATATGGATGTGAACTTAGAATATTTGTAATAAATTCTTTTTTTGGTGGCAACAAATAATTTATTATTTAACTTATGTGGAATTACCAAGACTATGTACCTTTAAGCTATTATGGTTTATTGATGAGGCCCTAGTGATTTTGGAGTTCTTGGGCTCAACTGAACAACAAATGTACCTTTAAAACTATCCAGGAGTCAACAGATTCAGAGGTAGAAGAATAAATAATGACTTTACTTCTTTGTTATTGTTTGGGAGGTCAGGAGAAAGACAATACAATTGATTTTGAATGCATATTGGCTTATATTACATTCTAATTGATTGTGCTGATAAATAGTAAATTGAACTCTACATTTTATTTGGTTTCAATGCCAAATTCTTGACAGTAATTAGTTCTTTGAATCAGCAGGAAGTATGGATAATTGTAAGTATTATTTTAATAATTTTTGTAGATTAATCAGTTTTTTTCATTCTGCTTTTTGTTTCAACAGAAGATCTTATTGCGCTTAAGGAATATAGTCATGTTCAGTTCCTATTTATTATTAACTATAGAATGCTTAGGTTAAGGCTCCATGATCAGCCTCAAGTGAGATGTGCTGCTTTACTTTAAATTACTTCCATAAAAAAAAAGGAAAATATGTTCATGACAACAGTATCATAATTGGATTCTCACCTGAGTGTAGCTTTTACAAGTTTTTAAAATACTTTTTTGGATCATTTAATTTTTTTGTGATGTTCCTTCCTCCCCCCTTTCTCCAAAATATAGCATATATATATATATATACACATATTATATACACACACACACATACATATATATCTGCATTAAAAATAGTCTGTATCTTATCTACTAAAAGTAAATAGTTCCTTCTTTGTATCAAATAACCACTGATTCACAATGTTTATTGTTTAGTAGGTTTATACAGAAAAATGAGTTTATCATTAACATGCATCCAATTTTGTACTTGATTTATGGTCCCTAAAATGTTTTTTTAAGTCAAAACTTCTAGTAATGTACAAAGGTTTTATAAGGATGGGTCAACGGTCTCAGTTGAGTCTGAATCTTACCAGTATCTTCTAATAAGTCAATCCAGTCATTGCGATCTCAGTTTGTATCCTAGAATCAGTAGATGTCACTTCATCACTTATATTCCATCTCTTTACTCCATCTCTTATTTTAGGCATAATGTTGGTGTGCAGAACAACTGTGTGTGGTTTGTTTTTTTTTAAGTTTTTCCATGCTAAACAGACAAATTCTTTCAAAACCCGTGGGGTATTTACTGTTTTCTCCGTGCTTTGGATACCCTGGTTCTGCTTAAATTACTTCTCAAAATCTCTGCTGTATAGTGTGATGGTTACAAATTTCCTCTCCAGCAATGTTGTAGTTTGTGCCTTACCTAAAACTAGTTTTGAAAGACTCATCCTATAAATGTTCTTTTCTAAATACTCCGGTCTTTATCACAGACACTGGGAAAGACAGGGAGTCAGGCCAAAGGGAATAGTCACTTGGATAAACAGGTGAGCTTTGGTCTAAAACACTTTTTGTTTAGAGACATTTGTGTTTTGTTCAGCAGATAAAAATGGCATGACTATGATCTCAGAATATACATGACATTTGAAAATTTGTAAGTAGTTATCCACCCTTAATCATCAACTTCATCTGACACCAGTGGAATAGCCAAGGAAGCCCAGTGGAATATCCATGAAGTTTCCTTTGACCAATTGCAGATCAAGTGACTGAGTGAAAGTAGAATTTTAATTCTGAATATCAGACCTATAAACTTGAATGAAATTCTAGAGGACTTGAACAACGCTGACCATTTACGTGGCCTCTTGACATTGCTAAATAGTCCAACTTTTTACAAAAGGCAGAAAGTTTCCTCTGGTGTTTCCAGAGTCTAAAAGTCCCCCTTAAACACTTTTTGTGTTTGTTAAGAACACAACTTTAGGAGATTATTATTAAAATATGTTCTTATATGAGAAGAAGGAGAAATAAGATATAAAAGAATAAAGGTATGGGTTTTTACGAGAAAGTCAGTGACAGAAGGCCTGAAATATGAGTTATCACATAAAGGACAATTATAGTGGAGTAATGAAGGATGGGCAGAGAAGGCAATGGCACCCTACTCCAGTACTCTTGCCTGGAAAATCCCATGAGCAGAGGAGCCTGGTAGGCTGCAGTCCCATGGGGTCGCTATAGTCGGACACGACTGAGCGACTTCACTTTCACTTTCATGCATTGGAGAAGGAAATGGCAACCCACTCCAGTATTCTTGCCTGGAGAATCCCAGGGATGGGGGAGCCTGGTGGGCTGCCGTCTATGGGGTCGCACAGAGTCGGACACGGCTGAAGTGACTAGCAGCAGCAGCAGCAATGAAGGGTGGGAGGAGAGCAAAAGGGGCCTGGGCGTCAGGTCTGGGGTGAAAAGGAGGTGGACTTGCAAAAAGAAAAAGCTCATTTCAAAGGGTGAAGGGCCCCCAACCTCGCATCAGTAATTACCCAAATCCCTCATCCAAAGCTTATAATTTTTCCCAACCCTGAAGGAACTTAATTCCTTCAACATAGTTTTCTTCTAAGTACAACGGAACCAGTTTAGGAGATTGTTTTCTAAGATAAATATATTTTCTCAACATCAGTGTTTTTTATTAATGTATTGTCAACTGTCTCATCATTTCTATTAGTATTTCTTCTACAACATAATATTATAAATGCTTCAATTATTCTAGTGATTAAAAAATTAAGCATAGGAAAAAGATTCAAAGAATCTGTATTAAATAGTAGTATAAAGAATTAGTAGGTACAATATAGTTTTTAAAATATCCCAATGAAATGCAGGGCTCCACAGGCAAAGTTACTATGTCATTTTTGGTTCTATAAAATAATCTAGAACATGGTAGGTAGAGATATCTACTACAAGTGAATCGAATGAATTGGTCAAGAGGAAATTTCTCAAAATATACTTCAACTTCAAATGTCTGAAAGAGGTATGAGATCTGCTCAACAACTTTCAGGGAATGCTGAAGACAAAGGAGCATATTAAAAAAGCACCACGTAGATAAACAGCCAATTTAGACTGAAATTACAGAATAAAAGATCCAATGTCTTCAGCGAACACAGTGCAGAGGGGATGTGGAGAGAGACAGAGAGAAAGAGAAAGATGAAAAAAGAGCTGTAGATTAAAGAGAGAAGGCTACAATGTGTGGTCTATGATTTTATTCTGATTCAGAGGGATAAATTAAACGCTATGTATGTGAAGAAATGTGTATAAAATATAATATTTATAAAATAATTATTAAATTTGAACACTGATTATTAAAGAGTCATCCTTAAGGCTTTTCAGTGTGAAAGCAATATTGTGTTTATGTTTTTTAAAAGTTATCTTTTCAGAAATATGCAGTGAAATAGCCATTGATGAAATACTGTAATGTTTGGGAGTAGAAAAAGTTGGGAGAATCAAATTAATCAGATTTTCCATGAACTGTAACTATTAAGGGTTGGATAATTAGAAGATGGAGTTGACTGTACTCTTCTGCTTACTTCTCTAAGCATTCGAAATTTTCCGAAGTAAAGTTGTCAAATATATACGACAGTCGTAAAGTATATAAACACAACATATCTTTGAATCACTATTTTTCTATAGAAAATTCTTCACAAAAGAAAAAAAAAAGAACCTGAGAATTCGCAACTCTTTCCTCTCAATCTTTATTTTTGGCAATCTTTAATGTTTTCATTGACCAAATATATATGTTACCTTGAGATGTATACACTATAGAACAGTCTCTAGCCATTAAAGATTACCTTGGGGGAAAAAAATAAATCATGTAAAATGATCCTGAATTTCACTCAGGGAGATAGATCATTCCACGGTTATGTCAAGGGAAAAATCACATTGTACAATGTTTGTGATATCAAATATGATCATTGCAAAATATCTTTAAAATATTTTTAAAAGAACATTCTAATTGCATTGAGTATTTCTAACTTAATTTTTTGGTCCTCAATTTTGTATTTTCTGTTCTTCATTTAATCTGTGAAACAGGATATAAAATGATAAAAATCGTGTCCCTTTTTTTTGTTCTGTCCTAAGCCAAGTTTCGTTGATCATTTTCACAACTTCTCTAAATCTTAGATATTTATGATCATTCCTGTGTTTTATATATGAAGAAACAAAACAAGGAGAAAAATGTACTCAAGAAAATGACTGTGCACATCTATGTTCTTACTTGGGGGCATTTTGAGGATGAATATAGGACTTTAAATGTATCTGAGAAATGTGCTTCAAGTATTAAACAGTAATAGCAATCTTGGTACATGTAAAGAAGCTTCATTTGCTTTAGCTATTAGTCACAAAATATCCCTTAATATATGGGCTTCCCAGATGGTGCTAGTGGTAAAGAACATACCTTTGACAATGCATGAGACATGAGTTCAATCCCCGTGTCAGAAAGATCCCCTGGAGGAGAGCATGGCAATCCACTCCGGTATTCTTGCCAGGAGAATCCCATGGACAGAGGAGTCTGGCGGGTTACAGTCCATAGGGTCGCAAAGCAACACAACCGAAGTGACTTAGCACACATGCATCCCCTTATATATAATTGTTTGGTTACCAAGTTGATTAGTAGACAAAGATTAGTAGAAGATTTCAGATTCTGATAAAGTATTGGTAGAACTGTTTTCACATTACCTTTTCGGAACTATTCCTGGGTAATATTCATAGAACTTTGGTTAACCTTGTTAACAGAGTTTGATGTTTAATTTGCAATGACATGGCACACTCTTTAATCTATACATCAAATAAAATCTTTGCTAGACCATTGCAGTTTGAAGGTACCATAAAAGAAGAATTAAGTTGGGACAGTGAAGAATGCCTCTCCCCAGACTGACTCAAGACCAGAGAGAAATGATGCAGCATTCAAGTAACAGCATTGCTGTTTGATGCATTGTCATTTGGTGCAGAAAAATACAGTATCAGCACTAATTCCAGAATATTCTTGCTTATATACTCAGAAAATGATTTATCCTGACTCTTTATTTTCTAATAGTGCTTATGCTAGCTCCTACCAATGAGAAAAACCTCCTTGCCTTTACGGTTTTTGCATTTTGCATGTTTCAAAGTAACCTAAGTATTTTTCTGTATTTTTCCTTAATGCTTTTAAAGTCTGGCTTTTTAAAAAATATTTCAGTTCTTCAAGCTTTTTTGAAATCTTTTTTTCAAAGTAGCAGAATAAGATCATTAGAAGAGATAGGCAGGATACAGGAGCCGACATTTTGTGAAATTTTATCTGGAGCCCCAGTATTTTGAGATTTGTGTCTCTTTGAAAATAGCATTAATGATGGACGGACAGTACTAGAACAATACCACGAGTCCATGAAGAAAATTGCAAATTGCTGAGGAGGGAAAGTTTGGGGGAGCAAAGGGCACGACATGCTGTAGTAGTAGCGGATCTCTCCACAAGATGGCGGTCATGGTTTAATAGTAGGTTTTAATTAGTATATTCAGGATTTACAGTGTTGACACTACCAAACACAAACAGATACTTGAAGGTTACATAGATAAATATGACAACTTTCTACAGTGTTTCGTAATCTAGTATATTTTCAGCAGATATGTTTCTGACAAGCCCTTGGAGAAAACATAGTCAAACACCCAATGCATTCGTTAGAGACCTGGAAGGGTTATGCCATAGTCATATGTTTAAACTAGACCTAGAAAAAGGCTACTCTCAATGGGATCAAATATAATTTAGAAATTATCCTCAGAAGGAACAAACTAATTTTTAAGTTGCTTAACTGAAGGCCCAAACAGAATTCAAAACTATTTAAAGAAAAAGACCCAGGCATTCAACAGTGTAATGTTTACAATATCCAGAATTCATTTTTTAAAGTAAACAGCCAAAGAATCAGGAAAATGTGACCCACATCTGGTTAGAAAAAGGTCAGTAGAAACTCATCATGTAGCTATAGAGGTGATGGAATTACTAGCAAAGATTTTCAAATAGCTACTATAAATATACTCAAAGACTTTAGAAGATGTAAATATGGAGGAGAGAAAAGGAGGCTAATAATAAAGAACCAAACTTCTAGAGTTTAAAAATATAATATCCAAAATAAAAATATTAACTGAATAGGTCTAGAGACAGATTAGACCCTGCAATAGGAAATGATTAATTAAGAATATAGGAATAGAAACTATCCAAGTTGAAATACAGAGAAGAAAAAAAAACATAAGATAAACATATACTAAATCTCAGTCAACTGTGGGTAAGAACCAAGAGCTTCCATATTATATGCAGTTGATGTCCCAAAAAGAAAGGACAGAGTCGGGGTAGACACAGAAAGAAATATTTCCAGAAATAATTTCAATATTTTTTTTCAAACTTGATAAAACATATAAAATCAAAGTCCCAGTGATATTGATAAACCATAAGCAAATAAGCATAACAAAAAATATATCAGCTGCTGCTGCTAAGTCGCTTCAGTCGTGTCCGACTCTGTGAGACCCCATAGACGCCAGCCCACCAGGCTCCCCCGTCCCTGGGATTCTCCAGGCAAAAACACTGGAGTGGGTTGCCATCTCCTTTTCCAATGCATGAAAGTGAAGTCGCTCAGTCGTGTCCGACTCTCAGCGACCCCATGGACTGCAGCCTACCAGGCTCCTCCGTCCATGGGATTTTCCAGGCAAGAGTACTGGAGTGGGGTGGCATTGCCTTCTCCGCAAAATATATCTAGGGACACCATAATCAAAGTGGTAAAAAAAATAAATAAAGATAAAAGCAGCAAGAAAAAAAGATACCTGTTATGTAGGGAAACATACTGCAAAATCTTAGTCAGAAATAGTGAAATTCTGAAGTCAATGGAATGACATCTTAAAAGTATACAAACAAAATTCAAAACTGTTAATCTAAAATTACCTATCCAGTAAATGCTACTTTAAAAGTGAAGGAATGTATAAACTTACTTGGGGCACAGACAGAGTAACAAAATTTGTTTCTAATAGACCAGTACAATCTGAAATATTAATGATATTTCTGCATGTCAAAGAGAAATGATATAGGATGAAGGGTTTAAACTACAGAAGTAGTATAGAAAATGTTAAATATTTTAGTAAATATAAATATAATTTTTTAATTTATCTTTTAAAATTTCTTTAAAAGATAACTGTTAAAAGTAAGTATAATAATGTATTTTAAAGTTGCTAACGTAAACTTCAAATGTGTTACAAGATAAAGTCAATGTACAGGATGTCAAAAGGAAAGCATACTATTTGTAGATCTCTTACATTGTATGTTGGAGTAGAAAATGGCAACCCACTCCAGTATCCCTGCCTGGAAAATTCCATGGGCAAAGGAACCTGGTGGGTTACAGTCCATGGTGTCACAAAGAGTCGGACATGAGCACGTGACTGAGCACGTACATTGTATGTAAAATAGTACAGATAATATTTATTTGAAGATATACCATAATAACCAGTGAAACTGAAAGTTACTCAGTCGTGCCTGACTCTTTTGCGACCCCATGGACTACACAGTCCATGGAATTCTCCAGGCCAGAATACTGGAGTGGGTAGCCTTTCCCTTGTTCAGGAGATCTTCCCAACCCAGGGATCGAACCCAGGTCTCCTGATTGCAGGCAGATTCTTTACCAGCTGAGCTGCAAGGGAAGCCCAACTTAACCATGCATAAACTCTAGACCAACCACTACAAAAAATAAATAAATAAAACATAGAATAAACTATTAATAAAGATTAAATCAAGTCACAAAACAGTCTCAATTGTTACCAAAAAAGAGAGTAAAAAAAAGAACAAAGAGAAGATGGGCAAAACTAGAAAATAAAAGGCAAGATGATGGGGCAAAATGAAGCATATTAATAATGAAATAGAAATGATCTAAATAATCCAATTAAAATAAAAAATTATCAGAGTGAATACAAACAACACGAATTATAGGCTATCTAAAAGAAACAGCATTTCAATATAAGTGGTAGTTAAAGAGTAAAATAATTTACAAATTATACAATGAAAACAATAATCAAATAAATTTGTGCTAGCTATAATATATTAATACCAAAGCAGACTTCATAAAAGCAGGATTACAAATGACAAACAGAACAAACATTATTATACCATTTTAAATATGTATGCATCAAATTGCAGAGCTTCCTATATGAAACAAAAATGAGAAGCTGGTAAATCAATGGTGATATTTGAAGATTTCCACATTCTTTTATTTGTAACTGATAAGTAGTGTGAAAAGTAAGTGTATAGAATATTTGAATATTTTTATTATTCTGACATAATTGACATTTATAAAAGAGTTCGTCCAGCAATGGCAGAATACACATTTTTTTCCAATTAAACCGAATAGCATACTCTAATACCAATATAAAAAACAAGTCCAGTAGTTCTTTCAAACAATAACACAAAAATCCTTAAAAATATTAACAAATTGAAAGTAGCAATATGCCAAAAAATGGTGATACAAAGAAAATGAAAACAAAAAAAATTACACTTCATCACAATTAAAACTCAGCTTCATTCATATTTATATTAGAGGTTGCTTTTTGAAGTATAAATACACAACTTTCAAAAATATGAGGGACTATTTTGCCATCATGCTTTCACATATGTCTGTCTCATTCTGCATGTGGGAATTCCATTACACATTTATTAGACCTTTTGATACTGTCCCATAAGTTTCTGGGCCTCTGTCCATTTGTTTATAAATTTTTTTCTGTTTTCTCCAGATCAGATAATTTCTGTTTAACCATCTTAATACGTACTGATACATTCCTCTATCATCTACATTTCAAACTTCATTTCATCTGGTGAAAATTTAATTTCAGGTGTCATAGTTTCTGTACTAAAATTTTCTATATGGTTCTTTAAAATTTTTCTGTTTCTCTCCTGACATTGTCTACGATCTCCTTTATTGTGAGAATATTTCCATTTATGTAACAAAGCATAGCAGTAATAGTTACTCTCTTTGTCTGCTAATGCCACGTTCACATCATCTTAGGATATGCGCTCATTAATTTTCTTCCGTCTTAGACTGACATATTCATGGTTCCTTACACATCAAGTAATTTTTTATTTTATCCTGGACATCACAAATATAGTATTGTGGAGATTCTAGGTTCTATTTTATCCACCAAAATGTCTTAATGTTTTGTTTTAGGAAGCAGTCAACTTGCTTGGAGTCAAGCTGCAAATCTTATTGCTTGGACAGGACCTCAAATCTCTGTTCATTTATTTTCACTGCAGTTACGTGATTACAGAATAATAAACTGAAGCTTGTATTATAGTAATTGAATGATTTGCCTATAGTAACACAAGAGAAAGAACAATTTTTAAATTCATGCTTGTGTGATTTTACAATATCCCCAAACTTCTAGCCACTATTGTACTTTCATTTATCTGATTACTAGATAAATGTTTTGAATTCTAGTATTAGAAATTTCCCAAAAATACTTTGAGAAAATATATTTTATTATTGTGGGAAATTCTAAAGAAAAAATCAGCAACTTCCAAGTTAGCTTATACTTGAGAGTAGATTAACTTTGTACATTTTTGTAATGTTACCTGTTGTTCAGTTGCTTAGTCCTGTCTGACTCTGCGACCCCATGGACTGCAGCACACCAGGCCTCCCTGTCCATAACCAACTCCTGGAGTTTGCTCAAACTCATGTTCATCGAGTCCGTGATGCCATCCAACCATCTCATCCTCTGTCATCCCCTTCTTCTCCTGCTTTCAATCTTTTCCAATATCAGGGTCTTTTCTAATGAGTCAACACTTCGTATCAGGTGGCCAAATATTGGAGCTTCGGCATTAATCCTTCCAATGAATATTCAGGATTGGTTTCCTTTATGATTGACTGGTTTGATCTCCTTGCATTCCAAGGGATTCTCAAGAGTCTTATCAACACCACAATTCAAAAGTATCAGTTCTTTGGCACTCAGCCTTCTTTATTGTTGCCATTTAAAATCGTAAAATGAACATGAAAGAGGCCTAGAAAAGCAATATATTAATTATAAAAACCTTAAAATTATATAATCTTCTGTAGGAGCAGAATGTTTGATGAAAAGATATGGGGATTTGATAGCTATCATTTATTAATCATGTGTAGCATTAAATAACACATAAGATTCTCAGTATTTTGAGGCAGATACATGGATGAAATAAAACATAAGAAGGACCAAGTGCCATGCTAACTGGTAAGTCGCTTCAGTCGTGTCCGACTCTGTGCAGCCCCATAGACGGCCTCCTACCAGGCTCCTCTGTCCCTGGGATTCTCCAGGCAAGAACATGGGAGTGGGTTGCCATTTCCTCCTCCAATGCATGAAAGTGAAAAGTGAAAGTGAAGTCGCCCAGTCGTGGCCGACTCTTAGCGACCCCATGAACTGCAGCCTACCAGGCTCCTCCATCAATGGGATTTTCCAGGCGAGAGTACTGGAGTGGGGTGCCATTGCCTTCTCCAAAGTGCCATGAAAGAGGTCCTATTAAATATACTTTCCAAATCTACCATAGATGAAATTTTCCACCAAACTCCATCTCTCCTACAATTGATATAGGAGAGAGAAATCCTGAATTAATCACTAACTGACTTATTCCCCAGTATCACTTCTGGGGCAATTTTGAGCCACTCCTCTTACAACTGCCTCTGGAGACTAAGTGATAGACAGTAGCTACCTGGACAATTGCCAAATAATGCAGCAGAAGCAGGGGTAAGAGGAAGATCAGAAAGTTCGAGTTTAAAACTCAGTCGATGCTTTGTGGGGAATGCCCCCAGGATTAGAACTCATTACGCATAGAAACAGCTTTGACAATAAAAAGGAGAGGACTAAAAGCACACAGAAATTTAAAGTGAGAAAGAAAAACAAACAAGCGGGCACAGTGTTTACAAGGGAAAAAGTGTGTGTTTGGGGAAGGAGGAGGATTTTAATTATGCCATTCTGATAACAAATAGATCATGTGATTTAAATACAGTTTCTGTTTCCCACATGTTGTTTTTCACTTTGATACTTAGATATCTATTCACCTATAATTAACATATTTGAACACTTACAACAAATCACCACTGTTGTCTTTGTATGTGTGTGTGTGTGTGTGTGTCAGCACAAGACGCAGCGTGCGCATCGTCTTGGCGTGCTCAGTCATGTCTGACTCTGCGACCCCATGGAGTGTAGCCCATCAGGCTCCTCTGTCCATGGGATTTTCCAGGCAAGAATACTGGAGTGGGTTGCCATTTCCTATTCCAGGAACTCTTCCAGAGCCAGGGAATGAACCCACATACTTTTTCATCTCCTGCATTGACAGGCAGATCTTTACCACTGTTTCACCTGAGAAGTCCACTTTTCTCTTTATCTTCCTGCTAAAATTAATACAAGTTTTCCTCTTAGAAACGGCCATTATATATTTAAAAACATAAATTGAAAAAAAATGTGTCATTATTTCTAATAACCTTAGGGAGAACTAGTGTAAAAGATATTCTTTCCTTTTAATTTTTCACTCATTTAGAAACTTTTAAAATCATTAGAAAATACATTTAAAATGTATAAAGTTATCCCATGGTCTAACACTATTATATATATAGTTATTTGGGATAGATTGGCGAACTAATTATATCATATTGTCAAGCAAAATTTGCACCTATTGCCCCTCCCAGTCTTTTAAAGTTCTTGAACAATTTTACTTTATTTAGGACAATGTGTTTATTATACTCTAGATATAAATGTACTTTTTCAAAAAATTCTGAAAGAATATAATATTCTTTTCCATTAGTACTTGTATGAATAACTCAAAGTCATGGGCTAAGCAAATAAGCATATTTCCCTCCATGGTTTTCTTAATATTAACAAAGAAATTTATCACATAACTATGATATTTTAAAAAGAAAAAATCTGTATAGATAGTAATGAATCTTAATCTACAAAGGGCATGGTTGACCTTTGACTTATTTTAATTGATTTTATTTTTCACTGAAAGCCCTATGGTGAAAAATACATATTCTTATAGTTTATGTTTCAATTTCTCTTTTTTCTTAATATGGAAAATTTAATTTAAACATTTGATATATTAGTATTATAAGGAGCATTTTTTCTGTATTAGATTCTTTTTTGCTAAGAATTCTATTTACATAACTACCAGGGACATTTATGTTCTACTCTTACACTTTGGATATATTTTTATATCAGAAATATACCCCTAATATAAGTAATTATGAATTTGAAATAAGAAGTAGAACCTTGTGACACAGAAAAGAGTAGATGAGAATTCTGAGAAAGAATATACTTTTGATTTTAAGTAAGCACCAAGAAATGTCACTGGATATCATTACAACAACTAGATTATATTAAATTTCAAAAACCATCCTGTAGTAAATATTGTAAAGATAGTCTTATTTTGTTTCAGTAGCAGAAGTATCTATTTTAAAAATCTACCGGTGTTTTGTTGTTTTGCCATTGTAATGGTGGTAGTAAGTTGCCTTAATAAATCTATATACACTATCATTTTTGAAAAATGACCTAATTTCAAACTGAAAGGAATCATAAAACTCAAAACATTTAAGAAAAAATTTGAATTTTAGAAAGCATAGCTATAATTTTCTTTGAAAGCAAATGCATAAAATAAATAGACATATGTTCACTATCTTGATTGTGGTGGTCATTGCACTGGTATATAAAAATATTTAAAGTTATCAAATTGTACAATTTAAATGTGTTGACTTATTGTATGCTAATTATACCTCAATAAGACCATTAAAGAGAAACAGGCACACTAGAATCTCACTTTAATGTAAAATTGTCCTGAGGTCTTGCCCCTTCAAAAATACAATAAAAATCTTACCAGTCATTCAGTTATAAAGATCCCTTGACCAGTTCCCTCAGAATTGTACATTATAATACAGTAAACAGTTTTGTAATGAGGTTATAATGAATAAATATTAATGATAATTTTGGTTTATTCCTATACAAAACAGTTGTCCCCTGGGTAAGTCAGGAATTTTAAAGATTTTGTAACAAGTTCAAGCTCATTGAAATATTTTATAATCAACTGGATAATATAAAGTCTGATTAGCAAAGTACAGATTGACAACAGTAAAACAGTGAGGCTATTTCATCTATGAAAAGAATTTAAATTATGAAAGTCAATGAAAATAGTTAGTAAAAGGTCTCTATCACTGGGAATTAAACAACAGTAGATGGCATATTATATCTATTACAACTTGAAAATATTCCTTAAGATAATTAGTTAATATTGGACTCAGGCAACTCTTGTTTAGTTTTCTCAATTTTGCAGAGGAACTCAAGAGCAGGGTTTAATGGACCACATTATTCCTTAGGAAGATGTTCAACTGATATAGAATGTCCTTATGGATTTGGAAGTGAAAGAAAAGGGCCTCAAAGAACATAATTCTGCTTCATAAGTTATAAATTCAAAAACTGATGTCTTGTCTTAATATAGTATAATTTACACAATTTTCCCCTAATATAAATATAGAAAAATAATTTCTGAGTGATTATGCTAATGGGAATGATAACTTAAAAATTATACTGATTTAAGAATTGATTTAACCTAAGGAAATTAAATTTCATTTCTTTTGATGTGATTTCTTTTGATGTGATCTTTGTCACATCAAATTGGTTGTATATCAGTTATTTCATATAGCTCCTTGTAATATTTGAGGATAGGATTTGGGCCCTGATCTTAATGACACAGTGTGTCTGGAAAGAAAATTAATAATGAAACAGCAAATTTGAATAACACTGTAGACCAGATGAACCTAACAGACAAGTCCAAAATATCCCATTCAACAGCAGCAGAATAAATACTTTTCTTAAGTACACACAGAACTTCTTCCTAGATAGATCACAAACTAGTTCACAAAACAATTCTTAACAAATTTAGGAAGTTGGAAATCATTCCAAGTATCATTTATAATTAGAATGTAATAAAGATAAAAATCAGTAATAAAAGGAAAATGGGTAATGTCAAAATGCATACTGATTAAATAACAGATTCTTGAACAAAAAATGGATCAAAGAAGAAATCAAATAAAAATTAGAATGTATCTCCTGACAAACTACAATGAAAAAACACATATCAAAACTCAAAGGATACAGCAAAAAGAAGTATTCAGAAGGAATTTTATAGCAATACGTGCCTACATTTAAAGTGATGACAAATATAATGTTAGTAACCAAATTTTACACCTCAAAGACTTAGAAAAGGACTAGAAAACTGTCTAAAGTTAGCAGAAGGAAATAATAGAGATAAAAGTAGAAATAAGAGAATAGGAAAGTAATGCGAAAAGTTCACAAAAGTGAGATTTGGTTGTTTTTGTTTGTTTGTTTGTTTAATACAAAAATAAAATCACCAAACCCTTAGCTAGACTACCTGAAAGTAAAAACAAAGAGTCAAATATGTAACTACCAGAAATGAAAGAAATATATTACAGCTGATGCTATAGAAATTTTAAAAGATCATTAGAAACTATTATGAACAAGTATACATCAACTTGCTGAATAACATAAAAGGATAAATTCCTAGAAATATACAGCCTACCAAGATTGAATTATAAAGAAATAGATAGCAAGGAGTCATTACTCAAAGGGTACCAAGTTTCATCTCTGCCATGTGAATAAGTCCTAGAGCTCTTGTGTACAGCATAGCATCTGTAGTAAACAATATTCTATTGTATACTTGAAAGTTTGCCAAGAGAGTCAGTCGTACTTGTGTTCTTATTAGAAAAGGAAAACCCCAGAAATAACAAATAAGGAGGGCAGGAGCAAACTTGTGAATGTGAAAGTTGCTCAGTTGTGTTCAACTCTTTGTGACCCCATGGACTATACAGTCCATGGAATTCTCCAGGCCAGAATACTGGAGTGGGTAGTTGTTCCCTTCTCAGGGGGATCTTCCCAACTCAGGAATCAAACCCAGGTTTCCTGAATTGCAGGTGTATTCTTTTACCAGCTGAGCCACCAGGGAAGCCCCAAAATATTGGGAGTGGGTAGCCTATCCCTTCTCCAGGGGATCTTCCTGACCCAGGAATCAAACCAGGGTCTCCTGCATTGCAGATGGATTCTTTATCAGCTGTGCTACCAAGGAAGCCCAAACTTTTGAAGGTGATGGAAATGTTTATGGCACACATAACATATGTACAGCTTTTTCTTTTTCAATCGTACCTTGATAAAGTGGTCTAAAAATAACATTTTCCTGAACATGAATAATGAATATTGTGAAACCTTCCATCTATCTCAAATTAACATATGGGTAATATACAACCCCCTGAAACATACCTTATGAGTGCTTTTAAAAAGTTTAACAAAATAGTTCTAAAGTTGATCCACAGGAACAAACATGCAAGAATAACTAGACATTTATTTGAAAAATAAAAAGCAATGAGGGAGACAGGATACCAGATGGTAAAATGTCATAAAAGCCTCATAAAAAGACAGTGTAAGGCAATGCAAAATAACACCAATAATAAGAAAAAGAGAACAGATAGCCCTGAAATAGACTTACTGGGTGAAAATTATGCTTTTTGAAATTAAGTAGCACTAAATATATTATTCCGGAGAAGGCAATGGCACCCCACTCCAGTACTCTTGCCTGGAAAATCCCATGGATGGAGGAGCCTGACAGGCTGCAGTCCATGGGGTCGCTAGAGTCAGACATGACTGAGCGACTTCACTTTCACTTTTCACTTTCATGCACTGGAGAAGGAAATGGCAACCCACTCCAGTATTCTTGCCTGGAGAAACCCAGGGACGGGGAGCCTGGTGGGCTGCCGTCTATGGGGTCACACAGAGTTGGACACGACTGAAGTGACTTAGCAGCAGTAGTAAATATATTATTCAGGCTTCCCTGGTGGCTCGATGGTAAAGAATCCACCTGCCAGTGCAGGAGACACAGGTTTGAATCCTGGATCAGGAAGATCCCTTGGAGAAGGAAATGGCAACCCCCTCCAGTATTCTTGCCTGGGAACTTCCATGGACAGAGTCGGCTACAGTCCATATGTTCACAGAGAGTCAGACAATACGGAGCAACTAAATAACAAGTGTATTATTCATTCATTATGTTTGGAAAATGGCTAATTAATTTGAAATTTTTCTAGAAATTCTTTACCTATTCCATACAATAGCATTATCAGCCATCATTTATATAGAAAATATAATTACTGGACATGAAAAAAAGCTTGTTTTACTGGACATGAAAAAAGTTTATGTTTTACCTTATTGACTCTAGTAAAATATAATGAAAGATTTAAAACTTTTCTAGTTAGAAAATAACTATTTTAATAGTTATTTTAATAGTCTATAGTAATAGACTATTACAACTCCATTGTTAAATAACCATCAGAAATAAAGAGGCAGA
Organism: Bos mutus; assembly: GCF_027580195.1. Taxonomy (NCBI): domain Eukaryota; kingdom Metazoa; phylum Chordata; class Mammalia; order Artiodactyla; family Bovidae; genus Bos; species Bos mutus. The sequence goes on from NC_091643.1 coordinate 27,253,035, forward strand.
AATATAGTAAAGAGATATTTACTAGAATAGGTAACAGAATGGTTATATTATGAAACAATTAAAAAGTAATTTCTATTAATGATCATGAAAAATAGTCATTAATACTTCCAGATCATAATTATCTTGATAGTTAACCTATGCACTCCTGGTTAGATTTGTTAGAACATCATAATTTATCTCAGTAAACACAATTAGCGTCAACCTCAGTCTTAAGAAAGGACCTCATACCTCATAAAGCAAGGGGCTTTCTATTGGAGTGTTTTAATTAGAAATAGGGTGGACTGTTTCTCCTTGTCCCTTGGTAGATATAATAGAACTACTGTAAGTTAGGGCTTTTTTTTTTCATCTCCAGAGATCTTTAATATGAGTTTTGGGGAAAGTTTCTCAATTATTAAAGTTTAAGGCATGACAATTGAAAGAAATGAATTTAAGTCAAGGGTTTTAGATTATCATCTCAATGAGAAGTGAAATCAGCACTTTCAAAATGCTAGAGTCTAAACATTTTTCCTCCCAGTGTGAGAAACCGTGAGCAGCTTAAAATAGCAGCTTTTGTTACTTAAGATTATTAGTTTAGATAAGCAGTAGACATTATCATAGTGCTAAAATAATTACAGGTTTTATTCAGTTTTAACTTGTCACTAATAACAGTCTTTCATTGCATTGGTCAGTACTGAAATGTATAAAAGATTTTTTCTTCTACTCTCAACATTGTTAAATACACACACACACATAAAACACAAAAATTGCCAAAGACGTGTATTTCTTTCTTTCTTTATATGTTCTTGCCTTTTTTCTCCCTGATAAATATTGAGGCACACAAAGTGTGTTGCAGCTGTAAAGACCCTCTCAGGAACCTGGGACAGAATTTCCTGGAATTAATCCCCATTAATGCTGAAGGAGTGTAGGTTCATTTGGTTCAGAAAGATTTCTTTATTTTACTTGAGAGTTTAGATTGTAATTTTGATAATATCTTGCTTGGAAAGTTAATTAGTTTGATTGGGAATCATGGAGATTTTGTCCCGAAAGTAAAATAATAGATTTTTCAAGTCTAAGTTGAACTTGGTTTTGCTGGATGGGTTAGTTAAGGGAGTATAGACCTAATCTGGGACAAGAAAACATATGCATTAACCTTGTGTATTTGCCCAAAGTCTTTCTATTTCCATACTGAAATGAAATAACAACACAAGCACACAGCCTGTGAGTTTGTATGAACTTTATCACCCGAAAGCTCTCTATATTTCCTTTGGCTTCATATTTTAGATTAGCTGTAAGGTCCAGTGGAAACTCCTGTCATCTTATTTTAATGAATTCTTCTTCAGCAATTAAATTGCTTAATTGAAGCACTCTTACAGCAAGGGATCTCACATTAGAGACGACTGAAAACTAGCAAAGTGAAAGTGAGGTCGCTCAGTCGTGTCCGACTCTTTGCGACCCCATGGACTGTAGCCTACCAGGCTCCTCCGTCCCTGGGATTTTCCAGGCAAGAGTACTGGAGTGGGGTGCCATTTCCAAGTTGTAAATAGCAAAAGATTCCCTTGGTCAAAGAAAATTGGGGAACTTCAAAACTGACTTTAAATGTTTTGGCTTGCTCTGATCCAGGCCCACCCTGCGGTGCTATGAAGATGGTGGATTTGTCATCCTGTACCTTCTCTTACCCATGCTAAACTGTTGAAATTAGCTTTTAAGTTTTATTCAATAAGAAACTTGTAGTGCTTTCTGGTTAAATAAAAAACATAGTCATGTCTGATAATACTTCATGTATGTGTGGGTATAATTCATTAGATTAATTAATTGGTAACAGAAACTAACTTTACCATTACCTGAATCTTAACAAAATTCAAACATTATATCTCAATTTTCTCCAAGTTAACTGTCTTCTAATACTGAATTGGAAATGCCAGTTTGCTGCCTCTCTCTTTCCCATTCAAACACCAAGTCCTATGTATTCTTTCCTGAGAACATCATTTTCTGAATGAAGTACTTAGGAATATAACAATTCCCATTAATATGAAAAGTCTACATAAATGCAAAAGGAAAAGTGGATATTCACAGTTATACAGAGTATAGCATAGAGTAACATTTGGTCAGTTTGTTAAGGTTTTTTATTTTTCTCAGGTTGGAAAACCTTTATAAATCAAGATTATATCCAAAATTTTACCACCAAACTGGTGCTGAGACTGAACTGATGTGACCACAGCAATGGAATGGTTAGACCTGTGTGTCATGTTGGCCTGCCATCATCCCAACTTATGCATTACATATACTCTCAAATGAGGTGTTTATTGTTTTGTCTTTGTTTGATTTTTTTTAAGTGGGCTACTACATGTCAACATCTTTCCTACTCCTGTTAATTGCAGTTAATTAAATCATTTTTTCTCCCACAGTTCCAGATTCAGTGTACACGATATGATTAAAGGAAATAGAAGTGATTTTCCTGAATTTTGACAGAAATAAGTATACACAAATATGTTCAGTAAAAGTGTTAAGAGATTGTGTTTAAGAGAGGTGTGTTGTCAGAATTCAGCCTGGGGATAGATCAGGGAGGAGATATTCTGAATTAAACACTAGATACTTGCCACTACCTACTTCTGTAGTACACAAATGTAAGTAAAGCATTTGAGATTGAGTGATTGATTCTGAGAGTAAAACAACAATAATATCAACAACTGTGAACATTTGTTTTTAAATTTCTCTCTGGGTTTCATAAGAACAAACAAAATATAATGCAAGACAGCCACATCAGAGCCTTTCAAACAAGGTGGAATAATAATAAATATATAATAACATAAAATAGCTAAGAACTTGTTTATAAATACTTTTTATTACTATAGTTTTCTCTTTCCCTTCCTTCATAAAGACTGCATTTCTCTTTTACAGCATTTGTTATATTGAGAGTGAATGATGTGCTAAAAGAAAACAGAACTATCTGTGTAACCATAAGATGAAACAATCAAGTGATTTTTTTTGCAAAGAAATATGAGTCACTCTTCAAGTGGCTAAGAGAATATGGGAACAGATGCTGAAATAATAAACATCTTGCATTATTTCATTTAGAGGAAGCTGTATAAATTCCATCATAAAATAAAGTACTTGGTACACTCTGAGAAATATGTCATCATCAAACAAATGCCTTTTTTATTACCAGCAGGAAGAACACAGATGGCTTGCTTGCTCATTTTGGTATTTATTAAAATAAATGTGCTAAAGAGCAGGTAGATGCCTTTCTATTTTTGAGACACATTCAATGCTATAGACATATATTGAGATCTCTTTCAGAAAAACTGTTCAGGACCCATATGACATTGTCATGTACTATGAAGATGTTTGATGGAAAAATGATTTTTTTTCTCCATTCAATTGTAGTAGTCAGTGTGGTTAAAATATTTTGACATTTTCAAACAGTACCAAGGTGAGAAGTACCAGGAAGAGTTTGAGGAATGAGTCATCATATCCATTCCTTTCTCAGTACAAAAAAGGCAGAAGTGTGTACCTTACAATGTTCAGTCACACTTCACACTACTTCACTTTTAAACTGAGTTACCAGCTGAAAGAGAACTGCTTTCAGTTTTTACAAGGAATTCAACACTCTGGAGAAAAGATATTTCCCATACTTTTCTGGCTTGTCATTGTTTCAGGATTTCTCTAATGTCTTTGATTTAAAATATATATATAGCCTTTATTTCCCTTACATTTTACCCGTATCTTTCTCTCCATATTATATCACTATATCTTGGATTTTAATGTTGTTATAATACATTTAAGCCCTTTTATCATTTTTTTCTAAAAGTAAAATGCAATGCCTATTTTGAAATGTCAAAAAAATATGTGTTGGAATACATACAGAGTTTTAATCCACAAAGTTATCCATTTCTATTCTGGGGAAAATATAGGAATAGTTCATGACATGCATTGTTGAATATAAGAATAGTCAAATAAATGACAAATGTAGTTTGGCTTGAAGTTTTTAGGAATAGAATTGCCTGTATTTTCTATTTCCCTGAAATCGATGTACATAGTCAATGATAGATGCTACATTTTATGCTCATTGGATGTGAAGTAGAGTAGTCACTAAAAAACAAAAAAAAAGCAAATAGTGTGTTAGTGAACATTTGTAATAAAAGTAATTTTGTATAATTAGTTATCTTTGGTTTAGTGGTTATTTTTTTAAGCCAAGGATATATTCAGTCATTTGAATATTAATATCTAATGATGTTAGATATTAATATTCCCTTCTCCATTCCCTGGAGAAGGGAATGGCAAACCACTTCAGTATTCTTGCCTTGAGAACCCCATGAACAGTATGAAAAGGCAAAATGATAGGATACTGAAAGAGAAACTCCCCAGGTCAGTAGGTGCCCAGGATGCTACTGGAGATCAGTGGAGATATAACTCCAGAAAGAATGAAGGGATGGACCCAAAGCAAAAAGAATACCCAGCTGTGGATGTGACTGGTGATAGAAGCAAGGTCCGATGCTGTAAAGAACAATATTGCATAGGAACCTGGAATGTCAGGTCCATGAATCAAGGCAAATTGGAAGTGGTCAAACAAGAGATGGCAAGAGTGAATGTCGACATTCTAGGAATCAGCGAACTGAAAAGGACTGGAATGGGTGAATTTAACTCAGATGACCATTATATCTACTACTGCAGGCAGGAATCCCTCAGAAGAAATGGAGTAGCCATCATGGTCAACAAAAGAGTCCGAAATGCAGTACTTGGAAGCAATCTCAAAAACGACAGAATGATCTCTGTTCGTTTCCAAGGCAAACCATTCAGTATCACAGTAATCCAAGTCTATGCCCCAACCAGTAATGCTGAAGAAGCTGAAGTTAAACGGTTCTATGAAGACCTACAAGACCTTTTAGAACTAACACCCAAAAAAGATGTCCTTTTCATTATAGGGGACTGGAATGCAAAAGTAGGAAGTCAAGAAACTCCTGGAGTAACAGGCAAATTTGGCCTTGGAATACAGAATGAAGCAGGGCAAAGACTAATACAGTTTTGCCAAGAAAATGCACTGATTATAACAAACACCCTCTTCCAACAACACAAGAAAAGACTCTACACATGGACATCACCAGATGGTCAACACCAAAATCAGATTGATTATATTCTTTCCAGCCAAAGATGGGGAAGCTCTATACAGTCAGCAAAAACAAGACCAGGAGCTGACTGTGGCTTAGATCATGAACTCCTTATTGCCAAATTCAGACTTAAATTGAAGAAAGTAGGGAAAACCACTAGACCATTCAGGTATGACCTAACAAATCCCTTATGATTATACAGTGGAAGTGAGAAATAGATTTAAGGGCCTAGATCTCATAGATAGAGTGCCTGATGAACTATGGAATGAGGTTCATGACATTGTACAGGAGACAGGCATCAAGACCATCCCCATGGAAAAGAAATGCAAAAAAGCAAAATGGCTGGGGAGGCCTTACAAATAGCTGTGAAAAGAAGAGAAGTGAAAAGCAAAGGAGAAAAGGAAAGATATAAACATCTGAATGCAGAGTTCCAAAGAACAACAAGAAGAGATAAGAAAGCCTTCTTCAGCAATCAATGCAAAGAAATAGAGGAAAACAACAAAATGGGAAAGACTAGAGATCTCTTCAAGAAAATCAGAGATGCCAAAGGAACATTTCATGCAAAGATGGGCTCAATAAAGAACAGAAATGGTATGGACCTAACAGAAGCAGAAGATATTAAGAAGAGATGGCAAGAATACACAGAAGAACTGTACAAAAAAGATCTTCATGACCCAGATAATCACGATGGTGTGATCACTGACCTAGAGCCAGATATCCTGAAATGTGAAGTCAAGTGGGCCTTAGAAAGCATCACTATGGACATAGCTAGTGGAGGTGATGGAATTCCAGTTGAGCTATTCCAAATCCTGAAAGATGATGCTGTGAAAGTGCTGCACTCAATATGCCAGCAAATTTGGAAAACTCAGCAGTGGCCACAGGACTAGAAAATGTCAGTTTTCATTCCAATCCCAAAGAAGGGCAATGCCAAAGAATGCTCAAACTACCACACAATTGCACTCATCTCATGCTAGTAAAGTAATGCTCAGAATTCTCCAAGCCAGGCTTCAGCAATATGTGAACCGTGGACTTCCTGATGTTCAAGCTGGTTTTAGAAAAGGCAGAGGAACCAGAGATCAAATTGCCAACATCCGCTGGATCATGGAAAAAGCAAGAGAGTTCCAGAAAAACATCTATTTCTGCTTTATTGAATATGCCAAAGCCTTTGACTGTGTGGATCACAAGAAACTGTGGAAAATTCTGAAAGAGATGGGAATACCAGACCACCTGATCTGCCTCTTGACAAATTTGTATTCAGGTCAGGAAGCAACAGTTAGAACTGGCCATGGAACAACAGACTGGTTCCAAATAGGAAAAGGAGTACATCAAGGCTGTATATTGTCACCCTGCTTATTTAACTTATATGCAGAGTACATCATGAGAAATGCTGGACTGGAAGAAGCACAAGCTGGAATCAAGATTGCCGGGAGAAATATCAATAACCTCAGATATGCAGATGACACCACTCTTATGGCAGAAAGTGAAGAGGAACTCAAAAGCCTCTTGATGAAAGTGAAAGTGGAGAGAAAAAGTCGGCTTAAAGCTCAACATTCAGAAAACGAAGATCATGGCATCCGGTCCCATCACTTCATGGGAAATAGATGGGGAAACAGTGGAAACAGTGTCAGACTTTATTTTTCTGGCCTGCAAAATCACTGCAGATGGTGACTGCAGCCATGAAATTAAAAGACGCTTACTCCTTGGAAGAAAAGTTATGACCAACCTAGATAGCATATTGAAAAGCAGAGACATTACTTTGTCAACAAAGGTTCATCTAGTCAAGGGTATGGTTTTTCCTGTGGTCATGTATGGATGTGAGAGTTGGACTGTGAAGAAGGTTGAGTGCTGAAGAATTGATGCTTATGAACTGTGGTGTTGGAGAAGACTCTTGAGAGTCCCTTGGACTGCAAGGAGATCCAACCAGTCCATCCTAAAGGAGATCAGCCCTGTGATTTCTTTGGAAGGAATGATGCTAAAGCTGAAACTCCAGTACTTTGGCCACCTCGTGCTAAGAGTTGACTCATTGGAAAAGACTCTGATGCTGGGGGGGATTGGGGGCAAGAGGAGAAGGGGACGACAGAGGATGAGATGGCTGGATGGCATCACTGACTCGATGGACGTGAGTCTGAGTGAACTCCGGGAGTTGGTGGTGGACAGGGAGGCCTGGTGTGCTGCAATTCATGGGGTCGCAAAGAGTTGGACACGACTGAGCGACTGCTCTGATTTGATCTGATCTAATGATGTGGTATAACTCTAACTTATTCTGGTCTGTTTATGAAATGGAAAAATAATCCTTAACATCCCAAATATATTAATAGTCAGTCCCTTCATTTATTTATCGAGCAAGAATGCAATTTTGAAAGAATTATATGATGGTAGAAAGTGGCTCTTAGTATTATTTTTAAAAATCATAAGGATACTTATTCACTTTCCTAACGGTTTTCACTGCTGAGATCAGAGCTCTTCCCTGTTGATAGCACTACCTCATATATATTTGATCAATGACCCATAATATCTTACCAATGGGGGTAACACAGCTTTTGATGATGGAGTATATATTTAAAAAACATCTGTTCTGAGGTAGAAATTATACTTTATTGAGCAGAGTTTTAATGCATTGTTAATTCAGAAGCTCCCTATATAGCCTCCAGGTTTTGAAATGCAAGCCCATGAAAGAAGATTTAATGTGGGTTTCATATTTCTCTGCCAAGTTGTTTATACAGTTTCAGCTACAGTTGTAATATATATATGTGTGTGTGTGTGTGTGTGTGTATGTATGTATGTGTGTGTGTGTGTGTGTATATATATATATATATATATATATATATATATAGTGTAGCTTCTAGTCAAGGCTGTGGTTTTCCAGTGGTCATGTATGAATGTGAGTTGGACTGTGAAGAAAGTGAGCGCCAAAGAATTGATGCTTCTGAACTGTGGTGTTGGAGAAGACTCTTGAGAGTCCGTTGGACTGCAAGGAGATCCACCCAATCCATCCTAAAGGAGACCAGTCCTGGGTGTTCATTGGAAGGACTGATGCTAAAGCTGAAACTCCAATACTTTGGCTACCTCATGAGAAGAGTTGACTCATTGGAAAAGACTCTGATGCTGGGAATGATTGGGGGCAGGAGGAGAAGGGGATGACAGAGGATGAGATGGCTGGATGGCATCACCGACTCGATGGACATGAGTTTGAGTGAACTCCGGTAGTTGGTGATGGACAGGGAGGCCTGGCGTGCTGTGATTCATGGGGTCACAAAGAGTCGGACACGACTGAACGACTGAACTGAACTGAACTGAGCACTATTAAAAATACTTGTTTTATAAAATGCTAAATGTTACCCATTAGAGTTGAAAGTTTTGGAGGAGGAAATGGCAACCCATTCCAGTATTCTTGCCTGGAGAATTCCATGGACAGAAGAGCCTGGTGGACTACAGTCCATGGGGTCACAAAGAGTCAGACATGACTGAGTGACCAACACTTTCACTTTCTTTCAGAGTTGGAAGTTTTGGCAAATTGAATTTAATATTTCTAATTTTAAGTTTATAAAAATGTAAGACCCTTCTCTGGAGTGCAGATGTATAATAAGGTAGTTTCCTTTTGAGGCCCAAAACCTTTTCTCTTCAAGGAAATCATCTTCATTGAATAAACAACCAATTGACATTTGCTTATTCATTTGCATGTTCGTGAGGGTTGGCCTAACTATAGAAGAAAGCACTTTACTAGATGTATTAACCAATAAATTAGCAGATAACCAAGAATAACCACGACCAAGTAGAATTTGTTACAAAAAAGCTGTGTTGATACAACATACAGAAATTAATTGATATAATATGCCACATTAACAGAATGAAGATGAAAAGACTTACATGATCATCTCAATTGCAAGAAAATAAATTTGCCAAAATACAACATATTTCATGATGAAAATACTCAGAAACCTAGAAATAGAAAGAGACTCCCTCAACATAATGAAGAATATTTATGAAATACTGCCAGCTTGATAATATCAAATGGAGAAAGACATGATGCTTTCCCCCTAAGATTAGGAGAAAGAGGACGCCCTTTTATCTCTTCCTTTCAACATTGTCCTGGACATTTTAGCCAAATCAATTAGACAAGAAAAATAAAGGCTTCTAAGTTGGAAAAAAGTAAGTAGAACTACCTGTATTCTCATATGATATAATCTTATATAAAGAAAATCCTAAAGAATCCATATAAACTTTTAGCACTTACAAATAATGACAAAATTTCAGGATTCAAAATGAATGTGTAAAATTTATTTGTATTTCTATAAACCCATAGTTAACAATCTAAAAAGGAAATTAATAAAACAATCCTATTTGCCTTAGATTAAAAATAACAAAAAACTGTGAAACTCTTAGAAAATATAAAATATATATTCATGATGCTATATATGACATCAGTTCTTAGCTATAACACTGGAAGTATAAAAAATAGGGGGGAAATAGATCATTTGAATTTTAAAATAAAAAAACTTTACAAATCAAAAAATACTATAAAAAAGTGAAAAGACAGTTTGCAGAGCGGGAAAGAAATATTTGCAAATCGTATATCTGGTAAGTGTCTAGTACCCAGAATTTATGAAGAATTCTTACAAATTATCAACAACAATAAATAATCTAGTTTTAAAATGGGGATAGGACTTGAATAGACATTTCTCCAAAGGTAATATACAGATGGTCAACAAGCATGTGAAAGATGTTAAATAGTATTCAGGTAAATATAATTCAAAAGCACAAAGAAATACCACCTCAAACTCACTAAGGTGGCTTAAACCAAAAATTAAAAAATGTAACATAACAAGTATTGTTAAGAATGTATAAAAATCAGTGACTTCATGTGTTTCTGGTGGGAATATATATTTCCCCAAATAAAATGGTGGATACGCTGTGGAAAACACTTTGACGTTTCCCCATTATGTTCACCACAGAATACCCTGTGACCTAACAATTCCAGTCCTCGGCATATAAATTTCTATGTTGAAACAAACATTTGTATGTGAATTTCCTTTGAAGTATTATTGAAAATAACCAAAAAGTGGGAACCTCATAAATGTCCCTCAATGAAAGAATTAATAAGTAAAATGTCATCACATTTACATATGGATTATTATTGGACATAATTATTCAGCAATTACAAGGAGTGATGTTTTGGTAAACGCATACACCATAGTTGGGGAGAGGAGACAGAGCAGCAGACAAAATACTAAAAATAATTTGGACAACGTGTGTATGTTTTTAATGGGAAAACATCTTAGATTTAGTGCCACTTTTGTATTTTCCTCATAAAATGAGTTAGCAGCTTTCAGTATGCTCCTAGGTTTGGGAAAATATTCATAAAAGTCTATTACACTTGGGACTAACCGAACCTCATATTAACTTTTTCATGTGTGTGGCCCACAGCCACTCCTATGAAAATCATTTTTGCAGCCTTTGTGGGGGAATGCTGCCCCTAGAGTGATTTTCTCTTCACTGGTGAGCCACATTCCCCAACGGAATCACTGATCCAGGGATATTTTTCTGTTATTTTCCCAGTATAAGAATTTCCTTACCATGGAGGTAGTGTAAATTCACATTTTATAACCACCATATCATCTTCCCAATCCCAAACAGAGACCAGAGCTTTGAATTATCAATAGAACTATAATATTTCCCCTACTCAGAGCCTAAAGAAAGGACAAGCTATTTGTCATTTTACTGGCACTTTTCAGTATTTTCTCATATCCCTTTCAGGGTGGAAGGAACCCCTTGAGTGCTCTATTTTAGGTGGGAGATTATCTTATAAGTCCCTCCTTTAAATTGTCCCAATAGCTTGCTTCTTCTGCACCTATAAGCATAAAAGCTAAGCTCATAACTATTAGGGAATATGTTCAGGTCAGGTTTCTATCAATGTGCCTCCAACTGCTCTATGTATTTAAAGCAAATTCTTTGCAATTCATGTCCTCTTTGTATCTGTTCCATAGAGATTCCACTTTTCTTTCCTTTTCTTTTTTCTTGCAAGCATAACCATGCTTTTAAATGTATTTTTGTTGTTATTGTTTAGGAGTTTGTAGCAACAGAATTTTTTCTTTAGTCTCTGAATCCATTTAGCCAGAACAAAATATTTCACCCCATTGTGGTATTTATTACAGCGGGTAGCAAATTTGAAGGTATAACAGGCATGGAAAATTTATAATATATTGTATTATGTAGGTATAGTTTAAAGTTACTATAATGTCAGTAAGAAATTAGAAAAAAAGTAGTTTATTAGAAGAGAATAGAGACTACCCCAATGCATGAGAATTTTATGCATAAAAAGATAATAGTTCATAGATAAACTTATCTTTATCCTTAGGTAACTTTGAGTTCTCCTGTGTAACAAAATTAACTATATACTAGTTAAACACTAGTTAAATTAAAAACACTTTAATTTGTTTAGTGTTTGTTGATTTATTTACATAGGAAAACTTTAAGCTACTAAGAATAAAGACAAGTGATGATTCTAAAGTCTTTTTATTGTGAATTTGTGATCTAGGAGGAAACTTATATAAGAAAATTGAACATCAACTTTAACATCTGCTCGGATATTTGTAATGAAAAAATAATGGCCTCAGAAATCAAGGGGGTTTGTTATGAGATTAACATGATTTGGTGAACTGAGGAAATTAAAATGTTTTTGCCAATTTTCCTTAACTGACATTTTATATAAGCCAAAAAATATCATGGAAACTAAGGAGTAAGTATTTCAAACAGTATTGCTCCTGATGAACTAAATATTTAGCTTACTATTTGCATTTTCACTCCTTTCACTAGAAAATAGCTTAAAGGTAAGTTAATTTCCATGCTAAACCCAAAGTTGGCAAGGCCTCTACTGCTAAATCAGAGTTGACAAGGAAGAGAAATCAGAGCTTCAATTATAACACATTTTGCTATATTTAAAGTCTGGCTCACATGAATTGATACACAGCTCATATTTTAGATGCCAAAATATTGTAATATAAACCATTCTTAAGAGTCACAAGTATCTTTAGCTCTTGTTCACAAATAGAAATTGAGATAATATAAAAACTCAAATAGAAAGTTATCTTTTTATGAAAAGTATTGACTTAAAAATAGTCACAACCTGAAAGTGGAGAGTTACATTTTATTTAGTAGGAATTTTTAGGACTTCAAGCCTAGGAGGCAGCTTCTCAAATAATCCTGAGAGAACTCCTCTGAGGATGCAAAAGGAGGAGCCAGGTTATATAGAAGTTTTACAACAAAGGGTGGGTAGCCTAAACATCAAGATTGCTGTTAATTAAAGGAAACCAGATGTTCCAAGTTAAAGAAGTTAGCATTTTTCTATGTATGGGAAGACAGAAGAGTCTGGGCTCACTGAAATCAGTCCTTTCATATGCATCTCGGCTCTCTGGGGCCAGTATCCTGTATTTTCACATCCTGAGTTCCTGAAGCCTCACCATAGGGAGTGGCCACAGCATGATCTTGCAGTTGTTCTCCTTTCTGAGTGCCCTGGAGGGCTGGAATTGGTGATGTCTGTGACTTCCTTGTTTACTGACATGGCAGGAAATACTTCATTTCTCAAAAGAGCATATTTGTTTATTTGATTTGTTGTCTGAGGCATTCAAAATAGCTTCCCAAATTCTCAGCCTCTACAAATTCATTTTTTCCTGATGTATCATTATCTTCTGTGCAGTTGGAGCACAGAATAATAAAGGAGGGAAGACCTCTGTTGAAGCCAAAATGTCCAATAGCTGAGGATAAGGAACTAGGAAAAAATTCTTTCAACAAATTATAGCAAAGTGTTTTAGCTGAACTTTATATTAGCATTTAAGCCTCACTGTTTGCTGTGCTAGTGGTCAGCCACCCAAGTGATGTGTACTTACTGTGCTCATATACATGGGGATGGGGTAGGACTGAAAAACAGCATTCTGTTCAGGGATACTTGTGGACCTGAGTAAAGTAAATATCAGGAATAGTGATAGATATGTTTGTTCTATCTATATGATAGATAGATTGTTTCATGTCAACAAATAATAGATTTGTTGCCTGTCTATCCTAATATACTTATTTTAAGCTCCAGTAAAGAGTGGATCAGTTCTAATGAGGTGGATGAAACTGGAGCCTATTATACAGAGTGAAGTAAGCCAGAAGGAAAAACACCAATACAGTATACTAACGCATATATATGGAATTTAGAAAGAGGGTAACAATAACCCTGTGTACAAGACAGCAAAAGAGACACTGATGTATAGAACAGTCTTATGGACTCTGTGGGAGAGGGAGAGGGTGGGAAGATTTGGGAGAATGGCATTGAAACATGTATAATATCATGTATGAAACGAGATGCCAGTCCAGGTTCGATGCACGATACTGGATGCTTGGGGCTAGTGCACTGGGACGACCCAGAGGGATGGTATGGGGAGGGAGGAGGGAGGAGGGTTCAGGATGGGGAACACATGTATACCTGTGGCGGATTCATTTTGATATTTGGCAAAACTAATACAATTATGTAAAGTTTAAAAATAAAATAAAATTAAAAAAAAAAAAAAAGAGTGGATTGGGACCATATCTTACCAAACAGTCTTAGAAGAGCCAATGTGAGACTCAGACACATTATATAATGCTGCACTCTTGTTGCATTATTGTCTCACTGCTGCACCATCGTCTTGTGATGCCCTGGACTTTGAGTGTCTGGCTCAAAACAGTCAGATAGCACTGTTACTTGATTGGAGTAACATACCATCTTTACAGAGAAGCATGAGCGGCCAAAAATAATTGGCTAGACCTTCGAGGGCTGAGACATTTCTCAGTCATAAGAGTAGGGGCCAAGAAAAATAATGTGTTATTATGGTCTCATTTGTACCCAGACTGGTGAAAATTAAGAACATTCAACTTGCCTTTCTCTAACTGGCAGCTTTGAAAGGAATCAGAAGTAAGCATAATATACCATTTTGTCTTTTCAGAATTTCTATTCATGATGTTTTATGCTTCATATAACCAACAGTTTATTATCTTTCTCTTCACACTTGCTCTTTCTACTTTTCCCATCTTGATTTTAAAAATGTGAACTCAACCTCCAGGGTGCTCAGACAAAAAAGCCGTAGTCATCCCTGACTCCATACTTTCAATATATTATCCATCTATATCCAATCCATTCTGTTGGCTATGCATTTTAAATATATATAGGAGTCTAATAACTTCTGAATAACTCAGAATTGTCCAATGGAAATATTATGCAAGCCATAAATGCAATTTAAAGTTTTCAGGCTACGTGAAGTGAAAGTTTCTCAGTCGTGTCCAACTCTTAGTGATCCCAAGGACTCTACAGTCCGTGGAATTCTCTAGGCCAGTATACTGGAGTGGATAGCCTTTCCCTTCTCCAGGGGATCTTCCCAACCCAGGGATCAAACCCAGGTCTCCTGCTTTGCAGGTGGATTCTTTACCAACTGAGCAACAGATAGCTACATTAAAAAGAAAACCAAAGAGGTGAAATTAATTTTAATATTTTATTTAACTCAAAGAGCATCTAAAATATCTCAACATGTAATCAACTTTCATAAATATTAATGAGATTTAATTTTTCATATCATATCTTTGAATTCTGGTGTGTGTTTTTTTTTACAGTTAGACTCCACCTTAGTTCAGAGCTGCCACATTTCACATGTTCAACAGTGAACAATAGGAGATTTCAAATTGGACACAAGAGCTCCAAATAATAGTTTTCTGAGGTCACTTTCTACCTTTCCCTCTTACACACTTATTCTCAATGTTTTAGCAAGAGACATTATAAAATCTATAAAACCTATAAAACAGATCCTTATAGTATATGTACATATACAATGGCCCATATTCTATATACATATGATGCTTATTTCTTTAAATACGCAGTTTCACATTTGTTATGTGTGATGGAGCTCAGGGCACTGTACCCCAAAATATGGCACCTTGCCATATTGCAAATCTTAAACTAAAGGAATTTGAGAAAATGGTAGAATTAAGAAGGTCACTCTGACCTCCCTGCACCTTGCTTTCTTCCCAGAAAATAGGAGACAAGTCATCCATATGAGAAACGTCCTCAATGTACCAGAAGGAAGGAATTCATTTTTATCACCAGAGATGGGGAATTTGGGGGTCAAAAAATCAGTACAAACCTTGCTAAATCAGTCCATATCTTTCTAATTACTTCTTTACATTTAACCTCCCAGCCCAGAATTCTGTTAATTCTTCACAATGTATTTTTTGTTTGTTTGTTTGTTTGTTTATAAATTATAAAAGTTTCCTGCTCTGGTCACATCTTTGCAATTTCGTGCTCTTGTGAAGGCACCCATACACATGTAAAAAATTAATGAAATTTGTATCTTTTTCTCCTTTTAATCTGTCTTTATCGGTTTAATTTTAAAACCTAGCCAGGAAACCTAAGAAGGAATAGGAAAATGTTGTGCTTCTCTATCTAATTCACTAGTGCGCTTTAGTAAATAAAGCTATATAACTACTCCAAATATATCAATTTTAACAATTTATTGTCATTGACAGTATGGGTCATCTCTCTGAAGGGAGAAAGGCTCTAAACAATGCATAAAGCAATGTAAAACCATTTCATTGTTACAAAAAAATTAAGTGAAGAATACATTAATTGGAAATTCTTTTGTCTTTCCAGTTACTTGACTTATAACCATGTGCACCTATCCATTTGAATAGAATCATGTAGACCTGTGGTCTTAACTTTCATAAAGGAAACAGATTTTTACTACTTGAAGAACTTCCCAAAGGAGATTTTTATGCTCTGTAGAATTAAAAAATACAGCATAAAAATGTTTAAATAAAAATAAGGATATGAACCCAAATTTTTCTTTAAAATTTGGCTCCCCCCAAAAAAGAGTAAAAGATATTAGTGTAGCACTTCACTTTTTGAATGCTTTGTTTTTCAATGAGATGGTGGTAAATAATACAGGAAAATAATAAAACATGAATAAACTCTTCTTGGTACCACTTATTAAAATAGAAAATGAAAATTAAATTATATCAGCCCTTAAAAATTCTCTAGGCAGTATAATTCTTACATCACCTACCTTCAAATTCTGATCTTTTGAATCAGGAAAAAGTTATTGATGAAACATGCCAAATGATAATTTGAGAACAATTTGCTCTCTGATTAGGTATATTTAAATACAAAGCTTATTCCTATCAAAATATGTTTCAGATTTTGCTGAATTAATCCTTTGCTTAAGTCAGTAGTTCTCATACACATCATGTCTAAATCATCATAATTAGGTAGAATTATATCACGGTTATAGTCATTAGCCAAATATTTTTGGAAAAGATCTATTCGTTAGTCCTGTCAGTGGGATCTGTTGTTTTCCTGTTGTCATCCTGAAAGTGTCTTCTTCAATTATTGAGAATAGAGATGAGTTAGGAGGATGTAATTGTGAATGTAACAGGAGTTTATTTTTATGTCCTTGATAACTAGGACCTACATGATAGAGAAAAGTATTTTGGCAAAGCATGAACTAGTGCATCTGGTTTATGACCATATGTTCTATCATTATTAGCAAAGAATTGACCAGATGAAAAATTTCTTGAAAGGATTTTTTGTGAAAGTCAACTGTATCATTGAGTGCTGATTCAAGAAAAGAAACAAAATGTGTTGGCTTCCCTATAAATGAAAGAATGAATCAAAATTGATTCCCTTTTTGCAAAACCACCCACCATTCTGAGATATTGTACAGTAAATCTTACATTTTTTAAGTAAATAGTTTTGAATTGAAGTCATGGCAACTAATTATTTCTAATCGTATCCTTATAGTGTTGTTGTTGTTCAGTCGCTAAGCTGAGTCCAAATCTTGCAGCCCCATGGACTGAAGCATGCCAGGCTTCCCTGTACTTCACTATCTCCCAGAGTTCACTCAAACTCATGTCCATTGAGTCAATGATGCCATCCAACCATCTCATCCTCTGTCGTCAATCTTTCCCAGCTTCTGGGTCTTTTCCAATGAGTCAGCTGTTTGCATCAGGTGGCCAAATATTGGAGCTTCAGCTTCAACATCAGTCCTTCCAATGAATATTCAGAGTTCATGTCCTTTAGTATTGAATGGTTTGATCTCTTTGCTGTCCAAGGGATTCTCAAAAGTCTTCTCCAGCACTACA
Organism: Bos mutus; assembly: GCF_027580195.1. Taxonomy (NCBI): domain Eukaryota; kingdom Metazoa; phylum Chordata; class Mammalia; order Artiodactyla; family Bovidae; genus Bos; species Bos mutus. The sequence goes on from NC_091643.1 coordinate 27,270,263, forward strand.
ATTGGAAAGCATCAATTCTTCAGTTCTCAGCTTTCTTTATGGCCCAACTCCTATATCCATACATGACTACTGGAAAAACCATAGCTTTGACTATAGAGACCTTTGTCAGCAAAGTAATTTCTCTGCTTTCTTAATACACTGTCTAGGTTTGTCATAGCTTAGGGCTTTGCTGGTGGCTCAAATGGTAAAGAATCTGCCTGCACTGCAGGAGACCTAGGTTCAATCCCTCGATTGGGACGATTCCCCTGGAAAAGGAAATGGCAACTCAATCCAGTACTCTTGCCTGGAGAATTCCATGGACAGAGGAGCCTGGTGGGCTACAGTCCATGGACTGCAAAGAGTCAGACACCAGTCACTTTCACTTTTTCTTGCAAAGAGCAAGTATCTTAATTTCATGGCTGCAGTCACCATCTGCAGTGATTTTGAAGCCCAAGAAAATAAAATCTGTCACTGTTTACCCTTTCTCCCCATCTATTTGCAATGAAGTGATGGGACCAGCTGCCATGATCTTAGTTTTTTGAATATTGTTTTAAGCCTGGTTTTTCACTCTCCTCTTGTTCACCCTCATGAAGAGGCTCTTTAGTTCCTCTTCACTTTCTACCGTTAGAGTGGTATCATCTGCATAGCTGAGGTTGTTGATATCTTCCCCAGCAATCTTAATTTCATCTTGTGATTCATCCAGCCTGGCATTTTGTATGATGTACTTTGCTTATAAGTTAAATAAACAGGGTGACAATATACAGCCTCGTTGTACTCCTTTCCCAATTTTGAACCAGTCTGTTGTTCCATGTCTGGTTCTAACTACTGCATCTTGATCTGCGTCCAGGTTTCTCAGGAGACAGATACGGTGGTTTGGTATTCCCATCTTTTTAAGAATTTGCCACAGTTTGTTGTGATCCACACCTTCAAAGACTTTAGCATAGTCAATGAAGCAGAAGTAGATGTTTTCCTGGAATTCCCTTGTTTTTTCTAAAATCCAGGGGACATCCTTATAATACTAATCATCAATTTCAATATCATCATCTGTTAACATTTTTTGAGAATGTATCCCTTTTAAATATTGTTTTGCAACCTCTTCCCATACTTCAATATTGTTAAATCATATATTTTTGGTTAAGTCAAGAGTTAGTGCTTACATTAATATGACCTGTAAATTTTGACTATCTTTATAGACCACATTTGACTTTTTATTTTATTTTTTCCTTGAAAGCTACTGCATTTTTAATATTATTTTATAGGCTTGATTGTTTATGCATTTCTCACTGTTCATCACAAAACCACTTTCACATTAAACTAGTCTAAATTTTTTTTTCATATCATAAATGTGTTTGTATGCTTAGTCGCTCAGTCATATCCAACTCTTTGTGACCCCATGGAGTAGCCCACCAGGCTCCTTTGTCCATGGGATGTTCCAGGCAAGAATACTGGAGTGGGTTGTCATGCCCTCCTCTAGGGGATCTTCCCAACCCAGGGATCAAACGCAGGTCTCCCACATTACAAGCAGATTCTTTACAAGCTGAGCCACCAGGGAAGCTCAAGAGTACTGGGGTGGGTAGCCTATATTTTCTTCAGAAGATCTTCCCAACCCAGGAATTGAACCGGGGTCTCTTGCATTGCAGGTGGATTCTTTACCAGCTGAGTTACCAGGGAAGCCCATCATAAATCTATCCACAAATTTTTTATTTCCTAGAGACCTACCTCCTATACCCTCTGCCCAATATAAGACATATATATTATTTTAGTCTTCAAATATCTTTTTCTGTTAGTTTTAATCATTCTGAATATTTGCCACAAATAACATAGAAATTATATGTATTTTAGCCCTAGGATTTTTGAAAATAAATTCTACTGTATCATCATATTTACATGATAATATAGATGGTATGGGATTCTAGATTTAAAATATATCGTTCTAGGGATTTAAAGCTTGACTCCATCATTTTCTAGAATCTGATTATACTGTTGAGAATTCTTTTTTAATTAAAGTATAGTTGATTTACAGTGTTGTGTTAATTACTGCTGTACAGCAAAGTGATTCAGTTAAGCACATATGTGCATCCTCTTTTTTAATATTCTTCTCTGTTACGGTTGATCATAGGACACTGACTGTAGTTCTCTGTGCTGGCAGTAGGACGTTTTCAGTACTGGCTGGTCCGCAGAAGGCATTCTAATACGAGACAACAGAAATTCGTGCAGAGAATACAATGTTGGAGCCAGACACACTTAGATTCAAAACTCAGCTCTTTCACTTACTGAGAAAGAGAAAAATGAAACCTCTGTTTTCTAATTTGTAAAATAAGTGTAGTGATTTCTACTTGTGAAGGCATATGTGGATTAAATGAAATAACAAAAATAAAATGCAGAACATAATATATGCATGGCTTAACTATATTTACAAAAAACACGATCAGTGGCATAATTATGATAAGTTCATTTTTCTCTTATGCAGAGTACAAATATAAGCACTCGGGGAATGGTTGTTTAAGCAGTTTCTAGATACTCACACCCCTTTCTCAGGAGCATTGCAATACTATATATGAAATTTTAAAAGTTATTAATAATTTTTCTACCTTTTTCAAATCAATAAACATTACTTTTATCTTTCCTATAGTTCTTGAAACAGACATACTTTTAGTATGATTATCCTTAAACCTATTAAACTATTTCTGCAATTAAGTGACAAATGAAGATTTTCTTCTGTATGGAATAATCTGTAAAACAGTATCTTCCCTTGGGTTGTTTTGGCTTCAGCCCAATATACTTTATTCCCATGTATTCAGTCACAATTATAGCTGAAAAGAAGCTATAAAATAAATGTAAATAATTACCCTTCAGTTCAGTCGCTCAGTCATGTCCGACTCTTTGCGACCCCATGAATCACAGCACGCCAGGCCTTCCTGTCCATCACCAACCCCCGGAGTTCACCCAGACTCACATCCATCGAGTCAGTGATGCCATCCAGCCATCTCATCCTCTGTCGTCCCCTTCTCCTTCTGCCCCCAATCCCTCCCAGCATCAGAGTCTTTTCCAATGAGTCAACTCTTCGCATGAGGTGGCCAAAGTACTGGAGTTTCAGCTTTAGCATCATTACTTCCAAAGAAATCCCAGGGCTGATCTCCTTCAGAATTACCCTTAGTTATGTGTTAAAAGGAAACATGAGATTATGGTGAGAAATATATTTATAAATGACATTTGTATCTGTATCTTATCAATAGAGATGGACAGAAAGATATAGACAGAGATTACTATTTACTTGAAATGATTCAAGTGGTCATTATCCTAAGGGCTACCAGCAGTACTAGAGCACTGATGCCGTGTATGTCTTTAGGCACATTCTGTCTCTGGACAATTAAAACAAATATAATTTATTGCTGAGCACAGTGGTACTCTCAAGTTAATATCTTTGCAAATTCACCAATCTATTAGGATGTTTCTGCCTACCTTGATAGCTTAGATTGCATATCAAAATCATTGATTAGTTTCCATAGATTTGGTACCTCACTGTAATACATTTCAAAGTTATATTTTAACCAAACTTTAAAAATATTACTCAAGGACTAGTTGAAAAAGATGTATTCATTGTTAGAGAGTAAGTATAGTGGGGTCGCTAAGAGTTGGACATGACTGAACAACTTCACTTTCACTTTTCACTTTCATGCATTGGAGAAGGAAATGGCAACCCACTCCAGTACTCTTGCCTGGAAAATCCCATGGACGGAGGAGCCTGGTGGGCTGCCGTGTTGGGGTCGCACAGAGTCGGACACGACTGAAGCAACTTAGCAGCAGCAGCAGCATTGTCATGTATGTGCTTATAGTGAGTCATAAGTAAATTTATATACACATTACTAATTATACATAAGTGCAATCAAAGCAAGGCAGGTGTGTTAGTCATTCAGTTGTGTCCAACTCTTTGTGGCTTCTCTGTGCATGGAAGTCTCCAGGCAAGAATATTGGAGTGAGTAGCAATTCCCTTCTCCAGGGGATCTTGCTGACCCAGGGATTGAACCTAGGTCTCCTGCATTGCAGATAGATTCTTTACTGTCTGAGCCACCAGGGAAGCCAATACAATAGCATATTCTAGAAACCTGCCTCTCTAGAATGATGGAAAGTTTTCATTTTGTAGTAGATCAAGAGCTCTTTAGTCATGACTAAGATAGTCTTTCTATGTGGTTCTGATTTTTATGCTACAGCCTCTAAACTGTACTTTGATTTTGAATATTTGGGATAAATTTATTTCCTTGAATCATAATGAATTACTAATTGTTAATAGTTCTGACCTCTGTCTAGAGTTCTTCAAAGCTCATATTTAAATTATTGAGATGATCTGTGTCAGATAAACTTAATCAGCCTTATAAAAGTGCCCTGTATATATGCATTCCTGTTATCACACAACGCTGTGTAGTACAGTTAGTGACAATGAGCATACAAAGAGGATATAAAAATCTTCCCACTTTCAAATATCTGTGAATGATGTCTAAGCCTTAGAAAGAAATTTTATAAAATTTTATGACTCAGAAGGAGCACAGATATATGAGAGATCAGTAAAAGTGTTATTGGATAGGATCATATCTCAAAGAGAGTGGTAACTTGGGATAAGGGTGTGGACAGACTGATAGTCATAATTATGTGTTGTTGAGCCCATTGAGCTAATTCTAAAGGCAGTGTGTGATCCTGATGGGTTTGTGGTCTGAGTCATGGGACTATTAGCCAAGAAAAAAACCATTTTATTCCCAATTTCTCAATCCAAAGAGATGGGTGTTGTTGGGTTGATTAGATCTGCTGGAAAAACATGACCCTGTACATGAAGCCAAAAAAGATAGATGGTGAGATTGAAAACAGCTGAAGAGATTGTATACATTGAACTGTGTTAGAGGAAGAGGAGTCTGAGTACTGAAGTCACTTTTTTTATACATCACCTACCACTTGAGGTAGAGCCACCTGATACAAATGGCTGACTCATTTGGAAAGACCCAGATGCTGGGAAAGATTGAGGGCAGGAGGAGAAGGGGACGACAGAAGATGAGATGGTTGGATGGCATTACTGAATCAATGGACATGAGTTTGGGTAAACTCTGGGAGTTGGTGATGGACAGGGAGGCCTGGCCTGCTGCGGATCACGGGGTTGCAAAGAGTCGGACATGACAAGCGACTGAACTGAACTGAGGTAGAGACATAGTCTGAGTATTTAAGAACATGCAGTCTTCCAAATTGAAACAGTTATAATTTCTACAATAACCTCTGATTCATTTTCCTGAGTTTTCTTCTGTCCTGTCTAATAGACCTTAGCATAAATACAGTACAATAGGGTATAATGTACTTATAAGAAAATAGACTTGAACCACAGGTGCAAGAGTTCGCTCCATTATATGTCTGTGTGATCTGAGGTATATTATTTAAGCTCTCCCAGCTCTAGGTTTCCCATCCTGAAAATACTGATAATAATAATATCTCTGACATAGGGTTGTTAAAGAAAAAAAAACATTGTAAAGTATTGTTTAGCAAAATGTTCAGTAAACTATAGATATGCAAAATGTTTCAGCTACACTCTTTTCATGGTGGGAAAAATAATGCAGTCCTAGCTGTTATGTAGACATCATCTTCCTTTTTAATTTCAAAAGGGAGAACTGAAGCATCTGATTTCATGATAGTTCTTTGGTTTAAATGTAATTATATTACAGCTTTTTACATTTTAATTTGATCAAGAGATGAGTTCAGTTTTTTACAGTCTAAGATATACAGAGTAAACGCTGTGACAGAGCTTTAGTTTGTTATTGTAATATCTAGAAATATCACATATATTAAGTATTCTGATTCTACATTTTGGATCTTTGATAAATATACCTTTGATGTATAATCACATCATAGAAAAATAATTTTATACTATTTTTGTCATTAATATAATCTGCTATAGAAAAAAGTTCAAAGAGGCTTGCCATTGTTTATATTTTCTTTCCATTTTATTATGCTTCATTATATAGTATTTAGCATACTAAAGAATTATAAGTCTCTAACATAGAACATTCAGAAAACGAAGATCATGGCATCCAGTCCCATCACTTCATGGGAAATAGATGGGGAAACAGTGGAAACAGTGTCAGACTTTATTTTTCTGGGCTCCAAAATCACTACAGATGGTGACTGCAGCCATGAAATTAAAAGACACTTACTCCTTGGAAGGAAAGTTATGACCAACCTAGATAGCATATTCAAAAGCAGAGACATTACTTTGCCAACAAAGGTCCGTCTAGTCAAGGCTATGGTTTTTCCTGTGGTCATGTATGGATGTGAGAGTTGGACTGTGAAGAAGGCTGAGTGCCGAAGAATTGATACTTTTGAACTGTGGTGTTGGAGAAGACTCTTGAGAGTCCTTTGGACTGCAAGGAGATCCAACCAGTTTATTCTGAAGGAGATCAGCCCTGGGATTTCTTCGGAAGGAATGATGCTAAAGCTGAAACTCCAGTACTTTGGCCACCTCATGTGAAGAGTTGACTCATTGGAAAAGATCCTGATGCTGGGAGGGATTGGGGGCAAGAGGAGAAGGGGACGACAGAGGATGAGATGGCTGGATGGCATCACTGACTCGATGGATGTGAGTCTGAGTGAACTCCGGGAGTTGGTAATGGACAGGGAGGCCTGGCGTGCTGCGATTCATGGAGTCGCAAAGAGTCAAACACGACTGAGTGACTGATATGATCTGATCTGATCTTAACATAGATAATTTTCTTTACATTTTACTTCTTGGGTTGTTTTATAATTTTTCATATGCCTGCATGTATACAAATATAATATCACCAATTAAGACACTTTTATAATCCACAATCTGGCTTACTAATGCCTTTTCAAATGCTTCTGTTACAAATACTTGTCTTGTTCATTTTTGTTATAGCTCTTGAGAACTTATTCATTCGTACAAATCTTTGTATCCAAATAAAAATAAGTAATGATAGTAAATGTTGAAAGTTGTAAGTAATGATATGCAGTGTGCTGGATAAAACAACAGTGAACTCCAGAAGCAAGATCAAATTTGTATTGATTTTCTTCACTACTTTACACATGAGATAAGTTGTAGATTTGTGAATAAACCTTAAAGAAACCAAACCTATGTAAAATATTAGGTAATATGAAGTTATTTTTGTTGAAGTTCAAAAACTCTGCAGACTGAGGCAACTATCCTTAAACCATTTAACAAGCATTGAGTGTAGTAGCTGTGTACCATAACATGATACTCCAAATTAAACTTTTGCATCTCAAGTGACCTTTAGAGCAGTTTTACAGTTCATAAATTCTCTACAATATTGCTCTGTGGAGTGGTTCTAATAAATCTTAATTCTGCTGTAAACATTAGTACACCTATTAAAAATTGCATTTTCAGTCCAAACACAAATACAGGAATGGGTCTCCTCTGCCATATGAAGAATTTACAATAGAATTCATAAAATAGTAGACATAATTTTGGTAGAGAGAGAAAGCACTACAAATTACTTATCATTGACATAGGGAAAATGAAAAAATCAGGTGGTCAATATTTACACATATTTAAAACATGTTTAAGAGTCATACATTTCCATGTGTACCATGGTGAGGGGGGATCTAATTTGTTAATGTGATGAAGATTTGAGACTGTATGATGGAGAAAGAAGAATCTAAGATATGAAAGCCTTAATTCCTTATAGCTTGCAAACTTTCTGTATTGAGCACATAAAGGGGGTTCCGCACATTGGTTATGTTTGATTGGTGGAATCTCAGTGTATTCGTTCCATGAAAATTTGATTCATCTGGAATTTTAAGTTTGCGATTACATTCGGAGAAAACTTATGGAAATCCCTATGTTGACGAAGTTGAGCATACTCTTTTATATCTGAGTTATGAGCCCAGGAGAACAGTGTTGGGTGAAGACACATGCAAATGCTGAGATTTAATTGACGGTCTGTGTTGCCACTGTCTTCAGCCTAACATTTTACAAGACTATTTCAAAATCAGGAATATAAATAAATATTATTTGATCCTTTCAGATTGTGCTGAAGCTGTCGACATGGAGAAAATGTTTCTAATGGACTAAAAGGGAAAAGCAAAGGACTTGGAACATGTATTTCCTTCTCATTTCTTGTAGGCAGCCCCTCCCCCATGCGTCCATTTCCTTCTCATTTCTTGTAGGCAGCCCCTCCCCCATGCTTCCATTTCCTTCTCATTTCTTGTAGGCAGCCCCTCCCCCATGCGTCCTACTTCCTCTTCCCAAATTTCAAATAGATTGTTGGACTTCTGGATATAGCTTCTGTGTTCCTTAACTTATGACATGTTTCCTTCACTTTTTGCCTGATATTCTTAGGAAACGCCTAAATATAATCATCTACTTGATTTATTTTCTCTTCAGAATTGTCCATTCCACTATTTACTGCATTGGTTGAGCTTTAAAAAATGAACATTTTAATTCCAAAAACTTGTCTGTGCAGATCCTTTATTAGGGGGTAGAATATCTTGTTGTATATCTCTGAAGATTTGCAACACATCTATATTTTTTCTCAAGTCTCTGTTAGCTCTATTTGTTCCGTTGAATATTAGTTCTGCTATGATTATCTTCTTTTTAGTTTGGTTTTCTTCCAATATTGAGGATTTGGGATTGTCTGCTCAAACTTACATTTGAGAATTCCTATTTATCTTCCTATTACATTTACTTAAGTCTGAAAGGCAGGACTTGACCCCTTGTGTGAGAGATCTCAGCCTTTTCGAGGATGAGCAATTACCTGGAGAATTGTGCAGAATCTCTGGTCTTGGTCCTGCATTTGTGCTATAACCTGGGGATAATTTCATCACTATTTGCTTTCTTAGCATGAATGTACCCGTAGGTGTCTGTATTTGTCAAATGTCCTGCTTCTTTTAATTCCTCTCCACTTAATCATGACATATTTCTCAGGGCATGAACTAAGAAATGACTGAGAACTGAACTGAGAAATGACATTAACTGAGAACTCTCACCCACTGACTCTTGACCTTAAATTTCCACATATTTTTCCTATCAATAAAAACACCTCTCCTACACTTACGGACTTTTACTTCTTTGACTTTATTTCTCCATAGACTAGATAATTGTGTTTTTTCTGTCTTTCAAGGATCCCATAAATTTATTTGCTTTAATGACACTGTATCTTTTTTTCCTACTCTGCATTACATTTATCGTATAAAAAATAATCTTTTCTGTCACACTATGGAATTTGAGGCCCAGGGATATATGTCCTGTCTTAATGCAACATATTGATTATTTTGTAAACAATTATGATGGTAATCCTGATATCACGAATTAGTATAGCAACCTTCTAACATAAAGTTTTAAAATCAGATAATGTGTCTTATTTACTCAGTGCTATGGAAACTTGAAAGAGGAAATAAAACTCTTTACTCTTTGTGAAGACTATTTAATATGGGACCCCTGAAGATCAATCACAAAATAGGCCCTGTAGAAAAAGATTTAGACATTAATTACCATTAAGAAAACTTACTTTATCTTAGGTTTATTTTAATTATGATTCAAGTACAATCATTTGTATACTAGTCTTTAAGAAGTAGCTTTTCTAAAAGAGAACATTACAGTTTCATTAGATAAAAATTTTTATTAATGTCATTTAAAATCTTCTCCTACTTAAGAGAGTATTTGACTCATGAAAATGTTACATTGATTAAAATTTGTAAGATTTACAGTGTCAAAATTAAGAGGATCCATTAGTCTGCATTGTTAAATCATTTCAAGCACTTTTCAATAACTTAACTGTTAATCCAAGTAGCAAATTAATTAAGTATGACTTACATCTGAAGATTGACTTTTCTTATGTAGAAATAAAAAGTTCAGTGAGCTGTGTGATGGTTTTAAGGATGATTATTTTCACTATGAGACAAAGGTAGCCTGTTGATATTTTATCACCAAAAGATGTCAAATGGCCATAGAGAACAGACTTATGGACACAAGGAGGCGGAGGAAGGAGAGGATGGGATGCATGGCGCGAGTAACATGGAAACATACATTGCCATATGTAAAATAGAGAGCCAATGGGAATTTGCTGTATGATTCAGGGAACTCAAACTGGGGCTCTGTGACAACCTAGAGGGGTGGGATGGGGAGGGAGGTTCAAGAGGGAGGGGACAAAGGTATACCTATGGCTGATTCATGCTGATGTCGGCAGAAACCAATGCCCTGCTGTAACGTGATTATCCTTCAATTAAAAATAAATTTAAAAAAAATGTCAAATGGCAAAGTGAAGTCAAATTATACTGAAATTGCTTCTAGTGAAGTGATTATTTATATTGGTACAATGGCTGACCTTCCTCCGCAGACACTAGAGGTCTAGGAAGCTGCCTGAGAGCATCATGCATAGTGTAGCCTCATAACTTCTATGTTTATTACTTGAGGCCCTGAGTAATAGTAGATGATCAATAACAGTATTGACACTTCTTGCCTTCTCATTTCTGGACCCTTGTTCTCCCAGGAGATGAAAGACTAAAGCATAGATCTTAGCCAGTCTATCTTGTTCCAGACTAAGGGAACATGCTATGTCCACATTTCTGAGATCTAGCTGGAAATTTTCTGTTTGTATGGTGATGATAATTATGTCTGTTTCTTGACTGTGATGTCTGGGTTATATGGTTCCCAAAATGCTCTTAATGATCCAAGAATGAGAGGGAAACACATGGACTGAGGTTTCTCGGAGAACTACTTATTAAGCAATAAAGAGGAGGGTCCTGAGATACTCATTATCCCCCAGTTGATAGCTTGTGTCATAAAAATGGACAGTACCTTGCTCTCCTGAACTCATCCAAGACTCTGTTGGTAGGTAAAGCTTACAGATAAAGCAAATTTTATTATAGTAATGATTCACAGCTTTTCTATTTCCATCTTCAAAGTACAGAAGGTGTTCAAAGTTTCTTCATTATACTTAAAATCCAAATTAAAAAGAGAGAAATTTCTGTTCATTGTTGTAACAAGAATAAACTCATAGGTCATAGACAAGGTGAGCTAAAAATAAAATCAAGGTTATTAAAGGTCAGTGTCTCAGATGACTGCATATTATACAAAGGAATGTTCCTAACCACACATGGAAATGAAGATCAAAATAAAGGGCAAATTGTTTCTTCACACTGCTGGTAGCTGATGGCCTAAGGAAAGATAGCAAGATTATCTGAGAGTGCACCTCCATTCTCTAGAGGAAAAAACTAGAGTGGGAGCAGTGTCATGTGGCCACTGCTTACACCAGTGGCTTCTAAATTTGACTGCACGCTGGAATCATCTGGGATCTTCAAAAGTCACTGGTAACCCACTCCCAGTCATTCTCATTTTTTTAATATAGGATGTGACTTGGAATTTGAGAATTTTAAAAGGTCCCTAGATGATTTTACTGTGCAGCAAAGATTGAGGACTACTGACTTATGCGACTATTAACATGTGAATTTTCAGCAGTTTCATTTTCTCACTCGCCAATCGATTATTAACGCAATTCCTGCCTTGTAGAGTGGTTGGGATGATTAAACAAAGATACTATGTGAAAATACTTTGGAAATGGGCAAGGCAATACTTACAGGTAAAAAAATCAATTAGTAGCTTATAAGAGTCTCAAAGGTTTATTAAAGTTTTCCCGATGAGTTTACAACTCTGGTGATAGTCAAATATTGAAAGGTTTAGAGTCTTTACAAATTCAGAGATCTAACGGTGCTCTGAAATGTGTTTCCGTCTGTATTACACTCATATTCTGATACTGAGCTATCAAGTTGTGACTAATGCAGTGCAGCACACCAGTATGTATGTAAGTTGGCAACCGGAGGTTGGTCCAGCTCTCTGATTCACTTGACATCTTGAGCATGTCATTTAACATTTCTATGCTTTACTTGTCCATAAAATGCAGAGAAATATGTGTACTATTTCTAAAGTGTAGGGGAAGAATCAAATGTGCTGATAGATGAAAGTCCTTTGAAAAGTAAACACTATTAACCTTCTATAAAAATAAAAATTAGCAATAATTCCAAACTGAGAAACAAGCAGCAGGGTATTGTGAATGGAATATAGACCTGGGAAATTGGTAGCCTTTCTCTTTCATTTTCTTCTTAAAGACAGAGATCTGAAACAAATATGACAAAAATCTCATCACTTGTTAAACGGTCCCATAATTGGTACATAGCTATCCACTAAGGAATATTGGTAAAGAATCAGATGGCAAAGAATCTGCCTGCAATGCAAGAGACCTGAGTTTGATCATTGGGTTGGGAAGATCACCTGGAGACTGGAATGGCTACCCACTACAGTATTTTTGCCTGGAAAATTCCATGGAGAGAGGAGCCTGGCGGGCTGCAGTCCATAAGGTCACAAAGAGTCAGACCTGACTGAGCAACTAATACTTTCACTTTTCCTACCATTATATGTTTAAGATAATTTATAATTAAATTACAAATTAGAATATGACTTCCAATATTATAATTGTTTCAGTTTTCACAAGTCATATAACCTTCCTGGTCCTTTCCTTGTCATTTTATGAACAGAGAGTCTTTACTATCCCTTCTGAACTGTAACATTCAGATTCAAGTGCTTAGTTGATAACCTGATGCTGATTATAACAGATATATTTACATGCTTTGAAAAAAACAAAGAAAATATATATTTTATCATTTGAAGCAATTGAGAAATGAATTCAGAGATGTGGTCATCCAGGAAAAAATTGCCAAATGCCGTGGTGACTCCTTCACAAGAAAGACATAAGGTTATAAAGGTTACAAGAGACATTGAATTTGGGCAAATGTAATATGTATAAGATAAAGCTAATATCTTTGGAAAACCAAAGGTTTAGTCAACAACCTCAGTCCAAAAAGGATCCCAGGAGCACACTGGAGGGCATCAGTTATAAATTAGATTTATGGACTTCTAGTTCTGTGTGTGTGTTTATAATTAGAGGTAAAATATGGATATTAAAATAAGCATAAATATGTGTATGTGTGTATAACATAGATATAAAATCATTGATATATTCAGTCCCCTTCTGTTTAGCAATATTGCACATTTATGGCCTCAGTGTAAAGCCAAATCCTCTCACACAATATATAATTGTCAACATTTCTAAACCTTAGCTTGCTTTTCATGATTTTCTTCTAGGTTCAATCCATAGACTTTATCTTTAGTAAATGTTTCACTATCATTGTCTCTATTCAGTATAGTGAAAGTCAGATTTTTCAATTAAGAATTTCTGGTCTCATGTGCTACTTGAATTAACAATTTAATCAATTACTTTTTTAAGTCCTAACCAGGCCGGGTTCTGATTAACTTCTGAGATCAGACAATATCCTGTGCATTCAGGGTGATGTGACTGTAGACATTTTTTGGTGAGGCAGAGGACATAGGGCTGAAAGACATCTCATTTATTATAATCTCCCCTTTTCAACTACTTGTACAGAAAGCCTGACAGCTGAGTGTTCACATACATGTACACAAACACACACACACACACTGACAGCTGAGTGTTCACATACATGTACACACACACACACACACACACAGAGTCCTGTTTGCAATGACAGCCATGCTCCAGAGAGAAACCTGATAGGGAGGGAGGAAGTTCAGGTGTGGCTCCCCTGCTTACCAATCAGATTCTCCAAATACACACCCACCTACATGCACACACACATTCATATCCCAATCTTTGCTGTAACGTAGCAATAGTCATAAAAGTTTTTAAAACGCTTTGTGCTTCATGTAAGGACTGCATTGCTATCTCATGCTACAGTGGACATCTGCGTTTCCTGCATGCTTTTTGTGGTTTAGGATACAAAGCATTTTAATTCTCACAGTTTTGTGGGCAGGAATTAGAGCGGGGCTTAGCAAGCAATTCTTCTTTGTCACATGGTTGGCAGAGGTCACTTGGGGATATTTAGCTGGTGCCTAAGCCCTTCTAGAAGGTCCAGGATGTGTTTGTTCACTTGTCTGATGTCTTGGCAGAGGAGTTGGAGTGCTGGGCTCAGCTGGACTGTGAATCAAAGCTCTTACATGTGACCCCTCCAGGCAGCATTCCAATAAGTCATATTTCTTACATGGCAGGTCAGGGTTCCTTGGAAAAGCATCCCAAGAGTTTTGTTTATTTGTTTTGTTGTTTTACCAATAAATCTGTGTACTTTCCATATTGCTTTTATGATACACGTGTGTTTTAATCTTGCTTTTCTTTATATCTTGATCTTAAGCTTTAAGTTCAATTCTTCCACGTCACTTCAATTTTTTTCTTGAATTTCTACCTCTGTTCTCAAACATATGCCAATGAGAAACATTTTCAAAATAAAATGTAGATTATTACTGCCACTTTAGTTTATGTATGTGCTTTTGAAATCTTTAAGCAGATATGGACTTTTGTAATTGCCCTTTTGCATTCAATGACCAAGATAGGCTTTTATTCAGTTAGTACTTTTAGATTTCCTTGTAATAAATTGTGCACTTAGCTGTATTCAAAAATGATGGAAGAAATGGTCCTTATATTTTTGCACTTTGTAATCTATTTCAAGTCTGACAAATATGAAAAAAGTAACAGTGGAAATTTCCAGTAATAAAGAAAAATGTGCATTTTATGCAAGAGTACTATAAAATATAAAATGAAATTATTGGTTTGTCAGAAATAGAGCAGGCGGGCGTTTGTATTGAGACAGAGGACCCTGAGCCAGTTATTGCAAGAATGCTGGCTGTGCGTCATCACAGACAAGGATGTGGACTTTCTCTGAAGAGCTGAAGGGGAAGGGATGTGTCCTTGGGTTATGGCCGGATACAGTGAATAATCATAATGAGTAATGTGCCTAGACGTGATAACTATAAGAAATAGCAGAAGGTTAAGGGGCTTATGTGGCAAAATAAAGGTCAGATTATCTCATTTTCATGTAAACTGAAGTCATTTATTACTCCTTTCATATTTGCTTGAGGAAATGAAACTACATCTATCTATTATCTATCTTACCTATTACATGGACTCTCTTTCTTTACCTCTCTATTTCTCTATTACTTACATGTTTTTTTCCTTGCATATACCTGAGTTAATAATGTTATACCCATGTTAATTTCCTGGTTCTGATAATATCATTCATTATGGAAGGTATTGTAACTGGGACAAGTTGGCTGAAAGGTACTTGAGAACTGCCTGTAGTATTTTTGCTATTTATTGTGAGTCTTAAATTACTTTTAAAAAGAAAAGTTATGCTTAAAAAAATTTAATGCCTTTTTCTTAAGTATGGCTGTAGGTAACCAATATACATTGAAAAGAAAATAGGAATAAAGGTTATCAAATTATCTATTGTTTAGTAAAAACTCATTCTCTTTGAGGAAAAGGTTAGTTTGGAAATATATCTTCATCCAAGCTAAATAACTAAATTCCTAAAACATTCTCTAAAAATCTGTTAGTCTTAAAAAGCAAACTACTCTATGAGGAAGGGAAAATTAGGTCAATGCAGTTTCTTACTAACATGATAAAAACAGAAGATAGTAATTGTACCCATCTTTATATATATTATGAGGAGGGAATGGCAACCCACCCAGTATTCTTGCCTGAAGACTTCCCATGGACGGAGGTGCTTGGCAGGCTACAGTTCATTGAGTCACAGAGTCAGACATGACTGAACGACTAAGCACCGCACATAATTATTATATTCTCTTTTCTTATATTTAATATAGAAACTATCTCCTATGTTATTTGATACTTAAAAGTTATAGCAAAGCAGTTGGAAAATGGAATGTTTTATGCTCTTATTTTGTTATTCTTTCTATAACTACATTTTGTGTTGTTATGAAGCATGCTTATTTCTGCTTTCTTTGGCAGTTTTTTCGTTACTTCCATACTAAGTAACCGATCTTATTACATTTTAAATTTAGGAGAAAGAATTTGATTTTTAGCAAGGGTGACATGTTTATGACTTGCTTATTTGTTTTCTACCCAAGCTGGCATTTTTTAAAGTCCTAAAATAATCACTCGGACTTTAAGAACTAAATCGAAGCACTTCTTTAAGCACTTCTCAAAATTAAACCTCTCTTGTGAATGGCTGTTAAATGCACTGTTTCTCTAAAATTCTCATCATCTTGGATCTCTTAGCAACTTTTATCTGCAAATCTGCTGCTGTTTTAGAAGTCATTATTTCATTATCCACTGTCCGCAAAGCTCTTCTGAAGTGTTAGGCAAATATTTCTTTCTTAAATCTTTCTTCAGTTCCCAAGTGAAAAAGTTAAGACACACAAAAAAGAAATGACTTTCCTGGGACCATTCTCATTCATTTTCTGAAGGAGCAGGTTATTAGGAAGTGTGAAGGCACTGTTAGTCCATTCAAAAGAGAGAAAAGGGTATATAGTAGATTTTGTTTGTCCTTTAATCAGAGACAATAGTCATGAAACAGTTAACTGGGGAAGAACTGTATTCTGTAGGTGATCTCAATAACCTGACCATCCAAGAACAGAGTCTTTTATTTTAAAAAAAATTTGTCCTTTTCTTGTTTTTGTTATTTTGGGTTTCTTTTTTAGTCTTGAGATCCAACCAGTCCATCCTAAAGAAGATAAGTCCTAGGTGTTCATTGGAAGGACTGATGCTAAAGCTGAAACTCCAGTACTCTGGCCACCTCATGCGAAGAGTTGACTCATTGGAAAAGACCCTGATGCTGGGAGAGATTGGGGGCAGAAGGAGAAGGGGATGACAGAAGATGAGATGGCTGGATGGCATCACCGACTCAATGGACATGAATTTGAGTAAACTCTGGGAGTTGGTGATGGACAGGGAGGCCTGGTGTGCTGGGATTCATGGGGTTGCAAAGAGTCGGACATGACTGAGCAATTGAACTGAACTGATATGTAAACAACAAGGAATACTATAGCAAGAATTTGGTGAATTTATTTAATGAATATTTATATGAGTTCAGGACTCTTTTCAACCCTTGAGTTCTGCCCATCATACACAGGCACACACACACAGAAGTCACTCAGTCATGTCCGACTCTTTGCGACCCCATGAATTGTAGCCCACCAGGCTCCTCAGTCCATGGGATTTTCCAGGCATGAATATTGGAGTGGGTTGCCATTTCTTTCTCCATGTGCTCATCATAGTGCTTAAATAAAATCTTTATTATAATGTCTATTTAGGGTGAAATGTACTACTGAGAACTCATTCATTCCATAACCAATGTTTATAGAATGTGTATTGTATGCCAAGCACCATGTATCAAGATTACAGCATCAGATACCTTAGCAGTTAAGAATGTGATCTTTGAAGTCTCATGTTTTGTGCTTGATTTCTGCCTCTGCCACTTACTCATTGTGTGGGCTTTGTTCATTGTGTGTTTTTAATTTTCTTTCCCTCAACTTACCACCTATAAAGGGGGCAGAGTTATAGGATAACTTCTTCATAAGTTTGTTATGAGAGTTAAATTAAGCTATATATGTTAACTATATGGATGTGAGAGTTGGACTATAAAGAAAGCTGAGCACCGAAGAATTGATGCTTTTGAACTGTGGTGTTGGAGAAGACTCTTGAGCGTCCCTTGGACTGCAAGGAGATCCAACCAGTCCATCCTAAAGGAGATTGGTCCTGGGTGTTCATTGAAAGGACTGATGTTGAAGCTGAAACTCCAATACTTTGGCTACCTGATGCAAAGAGCTGACTCATTTGAAAAGACCCTGATGCTGGGCAAGATTGAGGGCAGGAGGAGCAGGGGACGACAGAAGATGAGATGGTTGGATGGCATCACCAACTCAATGGACATGGGTTTGGGTGGACTCCGGGAGTTAGTGATGGACAGGGAGGCCTGGTGTGCTGCGGTTCATGGGGTCGCAAAGAGTCGAACACAACTGAGCAACTGAACTGAATTGAACTGAAGTGTTACTAAGTATTACTAAGACATAACTTCACTCTGAAAGATAACAGCACCAATACAGAGATAGAGAAAAATCTCTACTGGGATATTGTTGTACACAGGATACAATACAAGGTGAAAAGGCTGAACTATAATATGTGCTGCAGAACAGAGACATCTTTGAGTAGATTTGATACTAGAGCTGATTTGAAGGAAGGCAAGAGATAGATGAGATGGTTGGATAACAAGTACAAGTGAATGCCAGGGTCAGTATGTGTGAACACACAGAAATACAGTCATACCAAATTGCAGATTCTACTGGAGAAAGCATATAGCATGTATCTATGGAGGGGGTGAAAAAGATAGGTCTTGGAAGTTATGGCCAAACTGAGGCTACCTTTAGAAAGCAGGAAGTTTACAAAGCAGAAAATTGACTGATACAGATTGCATATTAATAAAAAAAAATCAGCCTGTCAGCTGTAGGGAGGATGGCAAGGCAGTACCACACTGGACATGGGAAAGCTGGTCAGTGGGTTTAGGCAGTTGTTTAAGGCAAGGGTTAAGTAATGGTAATGTAGGAAAAAAAGAAGTTTCTGAAAGCTGTTAGTATAGATGGAATGTGTGGAGTTGAATATGAGGTGATGAAGTCAAGCAAGGACTTGAAATACTGAATCTGAGAAACTTGCTGGATTTGCAAGTGAAGATGGACTGGGGACACTGGAATATGGGGAGGGGTTTAGAGTTTAGAAGCATATTCTAGGCTAGAGGTATAGATTTGGGAAGCTTAACCAGTTAAATGGTTGTTGAGGCCAAGTAAAAGTTTCAGAAGGCTAAAGAAAGAGCTCTAGTGAACATTATTATTTAAAGAAAGAGTCAATAAGATCAGTAATATAGGAAGGGTCCAGAAAATATCAGTATTAGGTAGCTTGAAAGACATATTAGCCATCGGGGTTCCCTGGTGGCTCAGTGGTAAAGAATCCACCTGCCAATTTTTGCCTATGCAGGAGACAAGGGTTCGATCCCTGGATTGGGAAGGTCCTCTGGAGAAGGAAATGGCAACCCACTCTAGTATTCTTGCCTGGGAAATCCCATGGACAGAGGAGCCTGATTGGCTACAGGCCATTGGGTCACAAAGAGTCAGACACAACTTAGTGACTAAACAACAACAAGCTGGTCATCACTGTTAAATGATTTCAGGAGGTATGTGTTCTCTGGATTTACCAATTTGGATGTGACTAAACACTTTATTCAAGGAGAAGGCAATGGCACCCCACTCCAGTACTCTTGCCTGGAAAATCCCATGGACAGAGGAGCCTGGTGGGCTGCAGTCCATGGGGTCGATAAGAGTCAGACATGACTGAGCGACTTCACTTTCACTTTTCACTTTCATGCATTGGAGAAGGAAATGGCAACCCACTCCAGTGTTCTTGCCTGGAGAATCCCAGGGACGGGGGAGCCTGGTGGGCTGCCGTCTATGGGGTCGCACAGAGTCCGACACGACTGAAGTGACTTAGCAGCAGCAAACACTATTCAAAGCAGGTCCCCTCTTATGAGATGGTAACTAGCACATATATTTTCTTTCCATGCATCAGTTATAAAGTTAAATGTTTGCTTAAAGTTTTTAAACCTGCATTTACCCTCTTCACTGTGGTGTTTTCTAAAAAAATATATTCAACTAGTTCTCACTCCCTGGTGTGAAATAAAACTTTTATATAGTCTGAACTTTGATTTATCATGGACTACCGATGGTTGCAAAGAAAGTAGAACCTCTTAGAATAAAGTAGGACTGAAACGGATTATATAAATAGAATTTATCTGGAAACTGTGACAATAAGCATTTGGTCTTGGTTAGTTTGCATAAGCTACTCATCTTTCTTTTCCAGAATCTAGACTACAATTTCAGGCTTCCTTTCACCTCACCCAGAGTGACAAAATTGTGAGGTTTATTTCATCTTTATGGAGTTGAAGACTATGCCACATTCCTAATTCTACCCATGACATCCATTCAAGCTTGAATTGTTACTGTTCATTAGAATAGTTTTCAAATTTCTTCCTCAAAATATTCCTCAAATGGAGAAACCACCAAAAAGCTTTTACTCAACTCAAAATGTACAAAAACAACTCTTCTTCACATGTGCGATGATACTCGAAGAATACAACAAAAAATAATTCCATAAGATATTCCCTATCATGTAAAATCTAAGGATTTTTTCTTAGCTAGTGAAATTTCACTAGCTAATAATCAGCAAGGCTGGTTATTTTCAAAGAATGCTGTTGCAGTTTTATGTATACAAACATTAAGTAAAGGTTTTTAAACATAAAATGCTGGGAAAATACTGCTCTTAGTAGTATAAAAAAAGAAAAAGATGTGCTTTGAAGAAGACAAACGCATCTTAACTCTACGGGAGTCAAAAGATAACCAACCTTTGATCTGAGTGCCTGTATTTCAGGGGGTGAGAACAAGAAGTTAATGGAAATTTTTTCATGCGTTGGAGATGCATTTTGAAGCTGGGGTGAGGAACAAACAATGTGTAACTCTTTTTATGACACCTTGTGAGACTTAAGCATAGGCCAAGCTACTTTGGGGCCTAACCATTCTCTAACTGACCCGAAATTGGACGTTTAGAGAGGCTGTTTGGTATTTCACAAAGGGCATCCTAGGTGAAGTTCCTGCTATGGGTTTCATGGTCAATTGTAGCAACAAAGAAATGAATGAAAGTAAAATAATACATTTGATCCAAATCAGAACACACCACACAATGGGGAAGAGAATCCAGGTATTCGTGTTTCAATCCCCTGAAACTATGCTGGCATGATTCTGTCTATGAAGGTTGAGCTACAACTGTTGTGGCATGGACAGGGCCCTGACCTGAGACACCCCCCATTCCTAGCCCTGTTCCCATACCCTTACAGAGAACCCCCTTTCCACACCAGCACACCAACTCATCTCCAAATTGGCCAACAAGTCTTACCTCTTTCGATTAATTGCAAGTTTATTTGAAGGTCTTCTTGGCCTTTTTCTTCCATAGTGACAGGACAGGGCCCTCTGTTTAATTCACAGTAAGGATCTCATATTTCTTTTCTAGGCAAGCAGGACTGGGCTCTCTGACAAGTCTGTGGGATTCCTTATATCAACCAGTTTACTTCTACTTGGGAAATGTGTGTAACTAGTTTAGATATACTGTTGTTAGGACGTTGTTAAACCCTTCATCCAGAATACTTCTATTTTGTGTAACTAAGAGGATCATTGCATTGTCGACACTATTTTAAAAGCAAACAAACACCAACAAAACCCTAAAATACCATTGAGCTCTGTTGCACCTCATGCAATACCAGAGTTACTGGAAATCAAATAGATGAAGCCAGATTAATCAAATTTCATTTGTTCTGTATAAAAACTGGTGAATTACTCTGAGGACACATAAAATGTAGCAGTTTTTACACATGTATACAAAATCCAATAAAGTATACCTGCATACAAAATCCAGAAAGATTTTTTTAAAAAAAGGTTGAAAGAGATTTGTTTCATTTATTTTTCCACCCTTCTTTATATTGCTGCTGCTGCTACTAAATCACTTCAGTCATGTCCGACTCTGTGCAACCCCGTAGACTGCAGCCCATCAGGCTCCCCCATCCCTGGGATTCTCCAGGCAAGAACACTGGAGTGAGTTGCCATTTCCTTCTCCAATACGTGAAAGTGAAGTTGCTCAGTCATGTCTGACTCCTAGCGACCCCATGGACTGCAGCCTACCAGGCTCCTCCGTCCATGGGATTTTCCAGGCAAGAGTACTGGAGTGGGGTGCCATTGCCTTCTCTGCTTTATATTGCTAGATATTGTAAATAGAATAAATTTCAGCTGCACTGCTTTAGAACAAATAATCACCAGTTTTTCAAAAAAAAAACATGAAGAGATTTGAAGTGAGAGAAAAGTTCACTACAGGACTTTGGATAAAAGTCCTGCCTTGCAAAATCTGCTCTCCCTAAGCAGTAGCCTGTGGGATTATTAGGGTGACCAAAATTTTCCTGAAAAGTATCCTATTATCAGAAATTCCCCAAGTTTTGAAAATTAGTCTTTTTCAAATTAAGGCAATCTACAGTATAAAGAAAAACATGGAAGAAGGAGGGAAAAAAAAAAAAAAAAAAAACAACAAAAAGTGCTGGAGTGTTAGCTTTTTAAATTGTCCATTAAGATTTTTAATAGAAATGCACCAGCTCAGTTTTGAAGTTATTTAAGATGTTACATTAGTAGTGATATGTAGCAAATGTTTCATCCAACAAATTCTAAATAACTGTGAAAAGATTTAACGAAGTGCCAACTGGATATTAGAGTGCGCTGTGGGTTGTTTCGTTTCCAATTTGTTATTCTTGTTTCAAAATAGTATTCAGTTCTCCCTACAGGTAAATGCAATGCATGAATAATTGCCTCTATATAATTCCAATTAATAGCTTTAAGCAAAGCCAAATTTACTAAAAATGTGCTAAAATTCAGCATGTATATTGAACCAGAACTCAGAAACTAAAAGTGAAATAATATTTTTAGAGAGATCCTTTCCTCTATGAGAATTTTGCTGTATCAGTTCTCAAAACCAAGCTGTGCATATATTTTGTTCTAAAGCATGATAAAGAACAATTATTTCTAGCAAATATCAAGAAAGCATAATTACTAATATTGAATAAATTTAATTCTTATATGTTCCTTATTCCTTGTATAAAGAGGAAATTACCAAATCCTCCTTTCGGTGGAAATACTTATTGCTTTCCTGCTAATATTCTCTCTTATGACAGTGGTGATTGCTGCATATCCTCTTGAATATTTGCACCAAGGTATTCCCAGTTACCTCTTTAATGTTCAGTAGATCTAACTGTCTATATTATCCTCTGCTTGCTCATTTTAGCTGTGCCAATTCTAGACTCAAGATAAGTTTACAGTCATCAACCGTGTCTATAGAATTTCATGTATTCAGCTGAATTCATACCATGTGTCTTCACAAATTATAGCCTTCACCATAAACATTTTTCTATTTCTCTTTATTTATTTTCTGGCATAAACAAAATGTTTTGTATTATGTAAAGTAATAAAATTAGTATTTTATGGCTTACAAAGCATTAATTTCTAGTTACACAGTTAGTCTATTTTTCTGATTTATTGTTCAGTCGCTGAGTTGTGTCTGAACTCTTTGTGACCCCATAGACTGCAGCACACCAGGCTTCCCTGTCCTTCATTATCTCCCAAAGTTTGCTCAGACTCATGTCCATTGAGCCAGTGATGCCATCCAACCATCTCAGCCTCTGTCACCCGCTTCTCCTCCTGCCTTCGGTCTTTCCCAGCATCAAAGTCTTTTCCAGTGAGTTAGCTCTTTGCATTAGGTGGCCAAAGTATTGGAGTTTCAGCTTCAGCATCAGTCCTTTCAAAGAATATTTAGGGTTGATTTCTTTTAGGATTGATTGATTTGATCTCCTTGCTGACCAGGGGACTCTCAAGACTCTTCTCCAGCACCACAATTCAAAAGCATCGATTCTTTGGAGCTTAGCCTTCTTTATGGTCTAATTCTCACATACTGCTCATGGGGTTCTAAGGGGACGACAGAGGATGAGATGGTTGGATGGTATCACCGACTCAATGGACATGAGTTTGAGCAAGCTCTGGGAGTTAGTGACGGACAGGGCAGCCTGGCATGCTACAGTCCATAGCGTCACAAAGAGTCGGACATGACTGAGCGACTGAACTGATCTGAACTCTCACGTATGTACATTAGTACCGGAAAACCCATAGCTTTGACTGTATAGACCTTTGTTGGCCAAAGTATTGTCTCCGCTTTTTAATATATTGTCTAGGTTTGTCATAGCTATTCTTCCAAGGACAAGCATCTTTTAATTTCATAGCTGCAATATCACTATTTGTGGTGATATTTTATTCATTCAGGACACTTGTATCAACCACCTGCTTGAAGTAAAATACTAAGTGCTTGTCAGGAAATGGGTGAAAAAGACGACCTATGTCCTTATGGAACTTACTAATCATGGTAGATACAAATGTAGTACTATCTTTATAGTTTTGTAACAAATTCCATTCATGAGATATGTACTATCGAACATACTGAGTAAAGAAAACACCCCAGTTTTGTTTTTTTTAAGAGAAAGTATTTTTAGAATCAGTAATAACTTCTGAATACTTAAACTGAGAAATTCAAGCATACTTTTGTTTCTTTAAGCTATCTTATTGTACTATCTAGCAATCCTTTAAAAAGCCTGGCTGGGAAAAAAAAAATCCCATTATATGTCTATTGAGAACATTCCTGATTACATCAATGCTAGTTCTGGGAGAATTGTCTCATTAAATTACAGCAGGTTAAGTAACAGTGATCCATAAAATGTTTAAATTATATTTTCTAAATCAGGATTTAAAAGATGTTATCTCTGTTTCCAGAGGCTCCCCCCCACCAAGAATCCTTTGCCCACCTATAGTATATTGGAAAGAAATTGTATCAAGTATAGCAGAAGAGAACACAATTGTTGAATTGATAGTAAACACCTACACATAAATGCCAGACCTATTCATTCCTTATGATGTTTTAATAAACAATTTCTATTACCCAGATATGAATTATTACTTTATTATCACAGATCAAATCATAAAAGAATAACTCTGAGAAGTCCTGTGGGATTAAAGCCTTCCACCCCTCTCCCCACACCTGTCCATCCACACGTGATTCATGACCTCAGGCTGAGTATTCATATAAGTGGAAACACCACCCACACACCAAACAAGTTGATTAAGCCATCCTTTTTTTTTTCTTTTATCACTGTTCATGTTAAACCAACTCCAGCAAACACAGTAAGATTTATTGTAAATGTATATCACTTACAATAATACATATTTTATTTGTAAATGAAATGTCCTAAACTTGAAATACTTTCCATATTATTATTTAATAATGTGCAGCTGTAATTCTACTTGAAGTCTGAATTGTGATAAACATCATCAATTTTATAATACATTAAAGGAGAGTTCTCTTGGATTTCAAAAACTCAGCACAATCTTATACAGTTACCAGTAAACCTTTTCAATTGGAAGAAGAGTGAAATCACATTTAATCCTAAATCTGCATTTCACATTGATAAGAGTTCACTTAAAAATAATCTCAATGTCTTCCTTACTGGAGAAGTAATAGGGAACTTACATACAGGAAGACAAACAGAGAATGTTTAGACTAAAAATGATCATAGCTCAGGCCGACTGAAATTGCTGAAAAGTTCTGAAAGCAGAATGGGAGGCCAGAAGACAGTTCTTTGGTTACCAGGATGTGAAACTATTTTTTATCTAGAAGATAAAAGATGATTTAAAAATCTTCAGTATCCTAGGCATTCAAAGTAGAGACATAATACATATATCTAAACCTGCTTTAGATTATTCAGGCTATTATCAAAGGAACTTCAGGAATTAGATCAGAAGTAGAAAAAAAGGGCATATGACTGCAGTCCATGGGGTCGCACAGAGTCGGACACGACTGAGCAACTTCACTTTCACTTTTTACTTTCATGCATTGGAGAAGGAAATGGCAACCCACTCCAGTGTTCTTGCCTGGAGAATCCCAGGGACGGGGGAGCCTGGTGGGCTGCCATCTATGGGGTCGCACAGAGTCGGACACGACTGAAGCGACTTAGCAGCAGCAGCAGCAGCAGCAGCATGACTGCATCTAAGGAAAAAGTGCACAGGAAAATAATCTTTTTCTCATTCTTTTCCCCTGGAGATGTTGACTTACAAAATTTCCATTTATGCTTACTTTGGATTTGGTGTATGTGTGTGTGTGTGCACATGTAAATGCAACTAATTCATAGTAGATAAATTTTAAAAAGTAGCAAAAAACTTTTATATCAGCAGAGTCTAACTGTAAAGCAATGGAAGTCCTCTTTTATGCCTCTTCATTAATATCCTTTTAGGAAGACAAACTTATTTGGGCATGAGGAGGAGTCAGAAATATACCCATTCAACCAACACTTGAGTGACGATTGTGTGCCTCTTATGACTGCTCAAGTAATTGACAGCCGTCCATATAATCACCATCAGGGAGTTAGGAAATTCATACAGCTCCAGTGAATTATTGTCATTAAAAAAACTGTACAACTTCTATAATATTGTAAGTTCAGTTCAGTCACTCAGTTATGTCCGACTCTACAACCCCATGGACTGCAGCACACCAGGCCTCCCTGTCCATCGCCAACTCCTGAAGCCTACTCAAACTCATGTCCATCACGTTAGTGATGCCATCCAACCATCTCATCCTCCGTCATCCCCTTCTCCTCCCACCTTCAATCTTTCTCAGCATCAGGGTCTTTTCCAATGAGTCGGTTCTTCACACCAGGTACCAAAGTATTGGAGTTTCAGCTTCAGCATCAGTCCTTCCAACGAACATTCAGGAATGATTTCCTTTAGGATGGACTAGCTGGATCTCCTTGCGGTCCAAGGGACTCTCAAGAGTCTTCTCCAACACCACAGTTCAAAAGCATCAATTCTTCGGCGCTCAGCTTTCTTTATAGTCCAACTCTCACATCCATACATGACTACTGGAAAAACATAGCTTTGACTAGATGGACCTTTGTTGGTAAAGTAATGTCTCTGCTTTTTAATATGCTGTCTAGGTTAGTCATAGCTTTTCTTCCAAGGGGCAAGCGTCTTTTAATTTCATGGCTGCAGTCACCATCTGCGCTGATTTTGGAGCCCCCAAAATAAAGTCTCTCATTGTTTCCATTGTTTCCCCATCTATTTGCCATGAAGTGATGGGACTGGATGCCATAATCTGTTTTCTGAATGTTGAGTCTTAAGCCAACTTTTTCACTCTCGTCTTTCACTTTCCTCAAGAGGCTCTTTAGTTCTTCACTTTCTGCCATAAGGGTTGTGTCGTCTGCATCTCTGAGGTTATTGATATTTCTCTGGCAGTCTTGATTCCAGCTTGTGCTTCATCCAGCCCAACATTTCACATGATGTACTCTGCATATAAGTTAAATAAGCAGGGTGACAATATATAGCCTTGATGTACTCCTTTCCTGATTTGGAACCCATCTGTTGTTTTATGTCCTATTCTGTTGCTTCTTAACCTGCATACAGATTTCTCAGGAGGCAGGTCAGATGGTCTGGAATTCCCATCTCTTTAGGAATGTGCAGTCAGTACTACTGACTGTCCCAGGTAGGCCTCTTAAGTGCTAAGGAAAAGAAAGAAAATGAGGTTGCTGACTCTTTGTGACCCCATGGACTGTAGCCTGCCAAGCTCCTCTGTCCATGGGATTTTCCAGGCAAGAAGACTAGAGTGGATTTCCATTTCCTTCTCAGGGGATCTTCCTGACCCAGGGATTAAACCTGGCTCTCCTGCATGGAAGGCAGATTCTTTATCATGTGAGCCACCTGGGAAGCCCATTCATTATCCAAGGGAGATGCCAGTACCTCAGTGCTCACTTAGGAAAGATTTTTCAGAGTGATAATAAACATGCTTTTAAAATCTTTAAAAATCACCTTAAATCTGGGACAGCATGTTCATTTTCATTCATTTCCCTTGGATATGAAATCTTTCTTAAGTGGGCACTGAGTTCTAGGCAACTATGGCAGTCAAAATAATCATCCCTCCTAAAATGTCCACATCCTCTTCCCCAGAACTCAAGCTAGCTATCTTAAATGACCAAAAGGACTTTGAAGATGTGATTAAGTTAAGGACTTTGAGATGGGAGATCATCCCAAATCAGCAGCATGGGTCAGTGTAATCCAAGGGTGCTTATAAGGAAGGAGGGAGGCAGGGGAGGCTGAGAAAGGGATGTTATAACTGAGATTGTTATGCAGAGATTGTCAGTTCAGTTCAGTTGCTCAGTCGTGTCCAAGTCTTTGTGATCCCATGAACTACAGCACGCCAGGCCTCCCTGTCCATCAGCAACTCCCAGAGTCCACCCAAACCCATGTCCATTGAGTCGGTGATTCCATCCAATCATCTCATCTGTCGTCCCCTTCTCCTCCTTCCCCAATCCCTCCCAGCAGCAGGGTCTTTTCAAATGAGTCAGCTCTTTGCATCAGGTGGCCAAAGTATTGGAGTTTCAGCTTCAACATCAGTCCTTCCAATGAACACCCAGGACTGATCTCCTTTAGGATGGACTGATTGGATCTCCTTGCAGTCCAAGGGACTCTCAAGAGAATTCTCCAACACCACAGTTCAAAAGCATCAATTCTTTGATGCTCAGCTTTATTCACAGTCCAACTCTCACATCCATACATGACCACTGGAAAAATCATAGCCTTGACTAGATGCACCTTTGTTGACAAAGTGATGTCTCTGCTTTTAAATATGCTATCTAAGTTGGTCAGAAAAATGCAGCCCTGAAGACCCACTTAGATATATGACCTCCACATTGGTAAAATAATACATGCAGATTCTTTTAAGCTACTGCATTTGTGGTCTTTGGTTACAGAAGCAATAGGAAACTCATACAACAATGTAAAGACATTTTTAGTATTTTTAAATTTACATCTATCTATAAAGTAAGGAGAATACATAGTGTTTAGAGAGAATTTATAAGTATTTGTAGAGTATACATAATATGATATTAAACATAGTTGAAAAAATGCTAACAATCCATTAAAAGGTAAACCACTTCATTGTATGAATATGGTCAGTTATGAAAATAACATGAGAATTTTTTTTCAGTCTACTGGGAAAATATCCTAAAATTTTCATTCAAATGAATTGCAATATTGTGAGTTACATCTCAAAAAAGATCAAAATTGCTATCCCTTTCAGCTTGATTTTTTTGGTAATTTATAAGCAATATAAAGATTATGTAGACATCAAAAGTTAATAAACACAAAAATGAGAGTTAACAGATATGGAAAACAGCAGAAGGAAATATTAAAGACATCAGTGTATCAAATATAAATCACATCATATGTCATTTTAAAACTGAGATCAGTTTTTAAGTAAATCTAAAAAAAACTTGATCCCTCCCAAATCTATAAAGTGGAGTATGTCTAAAGAGAATGTTAACATAAATTACTTTTCACCAATTATACTTCAGAGCAACAAAAAGCATTATCTCAGGGATTTTGCTTCCTCACTTATGGTTTTTTTTTTTTTTTTTTTTTTAACACTCTTGGCTGTTTCATGGGGCTCTGAACTAACAAGCCTTCCTTTTTTCCTGTGAGTCTGAGGATAAATTAGTGCTTCTCTTCAACACCTCTAAAACAACAACAAAAAAATACTTTCATTTGCTTTTTTATGAGAAGAAAATGATTAACTATTTCCTTAGACCATAGAGATAAAAAGCTAAGAATTATATTTTAAAACTATATATTTCATAAATATCTATATGATATGCCATGCTGTGCTGTGCTTAGACGCTCAGTCTTGTCAGACTCTTTGCTATCCCATGGATTGTAGCCTGCCAGATTCCTCTGGGCATGGGATTCCCCAAGCAGAAATACTGGAGTGCGTTACCATTTCCTCCTCCAGGGGATCTTCCCAACCCAGAGATTGAACCCAGGTCTCCTGCATTGCAGGCTGATTCTTTACTGTCTGAGCTACCAGGGAAGCCCATATTATGTGGATCCTAATCAAATAAAAACAGCTGCTCAGAGACTTTAATTGTAAATTGCTGAAGAATTATTAACATTATCTCTTATTGTGTCGTTTGCTCCCTCCCTCATCCCACATTTAAAATATCTGGGCATCTGGAAATTCTGGGTTTTCAAGCAAACAAACAAAAAGCTTTCCTCAGCATAGCCTAGAATGTCCATGAAGAGTTGGGAAGTCAG
Organism: Bos mutus; assembly: GCF_027580195.1. Lineage (NCBI taxonomy): Eukaryota > Metazoa > Chordata > Mammalia > Artiodactyla > Bovidae > Bos > Bos mutus. The sequence goes on from NC_091643.1 coordinate 27,299,880, forward strand.
AAATTCTCAGGCCTCAGATGGGGACAGAAACGAACAAGGAGAAGGGAGCAAAAAAGTACTGAAAATGTGTACTTGGGCTGGAAGTTAAGTGGTTTAACTGTTAATTGTCTGTTTTACGAGAAATATTCTGCCATTTTTCCCATCCTAATATTTTGGATGGGGATATTGTAAGAAACCTTTGACTCTAAAGCTTTCATCCGCCTATAGACTATGGACTTTATCCTTTGAATTTAGGTCATGTTTATCTGACACTTCACAACTTCTGTCTTCGACAATGTCCCTGTGCTAAAGGGTGATCAAATAACAAAATATGACCTGAAGTGGAAGAAAGTATGTGGTTCTACCTCCTTTGAGCTTAACGGACAAACTTGGACAATAATTATGTAAGTATTGGTCTAACAGTGAAGGTCTTAGACACTGCATTTCAAAAACTTTGGTTGCTAACAAAGTTGAGGCTAAAATGGATGTAGATATTGATATCTGTTGATTGCACTCTGTCTGTGTGAGAATCGTACCTCTCACTGGGCATTACTCAGTTGATCTTAGTTCTCAGTGCATTAATCAAGGGTCTTCTTTGGTTTTTTGACTTAGAGTTAGTCTCTCTGAAGCTGCCAACACCCAGTACTAGGGGAAATTGCCCTGTGGGCCTTCAAGGGAGAGACAGAGAAACACAGCTTTGCTCTTTACCTCTTGCGGTTTACATTCTCAAAACCGTTGAGGAAATATCACTTAAGCTCATATTAACATTTATATATGTGTGTGTGTATATATATACACACACATGTGTATCTTTCTCTCTCTCTCTCTCTCTGTCTGTGTGTATCAGCTGCCAATACAGATAGAACAGACACAGGTTTGATCCCTGGGTCAATAAGATCTCCTGGAGGAGGGCATGGCAACCGTCTCCAGTTTTCTTGCCCAGAGAATCCCATGGACAGAGGAGTCTGGCAGGCTACAGTCCATAGGGTTGCAAAGAGTCAGGCATGACTGAAGCGACTTAGCAAACAGGCAAATATATATTTTTTAAAAAGTATATCTTCAAGTATGAAGAAGACAATAATTTACTTTTTTCCAGAAATAATATGCTGTTATCCTTATCAAAGGGACAGCATGAATAAAAAAAGATCTGTGTTTCCATAAGTTGTCTGGTTGCAGTGGCATTCTGTAGGACACATAGTAATTAGCTCTGTATTTCTTACAGAGAAATTTCTTACAGAGGTGATTGTCTTATTGCTTTCTTAATAAGCCCTAATGTTAATACTATGTTTTCATAAACATACTTGAAAATTTCCCAAAGGAAACTTTTATAAATCTGTCATTTGGTTGACTTTTATGTCTTTATAACTTCTAAAGTCAACAACTAACAATTTTCTTTCCTTATGCTTAGACTATTTTCAATACTTTCATTTAAAAATACCCTGCTGTAAAACAGATCTGAGTATAAAAACCATAATAAACAATTAGGATTATGTTCTTAAAACATCATTCACTCAATAAGAAATTATTTAATCTAGTTTTGTAGGTACAAAATACTAACTTTAAAATGTACTTCTGGTGAGAATTGGAGAAGGAGATGGCAACCCACTCCAGTATTCTAGCCAGGGAAATCCCATGGGCAGAGAAGCCTGGTGGGCTGCAGTCCATGGGGTTGCAAAGAGTCAGACATGACTGAGGGACTATCACTCACACCCTCACTCTGGTGAAAATCATGGGAGTTCTCCTTTAAAGAGAAGAATATAAAGATAATCATTCTGGCTCTAAAAAAATTAAAATTTCCTATAAATACTATTGAATAAGTGCTATTGTTAATTATAAATTGGAAGAAATCAATAATGTGTATAATACTGCTCACAAGGTCATCCTGAAGTCTGTTAGTAGTTACAAGTTGCTGTTACTTGTATGAATACTCAAGATTTTGCTCTGATTTAGGAGATCCAAAAAGTTTCTTGCCTGAATGCAGCATAAGTTTGAAGCATCCATATGGAACCCAGTCACACAGACGTGTGCCTTAGGGGAGTGTGTGAAGGAACCACAGGACTCTGGCAAGGAGCTGGAAGATACAAATTAAAAGCATGGAAGTATGTTAGGGAATTGAAGCTTGATGTACAGGAGGCAGAGGTTAGGCAAATACTCATTGGCAAAGTTACAATAAGATTTAAACACAAAAACATATTCTATAAATCCTGGTAATCCAAACCAGATCTGAACCTCTGTTCGGGTGACCCCAATTCCACCGCACCTCTAAATGAGCCCTTGTAAACTAGGCACATGAAATCTGCTCATTTATTCCAGGAATTTGATCTAAGTGATGTTAGTGTTGTTGACAGCACTGTGTGGTTTCTAACCAAATATTTGTTGCAATTTTATTTCTGCAATGTTAAGTAGAAAAAGTTTTACTTCACCATTTTTATCAGCCCCCGTTACTGGGATTCAAAGAAGAGAAGTTTCCAGTCATTTGCATGAATTTGAATCTTTTCTATTGATACCTGACCGCTTGCCCATCTGCAGCCCAGGGAAGCAGCTCTAACGTGAAAGATGGGAGTCTGTGATGCTGTAACTGAGACAGCTTCTGATTCTGACTGAACCTTCATAGAGCTGCACTTTCTGAAGAGACAAATGCTTTGATATTGTCAGAAAAAATTTTCACTTTAACACCACAATCAATCCTGGAGTCAAGGGCATCAACTGGACCCTAAGTCAGGCTTTTTAAATCTGTATTTTGAATCTTCCTTAACTGTGATAATGATAGAAAGTTGTCATATAAAGGAAGAGTTACCTTTTTTTTTTTTAACCTTTGTATGGTCCTCAGAGGCCTTGGAGAAGGAAATGGCAACCAACTCCAGTATTCTTGTCTTGGAAATCCCATGGACAGCGGGGCATGGCGAGTGTGGTCCATGGGGTCGCAAAAGAGTTGGACACGACTGAGCAACTAAACAACAGCAGAGGTCTTATTGAATCCATAAGTAGAATTAACTCAATAAATCTAAACAGAAGACACTATCTGTGGAGATCTGGCTATCGAAGCACAGAAGACATAGATGCTGAGAGCACTGTGTGCTATGAAGCTAAAATATGAGAGATGCGGAAACTCAGCTTCAGATTTAGTTCAGGAGTGATTTGCAATTACATTGCTTCCTCATGTTCTAAATGCATTAGATGGGAAGTGACTTAGGTTTAGCAGCTGTAACAACATACCATATACATGGGCTTCCCTGGTAGCTCAGCTGGTAAAGAATCCGCCTGCAATGCGGGAGACATGGGTTTGATCCCTGGGTTGGGAAGATCCCCTGGAGAAGGGAGCGGCTAACCACTCCAGTATGCTGGCCTGGAGAATTCCATGGACTGTATAGTCTATGGAGTTGCAAAGAGTTGGACACCATTGAGTGACTTTCACTTTCCCTTGAACAACAGATGATTTTGGTTCCTAGTGAGCACTCTCTTCCTGGCTTGCAGATGGCCACCTGCACAGCATCCTAACATGGCAGAAAAAGACTAAGTAAAATCTCTAGTGACTCTTCTTATAAGGGCACCAATTCCATCAAACTTAGTTATTCCCCAAAGACCGCATCTCTCATAACATCACAGTTGGGCTTGGAGCTTCAACACATGAATTTTGGAGGAACACAATTCAGTCCCCAGCAGGAAGGCATCCCACATTCTAATTCACATGTTTTTTTTTACTTTCCAAACCATCCAACACCAAACTGAAGAAGAGACTATGAACGGTTCTATCATGGAGTGTCCCAACTGTAGCTCATGATTGGGCAAAATCTTAGTTAAAAGTCATGTGATGTTTAATGTAACAAAAACTACTTTTAGTAAAGCACAAAAGGAAATCAATACTAGGATTCCTATCTTTCATTTTGATCTATGATGAATAGAAAAACCCAGCACATTTTCCATCAAGATAGCACTCTCAAAGAAAGTACTTTGTACTTGTCATTACCTAATTCTCCTTGAGAGAAAAATTGAAGCTGCTTAATTATCAGAGTCATTCTCCACCTGCCTTCAGAACAAAAGGTTTTTAATAAAAGATTTGCTTCTTCTTCACAAATACAGAGTCAGAAATTTATCTTGAAGTTCCACTCTATTTTTTTAGCTCTCTGTGAACCCTACAGGAAGTGGGGTTATTTGCAACATGTATCCCCTGACTGAACAACCAAAAAAAGTTTTAGTTCAGACACCATCCAGCATATTTGCTGAGGGAGCTGCATGGACAAGGAAGAAACAAACCCTGTCTTGGGTTTCGTTTCCTAAGAGAAACATAGAGAAAGGCCCTCCCCTCCATGAAGACACCAAAAGAGCTGGAATTGGATAGGATGTGTGTCAATGCACCATGTTTCAAAACATGAAATTTTGGGAGCTTCCTTTCCTGGACTAGTGGGGAAAAAAAAAAAGTAGATTAATAATATGTTTGATATTAGTCCAAATATGCCTTTGTAAGAAATTACCCATTGCAGAGTATATTTAATTAAATGAAGAAATTTAAAATACAGATAGATATTTTTCTTTTGGGCAATCAGAGCAAACACAACAAAGAACAACCCACTCAGGGACTGTTAGATTATATGCTGTCATTCAAAGCGATTAACAATAGACATATTTAGAAGAAAAGCTTTGTCTGTGTCAGACAAGAAACATCTTGGGCTTTTTCTTTTTCTTTTCAAACATCACTTATAGATTTATTAGCCGTGAAATGTTGAAACAGTTTCAGAAATCCTCCAAGCAGAATATCTTGTATGGGAAGTAGCACATAGTAGGCATTTCATTATTTTGGCTTTCTTCCGTGATTGGGACAAGTCTGAAGAAGAGGCAGGGAGAAAGACATGGAAAGAAGCTTCTTTGCTATTTTTATATTATAGAAAATATTATACTTCATTATATTATCTCATATCATATCGTATACTTACTTCTTTACTACAAATCGCTTCCCAGGCTAGCCCTTTCCATGAAGTCAAGAGCTGATCCATGGAGTCTTATACATTTACTGGAGCAGTCATTTCACTTACAGATTTGATACCCTCTCTTGAGAGGCAGAGCACTCTGTATCAAAAGTCTGAAAAGACTTAAGGTTAATGAACTTATGGTATGACTTGCTCTGAGAGTAGATGTGTATACATACATACATGTACATATAGGTGTGTACATATATTACATGTACACACACACATATACACCAATATAACAATATTTTAAATTTATTTATTTATTTATTTGGCTGCACTGGTCTTAGTCACGGCATGCAAACTCTTAGTTGAGGCATGTGGGATCTAGTTCCCTGACCAGGAATCAAACCTGGGCTTCCTGCATTGGAAGCCCAGCGTCTTGGTCACTGGACCACCAGGGAAATCCAAATGTAACAATTTTATAATATCCAACTACTTGCATTTCAAAGAAAAAAAAACTTGATATATCCTCTCCATTTTTAGTATAGCTTTATTTCATCGCTAGGCTTCTGGAGTTCTTGGGAAATAGAATTTAATTTTTCAATAGACCTTTAAAAAAGCTGTTTAAATAATTTCCCAAACTCATGTTATTTATGTAAATATTTGTAGGAATCAGAGTGTATTTTCTTTCCATTAGTGAGCTGTGAATACCAAAACTCACTGCTCTACCAGTTATTAATATTTTTCATTCTTCTTAAAAATCTATTATGGGCCTTTTTCTTTTGATCCTGTAATAATATTAACAATGGCAAACCCATTTTTTCAGTGTTGCTTTACTGAATGTAAACACTAAATTAAAAATACAATACTTTCCTTGCAGTCAAGTGGTTATACTATATTATCTATCCTATCAAAATGTTTGCCTTCCAACTCAGAGGATGAGAGTTTGATCCCTGGTTGGGGAGGTAAGATCCCACAAGCCTCACAGCAAAAAAAAAAAAAAAAAAAACATTTTTTTAAAAAGATGCAATATTATAACAAATTCAGTAAAGAATTTTTTTTAAAAAAATGGTCCATATTAAAAAAATCTCTAAAAAAAAAGCAATAAAGAAAAGTACTAATATTTATATATTTTTAAAAATACAATGACTCTACTGTTTCCAGTACAGAGAAGCATGCTGCAATAGATACTGTCTTTGACCTATGCAAGTACCACCATACTATGCTCTCACCTGGAGAGTTAAATCTGGGTGTTCAGCAGAAGAAACACATGTATTCTTAACAACTCTGTTTTTCAGAGAACTGTACATCAGACAAAAGCATTTTCTTTAAAATTTCTTTTAGATGAAGGTTCATGTGCATATGAATGGTGCGCTTTTACAAGTTGCCAAAGAAACTATGAAATTTATTCACTACTAAAATATAAAAGATAAAAGCATCCTCAGTTCAGTTCAGTTCAGTCGCTCAGTCGTGTCCGACTCTTTGCGACCCCATGAATTGCAGCACGCCAGGCCTCCCTGTCCATCACAAACTCCCGGAGTTCACTGAGACTCACGTCCATCGAGTCAGTGATGCCATCCAGCCATCTCATCCTCTGTCGTCCCCTTCTCCTCCTGCCCCCAATCCCTCCCAGCATCAGAGTCTTTTCCAATGAGTCAACTCTTCACATGAGGTGGCCAAAGTACTGGAGTTTCAGCTTCAGCATCATTCCTTCCAAAGAAATCCCAGGGCTGATCTCCTTCAGAATGGACTGGTTGGATCTCCTTGCAGTCCAAGTGTCCTAGTCTTAGAGTTTCACCTTTATCCTGAAATTGTAGAACTTCTGAGATAAAAATATGCACCCAGTAGACCTGAGTGTGAAATTTGCTTTTAAAAACATAGTCAATGTCTGTATTATCAAAGTTTGATATAATTTGAGTTAACTCCTGAAGGACCATTTTCCCAAAATATTCTGGCACCGTTGTTCCATTGTAAATAAAAGAGCTCACCTAATTAACAGAGGGGATGGGACAATTTCTGAAGCAAGTGTGAAAAGCAAGTGAATGCTTTCCCTAAATAGAACACGCATCGTTTAAACAAAATGTCTCTGTTGATCAGATATTATAGCATTTGATTTGCTTCACACTGTGAGGCAAATCTGGCGATCCATTCAAAATCAACATGAAGGTTTGTAAAGCAGTTTGTGGTCTGCAGTAAACAGTGCTGGGTTGATCTCTAAATAAGAAAAAACGTTGCCCCCGAGGACAAGAAGTGCAGGATAACGCACAGACAATATCCTGTTTTTCTCTACATTTCCCAGTGGGTGCACATTTTAATAAACTAGCCTAGCACTGGCATCAATGCCCCAGGTATTGCAGAACTTCTATTTCTAATTTGCATTCACTAACTCATCTCTCTTCTAGCTTTGCTTTTCTAACACTTATATGGTTGGGCTAACATATCTGTTTTGGTTTTCCAAGATGTGTGTATTTTTAGTCCACTCTCAAAAGATGGAGGGATGGTTTTCCCTCAGTCTCCTGATTCAGCAAACACACTCCCCATTGGCTTGTGCGAGCCTGGGAGGGAACGCAGAGGAGATTACTGCTGTTCATTACTGAGCTGTCATGTAAACTGCTTATTTAAATTGCTCTTGACTTTCCAAATAATATCTCTCTTAAAAACAGCTATTTACTTTCTGTAGTGCTGGCTTGTGCTACTATATATTTTAGTTTTCGTCTTTTCATCATTTACTCACAAGGCTACCCATCATCTGAAATAACATTAATCAGACAAAAACTTGTCTAAAGAGTGACTGTCTCTGTATATGGACACTGGTAAGCTAGCTGACTGGATTTCCTCAGAGGCATGTACACTTCACTCTAAAACTTTGTTTTAGCTTAAGTACATAATGGCAAGTTTAAATCAGGAAAAAAAAAAAAAAAAAGAGTTGATCCTTTAACCCTACATTTCCTTATGTGGACTACTCATGTTAAGACACATAAGATGCTATTGGCTATATTTAAAGAAATCTGGTGATTTTATAACTGAAGTTGTTCTTTTTAAATTTGTATCGGTGAATCTTTAATCTATTGCTGAAAATTTCAGGCTCAGGAGAGATTTAGTCATAACATGGGGTTATCAACTTTTACTGTGTTCTGATTAATTTCACAAATAGAATTTGAAGAATCCAAAGTTTAATAAATTTTGGCCATAATTCCCTACTGAGTAAATCTGGTGGAGCTGTTTCTACTTCTCCAAGGCTCGGCTTAATGTCCTTTGGCAAATAGCCTACTCTTGTCGATATGCCAGTTGGAACATGAGAGTGGGTCCCATTATCCTTTTTTGCTAACATTTTATTATATCATTTGACATAAGTCCCAGGCACAACACACACTGCAGTTCACCCACTCAGGATCAGTGAGCCCACCTTCTACAAAATGAAGTCACGGATGATGTATATGTATGTTCAATATGCTATACTGTTCCCTTCAGACTTGTACTTTAGAGTATCTTAGACACTGCTGCTGCTGCCAAGTCACTTCAGTCATGTCCGACTCCGTGCAACCCCATAGACAGCAGCCCACCAGGCTCCCCCGTCCCTGGGATTCTCCAGGCAAGAACACTGGAGTGGGTTGCCATTTCCTTCTCCAAGGCATGAAAGTGGAAAGTGAAAGGGAAGTCGCTCAGTTGTATCTGACTCTCCGCGACCCCACGGGTTGCAGCCTACCAGACTCCTCCGTGACATGTGCCAAATCAAGTTAAAGATACCACTCCTATTCACAGTGCATGCCATTTACACGTCTTTACTTCCTAGTTTCAAGTAGAAGCTACTCAAAGACTGTCAGTCTCGAAACAGCATTCATATCCCTCAAAAGATCTATTGTTTATTTTTTAGTAAAGAGGCAGGGAAATAGCATTCAATGAATCCCATCAAGTCTGATGTTAACCTAGCTATCTAGAAGGGATGCTGGTTTCTTAGGAAATATTATGGTATAATATGGTGGTAAGAATGTGGTTGAGAAGATTATGGAACTAGATTCCCAAGTTTGAATCCTGGTCCCAGTACTTGACTGATGCTTAATTATGGATCCATTACCTAAATTCTTTCCTTAACTGTGAAATGAAACTAGTGCTCTTGCCAGCATCAAAGGATTATGAAAGGAATTAAATAAATTGTTGTATATAAAATGCTCAAAGCAGGGCTTGCCACAGGGGAAGTACACAATAAATATTAGATGCTATTGTTGCTATTTATACCATTGTTATTGTCATTATGATTATTTAAGGTAAAGTGACTTTTATTGCACAGATGCATGCAGTTTCATTTAAGTGTCTTCAAGTTGCATGGTCACTCCGAAAACGGCATTCTCAAAAGAAGTTGAAGTTCTGAGAAGGTGGGACAAATTGAGGGAGTAGCATTGACTTATATACACTAGCATATGTAGAACAGACAGCTAGTGGGAAGCTGCTACACAGCACAGAGAGCTCAGCTCAGTGCTCTGCGATGACCGAGAGGAGTGGAACTGGAGTAGGAGGTGGGAGGGAGGCTGAAGAGGGAGGGATATGTGTATACTTATAGCCGATTCGCGTTATCAGAGACTAACACAGCATTGTAAAGCCATTATCCTCCAATTAAAAATTTTTTTAAATAAAACATTCTCCCCCAAGTTCTGATTTTAGCGTTGATTTCATGGTTATATTCTCAGACTCACAATGGCCCCTATCTCTTTGAATTTTATTACTTATAGCATATTCCAAAGAATCAGATGATCATGGTTGAAGTACATTCTTGGCAGGATATAAAAGCAAAGCTTTTACTCTGAGGTGAAGCTGAATGAATACTGCAGCTTAAGTCTCAAATCTTATATACTTGCCCCTCCCAATGGAATCTTAATAAAATGAGCATCTTACATCTTACATGGACCAAACTTTGCAAACAGTCCAATCAGCAAAAATTTGTTTTAAGAGGCATTCCAATACTTAAATGGTGCTTCTAGGGAAAAGGTCAGTAAAACACACAGCACCATTTCTTAAAAGTACTTTTTTTTTCTTCCCACTGCTCTTCCCAGTTCTTATTCTCTTACCCTTCGCTTTCCCCTTCCTTTCTAATGTAGACTAACTTAAATTCTCACATTAAGGAACCAGATTGATCAAACCATAATTCTTTCAGTCAGCGAGTGCACGCGTGCAAATGTGCGTGTATGTGCTGGGAGTAAAGGAGACAGGTATTTACACATGTTAATAAATTTGGTCCCGAAATAAACTTGGCAAATCATCAAAGGTAACATAAAACCAGGGAATGTATTGTAAATATCCATAAAACAGCTATTTTGAAACATAAGAAAGAGTCAGGTATTCAAGATATTTTGAGCAGTTACTATGTGTTAGAAATCAAGAATGTTTTATTCTTTTTTTTTTTTTTTTTCAATTAGGTTAGTGGGAGAAACACACAAGAAAAGCAACACCAATTTAATGATAGAATTATGTACCAGGTGATATCGAAGTGTGAATCCAATGCCAGGTAAAGGAAGGGGTCTGTTTCCTTCAGGTAGCATGGCAGACGAGGGAGAAAAGTCCTCCTTGAGAAGGTGACACTGAAAGTAACCATCTTTGTTGTTTATTTGAGGTTGTTATTATCTCATGGTCTTAGAGATACTGTTACTTTTATTTGGTATGGGTTGTAATGTTCTGTTACACTTTTTTGTTTTGTTTTTTGACCTTTTAACTCTGTCACAGTATATTGTTTGCTCATATTATTATTTTAATTTCTTAAAAAATTTCCTAAAAGGAGCTTCTTTTTCGTAAGCAGGATTTATATATGGTTGTCAAAACATATGACGCTGTAACACAATATTACCCTCAAAATCACATTACAGATTAAGTGAGGCTCCCTGGGTAGACAAAGACATTAAGTCATCATGTATGACCTTGTTGCTAAAGGAAAACCTACTATGAATTCAAGAAGATTCAAGCCTTAGTCTAGAATGTCATCTTAATGTCATGTTCTCTCTTTGCATAATGCTAATTACCCTGTACAAAGAGCCTGTGTTTGGTTTACTTTCTATGATGTTTATAACCTGCTAGTTTTATCCAAAATACATAGTTGCATATTTTCTTATATTTTCTATTTAAAGTGTTGAAATTAAAAATATTAGTTAATGCTGCTGGTTATTAGTTAAATGTCATATTTGTTTTGTCCTCTATGCCCTAATCATCTCTTAAGCTGGTTTTAGGTTTATTTTCTTACTTTGAACTATGAATGGTGAGGGAAATGAATTGGTGCAGATGAAATCTAATCACAGATAATACAACTGCTGTTAATTAAATGGTCAAGTAAGCCTCAAGCAAAATGAGAGACTACTTCCAGCAAAAAATGGAACTTTAAAACATGCTGACATTAATAGGAAAAAAGGGAAATAAATTCATTCAAAAAGTACAGCAAAGAAAACCCTAAATGTTGGTACTAGAGTGGGTAGCAATTAGCTTCTCTGGGGGGGTCTTCCTGACCCAGGAATTGAACCCCGGTCTCCCATATTACAGGCAGATTCTTTACCATCTGAGCCACTGGGAAATCCCAAATGTTTTCTAACAAGCTCAAAAAGGATAGAAGCAAATCCTTCAAACTTTACGGTGCTATTCTTTCAAAAATTACCAACTGCACTTGCAAAACACATATCACGGTTTATAAAATCTTGCAATTTTTGCATTTTCCCAAACTCATTAAAAGAAATACCTGAACGAATAAATATAAAATTTCAAATTGTATTGTTACTATGAAATTTTTTAAAAGATTAAAAAGGACTTTAAGAAAGTGTCATCTCATAAAAGTTTTCCATGATGCCCCCCCAAACTGAAATTTAACTTTTCCTATTAGGATCTCTTGTAACAATCTTTCTCTTTTATAGTACATTTAAGAGTTAGATATTTTCCTGTTTGTTTACTTTTAATGGCTATCACTAGAATGTTAACTCCATAGGACAGGAAATAATCTCTTTTATTTAGCTTTAAATGTCCACCACTAGAAAATGCCTGATACATAGTTGGGGATCAGTCAGAATTTACTGAAGAGTGAGATGGAGAAGCTCTATACAGTCAGCAAAAACAAGACCGGGATTTGACTGTGGCTCAGATCATGAAATTGTCATGTCAAATTCAGACTTAAATAGAAGAAAATAGGGAAAACCACTAGACCATTCAGGTATGACCTAAATCAAATCCCTTATGATTATACAGTGGAAGTGACAAATAGATTCAAGGGATTAAATCTGATAGAATACCTGAAGAACTATGGACGGAGGTTCGTGACATTGTTCAGGAGGCAGGGATCAAGACCATCCCCAAGAAAAAGAAATGCAAAATGGCTGTCTGAGGAGGCTTTACAAATAACTGAGAAAAGAAGAGAAGCAAAAGGCAAAGGATAAAAGGAAAGACATACCCATTTAAATGCACAGTTCCAAAGAATAGCAAGGAGAGATAAGAAAGCCTTCCTCAGTGATCAATGCAAAGAAATAGAGGAAAACAATAGAATGGAAAAGACTAGAGATCTCTTCAAGAGAATTAGAGATACCAAGGAATCATTTCATGCAAACATGGGCAAAATAAAGGACAGAAATGATATGGACCTAACAGAAGATATTAAGAAGAGGTGGCAAGAATACACAGAAGAACTATACAAAAAAGATCTTCATGACCCAGATAACCCCGGTGTTGTGTGATCACTCACCTTAGAACCAGACATCCTAGAATGTGGTCAAGTGGGCTGTAGGAAGCATTGCTACAAACAAAGCTGGTAGAGGTGATGGAATTCCAGTTGAGCTATTTCAAATCCTAAAAGATGATGCTGTGAAAGTGCGGCACTCAATATGGCAGCAAATTTGGAAAACTCAGCGGTGGCCACAGGACTGGAAAAGGTTAGTTTTCATTCCAATCCCAAAGAAAGGCAATGCCAAAGAATGTTGAAACTACCGCACAATTGCACTCATCTCACACGCTAGTAAAGTAATGCTCAAAATTCTCCAAGCCAGGCTTCAGCAATATGTGAACCTTGAACTTCCAGATGTTCAAGCTGGTTTTAGAAAAGGCAGAGGAACCAAAGATCAAATTGCCAACATCCGTTGTATCATCTAAAAAGCAAGAGAGTTCCAGAAAAACTCTTTATTGACTTTGCTTTATTGACTATGCCAAAGCCTTTGACTGTGGATCACAACAAATTCTGTGGAAAATTCTTAAAAAGATGGGAATACTAGACCACCTTTCCTGCCTCCTAAGAAATCTGTATGCAGGTCAAGAAGCAACAGTTAGGACTGGACATGGAACAACAGACTGGTTCCAAACTGGGAAAGAAGTGCATAAAGGCTGTATATTGTCACCCTGCTTATTTAACTTATATGCAGTGTACATCATGTGAAACACTGGGCTGGATGAAGCACAAGCTGGAATCAAGATTGCTGGGAGAAATATCAATAACCTCAGATATGCAGATGGCACCACCCTTATGGCAGAAAGTGAAGAACAACTAAAGAGCCTCTTGAAAGTGAAAAAGGAGGATGAAAAAGTTGGCTTAAAAGAGATCATGGCATCTGGTCCCATCACTTCATGGCAAATAGATGAAGAAATAATGGACACAGTGACAGATTTTATTTTCTTGGGCTCCAAAATCACTGCAGATGGTGACTGAAGCCATGAAATTAAAAGATGCTTGCTCTTTGGAAGAAGAGCTATGACCATCTTCAACAGCATACTAAAAAGCAGAGGCATTACTTTGCCAACAAAGGTCCATCTAGTCAAAGCTATGGTTTTTCCAGTAGTCATGTATGGATGTAGGAAATGGACTATAAGGAAACCTGAGTGCTGAAGAATTGATGCTGTTGAACTGTGGTGTTGGAGAAGACTCTTTTTTTTTAATTGATGCATTAATTTATTCATTCATTAATTCATTCCATTTAATTCCAAACAGACTCAAAGACTTTATTTTACTCAGTGGATTATAATCTATTATTTCTGTTATAATTTAAGTACTTTTTTAACTTTGATGATCAAATTTTCCCAGATTGTCCAATGGGATCCCCTTCAAGCTGGCTCCTGTGTCATTTTAATCATTTCCATTGTGTTTGGGGTCCTTCCTGTTGTCCATGAAGATGCTCTAGGCTCATTTTGTGCACCCCAGGCCTGGAGCCATCCACATCAGGAGAAGACTCTTGAGCATCCCTTGGAATGCCAGGAGACCCAGCCATTACATCCTAAAGGAAATCACTCCTGAGTATTCATTGGAAGGACTGATGCTGAAGTTGAAACTCCAATATTTTGGCCACCTGATGAGAAGAACTGACTCATTGGAAAACACCCAGATTCTGGGAGAGATTGACAGCAGGAGGAGAAGATGATACCAGAGGATTAGACGGTTGGATGGCATCACTGACTCGATGGACGTGAGTTTGAGCAAGCTCCAGGAGTTGGTGATGGGCAGGGAAGCCAGGTGTGCTGCAGTTCATGCAGTCGCAAAGAGTCGGACACGACTGTGCAACTGAACTGAACTGAATTCAGTGGACACTGGGAGCCTTCTAAAGTCTGTGTATAGTGTCATTTAAATAATAAAAAGTGAGTATAGTGGTTTTGGATTCTAAAAGTTGTGACGAAAGATTATCAATAGGATGAAATTAGAGGGTTTAGGATTTTTTATAGATAGAGATGTCATACTTCAGTGTTAGAAGACAATCAGCAGAAATCATGGAATAATAAAATTTCCAGGCAAAACTAGTACATCTGCTCCTTAGAAATGAGTCTAATACCCACTGAGATTTTGATGAGTCTGCTTAGAGAAGAAAGGGGATTTAATTTGTTTTATACACATATTATAAAATTTGTAGGTCGTTTTTAGGGATGCCAGTGTAATTGACCTCAATTCCAGAGAAATTCCTCACCAAAAAAAAATAGTAATCTAATAACTAAAGCATTGATAAAAATGTAAATTTTTTCAGGAGTTTCATATGAGAAAACAAGGGAAGCATATGGCATCTCATATCACAAAGCATCCCAAACATGCCTGTTGTTTTGTGTTTTTTTCTCTCGTTTATAAGATTTCCTCACAACTTTAAATCTGATACAAATTTCTCTATCCTCTCCTCCGTTTAAAGTGTTTTTTCTTCTTCGATCCTTATTCTTATCCTCTTACAGACATCTCCTACCTAAATTTTTTACTGTCAGTCCTCTCTAAGCCTTTCTAATTATTCTTTTTCTTTATTAATGTGGATAAACTCAGCCATTTTTTAATACTTCACTTTTCATCTTCACCTGTCACCTCGCTTAACAAAATGGTTTTCCTCACAATTCATCCTTTTTTAAAGGCATGGGGGAAAGGAAAAGGGAATTATAAATGGCTAGCAAAATAATTTAAATGCTTTACCACCATATTAGAAAACCACATATATTATAGTAAGTGTCCTAGAGGGAATAATCAGCAAGCTCTCCTTGGAATCTCTAAATGCTGAACGTCTATTGCTGGAAAATAGAGCAAAAAGATTTGCATGAGGGCCTCTAAGTCTGGTAGGAACATTTACAGAGGACTTTTTGATTGATAGGTGTGTGCTTAAGGTATGAGGCTAAGATTTTTTGTAAGTTAAAAGACTCCCCCCCCCACCTTCTTTAGAGAAAAAAATAGGGGGCGATTATTGTGTTTGGACTGCAAGAGATGAAACCAATCAATCCTAAAGGAAATCAGTCCTGAATATTCACTGGAAGGACTGATGCTGAAGCTGAAACTCCAAAACTTTGGCCACCTGCTGTGAAGAACTGATTCATTGGAAAGACCCTGATGCTGGGAAAGACTGAAGGCAGGAGGAGAAGGGGATGACAGAGGATGAGGTGGTTGGATGGCATCACCAACTCGATGAACATGAGTTTGAGCAAGCTTCAGGAGTTGGTGATGGACAGGGAGGCCTGGCGTGCTGCAGTCCACAGGGTCACAAAGAGTCGGACATGATTGAGCGACTGAAATAAATTGAATTGTGGTTGATTTTTAGTTGGTTAAAGGGATGCACAGTTTTCATTGTGACACTGAGTAGAGTCAAATGAGATAAAAGAGGAACTTAGTTGGCCACACATTCTTGAGAAAGTTGGTTTAAATCCTGGAATGGCCATGATACTCTTTAAGATCTTAAGATTTAGTCAGTGCCGAGGGGACCCAGTCCCCTTGTGTTAGTGAGAGAATTGAAAACAGTTCCAGGAGAGGTGCATCAGCACCTCTGTTAGTCTGTTCGGCTGCTGTAATAAATAGCTCAGACTGGGTAGCTTATAAACAATGGAAAATTACTGTTCACAGTTCTGGAAGCTGGAAGTCTGAGGCCAGAAGGCCAGCATGGCTGGTGAGGGCCCTCTTCAGGGCCAGATTCTCTGGTTGTATCCTCTCACGGCAGAGGGGGCTGGGGAGCTCTCTGGAGCCTCCTTTGAGGGGGCTGGGGAGCTCTCTGGAGCCTCCTTTGAGGGGGCTGGGGAGCTCTCTGGAGCCTCCTTTGAGGGGGCTGGGGAACTCTCTGGAGCCTCCTTTAGTTGTCCTTTCGCTCAGTTGCATCCAACTCTTTTCGACCCCATGGACTGCAGCACGCCAGGCTTCCCTGTCCTTCACCTTCTCCCGGAGTTTGCTCAAACTCATGTCCATTGAGTCAGTGATGCCATCCAACCATCTCATCCTCTGTCTCCTTGTTCTCCTCCTGCCCCCAATCTTTCTCAGCATCAGGGTCTTTTCCGGTGAGTCAGCTCTTTGCATCAGGTGGCCAAATTATTGGAGCTCCATTTATAAGGGCACTGATCCCATCTGTGAGGGTGGAACCCTCCTCTTAATACCTACCCCTTCTAACACCACAACCTCAGGGAGCTGAGATTTCAGATATAAATAGTGAAGAGACAGAAACCTTCAGAGAATAGCAGCAGCTCACTAGGGTACCACAGCTGGTGATGGGCTAAGCTGCCACCAGCACCAACCATTCTGACAGAGTGTAAAAGTCAGGGTCACTTTCAGAACCCTAATGATTTTTCCTCAGTCTGGATTATTTTCCCCAATGTCAACCAGATTTCTCATTCAAAAGGAGATTTTTCACTTTTCAAGAAATTTTAGTATCTGACACAGCCAAGAATGTGGTATTTAGGGGAAAAGAAAGCTCTTTGAGTTTTCAAAATTCATTACAGAACATGTCTATCGATATTCAGATCCATTATATTAACATCATTTTTATGTAGTGCTGAATTATTACTGATAATATTGAATTGACACTAAATGAATTGAAACATCTTTGATTTTTCCATATCTGTAACTTTTCAGATTGCATGACTGTTTTTCATGAATTTTTGTTCTCCTACTACTTTTAGACTACTGTCACTTTTTTTATTTTGTCATATATATATGTGTGTGTATAAAATGTCTTATACATAAAATGTATATATTATACAGTCCATATACTATACAGTCCATGGAATTCTCCAGGCCAGAATACTGGAGTGGGTCACCTTTCCCTTCTCCTGGGGATCTTCCCAATCCAGGGATTGAATCCAGGTCTCCCACATTGCTAGCAGATTCTTTACCAGCTGAGGCACCAGGGAAGCCCAAGAATACTGGAGTGGGTAGCCTATCCTTTCTCCAGTGGATCTTCCTGACCCAGGAATCGAACTGGGGTTTCCTCATTGCAGGCAAATTCTTTACCAACTGAGCTATCAGGGAAGCCCTGAGAAGATTCAGAATTATGAGCGATCAAACCATTTAGAAGACAGTTGCACCAACACAGAAACAGCATACTGGAGTGGGTTGCCATGCCCTCCTCCAGGGGATCTTCCCAATGCTGGGAGAAGCCCAGGTCTCCCGTGTTGCAGGCAGAGTCTCTACCAGTTGAGCCACAAGGGAAGCCCAAGAATACCGGAGTCGGTAGCCTGTCCCTTCTCCAGCGTATCTTCCTGACCCAGGAATCAAACCGGGGTCTTCTTCATTGCTGGCAGATTCTTTACCAACTGAGCTATCAAGGAAGCCCCTTGTCATATATATATATATATATATATATATATGTGTGTGTGTGTGTATATTTTATTTTATATGTATATTTTATTTATGTATATGTATATTTTGTTTATATAATATATTATATATAAATTATAAAATATATAAATAAAATAAATATATATGTATGTATATATGTATGTGTAAAATGTCATTTATATATAAAATGTTATATATGTATGTGCTATGTGATTTAAAAAGCCAATCTAGCTAAATGAATACAATTTATATTCAGCTTATGGAGTTTGTAAATATATTATTTTTCTATAAATTTAACAAGCTACAGTTTACGATACATTTATTTCAGAGTTTTTTATTTAGTTAAAATAACATGATCTAAATTTCAGTGTAGTCTAAGGTAAATTCCTGAGAGACATACATTTTTGTTCTTCAAAAGTCAAATTATTCTCTATTAAATTGAAGTCGATTTACTTTCTATAATTTACAATTTTGGTAGATGAATAAGAAATTATGAAGTTTGAAGCTGCTACATAGTTAGAAGTTCTTTAACATATCTGTGCTTTGAGAAAGAAATTTTAAGTAACCTTATTAGCTCATTTATTTGGACTTTTACCAATACTCTAGAGAGAGATAAATAGCTTTTTATGAAATTCATTTTGTCCTTTGCAATTTAAGGAATTTAGCAGTTAATGGAATTTAAAAATACTGTAGAGCCTGAGGGAAAAGAGATTTTTAGTTTAACCTTATTAATAAAATTTTGATATAAGATACTGTTTTCCAAATTACTCTTTCTTGTAATCATTATATTAATAGATGACTTTGTTTATTGAACCATAGTCATAGCATATAATAATTTCTGAGCATATATTAATTACATATGTATACATAAAATCATTTGTAGATAGAGATTTAAGTCTTATTTTCAGTTATAAAATGCTTAGGCTATATTTAAAGACTGAGAAAATTGCTTGTGTAAATAATTCATTTTTTAATATTTCGTAAGATAAAATTTCTTTACAGAGTAGTTCATTTTTCATACATATTTACATTTCAGGAAAAACAAGCAATTAAATTTTTATCTATTACAATAATGAATATTTCAGTAAGCAAACATGTTTTTCCGATATGTTACTACCATTCTTACATCGATCCTAGTCTTAATGATATTAAAATGAATGTCCCCAATGAGATTAAGATATCAACACTAGCTTCTCACTAGTTCTCTTTCCATAATATAATTTTTTTATTTGTGTTTTTCAAAATTTACTGCCATGTACTTTACGGTTTTACTTTTGTGCTTTTCATAATTACAGTGATGTATCGAAGCAACTAGATGTCTGTCAGCTAAAATGAGTTTATACTTACAGGATACACTTAGAAAGTTGCATGAAATCTTTTGGAGTATACTTAATTTAAATGACAAATGTGCAACTTGCGGTTTTTTAAAATCTATCTTCCTTTTGTGCTTCAGTTGCAATGATAACTTGGAGAAGTTGATGGTGCATTCTAAATTGCAGGGCACACATTTCTCATGTTTTTATTTTAGATCATGAATTGTCGACATATTCAACCAAGTTGATTAAACTTTTTCTACACAAGGTTGCCATATAAAAAGAGCAACAATCCTGCTTAGTGTCTAAGCAGTAGTAATTTAGATGTGTACGGAAGTACATAATGTATTTCAAGAAATAACTTACCATGAAGGAATTGCTTAAAAACAAATGACGATGTAAAATGACATTATATAACCAAAAATGTACCCCATTTTACATACATAAGTTTACAGGGTAAAAAAAAAAGGAATAGTTCTCTAAATAGTAGTTAACTTTTTACATTTTTGGAACAAAGCTCAGTGTTCCTTTACATCTTCTTTTTAATGCATTTAGTTAAATTTCATTTATCATTGCCTATTATAGGTATACATGGTACCATGTGAGTCAGAGTACTCACATGATATGAGGAACATGGCATATTGATTTCTAACATCCACATAGGCTAAGGCAGTGATGACGGCTTCTGAATTGCCATGCTCAGTAAACCTACAGATCTGCTGTTAGTATTGTGAAAAGCACAGAGGGACTTCCTTGCCGAGCTGACGCTTTTCTGACTCCATTCACCTGATCCCAGTTTCACATGGTTTCATTTGCTCCCCATGCTTCTCTGAGGTAGAGAGGAGCAGTCTGTTTTTTAGAAGGTAGAATCAAGTATTCAAGTTTTTCTCCACTGAGCAACATAAAAAGGTACTTAAAGGGCTAATGTATTCTTCCCCAAGCCTCACTGAAAGGTAATTTATCTTAAAGGGTAAAATTTTGAAGTTACATAAACCTAATCAGTTGTTTTCTTAAAAAAAAACAACCAATAGCCATGCTGGCACACCTCAGCGTTTTGTTCCAGACCACTGCGATAAAAGGAATCTAATAATAAAACAAGTCAGACATCTTTTTTGGTTTACTGGTGCATACAAAAGTTACCTTTACACTCTACTGCCATCTATTAAGACTACGATAACATTATGTCTTTAAAAAAATGCACATACCTTAATTTAAAATTACTTTATCACGGGAAATGCTAACCGTCTTCTGACAATGCAGGGTGGCCGCAAATCTTCAATTTGTAAAAAACTCATTACTGTGCAATAAAACAAGGTATACCTATATTTGCTTGGAAGTTGGCATATTGCTTGCTCAGTTATCTGGAACATTTTACAATTTGCCAAGAAAAATATTTTCCAAATACTTATTAGCCATGTTAAAAGACTTAAATGTCAGAGTTGGTTATTTTCCCACAATAGTAATAATTCTTTATCCAACAGATATTTTGTTAAAGACTGTTTTCTTCCCCTATTTTAAACCACGCTATAAGGTAAAAAACCTGGTCCCCTAGTTCATTCTTTTCAGAAGCAAATATTAAGAAGGCTAAGACTTGTAACTTATTGGGAAGGAGGGGATGGCCAGTGATTGATAAAGGACAAGGGAACTGGCCAAGAGCCTGAGGGTCAAGAAGTAGGTCTAGCACTTAGGAAAGGGAAGAGAGAAGCAATGCTACCGAGGAACTGCTTGAGACTGCAGAGCATTTCTAAACGTCTCAACCAGAACAAGTGTTCCTCTCCTCCACTAAAAATGGCCCACTGGAGAGTAAGCAGCAGCAGCCTGCCCTGCAGTCATGCCCTCGCTGTGTTAGTTGCTGAGCGGAATAACCTGAGGAAAGCATGGCCTCTGCATGAGCGCAGTGAGGAACCCAGAGAGGAAGGAGCCCAGAGGCTGTCAGTCAGCTGTGCTCCCTCCCGCGGGTGCTCTTGAAGGAGATTTGAGAGGCTTACTTCCATCCTGCCATCCCTGGGGACGTTATCAATAAGATGTTGCTTTGTGAAGCAGTGACTGTAAAGATGAGCCAAAGTAGCTCATATATATATACACTTTTTATTTTAATTTGGGACCAGTGTGTCAAAACATTATGAAAATCTCTTTTTTATTTTTCTGTTAAACATTCCTATAAATGCTAAGCAACACACATACAGAGAACCAGATTCTAAAGAGCTGAGAGCCATCCCTAGATGCCAGAAAAATAAGAAAAAGCTCGATGTCACAGCTGTAAGCGGAAGGGTGGTGCTGATGACCACAGTACCACCTTGTCCATGGGAAGCCAGATCAGCTATAGACCAGAGTGATGGGGACTGAACTCCTAACAGCACAAGAATTAGGTATGTTCTAGCACGGTACCAGCACAAGGCTAGACATTTCCCCATAATCATGATTAGTCCTTTGAATGTATCATCCCCCTTATGGCTTCTGTTGTTTGCAATGAGAAGCCAGATGTTAGTTTTACTGGGATTCCTTTATGTCTGACAGGTCATGCCACTCTTGATATTTTCAAGAATTGTCTTTGTCTTTCAACATTTTTACATGAATTGTCAGGGTGTAGATATAATTTTACCCTCCGTGGAGTTCACTGACCTCTGTGGTTGCGTAGATGAATGTTTTCCATCAACCTGGGAATTTCCAGTCATGATTTCTTTGAATAATTTTTACAGTCCTTTCTCTCCTGTCTTTCTGCTACTCATGCTACACGTATGTTGGTGAGTTTGTGTCACGCATTTCTCTGAGTGTTCTGTTTATTTTTCTTTGTTCTTCTTTTCTCTCGACAGATTGCACAGCCTCTGTCAATCAACTGTTCAGCTGATTCTTCGGCCAGTTCCAAGTTTACTGTTGAATCCCTCTAGTAAATTTTTCATTTCAGCCATACTTTTAAAGCTCAGAGTTTTCATGTGGTTCTTTTGTATTTTTTAATAATTTCTCTTTATATCCACTGCGTGATGAAACACTGTTGACATTCCTTTACCTCTTAAGCACGGTTTGCTTTAGTTTTTTTAATGTATTTATACGGGTTGCTTTGAAGCCTTTGTCTATTAAATCGAACATCTGGGCTCCCGGACGGGCAGTTCCCGTCACCTGCTCTGTGTCTCCCTGTGTGTTTCACACATTCCAATGTATGTCACCTGTTTTTTTTGTTGTCATTGTTGAAAACTGAACATTTTAGATAATATGTTGTACTAGCTCTGGATACTGAACCCTATCATCAAAGTTTTTTAATGCTGCTATTTGTGTATTTGCTTAGCCACTTGGCTAGGCTGTTTTAGGGAAGTCTGTTTCACCAGCAGTGGGAACCCCCTGCTGTAGATCCTCTGAAAGCACAGCCTTTGGCAATGCGCACAGTCACAGAAGGAAGACAGTGTCATCAGTAGGGCTCTTTTTGCCTGTTTCTTTCCCTTTGTGTGTTTCTCTCTGCCTTTGTGTGTATGACACCCAACTCTTAGGCTCCGCTAATTTCTGATTCATTGCTCTGTCATTTTCAACAATATCTTGGAGCATAAATAGTTTCACGAACTGATTCAAGTAAATGTGGGCCTCATTGTTGGGGTACTTTTTGAGTTCAACTTTTGAGGTCTGTTTTGACCCAGAAGAGCTCTTTTTAGCAGTCTCTTTCCATGATGCTCTCCAGGAAACTAGGTGATCTCTGGTTTAGCTTTGAGCTCTCATGGAAGTCACCAGCTTTCTCTTAATCATTCACAGCTAAAATCTCCATTATATTCTCCAGCATCCTTAAACTTGAACTTACTGCAGTCTGTTCAAATAAAGTCCATTTCTTCAAGGAGCACACCAAAACTCTCTGTTCTTAAGGCTGCCTCTTTTGTGCAGAATCCCTGGCTCACTGTCCTGGAACTGGGACCAGGGTAGTGATCTGCTCCTCTTGTAGTAACATATGACTTTTCCACTGGAGGCAATAGTCTCTGATCTCTTAAGCTTGACTTTAAAATTAAAGTTAAAATTCTATCCTATAAAAGATCTGGGGTAGAGCACTTGTGGGCCTAGAGTTCTTGATCTGCCAGTCCTGGGGGTATGCTCTCCATCCTGTGATTTCAAGCAAATGCATGCCTCAGTTGTTTGACCATGTTTTTATACTTTCTTCCAGAGATAGACTGTGATCTCTTTTTGGCTACATCTTGGGAAAAAAGTGAATTGTCCCAGGCAATCAGGCAATTCTACAAGTCTAGATTGAAAATTTTTACCACATACTGAGAAATTCTGCTAAAGGCCATTGGAAACATGATATTTGAGAATCTGTCAAATAAACATTTTAATTAACCTTTTCTTCAGATTCCCTGAGGTCTATTCTTGTATGAAGTCATCATGAACCAAAATACTTGGACTATATTATCGCAGGTGCTCACAAAGTACCGCTTTCACTGAGTTAAGATTTAGTGTAGCACCCAACACACAAATATTAGTGGAAGTGGCCAAAAGAAATGGTTATTTGAACCATTTATTTTTAAGTCTACAACTTGTCAAGATTGTTTATTTTTTCCCCCAGTACCTCAAATGTAAGTGCCTCCTTTACAATAAATTCCTCTTTGAGAAAAAGAAAAAAACAATAAATTCTTCTTTGAATTCTGTGGTCATATAAAATGTTCATTTCTTAAAATGAATTTATATGCCTTCTCTCTTGCCCTTCTCAACATGTTTTCCTTTGTATTGTAAGTTCCAGAAAAACAGGACCTAATGTCAGTACCTGAAGTTGTCAACTCAATGCAGATCTCCTGGTAACAATCATTTCTCTGTTCTTTTTCTTTCTTTTTTCTTAATCATCCTGTTTTCAAAATATCAAGGTATACACTGAAAGAAGTCCCAGTTGCCCTGAGACTTTAAAAGAAACATATGACATACCGTTCACTAAAATTAATGGCAGACCTACTGTTACATCTCTATAATACAATTCTAGAAAAGTCTTGTTTCCATCCTTTTCTTCGGTAACTTCTGCTCTGGTAGCCCAAGGCAAATCTCTCTGCAGTGTAGTTATAATGTTGCCTCACTGCAGGCTGAAATTTTTTCTCTCCTTCATGCTGTCATTACATGATTTCACCTCATCTCTTGAAAATTCCTTTCTCCCCTGATTTTAATTTCTCCCACTTCTTATTACATGCCTCTTGATTCTCAAATAGCAAGGTTATGACTTCAAACGCTTGGCAAATAATTCCTCTCAGCTGAATGATCTTGCCGTATACTTCCCTAAAGATATTCCATGGGGTCGCGAAGAGTCAGACACGACAGAGCGACTTCACTTTCACTTTTCACTTTCATGCATTGGAGAAGGAAATGGCAACCCACTCCAGTGTTCTTGCCTGGAGAATCCTTCATCTTTCTACTCCAGACAGACAGACTTATCTCCATTGGGCATCATATTTACTGCCTTTCCTTTTAGTTAACAGAAGAATGCTGGTTTCAGAAGCCAGTTTCTCCCTCTTGTTCCCATCTCACCATCTTCTGTAAGTGTCATTTATCCTGTATGTGTCCGTGTTGTTTGGTGCATATTTGTATGCTTTTCTGTAGAATATAAAACAGGAAAAAAAGATTCAGATCAAAGGCTAGGTGCATGTTTAGTTTGGGTACATCCTAACAGTTTTCCACGGTGTCAAAGTGGTTTTGCTAATATAAGGTCTTGCCAATAATGGATGAGACTCCAAATAGTTGCCAATATTTCTTAGTATTTCCAGGCTAATTTTTTTCCCCCATTCTGATTAAGGCTAGTCATATATCAACTTTGGATTTAATTTTCATTTCCCTAACTTCTGATATTATTTTGCCACTTTTCATGTTTTTATTGGCCTTTATAGAAAATTTTCTGTTGTTGAGTTTCCTATTTAAGCCTTTTCTCTCCATTTTTTTTCTATTGTGTTCGTTTAAAAACATCTTATGAGTCTTTTATGTGTCATGAATTTGAATTCTTTGTCAGAAATATAAACTATTACATTTTTTTCTACCTCTGGTTTACTTTTCATGCTCTTCATGGTACCTTGTGATAGAAAAATGCGATTAATTGAACAAGTCTATTTTTTCAGTGTTGTCTGTTAGGTATATGTGTTTTGTGAGATGTTTATGGAATTTTGCTACTTCAAGATCATAAATATATTCTTCTCTGTTACACTCTAGTTTTATTACCATAGACATTTAAATCTGTAGCCTATCTGGAATGGATTGTTATGTATGGTATGAAGTAGGGGCTGAAGATCACTCCCCCTATTGGAATATCCAGTGATTCACAGATGATGTTTTAAAAGATCACGCGTCCTTTCTGTGTTATAACAATACCTTTGCCATCAATCAGATGACCATGTGTATGTGATTCTGGTTCTTTAATTTTTTCCATTATTCTATCTTTTCTTTTGCTAATACAACACTGTTCAATAATGTAGCTTTTGAATTGGTGAAAGTATTAGTTGCTCAGTTGTGTCTGTCTCTTTGCGATCTCATAGACTATAACCCACCAAAATCCTCTGTCTATGGAATCTCCAGGCAAGAATACTGGAGTGGGTTGCCATTCCCTTCTCCAGGGAATCTTCCTGACCCAGGGATTGATCTCAGGTCTCCCACACTGAGGGCAGATTTTTTACCATCTGAGCTACCAGGGAAGCCCTTTACAGTAATATGATTTCTCCTAATTTTTATCTTTTTAAAGTATTTTTTAGCTCTTATTGACCATTTACTTCATAAACACTTACAACATCTTGTTCATTTCCATAAACTTTTCATTTTCATTTGAAATTAATTGAACATATAGAATAATTAGATAATTGGCATTTTTATTTTATTAAGCCTTCAAACCTATATAAGATATTTTTTAAAGCTTTTTAAAATAATGTACAGGTATATTGGACTTTTAAAATATGTATTTAAATTATTCTGAATCATTTTTATGGACACTATTACTTTATATAATTTCAAACTTAGAGAAAAGTTGATTTAATAGTCAAGGAATTCCCATATACCCTTAATTCAGATTCGCCAGTTTCTTTTAATATTTCACTATGTTTGCATTATTATCATTCTCTTTCTCTCTCATATTGTTTTTCTGAATCTTCTCCACTCTACATTCAAATTTCATCAGTTGGTCCAATAATGTATTTTACAGTAAATTTTTACTAGTTCAACATCTACTTGAGAATAATGCATTGCATTCATGTAATGTCTCTTTTTTCCTCCTCTGATTTGAAGCAGTCCTTCGGCCTTTCTCTTCTTTAACCTTGGCATTTTTGAAAAATAAAGGCCAGTAATTTCAGTAATTTTGTAGAATTTTCTTCAATTTTGGTTTTCTACGGTTCCCCTATTATTCGTTTTAGCTTGCATGTTTTTAAGGAGGAGTCGGGTTAGGGTGGTAAGTTCAGAAATGCCAAACAAACAATGTGTCCTCAGTGAATTATAAAGGCACATGTCAGTTTATCTCCGTTTTAGTCATGTTAACTTTGGTCATGAGTTTCAGATGGTGTCAGGCAGTTTCTTCACTAGATCATCTATTTTTTTTTTTTTTTTGCTTTCTGATTAATAAGAAATTTATGTGATGATATCAAGTAAACATTCAGTCCCTCATCAAACTTTCACCTATGTTCACATACATTGATAATTTCCAAAATCCATCCCTTCTTCTCTATTTGTTAGTTGGTATTCTTCTGTAAGAAAGACCTTACCCACCTTTGCAATTATTCATTCATTCATTTATTTATATCAGCATGATGTTTTATATTCATTTTTTATTTAATTGGTTATATTATTATTCATTTTAATATTTAAATTGTCTCAGATTCAGTCTGAGACACAGTCTTTAATCTGTGTACTTTTGACAGGGCTCTGTTATTTTTTGAAAACTTCCTAAACTTCCTTACATTCTAGAAGTATAGACTGTCTCTGACTCATCCTATACTGTTCTTGCCCCAGTCCTGGAATCAGCCGTTTCTTTAGGGAGCCCAGATTTCTCTTCATGAACAATATTATTTATAAATAAAGATTTGGGCAATAGGAAGGTCATGTGTCTCAGCCTTCTGAGGAGAGAGGACCAGGAAATATATTTGTATATATAATCTCTATATTTA
The DNA here is from genome assembly GCF_027580195.1 of Bos mutus. NCBI lineage: Eukaryota > Metazoa > Chordata > Mammalia > Artiodactyla > Bovidae > Bos > Bos mutus. The sequence goes on from NC_091643.1 coordinate 27,327,163, forward strand.
TTATAGTAGTTATCAAATATCTATCCACCTATGTATATACATGTATGTGTGTGTCTATACACAAAATTCATAAATTCATATCTGCTATATGTTTATATACAAATTGTGTAAATTTGAGTCACCTTCTTCATATTTACAAGTCCCCTTCCGTGACAGTGAGAAATCTGATTTCCGTTATACACAGTAAATGGATTCATTTCACAAGGCTGAACATAGAAAGTAGTTTCAGAGTTGTTAACAAAGACCATCACCAAAAGCAAGCCTATTAACTAGAATCAATATTTGTTTAGGGTTTTTTCTTCTTTTTTTGGTAAAATGTACCTATAGTGAAAAACAAAATTCATAAATTTTAAGTGTGTAATTCAATGAGTTTCAGCAAATAGATATCATATCCCTAAGAAATAGAACTTTCTGTCCCCCAGAAAATTCTCTCATGCCCTATCCCAGGCAATTTCTCTATGCCCTGCCCCCTCATACACACGCATACACATGCAGATGTGTGTGCATCTATATATAACTATCTTTTAAGAAGTGACATTTCCAGAACTGTTGCTGAATACCCTGACTGATGAGCACTCTGCCTTCTATGTGGTAAAAACCTGAATGTCTAAAGCCACAATTGTACAATAAATTTGATATCTTTCAACAGTCTTTTTTGGATTTTTATAATCAAATAGTATACAATGTTAAATTTTTATTCCGTTATTCTGGAGAAACACAAGTTTCGGAGTTTTAGGGTGTTCCAATGAGCTAATAAGATTATTAGATTGGTGAGCAATGGTATTTAAACACACATGGTCAGTGAATATAAATGTAAGTTCATTTCGATAAAATGTAATAGCAATTTCAATGGCCATAATTCTGTCATATATTAGATAGTTAAAGAGTAGTGATTCTATAAAGTCAGGTTGTATAGCACACCCTATATTGTGCTTCTTATGACAGGATAGAAACTGTTCTATGTATATAATGCCATTCACTAATTTGGCTTTTCCATCATTTAGTATTGTAGGTGGTCTTCAACTGAAAGATCTTAAAGTACACGTGTCATTTTTTTCTCATCAGACCCAACCTGGAGTGTTGCTATACGGCACTGTCTTAGTGTCTCTTGCCCTTTGTAAGAGCTTACATATTTCTCCTTGACCCTCTCTCTTTCTTGCCTACTGTGTTTATTCTGCAGCTGCCCTGACACCTTGACTCCTGCCTTTTCCAAATGTCTTCACTCACACAAAACAGAGCTATTTCTTGGATACACAAAGTCACCAGTCAAGTTATGCAGCAGGTTATGCAGGATGATATGCTAATAAACACATCAGCCAGAGTTCTGTAAAAAGAAAAAGTATTAAAAATTTAATACAGGGTGATAGAAATTTATAAAATTGTTTGAGATGGATAGGGAAAAATTTACAAAGCCTGTTTTAGAAAATTCCAAACTGCTAGAACTATAGCACTGAAGTGGGTAATTCAGTGGAGGGTGCTTGAAAGTCATGGACAAGTTCCCATATCTGCCATCTGCTGATGTTTACTCATGTCCCAGCAAATATTACCGAAAATAGTGGGTTTTTCTTCTCCTTTATCTTTCAGATCTCATATGCTAACTCGCATTTCTAAAATCTAATGGGAGCACTGTTGGCAACTGAGTTTGAAAGGTCTTATTCTCTGGTCGGTATCAGGGGAGAGACTAAGGGTGGAGATGTTACTGAGCATCAGCTCATATATCTCACATAGTAGACTTGTGTGTGAAAGTGAAAATGTTAGTCACTCAATTGTGTCCGACTCTTTGTGACCACATGGACTGCAGCCTGCCGAGCTCCTTTGTCCGTGGAATTCTCTGTATACCTTGCTTCAGATAATATTTTCATTTTGAACACAGTCTAATTTTTTCCATGAAGATTTGGTCAGGTAGTCATATAAGTGGAGATGAACTGATTGCCATATATGGTTTCCTCAATGAATCAAATTAACTCTTAACTAAGTTTTAGCGTCCTGAACAGTATTTTTATTTCCAAAGGAATTGGTGCCACTTGTAACTTTTTTTTATATCAAGCTTAATGGAAAGTCTGTTATTTAACTTTAGAATAATGAAAAATAAGATTCAGTACTCTAAATGCCATCTTTTCTGAGGCATACTAGTGAATGGATTAGATGGGAAAACACAAAATGATGTTTTAAGAAGGACTTCAGACTTTGGTGTTTGCAGTGGTTTATTTAAAGATGCGGCACATGAGAATAAGCCTGTACAAATATGCTAATCAAGAGACTGATTTATGACTGGAAAAGACAGCTATGAGCTCAGAATCATTAGTACTCATGCTTGGGCTCAGTCGCTTCCAACCTCATGGACCCTCGTCTGCCAGGCTCCCCAAATTGTCTAATTCCAAGAGACGGTGTCTGCTGAAGTAGAGGTATGATTAGTGGACAGCAGCTGGCCGCAGTACCCAGTCAGCAATTCAGATCCTATAAGGCTTGTCAGCAAACATTAAGGACATTTTCACTAAAACTGTAGATCAAGGATTCAGGGGCCGAAGTAACAAGTCTCTGAGTACACAGGTAGGGAGGGCAGACTATAAGACCCTGATATAACATATAAAAGGACTTCCCTGGTGGCTCAGATGGTAAAGCGTCTGCCTACAATGCGGGAGACCCGGGTTCAATCCCTGGGTTGGGAAGATCCCCTGAAGAAGGAAATGGCACCCCACTCCAGTACTCTTGCCTGGAAAATCCCATGGACAGAGAAGCCTGGTGGGCTACAGTCCATGGGGTCGCAAAGAGTCGGACATGACTGAGCGACTTCACTTTCACTATAGCATATAAAATAAGGATATGGAGCTGGTGAATTAAATGCCTAGAATCTTATGCTGAAAGACAATGACTTATCAGAAGTACCTTCAAAATAAACAAGGGGAAAGGAATGTGATTACAGTTGCTGAGTAAGTGTTCTGCCAAAGTCAAAGCAGATGAGAGGGAGATTACCTGGATGTTGAATCACAGAGATGCTAATATCAACCTTTCTCAACAAAAGGATAGGATTGTCTCAAAAGACTGATGATGGTAGACATGAGAGGCAAATGAGATTATTTGTTCTTAATAATCTAAGTGGGCCGGTATTAAACTAAAAGGTTTCTGCACAGTAAAGGAATTGTCAACAAAATAGAGCGACCTACCGAATGGGAGAAAATATTTGCAAATCATAGATCTAGAAAGGGGTTAAAATCCAAAATACATTTAAAATCATTATAACTCAATAGCAAAAAAAAAAAAAGATTCAAAACTGGGCAGAAGGCCTGAATAGACATTTTTCAAAGAAGACATACAGATGGCCAACAGGCACATGAAAAGATGCTCAGCATTACTAATCATCAGGAAAATGCAAATCAAAACCACAATGAGACATCACCTCACACTTGTCGGAATGTTAGCTCATCAAAAAGAGATAACAAATGTTGATGATGATGTGGAGAAAATAGAACCCTTGTGCAGTGTCGGCAAGAATGTAAATGGGTGCAGGCACTATGGAAAACAGTACGAGGATTCCTCAAAAAAGGAAAAATAGAACTGCTATGTGATTCAGAAATTCTGGGTATTTATCCAAGGAAAACGAAAACACTAACTTGAAAAGATATCTGCACCCACCTCCTGTTCATTTCAGCACCATTTATAATAGCCAAGATATGGAAAGAACTAAATGTCCTTTGATAGATGGATAAAGATATTATGGTATATGTCATATATGTATATATGCTATATAATATATAGTATATATAGAGAGAGAATAGAACATTATTCAATCATAAAAAGGAATGAAATTTTCCATTTGTGACAACATGGATGGACCTTGAGGGCATTCTGCTAAGTGAAGTAAGTCAAACAGAGAAAGACAGATGCCTTATGATCTACCTTACACGTAAAATCTAAAAATAAAAAAATAAGCTCATAAACACAGAGAATTGATTAATGACTTCCAGAGGCAGAGGGCGGGGGTGGGAAAAATAGTGAAGACGGTCAAAAGGCATAATAATAACACTTGAAGGACTGATGCTGAAGGTGAAGCTCCAATTGTTTGGCCACCTGATGCAAAGAGCTGACTCATGGGGAAAGACCCTGACGTTGGGAAAGACTGAAGGCAGGAGAGGGGAATGACAGAGGATGAGATGCTTGGATGGCAGCACTGACTCAATGGACACGAGTTTGAACAGACTCCGGGAGATAGTGAAAGACAGAGAAGCCTGGTGTGCTGCAGCTCATGGCGTTGCAAAGAGTCAGACATGACTTAGCAACTGAACAACACCAACCATGTAAAAGTAATTTTTAAAAGAGTTTTATACTGCTATGCGGGGAGCCGGTGGGAGGCACTCTGCCCATGGCAAAGGTCATGAGGAAGGAGGCTCGACATACGCAAAGGTGGGATCGAGCCTCAGGAGTCCCCCTGGAAATCCTCAAGCATCTACCCCCATAACCAGAGCCTGCCTACTTTACTACTTTGTGCTCTCACCTACACCTCTGACTTAACGGGGGGCTGTCCCCCACCACCTCTTTCGGAGAAGGAGTTAACTTAGAGCTCCAGTTAATGATAATTCCTGGGCATGACAAGAGTATTTTAACCTACAGACTCCTCTGAAGGTTCTCTAGCGTGCCTGACAGGCTTGTCTGGCCACATGTGATTGCTCACAGCCTCCCAACCGTGAGAGGCACGAGATGCTTTAAATCTTTTAAAAACAGGTTCTTTAGAGAAGTTAGAAAACTATTAGTATACGTATAATGGGCTGATTAGAAATTGTATTGCTGAAGGGTTTTTCATTTGTTGAGCCAATGATTACTGCTAAGTCTCCACATCCCCTGCCCTTATACACGTTAATGAATATATAGAAGAAATAAGTATTAACCTTTGATATTAATCACGTTAGACCTTAGGCTAAGCAAATTCTTTCCTTAATTAAAACCCAATACACCCTCACCCTATAGAAATGTAACTTTATCTGGTACCTTCGGAAGGTGGCGTCTGTTTTAAGAATAATCACCGTTGGAGAAATAAGTGTTCTGGGTGACTGACCGCTGTCACAAGGAGAGGGTCATAAATTGTCAGCAGGCCCCCTGGCCAGAAGATGATGTAACACCCCTAAGACCTCTGTATACATTTGTATGAAGCACCTGACTTTAATAATAGTCAGGACTGCTCTCCCCGCATGACTTTTGTATAACATCTCAGTGTATAAAAACAGACTCTGGAAAATAAAGAATGGGGATCAGTTCCTCGAAATACTGGTCTCCCCATGTCGTTCTCTCTGTCAAACTCTGGCTGAGTCTCCATCTGGAGCATGGAACCCGCCATGCTTACTAATTATGCCTGGGCTTCTAAGATCCGACCGCGGAGGCCTCAGTGTCTCCTCTCCTTCGGGAGAACGGGAGGACGCCTTTGCCGGGAGCCGGCATATTGCATATTGAGTGCATATTGCATATTGAGTGCAGCACTTTCCACAGCATTATCTTTCAGGATCTGGAATAGCTCAACTGGAATTCTATCACTGCCGGTAGCCAGCGTGAGGAGCTCCGCCCATGACAAAGGTCATGAGGAAGGAGGCTCGGCACAGGCAAAGGCGGGATCGAGCCTCAGGAGTCCCCCTGGAAATTCTCGAGCATTTACACCCAAAACCAGAGTCTGCCTACTTTCTGCTTTGTGCTTTCACCTACACCTCTGACTTTACGGGGGGCTGTCCCCCACTACCTCTCTGAAAAAAGAGTTAGCTTACAGCTCCAGTTAATAATTCCTGGGTGTGACAGTGTTTAACCTACAAACTCCTTTGGAAATCCTCTAGCCTGCCTGAATAGGTTTTTCTGGCCACATGTGATTGTTCAGAGCCTCCCAACTGTGAGAGGCAGGAGATGTTCTAAACTGTCTAAACACAGATTCTTTTGAGTAGTTAAAAGATTGATTAGAAATTGTATTGGTGAAGGGATTTTCACTTGTTGGGCCAATGTTTGCTGCTAAGTTTCCATATCCCTTACCTGCTGTGTCCCTGGCAGTGTATTGATTAATATAATTGCTGTAAGTAGTAGCTTTAATGTTTGTAACCTGGGACCCTTGAGTTAATTCTTTTTCTTGTTATAGCCCACCACACCTTTGCGCTGTAGGAATGCAACTTTATCTAATGCTTTTGGAGGGTGGCTCCTGACCAATCACCTTTAGAGAAAAATAAGTTTTCTGAAGAAAAGGTCTTAAAATGTTAACAGGCCTCCGGGCCAGAAGATGATGCAAATCACCTAAGCTTTTGCATATGATAAGTTTGCAGGAAGAAAGCCTGGCTTGCTGCCTGACTCTACCCCTTCCCCCATTATCCTCTATGCATAACTTAAGGTATAAAAACTACTTTGGAAAATAAAGTGCGGGCCTTGTTCACCGAAACTTGGTCTCACCATGTCGTTCTTTCTCTTACCTTCTGGCTGAATTATTCAGCCTCTTTTCTACACTGAATTTTCCTACTGAGCTATCCTTATTTCAGCTGCTTTTCTCCACTAAATTTCCTCACTGAGCTATCCTCATTCTATTACTCTTTATATCCTTAATTAACGTTTAATTAAGCAATTGTCTCCCGATCTTCGCCTACGCCGTCTCTCCTTCGAATACCCTGGATCAGCCGGGGCTGGTCCCCGGCACTTCGTAAGTGGTGCAAGCTTCTTGTCTTGAAGTTTTACTGGTTTCCCGCATAAACCAAGTTACTCAGCCTCTTTTCTCCACTGAATTTTCCTGCTGAGCTATCCTTATTCTAGTACTCTTTATATCTCTAATTAATATTTAATTAAAGCCAGTGTATTCGCCGACGCCCTCCCCGCTTTGAACTCCCTGGATCAGCTGGGGCTGGACCCCGGCACTGCCATATCAAGAAGCAAAATGCATATCAAAAAACAATATAAATACATTTTTTTGGTCTAATGGGGACCTTGTGACTACTTACACTTTCAGGCATCACAGGACAGATAAAGAGAACAGCAGGATCATGCAGGATGCTCTGAAGAGCCAGGCTTATAAGGGGACCACATGAGTGCTACTCACATTCCAGTATTCAGAATTCTATCTCTTGATCACAACCTAGTCACAACAGAGGTTGGGAAATCTAGGCTTCTGTGCCTAGGGTGTTCTTATTTTATTTTCTATTTGGTTGAATTTTGAATTTGCACTTCAGACTTCGTTAGTCACGCATGATAGCTTCTCAACAGCACCAATTTCAACAAACCTCACTTGCTTTCTGTTTGAATTCTATGACTATATTAAGTGTTCATTTTTTAAAAATTGAAGTATAGCTAACTAACAATGTTGTATTGAAGTATACAGCAAAGTGCTTCAGTTATACATTTATGTGTATATATTTTTCAGATAATTTTCCATTATAGGTCATTATAAGATACTGAATATAGTTCCATGGGCTATACAGTAGGTCCTTATTTATTTTATAGATAGTAGTGTGTATATGTTAATCCCAAACTCCTAATTCATCTCCCTCACTCCCACTGTCCTTGTAAGTAACCATAGTTTCAACAAACCTCATTTTTATCTTGGATGTATGCTCTCCTAATACGTTGATAGAACTAAACTCTCCTTTAATTAATTGAAGATGCTCCTTCCCTGAATTCCTGTTGTTTCTCATCCTAATTGCCTTTTTATCAGAAATAATCATCCAGTTTATCACCTTTTATCAAATTGTCATTTTATGCTGGTTTCTAGGACCTTCTTATGTTGTATACCCCAGATTGAAAGGGACCTAGAGACATTGCCTCAGGAAATCTCTATATAATTAAATATCTTCATGGCTCTTTATGTTTTACAGATGTGGTAGGTATGACCCAGAGAAGTTAAGCAACCCTGGGAAATCTGACTAACAAGTTCAGTTCAGTTCAGTCACTCAGTCATGTCCGACTCTTTGTGACCCCATGGACTGCTGCACGCCAGGCCTCCCTGTCCATCACCAGCTCCTGGAGTTTACCCAAACTCATGTCCGTCGAGTCAGTGATGCCATCCAACCATCTCATCCTCTGTCGTCCCTTCTCCTCCTGCCTTCGATCTTTCCCAGCGTCAGGGTCTTTTCAAATGAGTCAGCTCTTTGCATCAGGTGGCCAAAGTATTGGAGTTTCAGCTTCAACATCAGTCCTTCCAATGAACAAACTCCTCTATCTTTGGAGACCTCATAAACCAGTTTTTGAAGCTATTTCTCATTGAAATTGGCCTTCAGTGCTTACTTAGGGGGTGATAATTTAAATCAATTTTTGTTCTTTTTTTTTTTTTTTTTTTTTTTTTTTCAAAGTCTCTTATTGAATGCCAATCCTGTTATGGCCAAACTAGCCACAAGCCTTAAAGGAAAAAACACCCAGATTTAACATTTACATTCTGAAGCTCATAACCAAGGATTTTTCTATAATAGTCTCCTCTGCTATGAATTTTCCTACTCATCTTCATTTGCAATAAAGACTACCAAGACCAAGTGAAGTCGCTCTGTCGTGTCCAACTCTTTGCGACCCCATGGACTGTAGCCTACCACGCTCCTCCATCCATGGGATTTTCCAGGCAAGAGTACTGGAGTGGGTGGCCATTGCCTTCTCTGAATAAAGACTACATTTGCCACTAATGTTTGTTCCTTCTGATTTCCTATGGATAAACAACAAAATATTTACTTAGTTTTCAAACTTTACAACTTTTTTTCATCCCAATGTTATTCAGAGAAATTAGAATTTAGGCTAATTTTAAAAAGTGGCCACAACCTCTTTCCTTGACTTGTGGTGACCACTGCAATTATGTTAAATGAGAGCAGGATACCTTAAAGAGAAGCTATTTTCTACTTAACACTGTGTGGCTAAATTAATCAATGGGAGAAGCATGGACATGAGCTTTTCTTATTTAATGAATATAAATTTATGTGTCATTATTAAGTGAATTTGATATCCTTTGAAGCTTTTTACAGATCTTTCTACCATCTCAATCCTATGGTTCCTGAAATACTTCAGTAAGATGTTCACTGATTATGAGCAAATACTCTGAAGATTTTATGTTAATTTGTGTCATTTTGTCCTATTGATTAAGATTTCCTGAATTAAGTCTTCTTCAAATGCACATCTTTGAAAAAATGAAATCTGCTTTCAGCAACAGCACAAAGCAGGCCCTGTATAATTGTTATTCCATAGGTGGGTTCAGTTCATACATATACTTATCATGAATGTTTAACTGATTTTTATTTATATGATTGATATAACTAGAAATATTTATAGGATTACCTTTAATGATTAAATTTGCATTTTTATATCTGTTTCAAGCTGAGAAGATGATGTGATATTTCATTTCACAATTACTCATTTGCTTCAAAACTGCTTTAAATACTCTCTTGTGAGCTAAAAAATTGATTCCAATTGTGGAAATTAATGAATCTCAGCACAACTGATTCAGTATCTCCGAGCAGCCCAAAATTCTGAATATTCACTTTATTTGTAGATGGCAAAGCTATCTAGATTTTATTTTAAATTTATTTGAGCTTAGGTCTCTTAAAAGTTTTAAGGGCAAAGTTTTGTATGTGCAAGGAAAAAAAAAAAGTAGCTATGAACCAAGGAATTCATTGTGAGTTACAAAACAGATCATTTCACTAATTATAAATTCTAAGTCATTTGAAGCTTTTTTGTTTCTGATATTTACATCCTAATTCTTAACACTGTAAAAAAAATGATTTTGTAAAACACAAAGCTGGCAGTTAATTAAGCAGCAAAATTTTAAGATTTTAATCCTCTTGTAAAATAAAGCAAAAGAAATACAAAACCTGAAGCAGCAGCAAAACTGCTTCAATAATAACAACAAGCATTCATTGCTATGTTACAAACAATAAGCCTTCAGGGGACAAGGAATTATACAGAGTCATAAAAATCAAGTCCAGGCCCTATAGGTAAGGGTCCGACTTGTGTGTATGCATGTATGTTTGTATTTTCTTATCAGGTTGGAAAGTGCTTCAGTTTCACAACTTAACAAATAAGGCAGTTGCATAATTTAGTTCCTTTATTTCCTTTAAAAAGAGTATTAATTTAAATTTAGGAGAAAGGCATAGAACATTTGCTTTTTAGAGCATAATCATAAAACACAGCTTTATTATGCATGCTTTAATTTCAGACATTCACCTTTTTTCAAACTGAAAGAAACCACCCTAAAGCATGAAAACTTAAAAACGCCATTATTGGAAGATTCTTATAAACTTTTCAGGGCCATCTGCATGAATTTTTATCAATATTCATAAATCACCCGAGACTCTCTGGTTACTCAGGATTATTTTATTTAGGCAGGGCACACTGCTAGTCTCTCTAGAACATCTTGAGGACTGTTTCAAAGGTCCTTGAATAAAAGCCTAAGTAGAATGGGATTGAGGGTGGTAGTGGTGATGGGAAATAGAAAGGTATAGCCCTGAGAATTTCTAAGTGCTGGCTGAGCATCAGGGCAGCATGAAGTGTGTGGGGGTTACATGGGCCAAAATCTACAATGATATCTCTAGTGAGTGAAATGTGGCAACTGTGAAGACAAGTGTGTGGGTGCCTGCAAGACCACACACTTGGAGAGGTGGTGAAGTTTTCAGAAGGCTTTGTTATTTCAGCTGGGCACAAAGAGTAGTGGATCAGCCCTCATCTATATCAATTTACTTCATTGAGCCTGAAATTTCTAAGCTATGAAATAGCTGAGCTTTTTAGTCCAGCAACCATAAGGGATCATTGTTCAAAAATCACTTGGATTATGCAGTGCTGGTCTTAAACTGTAGTAGGACCTATGAGGTTTTTGAAGACTAAGGGAGTCACAGTAGCATTAATTAACTGATTCACCATTGACAGGCCAAGGAAAACGGGAAAGGAGTTAGACCTTGTAAGACACCAAAGTCAACCCAGCTATATAAAACAAGTATCCTGAAAATGTGTGTGGTAACTTATTCTCTAAAAGTATGGCTTTTTAAAATGGCTTTCTCTCAGTGATTTCATATGAAACAAAAAGGAGATCTACCTTCTTCTTATAGAAATAAATTATGCAAACCTGAAGTTTGATAAACACGCTCAGAATTCTTGATCTAATAACCTTGAGATCAATGTCTTAGATTTTAGAAAGGTAAAAATGGGTGTATAGAATATGTTAAGTAATACCTCAGGGTCTGGGGAAATATGCTACACTCTTAACACATTAATAGTTCTGCAATGAAATGTATCAGTATTTACAGTGGGTGGGACAAAGACCAAGAATAGCTTAGTGTCAGATTGGAATAGGTTTTGTTGTCATAATCTGCAACAAATTCTTTAAGATATTTGTGATTTACAGAACTTTGAGATACTGGAATTACAGACCGGCACTGATTCAATTTAGTCACTTAGGGGTCCAAAGTCTCTTCACTTTTTATTTATAAAATGACACAGAGGGAATGTAATGTAATTTCATGAACATTGGAAGGACTCTTTGCAAAAAAAATTTTGACCCTCAAGTAACAATAGAAATGGCTTAAAAACGATCACCTTTGGAAAGATATAAGACTGGTTTAAATTCCCTCCAAAGTATAATTTGCTAATATAAGTTCATTTCCTGAGAATGTTTTGATAATGAGGTCAGATGTCTTAATGATATTAGAATGAGGACAAGTAAAGAGAAATTTTCTTTAAAATTCGGCAAACACTAAGTTTATTCTTTTTGTCTGGACCCATTCTAGATAATGAACTCAGTATTGAGACTGTTGTGCTGAAGTTTTCTGTGTTGTACCCGTATGGAAACATCCATCTGACAGTTAGCTATAATACTTGGATCTTCAGGGGAGGCATATACCCTGGTGATGTAAATATTTTCTCAGGAATGTTTCTGTGTTAGCTAGCTCAGGGAGGCGGACCTTAAGATCCTTGTTCATTTACAGTTTGGTTTCAGGAAGGGGCACCAGCAAAGCTGACTGGAAAGAAGGGGTGAGAAGTTTAGGAGGAAAACTGAAAGTGCACAGTGGCTTGTATAGGAAAGGGAGAAAATGTTTCAAAAAGATCATATCGTTAGATGAAGAAATTAGCTATTTGTAGAAAAGAGGGTGAAACAGTTACTGGATATAATAGCAAGGTCTTTATAGTGCTTTGAGGAGTCACAGGCAAAAGACAGACTGAGTTAAGGAGAATTAGTATAAAGAGCTAGTAAAAAACTCAATGGACATGAATTTGAGCAAACTCCAGGAGACAATGAAGGACAGGGAAGCTTGATGTGTTACAGTCCATGGGGTTGCAAAAATCAGAAAGGTCTTAGAGACTGAACAAGTAAAAAAAACTCTGGTGTGAGGGTGAAAGAGAAAAAGACAGGAGTTGTTTCAAAAGGGAAAAATTAGCATAGATATGAGCTCATTTAAGAAAGAAATTAACATAGAGAAAAATATTGAACCTATATGAAAAACAAAGAGTAAGTAGAACAGGCTCTCCTGGAAGGGAAGACGTTCAGGAAATTGTATAGGTTTGTACCAATGAGTTCACGGCTTATGGCTTCTATTTTCTCCAAGAAATAGGAGCTGAGAGAGAAAGGAGCCTGTAGATATATGAAGTCTGAAGTGACAAGAGGGTATTTGAAATAACAACTCTGAACGATAAGAGTGAAGTGACTAGGGAAACACAAGAATTAATTCCAGTATAGAGTTTTGCTGTGGAAGTGGCAGACTGAATTATGGTGGCCTAGCAGTGTCAATCTGCACAATTAATTTTTATTTAGCAGGACCACCAAGGAGGAATAATGGGGATTGTTATATGTGGGATGAGAGATGTTCAAATATTCAAACCAAGAAGGTATATACTAGTGAAAACTACATTGATATTTTAAAGCCAAGTCAGTTCAGTTCAATTCCGTCAACTCAGTCATGTGTGACTCTTTGCGACCCCATGGACTGCAGCACAGCAGGCTTCCCTGTCCATCCCCAACTCCCAGAGCTTGCTCAAACTCATGTCTATTGAGTCGGTGATGCCATCCAAACAACTCATCCTTTGTCGTCCCCTTCTCCTCCCGTCTTTAATCTTTCCCAGCATCAGGGTCTTTTCAAATGAGTCATTTCTTCCCATTAGGTGGCCAAAGTGTTGGAGTTTCAACTTCAGCATCAGTCCTTCCAATGAACACCCAGGACTGATCTCCTTTAGGACGTACTGGTTCGATCTCCTTGCAGTCCAAGGGACTCTCAAGAGTCTTCTCCAACACCACAGTTCAAAAGCATCAATTCTTTGGCACTCAGCTTTCTTTATAGTCCAACTCTCACATCCATACATGACTACTGGAAAAACCATAGCTTTGACTAGATGGACCTTTGTTGGAAAAGTAATGTCTATGCTTTTTAATACTCTGTCTAGGTTGGTCATAGTTTTTCATCCTAGGAGCAGGTGTCTTTTAATTTCATGGCTGCAATCACCATCTGCAGTGATATTGGAACCCAAAAAAAACAAAATCTGTCACTGTTTCAATTGTTTCCCCATCTATTTGCCATGAAGTGATGGGACCAAGTGCCATGATCTTAGTTTTCTGAATGTTGAGTTTTAAATGAACTTTTACACTCTCCTCTTTCACTTTCATCAAGAGGCTCTTTAGTTCTTCTTTGCTTTCTGCCCTAAAGATGGTGCCACCTACATATCTGAGGTTATTGATATTTCTGCCAGCAATCTTGATTCCAGCTTGTGCTTCATCCAGCCTCGCATTTCACGTGATGTACTCTTCATATAAGTTAAATAAGCAGGGTGACAATATACAGACTTGATGAACTCCTTTTCCTATTTGGAACCAGTCTGTTGTTCCATATCCAGTTCTAACTGTTGCTTCTTGTCCTGCATACAGATTCTTAGAAGGCAAGAATGGTGGTCTGGTATTCCCATCTCTTGTAGAATTTTCCACAGAATTTGTTATCCACACAGTCAAAGGCTTTGGCATTGTCAATAAAGCAGAAGTAGATGTTTTTCTGTAACTCTTTTGCTTTTTGATGATCCAACGGATGTTGGCGATTAGATGTCTGAGTCCGCTGCCTTTTCTAAATCCAGCTTGAAATCTGGAAATTCACAGTTTACATACCGTTGAAGCCTGGCTTGGATAACTTTGAGCACTGCTTTGCTAGCATGTGAGATGAGTGCAATTGTGTGGTAGTTTGAATATTCTTTGGCATTGCCTTTCTTTGGGATTGGAATGAAAACCGACCTTTTCCAGTCCTGTGGCCACTGCTGAGTTCTCCAAATTTGCTGGCATATTGAGTGCAGCACTTTCAGAACATCATCTTTTAGGATTTCAAATAGTTCAACTGGAATTCCATCACCTCCACTAGCCTTGTTCGTAGTGATGCTTCCTAAGGCCCACTTGACTTTGCATTCCAGGATGTCTGGCTTTAGGTGAGTGACCACACACCATTGTGGTTATCCGAGTTAAGGTCTTTTTTGTAGAGTTCTTCTGTGTATTCTTGCCACCTCTTCTTAATATCTTCTGCTTCTGTTAGGTCCATACCATTTCTGTCCTTTATTGAGCCCATCTTTGCATGAAATGTTCCCTTGGTATCTTTCATTTTCTTGAAGAGATCTCTAGTCTTTCCCATTCTGTTGTTTTCCTCTATTTCTTTGCATTGATCACTGAGAAAGGCTTTCTTATCTCTCCTTGCTGTTCTTCAGAACTGTGCATTCAAATGGGTATGTCTTCCCTATTCTCCTTTGCTTTTCGCTTCTCTTCTCTTCACAGCTATTTGTAAGGCTTCCTCGGACAACTATTTTGCCTTTTTGAATTTCTTTTTCTTGGAGATGGTCTTGATCCCTGCCTCCTGTACAATGTCATGAACTTCTGTCCATAGTTCTTCAGGCACTCTGTCTATCATATCTAATCCCGCGAATCTATTTGTCACTTCCACTGTATAATCATAAGGGATTTGATTTAGGTCACACCTCAATGATCTAGTGATTTTCCCCACTTTTTTCAATTTCAGTATGAATTTGGCAATAAGGAGTTCATGATCTGAGCCACAGTCAGCTCCCAGTCTTGTTTTTGCTGACTGTATAAAGCTTCTCCATCTTTGGCTGCAAAGAATATAATCAATCTGATTTTGGTATTGACCATCTGGTGATGTCCATGTGTAGAGTCTTCTCTTGTGTTGTTTGAACAGGGTGTTTTAAAGTCAAGAACATGTAATTGAACTGAGAATTTTATGGAAGAAAGAATGGAATAAGAATACGTCATATTAAAATAACCTTTCTCTTTCAGTAGGATTAGCAAACTAGTAGACAAGATAAATGTTACAGATATATATTGTACTTGATAAGGCTTTAATCTGTTCGTTAATTAAACTCCACAAGTGATTAATCTGTTTTTTCATATTGCTGCAAAAGACAAATAGGACTTCTTGGCAGAGAGCAGGTCCACAATAAATGTGTTGAGTGAATTAATGAATTACTTTTTGATCAAAGATGTGGTTTAGACAGTCATGTGCTAAGTCTCTTCAGTCGTTTCTGACTCTTTGCAACCCTGTGGACTGTAGCCTGCCAGGTTCCTTTGTCCATGGGATTCTCCAGGCAAGAATACTGGAGTGGGCTGCCATTTCCTCCTCCAGGGGATCTTGCTAACCCAGGGATCGAACTTGCAGCTCCTGTGGCTCCTGCATTGCAGGCAGATTCTTCTACTGCTGAGCCACCAAGGAAGCCCTTAGACAGGAAAACAGGTTAATTAAGACTAAGGGTGTTGGCTATAGGATTAATGTCAATCTAGAGCAAAATTTCCAGTTATTTGTCCTTTTTGATCTTGTCTAATACAATCTAGATAAGAAAAAGACAGGATGAATGGTTATAAAATTTTTATTTGATATACAGAGAAAATGACCTTGAATTAAAATAAATAGAAAATCCTGTATTTCCATCTAAATTTAACTATACAAGTACAGGGTTCAAGAGGTTAACAAAAGGTAAACTCATGTGATGCCAGAGGCATGCCTATAAAAGAGTAATCCAATTATAATTCCATGTCAAAAAAAAATACTCTTATTTAGGGTGGCATTACTGTCCTGTGCAGTGATGTGAACATATTTTAAATACTTTGTTCAGTTTTTTTGTGTGCCATTCTGGGAGATTAGATGATGATTATCTGGAAAATGGTAACTAAGAGCTCTGGACTGCTGAGGGAAACGGGCATGATGATCATGAAGAATGAGAGGCATAGGAAGAAAATTATAGCATTGTTAAATATAACAAAAGAAAAGACCTTTGTCTGGTGTATTGCAGAACTCCCCCACTTTAGGAAAGAGGTTGGACGCACTGACCTTTAAAGATACTGTCATACTCCAAGATTTCTCTGCATCACTTGTTCTAAAGGAAACCTAGATGGTTTTATAGAAAGGATACAAAGGATAAAATAAACATTTCTATTCTTTCTCACTAGTAGAAGTACCACAAAAGCAATCAGTTTCTCTTCAATTGAAGCTTTTCAATAAGATATTTTAGTTTCACAATCTTATTGAGCCAAGCGTATTTTTTCCCTATAGATATTTGTCTACTTTGCAATTGAAGGAGAATTATAGTTAACAGATCCAGATTTACTGTGTGTAATCTTGTCTTGCCTACATTTATGAGATATGAATATTTTCCCAGAAGATCAATTCACTTTCAAGCAAAACTGTTAAAAGCATTATCCTCTAGATTCTTTACATGTGGTTTCTCAAATTTCCTAAATGAAAACGCAAGCCATAATTTTATCTGAATCAATTTGAAACAGTCACTAGTCAATGTATACATCAGTTCAACTCAAAAAATGGTTCAAATATTCAACTTAGAATGGTGGTGGTGGTTTAGTCGCTAAGTTGTGTCCGACTCTTGTGACCCCATGGACTGCAGCCCACCAGGTACCTCTGTCCGTGGGATTCTCCAGGAAGAATACTGGAGTGGGTTGCCATTTCCTTCTCCACAACTTAGAATAAATACTACTAAAATAGTGAAACCCAATTATTCATTTATTTTAAATACTTTTTAATGGTCTTCTTTCCTGTAAGTATATAATATAAAAATGGAGATAAGCCAGAGTTTATGTTTATGTCTGGCTAGTGTTTCTTTTTGATAACTAGAATTTCACTAGTAATATTTATATCAGATAAAATCCTTATAAATACATTGTTTCTGATGTTTTACCAAACTAGTTACATACTTTATACCTTTAAAGATTCACTTAGCAAGAATTAATATTAGAAAAGGTAGATTTACCTATGCAATTGCATTTAAAACTTTTTTAGGATTTTTAGAGATTGATAGTGATATTCTGTTAAATAGATTATAAACATGTTTTGTGTCTTGGACCACTTAATATGCTTGCACTATTTTAAGCTTCATTGTGAATATAATGTGCCTCTAACCACCACACTCCACATACCTAAACTCCAATATCTTACAAATAACATGAAGCAGAACTCCAGACTTAAATCTACTTTCAACATATATTGATTACAGAAATGCCTTAATGTTTGTGCAAAACTATAAATAATGTGGGCCTAGACCATTACAATTAAATAAATTTAAATTTAAAACTATTTCAAGTTGAATTGCACATAAACATGTATATCTATCTATCTATAGCACACACACTGTCTAGATTGATTTTCTTCACGTTCTGTTACTGACTAGGCAAAACTTTTCATCTTCATTTTTCTTGGACTAGTCAGAAATGTTATAGAAGGAGTATTTGAAATTATTAATGAGAGGGAAAAATTGCCTTGGATAATACAATAGTTTGCTTTATTTTTTAATAGTTAAGAACCAAGTGCAAAATGAGTTTGGATGAACTTAAGAGGGGAAAATATAAACCATAACTAGGAAAGTCATCATATGGGTTAATTTTACATATTATTTAACTCTCATGTCATTAAATTTGCCTTTTGTGTTTTAATTTATCCTAAATGAGTAGTTACACACTTGCAGTAATGAGAGAAAAAAATTAACACAGAACTCAATCTAATATTTTTCTCCAAATTTACAAAAGTTGCTGAGACTTAAAATACAAACAACTACATAAACATTGGCTGTCGTGAGAAGAAAAAACAGTGGAGAGAGTATTTGACTGCCTAAGTAAAAGCAGTTGAATTCCATGGCTATGACCTCAACTTTCTAGCTGTAATATCCTGCGTTAGTCTATCTCCTTAAGACTCAGATGATGCTTCCACCTCTATAATAGACAATAATGTGTTCTTAGTTTATCTTTAAGTGTTGTTATGGTAAAACTGAATTATAAGCCAACTATACTGCAAATAGGGATTCCCTGGTGGCTCAGGTGGTAAAGAATTCACCACCAGCAAGAATTCCCTGGTCGGAAAGATCCCCTGGAGAAGGGACTGGCAATCTACTCCAGTATTCTTGCCTGGAGAATCCCATGGACCAAGGAGCCTGGCGGGCTACAGTCCATGGGGTAGCGAAGAGTCAGACATGACTGAGTGACTGACACATATACTGCAAATAAATAATAGAAGTAAGTGCTGTTATACTAAGAATCATATATGGGATGCATCTGTGTTCCACCAATCTGGAGGCTTATAGAGAGCATTTTCTGAAAATATGTGGTCCCAGGTTCCCTTTCTATGTTAAAGCAGTTCCTACAGTGTGTGTGTGTGTGTGTGTGTGTGTGTGTGTGTGTATCTCACATTCTTCTGAAGTAATGTACATGATAGAATAGAATTAGTAAGACATCATGGACAGCAATTTAACTATTGAGTGTATTTATTAAAAAGATTAAAGCTAGGTGTCTGTGGAAAGGCATTTTTGTCTTTTTTACTACTTCATTTATTGTTAATGAACGACTGTGCCACTCTTTGTAGAGTTACATGTGCCAAAACTGGTTGGATTTTGAGCTTACATTTTCCCTGGCAAGTTTTAGAAATGCTTCAGGCCTGAGCCCTGGTATTTGAGGAAGAAATGTCAGTAACTCCTCATGATATGTGGTCTTCTAATAAGCTATTTCAGTCCTGCATTCTGAATTCTAACACTCTTGCTAACAGTTGGTCTCAGCTTCTAAGAAAAATTCATATTCTTTGCAGCTCAGTGGAATTATACACAGAACATATGAATAAGTCATGAGGGAATTTCTACCAATGAAGAGCGAGGAGTCATGTATGGATTCTTATTTCAGTGAATTTCACTAGAATCAGCTTTTATATCTAACACACAGAACAGTACAGTGGAAAAGATGCTGGATTTGGAGTTAAAACTTGAGGTTAGATTCTGAGTAAACATTTAAAATGTACAGTTTCAGATAAATCACATCCTCTCTGTGCCTTAATTTTCTAATCTTAATGAGAACATAGAACTGCATAATTTGTGAGCTTCTTCTAAAATTATTGATTCTACAAGTCAAATATTGTAAATAATTTTCTTCTTTGAAAAACATTTTGTTGAAATCAATGCAATCCAGTTTTTAATATTCCAATTTCAGCATATATGACAGAAATTCTGAAATTGGCATTGTCACTGTTGAGATGTGTTATTATTTAGGTAACCTCCTAAACTGAAATATGACTCTTTAATTAAAACATGTCATGCCAAAAAAAAAATGTTGTGAAAGGCTCTGTGACACACAATTAGCACAAGTGTAACTATAAGCATCTTAGAGGAAAAGAGAATATATATGTTTTGGTTTCATGGAAAAAATGTATTTTACAGCTTTGCTTACATACTTAATCATTATGCTCAGAATGTAGCTTAAAATTTTACTATCCAGATCAATAAAGGCTAAATGTGTACAGAGAACTTAATATATGTAATTTCAGCATTTTGGAGTGAATATATTTTTTTTAATAAAAACAACTTTACAATATATGACTATTTCCAATTTCTTCACCTTCTATTAAATCAAATCATCAGATTATTTGATTGACACCTTGGAAATTAATTCTTATTTTTATTAGTGGGAGGAGAAGGGGATGACAGAGGGTGAGTTGGTTGGATGGCATCACCGACTCAATGGAGATGAGTTAGGGTAAACTCCCGGAGTTGGTGATGGACAGGGAGGCCTGGCGTGCTGCAGTCCATGGGGTTGCAAAGACTTGGACACGACTGAGCGACTGAACTGAACTGATTTTTATTAGCATCATCACTGTTTACATCTATCATATAATCTAAAGTTTTTGTGGTCTTTCAGGATCCCTTGCCCTATGGCTCACCTACTTCTACCCGCTCTTTGGGTCAGTCCTGTCTTTTCCTTTCTTTGTTTCTTTCTTTCCTGTTTCCCACTTCTGTGTCTCTGTCAAGAATGTTTTTCTCCTGCCTAAAATTACCTCCCATCTTCTCTATTCTCATACAAACCACACATCTTTTTTCAATCATTTTGTTGTTTTTTTAAAAATTATACATGCCTGTTACAAAATTCAGATAATATGCAAACATTAGGAAAGCAACACATTATTCCACATCTTACCACTCACAAGTAGTAAGTGTTGACATTCAGTGAACATAACTTGAGATATCTCTCTATGCAGGTATATGAATATAATGGCTGGATTAAAATGTCCTAAATAAAGATTCTAGCAAAGTTTAAAAAATTACTAACCCGATTTAAAAGACACACTCATACCCAATTAAGAGGAAGAAAACACAAGCCACAGACTGGGAGAAACTATTTGCAAACTACTGTTGCATCAAAAGAATTATAACTATGAATAGAATATATAAAGAATTCTAAAAGCTGAACAGAAAGAGAACAGTAAATGGGCAGCATGAGGGAGCTTTGGGCTGATAGAGCTGTGCTCTGAATTGACTGTGGTATAGGGTACACAACTCTGCATTTCACACACACGTACCCATGCAAATAAATGCATATAAAACTAGTGAAATCTGAATAAGCTCTGTGCATTGGCCAGTGTCAATTCCCTGGTTTGGCTATCATACTATAGGTGTTACCGTCAGGCAAAGGGTACACGAGACCTCCCTCTTCATTTTTTGTAACTTCCTGTGAATGTATAATTATTTCAAGATAAAAAGTTGGAAAACAATAAAAATTTTAAAAGACTCACATTATTTTTTCAGCCACGTATTTCCATTTTATATATTATGAATTGCCCCAGTATCTTTTAAGGAGCATGTGTGGTACACTTGCTCCAGCCTTCTTTTCTTTGAACGCTCATTGCTCTAAGACAATGCCTAAGAGTTTAGAACTTGCTGTATTCCCATCTTTTTGCATGTTTTTGTGGTTAAAATCAAACTGGATTTTAGTTTTGCGAAAGATAAGGGCTCTGTCATATTTCTTTGTATTTCTCTCAGTCTCTGCCTTACCAATGCCTCCAAGTCATTAGAGACTCAATAAACATTTGTTTGTGGAGTAATTAATAGAAATAAAGAGTATATGTAAGTTATGTAATTAGATGTCAATTTTTTGTCTTCTCTGCATCCCTTCTACCCCTGTCCTTTGAGTAACAGCCATTAGGGCCACTGATGGCCTAATTCCTCAGTATAACACAACTCCTTGTGCCCAACAGCTGGTTCCAGAGTGCATATATGAACTCAGTTGTTCCAATCAGACTAATGCTTAGGATTTTCCTTTGACGATTAAGGAAAAGGAAGCTCTTTCTTCTGAATGCTTTGGTGTATGGGGATTGGATTTAAAATGCTGCATCCTTTTGCCACCAGTGGCATACATGACATTGAAAACATGTCAACCTATTATACATCCCAACTGCTGCTTAGCAACAACTTTGCATTAGGTAATTCCTAAGAAATATAATATGGAGGGTTACATACCATATTTTCATATTTGTTTGAATAAGTTTTATTTATTTATTTTTTCTAATTTTATTTTATTTTTAAACTTTACATAATTGTATTAGTTTTGCCAAATATCAAAATGAATCCGCCACAGGTATACATGTGTTCCCCATCCCGAACCCTCCTCCCTCCTCCCTCCCCCTCCCCATACCATCCCTCTGGGCCGTCCCAGTGCACCAGCCCCAAGCATCCAGCATCGTGCATCAAACCTGGACTGGCAACTCGTTTCCTACATGATATTTTACATGTTTCATTGCCATTCTCCCAAATCTTCCCACCCTCTCCCTCTCCCACAGAGTCCATAAGACTGTTCTATACATCAGTGTCTCTTTTGCTGTCTCGTACATCGGGTTATTGTTACCATCTTTCTAAATTCCATATATATGCGTTAGTATACTGTATTTATGTTTTTCCTTCTGGCTTACTTCACTCTGTATAATAGGCTCCAGTTTCATCCATCTCCTTAGAACTGATTCAAATGTATTCTTTTTAATGGCTGAGTAATACTCCATTGTGTATATGTACCACTGCTTTCTTATCCATTCATCTGCTGATGGACATCTAGGTTGCTTCCATGTCCTGGCTATTATAAACAGTGCTGCGATGAACATTGGGGTACACGTGTCTCTTTCCCTTCTGGTTTCCTCAGTGTGTATGCCCAGCAGTGGGATTGCTGGATCATAAGGCAGTTCTATTTCCAGTTTTTTAAGGAATCTCCACACTGTTCTCCATAGTGGCTGTACTAGTTTGCATTCCCACCAACAGTGTAAGAGGGTTCCCTTTTCTCCACACCCTCTCCAGCATTTATTATTTGTAGACTTTTGGATCGCAGCCATTCTGACTGGTGTGAAATGGTACCTCATAGTGGTTTTGATTTGCATTTCTCTGATAATGAGTGATGTTGAGCATCTTTTCATGTGTTTGTTAGCCATCTGTATGTCTTCTTTGGAGAAGTGTCTATTTCGTTCTTTGGCCCATTTTTTGATTGGGTCGTTTATTTTTCTGGAGTTGAGCTGTAGGAGTTGCTTGTATATTTTTGAGATTAGTTGTTTGTCAGTTGCTTCATTTGCTATTATTTTCTCCCATTCTGAAGGCTGTCTTTTCACCTTGCTAATAGTTTCCTTTGATGTGCAGAAGCTTTTAAGGCTAATTAGGTCCCATTTGTTTATTTTTGCTTTTATTTCCAATATTCTGGGAGGTGGGTCATAGAGGATCCTGCTGTGATGTATGTCGGAGAGTGTTTTGCCTATGTTCTCCTCTAGGAGTGTTATAGTTTCTGGTCTTACGTTTAGATCTTTAATCCATTTTGAGTTTATTTTTGTGTATGGTGTTAGAAAGTGTTCTAGTTTCATTCTTTTACAAGTGGTTGACCAGATGTCCCAGCACCACTTGTTAAAGAGATTGTCTTTAATCCATTGTATATTCTTGCCTCCTTTGTCAAAGATAAGGTGTCCATATGTGCGTGGATTTATCTCTGGGCTTTCTATTTTATTCCATTGATCAATATTTCTGTCTTTGTGCCAGTACCATACTGTCTTGATAACTGTGGCTTTGTAGTAGAGCCTGAAGTCAGGTAGGTTGATTCCTCCAGTTCCATTCTTCTTTCTCAAGATCGCTTTGGCTATTTGAGGTTTTTTGTATTTCCATACAAATTGTGAAATTATTTGTTCTAGCTCTGTGAAGAATACTGTTGGTAGCTTGATAGGGATTGCGTTGAATCTATAAATTGCTTTGGGTAGTATACTCATTTTCACTATATTGATTCTTCCAATCCATGAACATGGTATATTTCTCCATCTATTAGTGTCCTCTTTGATTTCTTTCACCAGTGTTTTATAGTTTTCTATGTATAGGTCTTTAGTTTCTTTAGGTAGATATATTCCTAAGTATTTTATTCTTTCCGTTGCAATGGTGAATGGAATTGTTTCCTTAATTTCTCTTTCTGTTTTCTCATTATTAGTGTATAGGAATGCAAGGGATTTCTGTGTGTTGATTTTATATCCTGCAACTTTACTATAGTCACTGATTATTTCTAGGAATTTTCTGGTGGAATCTTTAGGGTTTTCTATGTAGAGGATCATGTCATCTGCAAATAGTGAGAGTTTTACTTCTTCTTTTCCAATTTGGATTCCTTTTATTTATTTTTTTTTCTGCTCTGATTGCTGTGGCCAAAACTTCCAAAACTATGTTGAATAGTAATGGTGAAAGTGGGCACCCTTGTCTTGTTCCTGACTTTAGAGGAAATGCTTTCAATTTTTCACCATTGAGGATAATGTTTGCTGTGGGTTTGTCATATATAGCTTTTATTATGTTGAGGTATGTTCCTTCTATTCCTGCTTTCTGGAGAGTTTTTATCATAAATGGATGTTGAATTTTGCCAAAGGCTTTCTCTGCATCTATTGAGATAATCATATGGTTTTTATTTTTCAATTTGTTAATGTGGTATATTACATTGATTGATTTATGGATATTGAAGAATCCTTGCATCCCTGGGATAAAGCCCACTTGATCATGGTATATGATCTTTTTAATGTGTTGTTGGATTCTGATTGCTAGAATTTTGTTAAGGATTTTTGCATCTCTGTTCATCAGTGATATTGGCCTGTAGTTTTCTTTTTTGTGGGATCTTTGTCAGATTTTGGTATTAGGGTGATGGTGGCCTCATAGAATGAGTTTGGAAGTTTACCTTCCTCTGCAATTTTCTGGAAGAGTTTGAGCAGGATAGGTGTTAGCTCTTCTCTAAATTTTTGGTAGAATTCAGCTGTGAAGCCGTCTGGACCGGGCTTTTGTTTGCTGGAAGATTTTTGATTACAGTTTCAATTTCCATGCTTGTGATGGGTCTGTTAAGATTTTCTATTTCTTCCTGGTCCAGTTTTGGAAAGTTGTACTTTTCTAAGAATTTGTCCATTTCTTCCACGTTGTCCATTTTATTGGCATATAATTGTTGATAGTAGTCTCTTATGATCCTTTGTATTTCTGTGTTGTCTGTTGTGATCTCTCCATTTTCGTTTCTAATTTTGTTGATTTGATTTTTCTCCCTTTGTTTCTTGATGAGTCTGGCTAATGGTTTGTCAATTTTATTTATCCTTTCAAAGAACCAGCTTTTGGCTTTGTTGATTTTTGCTATGGTCTCTTTTGTTTCTTTTGCATTTATTTCTGCTCTAATTTTTAAGATTTCTTTCCTTCTACTAACCCTGGGGTTCTTCATTTCTTCCTTTTCTAGTTGCTTTAGGTGTAGAGTTAGGTTATTTATTTGACTTTTTTCTTGTTTCTTGAGGTGTGCCTGTATTGCTATGAACTTTCCCCTTAGGACTGCTTTTACCGTGTCCCACAGGTTTTGGGTTGTTGTGTTTTCATTTTCATTCGTTTCTATGCAAATTTTGATTTCTTTTTGATTTCGTCTGTGATTTGTTGGTTATTCAGCAGCGTGTTGTTCAGCCTCCATATGTTGGAATTTTTAATAGTTTTTCTCCTGTAATTGAGATCTAATCTTACTGCATTGTGGTCAGAAAAGATGCTTGGAATGATTTCTATTTTTTTGAATTTACCAAGGCTAGCTTTATGGCCCAGGATGTGATCTATCCTGGAGAAGGTTCCATGTGCGCTTGAGAAAAAGGTGAAATTCATTGTTTTGGGATGAAATGTCCTATAGATATCAATTAGGTCTAACTGGTCTATTGTATCGTTTAAAGTTTGTGTTTCCTTGTTAATTTTCTGTTTAGTTGATCTATCCATAGGTGTGAGTGGGGTATTAAAGTCTCCCACTATTATTGTGTTATTGTTAATGTCTCCTTTCATACTTGTTAGCATTTGTCTTACATACTGTGGTGCTCCCGTGTTGGGTGCATATATATTTATAATTGTTATATCTTCTTCTTGGATTGATCCTTTGATCATTATGTAGTGACCTTCTTTGTCTCTTTTCACAGCCTTTGTTTTAAAGTCTATTTTATCTGATATGAGTATTGCTACTCCTGCTTTCTTTTGGTCCCTATTTGCATGGAAAATCTTTTTCCAGCCCTTCACTTTCAGTCTGTATGTGTCCCCTGTTTTGAGGTGGGTCTCTTGTAGACAACATATGTAGGGTCTTGTTTTTGTATCCATTCAGCCAGTCTTTGTCTTTTGTTTGGGGCATTCAACCCATTTACGTTTAAGGTAATTACTGATAAGTATGATCCCGTTGCCATTTACTTTATTGTTTTGGGTTGAGTTTATACACCGTTTTTGTGTTTCCTGTCTAGAGAATATCCTTTAGTATTTGTTGGAGAGCTGGTTTGGTGGTGCAGAATTCTCTCAGCTTTGCTTGTCTGAAAAGCTTTTGATTTCTCCTTCATACTTGAATGAGATCCTTGCTGGGTACAATAATCTGGGCTGTAGGTTATTTTCTTTCATCATTTTAAGTATGTCTTGCCATTCCTCCTGGCTTGAAGAGTTTCTATTGAAAGATCAGCTGTTATCCTTATGGGAATTCCCTTGTGTGTTATTTGTTGTTTTTCCCTTGCTGCTTTTAATATTTGTTCTTTGTGTTTGATCTTTGTTAATTTGATTAATATGTGTCTTGGGGTGTTTCTCCTTGGGTTTATCCTGTTTGGGACTCTCTGGGTTTCTTGGACTGGGTGATTATTTCCTTCCCCATTTTAGGAAATTTTCCACTATTATCTCCTCAAGTATTTTCTCATGGTCTTTCTTTTTGTCTTCTTCTTCTGGAACCCCTATGATTCGAATGTTGTAGCATTTAATATTGTCCTGGAGATCTCTGAGATTGTCCTCATTTCTTTTAATTCATTTTTCTTTTATCCTCTCTGATTCATTTATTTCTACCATTCTATCTTCTAATTCACTAATCCTGTCTTCTGCCTCTGTTATTCTACTATTTGTTGCCTCCAGAGTGTTTTTAATTTCACTTATTGCATTATTCATTATAAATTGACTCTTTTCTATTTCTTCTAGGTCCTTGTTAAACCTTTCTTGCATCTTCTCAATCCTTGTCTCCAGGCTATTTATCTGTGATTCCATTTTAGTTTCAAGATTTTGGATCAATTTCACTATCATTATTCGGAATTCTTTATCAGGTAGATTCCCTATCTCTTCCTCTTTTGTTTGGTTTGGTGGGCATTTATCCTGTTCCTTTATCTGCTGAGTATTCCTCTGTCTCTTCATCTTGTTTAAATTGCTGAGTTTGGGGTGTCCTTTCTGTATTCTGGCAGTTTGTGGAGTTCTCTTTATTGTGGCGTTTCCTCACTCAATACAAATTTTAAAAATAAAGATGTCAACCCTTACGTGTAAAAAAAAAAAAAAAAAAACCAGCGTGAACCATCAGAGATTCCCCACAGTCAAGGCATCTTTCCGCATTCCGTGGGCGTCAGCAGTCTGAACACCCAAGATTGTGTGGCCCTTTCTCTGACCTTGGCACTTGCTGCCTGCCCCTCCCTGAATCTTCTCTTCAGGAGCTCATAGAAATCTGAATAAGTTTTAAGTACTATACTTAGAAAATACCATATAATCTATTCTAGTGCTTCATTCCTATATTTGTGAGTCTGGATGAGTCTATGTGTCCATCTGAGAGAGGGAGAGAGAGAGAGGAATTAAGAGGAAGCAATACTGCCAATTGTGATTTATTATTATAAAAAATTTTTTGAGAATCTGGTAATATAATTCTAAGGAATAAAACTTTTGAAGTTGGTTATTAAAATGACACTCTTAAAATGGTTGTTTAAAGAATCAACAAATTGGATGAGTATTTATAAAATGAGTCTTTTGAATATAATATTGTATTTATTATTTTGCAAATACAATTTTCTCACTTTTAAACTCCTGCTGTCTGCAAAAGAACAATAGTTTTAAATATGATTTAAACTCAGGAATTACTGAGAAGTGGTCTTTTTCTGTTTCTCGAAAGTGAGCTTTCAGCCCCAGGCAAAACGCTTTAGATTTTTAGGAATAGTAAAGCTACTTTGTAAGTTAAGGGTGATGGAGTTAGCTTCCAAGGAGAAAAAAAAAGAAAAGAAGAAGAGATCCATTCCAAAGGTGGTTAACTGCTGCTGCAGTTTTCTACTAAAGATTAGTATGTTATACACACTATGCAGCGGTGATAGGAACAAATGTTGTTTTAGTCTCTAAGTCGTGTCTGACTCTTTGAGACCCTATGGACTGTTGCCCACCAAGCTCCTCTGTCCATGGAATTCTCCAGGTAAGAATACTGGAGTGGGTTGCCATTTCCTTCTCCAGGGTATCTTCCCGACCCAGGGGTCAAACCCGGGTCTCCTACATTGCAGGCAGGCTCTTTACCCTCTGAGCCACCAGGGAAGCCCGTGTTACTTAGAAAGTTTGTCTTTTTGCAGGTTTTGAAATTCACAGCAGATGGTTTCAAGTTCTTTTTCTTTCTCCCATCCCTCTTCCCCTCCTTCCTGTCCCACCCTCCTCCTCCTCCTTTTATAGTAAATATATTTTAAATATATTCATTTAGCTGAGCCTTAAAAGAAATAGAACTTTATTTTGTTCTGTAATATTGGCAAAGTCTGCAGAGTTGATTTATTTTCCCTGTACTTATTCTTGGGGCAGTGGGGGGTGGGGGGGATTGAGTTATGCAGAACCAGTATTAGCCAACTGCTCACATCTGGTCCCATGTTTGTGGTTCACTTGATCTTCTGGATTCAGCACCTTAGATCTAGACCCAAGTTCAGAATGCTAGATAATCTTTCCCTGCTTCATTCTTGATGTCCATCAGGAACTTCTCCTGGACCAAGGATATTTTTTTTTGCTCGGAATGCTGGATTCTCTGATACTGGCTTATTTTGCATGTTCCATTGCAAAAGACTAATTGTGTATAATTCAGAATTATTCCGTAGTTGAGCCCTATCAAAGCCATACTTCATGGAAATTTCCTCAAAATCAAGATAGAATTCTACTACACTTTTTAGAACTATTGTTATATTTTTGTTGGTGAATATCTTTCTCAAAATTCCTTTATGTGCTTATTTTTAAATGATACTTTGAATTTTAAATATTCATAAAGTGTTTATAATATATTTTTAAAGTGCAACAATAACTTTAGTTTATAAACGGTATAGTATAATGTGGCGATGGTTCAGTTGCTAAGTCATGTCCAACTCTTTCAACCCCACATCCTGTAGCCCATAGAAATCCTCTGTCCATGGGATTCTTTAGGCAAGAATACTGGAGTGGGCTGCCATTTCCTTCTCCAGGGGATCTTTCCAACCCATGGATAGGACCTGGTCTCCTGCATTGCAGGCAAATTCTTTTACCCATTGAGCCTCCAGGGAAGCCTGTGTAGTATAATATAGGTCCATGAAATACTACCTGTTGACCATGCTAACCCAGGAGCTGCTCCAATAACTTCTAATCAGAAAACCTGTAGGTTTCTTATTTCCTATGCACTGCTGCTGCTGCTGCTGCTGCTAAGTCGCTTCAGTCATGTCTGACTCTGTGTGACCCCATAGACAGCGGCCCACCAGGCTCCCCCGTCCCTGGGATTCTCCAGGCAAGAACACTGGAGTGGGTTGCCATTTCCTTCTCCAGTGCATAAAAGTGAAAGTGAAGTCGCTCAGTCATGTCCGAGTCCTAGCGACCCCATGGACTGCAGCCTACCAGGCCCCACCATCCATGGGATTCTAGAATGACTAAAATGTAAAAGTCCAAAACCTAAAAATTTGTGAGGATGCAGAGCCACAGTAACTCTCACACCTTCCTGATTAAAGTTTCCCATGGTATAATGACTCCTAAGAACTGACTGTTTAATATACAGCTAAGTCTGTATCTACTCTATGATCCATTTCTAGATACTGACCCTCAGTTAAAACACAGGCCACAAAAAGACACATTCAAGATGGTTTGTTGCATCTATATTCATAAAATGTAAAAAAAAAAAAAAAAGAGGAACTGACCTAATACCCCCAAAACAGAATTATTTCTTAAAAACGATATTTTCATATAGTGAGATACTATTTGGGAATACTGAAAAATGGCACAATAAGACTGACTTTTAAAAATTACAGTGTTAAATTCTTTTTTTTTAGAGGAGTCTAAAATTTTTTTTTAATTTTTTTATTTTATTTTACTTTTAAACTTTACATAATTGTATTAGTTTTGCCAAATATCAAAATGAATCCGCCACAGGTATACATGTGTTCCCCATCCTGAACCCTCCTCCCTCCTCCCTCCCCATACCATCCCTATGGGTCATCCCAGTGCACTAGCCCCAAGCATCCAGTATCGTGCATTGAACCTGGACTGACATCTTGTTTCATAACTGATATTTTACATGTTTCAATGCCATTCTCCCAAATCTTCCCACCCTCTCCCTCTCCCATAGAGTCTATAAGACTGTTCTATACACCACTGTCTCTTTTGCTGTCTCGTACACAGGGTTATTGTTACCATCTTTCTAAATTCCATATATATGCGTTAGTATACTGTATTGGTGTTTTTCCTTCTGGCTTACTTCACTCTGTATAATAGGCTCCAGTTTCATCCACCTCATTAGAACTGATTCAAATGTTTTCTTTTTAATGGCTGAGTAATACTCCATTGTGTATATGTACCACAGCTTTCTTATCCACTCATCTGCTGATGGACATCTAGGTTGCTTCCATGTCCTGGCTATTATAAACAGTGCTGCGATGAACATTGGGGTACACGTGTCTCTTTCCCTTCTGGTTTCCTCAGTGTGTATGCCCAGGAGTGGGATTGCTGGATCATGATTCAAGATAGAAATAAGCAAAACAAATGTGTGATGACAGAAATCAAAACAGTGGTTGCCTTTGTGCCCTGGAAATTGAAGAGACAGATGCCAAGGATGTTCTGAGGTGATGAAACTGCTCTATGTGTTGATTGGGATGGTGGTTTCATGAGTTTATATAAATACCAAAACTCACTGAAATGCACACTCAAGATCTGTGCACACAAAATAAGTAAATTCTACCTTAATAAAAAAAGATTTAAAATACTAACCTCTAAATCCCAGGTTAACTCTTTTTCCTAAAATGTATATGTACCAGCAATACTAAAACACTAGTAAAGTTTAGGGGCTTCCCTGGTGGCTCGGATGGTGAAGAATCTGCCTGTGATGCAGGAGACCCAGGTTCGATCCCTAGGTTGGGAAGATCCCCTGGAGGAGGGCATGGCAACCTACTCCAGTATTCTTGCCCCTGGAGAATCCCATGGACAGAGGAACCTGGCGGGCCACAGTCCATAGGGTCACAAAGAGTTGAACACAACTGAGTGACTAAGCACAGCACAGTAAAGTTTAGAAATAAAAATATTCATTTTCATTAATTCAGTTTGTTTTGTTCTTTAAAATAACATCCTTAAAGATCAATTTGCCATTTTATTGTATTTCACTGGATTTCACTATTTTTCTCAAAAGTAGTATTTTCACTATCAAAATAGTCTCCTTTTTAATAGAGCCTTTTGTAAGTATAAAAGGGTAAACAGTCATTAAAATATAATTATGAATAACTGCATAAATATTTAAAAGGTCATTAAAACAGCATTATCTGTTGATTTTTTATTTGAATTATGACATTAATTTTAATATATATATTTTATTGAAGCATAGTTGACTTGCAAAGGTACCCAAGTTGACTTTCAGGTACACAGCAAGGTAATTCAGTTACACATAAACACATATATAATTTTTGAAATGATTTTCCATTATAGGTTATTAAAAGATATATAACATTAATTTTTGAAAAAGAGCATCGCATATTATCATATTTATTTCTATATGGTTTTAAAATATGATTTTAAATAATAAAATATATCACATAAACATATCCCCTTTACGTAGCAGTGTAATTATCTGTCCAGTTCTACTTAAAACCATCCACGACCACAATTTGATTCTCATTGTAATTCTGACTAATGTTTAAAATTTCAAGATAGGCTATTGGGACCAGAGACATTGTCTCCTAAACTTATAAAATAAATTATTCTTAGCAAAATCAAAAGGAATCATTTCTTTTTACCAGCACCATGCTGTGATGTATACTGTGCCATTGGTTGAAAATAAAATCTGGCTGATGGAAACATATATTCTAGATATGGATTAGATTTTAGTAAACACAGCATTATATTGTAAAATGTTATTTTGGCAATAAATAGACATAATCCTTATATAAATGTTTTTATAATATGAGAAAAGAAGACCTGCTTTAGAATTATTATTTTGAAGGCTAACAATAATACAATTATAATATTATTTTTTATAAAAGTTATTTCATATATCATTATCTAATTACTCAAGTAATTTCAATTGCACATTTCTAAGTTCTTAGTAAAAATAAAATCATCTGGAAAGAAATGAAAAGAAAATGAATAAACACAGTATGTAAAAGAGAAGCTACATAGAAAGAAGCAAGGCCCTATCAAATAAATAAGCAAGTTTTTTTCAAATGCAGATGATTTTATAATATTTAAATCTATATATATGGCAAGTAAATTGTTATGAGTGAAAGAGAATAACCCTCAAAAGCAGGTCATGATAGCAATTGCATTCTTCAAAAATTTAATATGAATCCTATGCCCTATTATATTATGATTATTCCAAACTTCTTATTCTTTAAAGAGCATATTATACATTCTGTCTGTCACAATTTCAAATATATTAATTGCCATACTCAGGAAAGTAATCCTGTCAACTGAAAGTAACGGATTTTGTCACTTGTTAAGAAAATCCTCTTTAACTTTAATACTGATACTGTTCTCCATTTTCCTTACTGAAAAGATTTCAAAATGAATAGATTCTAAAAAGTCTCCAGGCAAATGTTTGACTGCTTTCAGCAATTGCCATAGCTGGTGTGTTTTCTTTAAACTAACTGACATGTTTTTCATAAGGTCTGCATTGCTGGACAGGACCAAAGTATGTGCCTGATTTACATTTAAATTGCATACATACATTTGATTTCATACAGTTCTAGCAACCATTATCATCTTTTAAGCCAGAGGACTTTCATCTTGTTGGAAACTGATATTTTCAGTGAACAATTTTATCTAATAATTTTATTTAGTTTCTCATGCTTTACCAGGAAATAGTCCCATTGAAAGAAGTAATATTTTGGCTTTTTTAGGGACCTTTATGAACTGTGTATTACAAATATCTTTCCATTTTAAGTTCACATCAAAGAATATAAGAAGGAAAGAAAACTGAA
Organism: Bos mutus; assembly: GCF_027580195.1. Classification (NCBI taxonomy): domain Eukaryota; kingdom Metazoa; phylum Chordata; class Mammalia; order Artiodactyla; family Bovidae; genus Bos; species Bos mutus. The sequence goes on from NC_091643.1 coordinate 27,360,075, forward strand.
AGTAAGATATTAGGTATGAAAGTCACTTTTCTTGATAAATTTTTAACAGCTTCTTAATCTCAATGTGATAAAAAAGATACATGATTTTCATTGTACATATTGCATTACCATTGGAGTACAGTGCATTCCTGGTAAATATTTAAAAGCATTAATAGGAACTTAGATCAGAAGCTGAGCTGGCTTCTTCAATGAACACAAGTTGTCCAGAGCTCAATTACAAATCTCATACGAAAAACAGCTTTGCTGGTCAGGGACCTATCCTCAACACTGATTATCTGTTAAAGATTTTCCAAACATTGCATTCAAGGTGATATCTTTAATGATGCTGTGATATTATGCCATACCAATAATAATAATAAATATGCCTTTTCAAAATCAGTGAGAGTCTTATTTAATAATTTTTATTTTACTTCTGTGCCTAATGTAGGACATGCTGGGAAAAAAAAATGAGAGCATTCAGTTTAGTCTATCCCTCAAGTCTCTCTAAAGGAAATCAGTCCTGAATATTCATTTGGAAGGACTGATCTGAAGCTGAAACTCCAATACTTTGGCCACCTGATGCGAAGAGCTGACTCATTGGAAAAGACCCTGACGCTGGGAACGATTGAAGGTGGGAGGAGAAGGGGATGACAGAGAATGAGATGGTTGGATGGCATCACCGGCTCGATGGACATGAGTTTGAGCAACCTCTGGGAGTTGGTGATGGACAGGGAGACCTGGCGTGCTGCAGGCCATGGGGTTGCAAAGGTCGGGCACGACTGAGTGACTGAGCTGAACTGAGTTAAACAAGTCTCTCCTAGAAAATTAAAAGGATGGTGTCATGATAGCAGACATTTGAATTTGACATAAATTATCTCTAAGGATATTAGTAAAAAGCATGGTGTTTTTATTTTTCAGTACTTTGGGGGAAATTATAATTGTTCAACAGTTCAGTTATAGTGTAACCTGTAGTGTAATTGTGGATGAATCAACAAAAGATTTGTAAGTAATTTTAATATGTTGGACTGGCAAAAGATTCAGTTCAGTTCAGGCACTCAGTCATATCCAACTCTCTGCAACTCCATGGACTGCAGCATGCCAGGCCTCCCTGTCCATCACCAACTCTCGGAGTTTACTCAAACTCATGTCCTTTGAGTTGGTGATGCCATCCAACCATCTCATTCTCTGTCATCTCCTTCTCCTCCCACCTTTGTCTTTCCCAGCATCAGGGTCTTTTCAAATGAGTCAATTCTTCACATCAGGTGGCCAAAGTATTGGAGCTTCAGTTCAGCATCAGTCCTTCCAGTGAAGATTCAGAACTGATTTCCTTTGGATGGACTGGTTGGATCTCCTTGCAGTCCAAGGGACTCTCAAGAGTTTTCTCCAACACCACAGTTCAAAAGCATCCATTCTTCAGTGCTCAGCTTTCTTTATAGTCCAACTCTCACATCCATACATGATCACTGGAAAAACCATAGCCTTGACTAGACGGACCTTTTTTGGCAAAGTAATGTCTCTGCTTTTGAATATGCTGTCTAGGTTGGTCATAACTTGTCTTCCAAGGAGTGTCTTTTAATTTCATGGCTGCAGTCACCATCTGCAGTGATTTTGGAGCCCAAAAGTCATCTACTGTTTCCACTGTTTCCCCATCTATTTCCCATGAAATGATGGGACCAGATGCCATGATCTTCGTTTTCTGAATGTTGACCTTTAAGCCAACTTTTTCACTCCCCTTTTCACTTTCATCAAGAGGCTCTTTTGTTCTACTTCGCTTTCTGGCATAAGAGTGGTGTCATCTCAATATCTGAGGTTATTGATATTTCTCTTCAGCTTGTGCTTAATCCAGCACAGGGTTTCTCATGATGTACTCTGCATATAAGTTAAATAAGCAGGGTGACAATATACAGCCTTGCGTACTCCTTTTCCTATTTGGAACCAGTTAATGCTATGTATCAGAGAAAGCAATGGCACCCCACTCCAGTACTCTTGCTTGGAAAATCCCATGGACGGAGGAGCCTGTTAGGCTGCAATCCATGGGGTTGCTAAGAGTCGGACATGACTGAGCGACTTCACTTTCACTTTTCACTTTCATGCATTGGAGAAGGAAATGGCAACCCACTCCAGTGTTCTTGCCTGGAGAATCCCAGGGACGGGTCACACAGAGTCGGACACGACTGATGTGACTTAGCATTAGCAATGCTATGTATACTCATCATCGCATTAAATAACAGACTGTTGACCATAGATATATACAACTGTTTTCAGACATTTTATGATCTAAAGGGAGACAATGGAGAAATTAGTTAGGAACACGAAGTTTGAAATGAAACTTCCTGATTTTATGCTCTAAAAGAAATACTTCTTAGCTATGTAACTTTGATCAAATACTCTAATTTCTCTGTATCTCATTGTGTTCATCTATAAAATAACTGTAGCCAACTCTCAAGGTTGTTATGAAGACTAAAAGTGTTAAAATAGTATGCATACTTATATTCCTTAGTATTTAAAAAGAATAAACTTTATACTCATTCATCATTGTAGTTTTTGGACAGCTATATAGCTTGGATTAACTCTAATAACTTATTCCCTGTAATTTATGTTCTGAAAAATTAAATTATGTTTTAGGAGTGCCTTGAAGAAGCATTTATCCTTCCAAGATCCCTGGAAACATCTGTTATAAGAAAGGCCGGGTACACCCACCTTTTCTCTCCCTAATTTCCTCTTTCCCAGCACTACTGTCCACACTATAGGACATGTATACAAATATTCACATTTATCTATGTACCAGTGTACTTTATCTGTGTTTGTGTAAAGACATACATTTGGGTGCAGCATTATTTAAAGCATGAATGTAATGATTTATTTTGTCTATGTAACTATTTAAATGATTATTTAACACATGAACTTTCTCTATGTGTTTTACACAAACACTGATAAAACACAATGGTATTAACTTTCTTCATGTGTGCTATCAAGTACTGAGAAAGCCCAGTAACTTTAATGCATGATTTATGTATTAAATATGAATGAAGTTCCATGATGCTGAAATTTGGGTTTTCAAGCGATCTTGACTAAGTGGAAAATTGGTCATTAGCATTTGTGAGCCCAAAGGAGGTATCTTTAGAAGGAATTCTGTCTCCCAGGAAGCTGACAGACATCCTTCCTAAAGTTGAAACTGCTTGATAATGAAGATTTTGCAGACCTCTGTTTACCAGGTCATTGTCTGATGTTTAAATTCATCTTTCCCTGAAGTCTGACTTTGTCCAGCCAGCAGATAATTTAGAGTACTTGTCAAACATCTTTTGCTGATTCTTGCCATTAATTTTCCCTTGAAGTTTCTCATCTTTTCCTGTGGCCTTGATATTGAATGTGTATGATTCAACTGAAGTCTTTGAAGGCATATCTTGTCTCTGCTTCTCAACTGCAGTGGCTGTAATTCTCAACCTCCTCGACTAGGTGCTCAGTATCGTCCTTGCTTAAGCAGCTTTGGTCAGTGGTGGTTATAATTCTGTCTTCAGTTCCTATCCTCTCATCCACCACGGGTACTTTAAGGATGCCATGCACATTAGCATCAAATCTGATTTCAATCTGAGAATGCCATGTGGCTTGTAACGAATGTCTGGGGTGTCAAACTTCCCAAGTACGGTTACCCCTTCGTCTTTGCCTCTCCATCTTTATAAATCCAACTTTATAGAGTGACACCCAGAGACAAAAAATTTCTAACATTTTCTCACTTGTTTCCAAACAATTTGGCTTCCTGAGAAGCTGCTCCATAAACAATAGTCTTATTTGAGTTTATGCTTTTGCTTAATTATTTACCATTTAAGAAGTCCTACAGAAGTTTCTGAGATTTGGGGATGCATATAATGTTCAAAGTTGTTGTCAGCTGCTGGCATCTTTGACATACTTGCTAAGGAGGGTAGATCTGGCTCATAGAAGAAAGATGTAGAGAAGACATTGAAGTTAGTGTCAAGTTCAATTCACTGAAGATATTTTTGAATATGAAATGGAAAGGACATTCAGGAACAATCTTTTCAAAATGTTATCAGATTCTAGAATTTTACTAAACCCTACTTGAGTGAAGTTGCCAAGTGGAACGTACGGTTATTTCTACAAGGCTGGGGAAGGAGTTGGAGGTGAGAGTGCCTCCTGCTCGTAGCAGTGGTACAAAGGACCTAGGGGAGAGTCAAAAAAGTCATGTACCAAGTGAAATGTGGGTCAAAATATGAACAAAAAGGAAGAAAGGATGTCTTAAGTGAAATGAAGCAAGCCAAGGGACAATGCTTGGTAATGTTGGAAACAGGGAATAGGGCTTAATAAAGAAGAGCAGGTCAAAAGAGATAAAGTGAGAAACAGCATTGGCAGATTTTGTAAATGTTGAACTGATATCTTTATGCAATTTTATATACACCTCTCATATTTTAATCCATGTACTGGGCCCAATGACAGTATCAACCAACTGATAGAAGCTTCCTGTGAGTGGGGATCGATTCCTTTGAGGCATTCTATTTCATCTTTATAACATTTCTCAAGTGACGTGCATTAAATACCCTCATCAGCGAATTTCTTCTATAAATTTGAACCTCTTTCTTAACATCCTTCTTATAATGAAGAATCCAAAATTAAGCTGCTCTAGGAATTCTCTATCCCATATGTTACAGATCAATGATCTTAACTCATCCCTAATGGATTTATATTTCTAATAAATTGCAACAAGTATCAGGTATGTTGGTACTACTTCACAACCTAGAACTCATATTGAATCTCCTGTCGGTTCTGTTCCTTACCTTGTTCACTTCTTCGAAGCTATATACATGCCCTTACTTAGTAGTTATAATTGTGATGCTATTTTTAAGTTCTGATTTCTTTGTTTTAATTTTGCATGCTCATTTCCTAGCAAGTGAGTAATTTTACAAAAGAGGGGCAAAAATGTGGGTTCATAGTCAGAAAACATAAAGTAAAAAATATTTTTGTACTTTAAATTTAACAGTATCTTTAATTCTCACTCTCTGAAAGCCGAGAGTGATATTTCCAAATGTATTGACTATGGAGACCTATTATTAACAGAGCATCCAGCTGGATAAGTATTTTCAGGAAGTATTCTGAGAAGTTCTGTTCTATTAAGTATGATTTGAACTCGGATTATATCTTCAACATCTTTACAATCCACTCCAAGTTTGTGGCAGTGACACATAAGTTTTCTGTGCCTACTGGGATACCCTCTGGAGTCACAGCAAATCTTGAGGCACTTACTACTAACCTACCTGATTGTACTAGTATCCATCTTATGTCTTTTTCACAGGGTCACGAGGTTTTGTGGATCATTCTAGTATTCCTATCAAGGGAAGAGATATCCCTGGTTTCATAAAATTATTTTCAGAATTATTCTAGGAGGTTGAACTAACTTCATAATTTTTATTCATTGAACTTACATCCCACCTGTTTTCTGAAAATTCTCTGAAGTTGACACCAATTTTAATCTCTAAGTATTCAATTAATTAATTTGATGATCTTTGAGGATGGTTTCCTATCCTCAAGGGCAGGGCCCCCAGCCCAGCCTGCCCTGTTGTCACGGGGGTGTGTGAACCCAGAGCCTCCTGTCTCACTCATGTATACCCATTTAGCATTCCCTCCAGAGAGGGTCCTCCCGCCCCCAACCCTGGGAAAGATCCACCTTTCCCACCAGGGCTGCCAAAACTGGTCTGCTTTCCCCACCAGAATGATGTTGTTATTGCAAACCAGGGAAACAGGAAAAAAGGTACAGTCTCTAGCCTCACAGAGAAGGCGATGGCACCCCACTCCAGTACTCTTGCCTGGAAAATCCCATGGATGGAGGAGCCTGGTAGGCTGCAGTCCATGGGGTCACGAAGAGTTGGACACGACTGAGCGACTTCACTTTCACTTTTCACTTTCATGCATTGGAGAAGGAAATGGCAACCCATTGCAGTGTTCTTGCCTGGAGAATCCCAGGGACAGGGGAGCCTGGTGGGCTGCCATCTGTGGGGTTGCACAGAGTTGGACACAACTGAAGCAACTTAGCAGCAGCAGCAGCAGAGGATGATTTGTCATGGATTCTTTTGGAAGGGCCACCCACTCATTGACATTCTTCCCATTGAAAGCTGGGAGTCTACATTCCCTGCCCTTGAATCTGAGTGGGCCAGCCACTGCTTCAACCAATATAACACAGCCAAAGTCACATTAGGTCAACTCTGAAGCTGCTTTTAAAAGCCAAGCTGTTTCCTCCTGCTTCCCTGGGAAAGCTCACTGTGAGGAAAATCAGGTGTTGTGTAGCATGTCCAACTGCCCTGAGATCGTAGGCGGGAGAGAGCACGTGTATGTATTCCGATTGAAAATCTCCCTCTGGGCTCAGTATTCCAGCTATCTCTACCAAGACATTTGAGTGAAGCTGTCTTGGACCCTCTAGACCATCCTATCCACCAGCTAAGTTCCACCAAGTGGTCTCAGGCGAGGCCATCAGCAAAAAGAATCACCCCAATCTGAATGATATTATAAAACTGCTTGTTGTGCTAAGCTCCTCAATCCTGGGGTAATTTGGTATGCAGTAATAGTGACTAGAAGATAGAATATGTCACTTTTCCCTTGTTTTAAATTAATGACCTTGTAGCACTGGTCAATTTGGAGTCAGAATACAAGTACTATTAACCAAGTGCTCAGTTGCATCTGATTCTTTGTGACCCCATGGACTGCAGCCTGCCAGGCTTCTCCATCCATGGACTTATCCAGGCAAGAATAGTGGAGCAGTTTGCCATTTCCTTCTCCAGGGAATCTTCCCAACCCAGGGATCGAATCCATGTCATTTGTGTCTCCTGCATTGGCCAAGTGGATTCTTTACTACTGTGCCACCCGGGAAGCTGGTAAATGCTTTCCTTCCATCAAAATTCTTACCTTTTTATGTGATGTCATTGTAGCAATTCTTTGTTTTTATTTCGCAAGTATTTAAAAACTTAAAAATGTAATCAAACTGAATTTTGTAATTTTGCATACATTACAAAGCATTATGTCAAGAAACATAATACTCTCAATTTTACAGATTTAAGGGATAAAATATTAATATCTTCTAGCATGGTTTTGGAGAAGACAATGGCACCCCACTCCAGTACTCTTGCCTGGAAAATCCCATGGATGGAGGAGCCTGGCAGGCTGCAGTCCATGGGGTCGCTATAGTCGGACACGACTGAGTGACTTCACTTTCACTTTTCACTTTCATGCATTGGAGAAGGAAATGGCAACCCACTCCAGTGTTCTTGCCTGGAGAATCCCAGGGACGGGGAAGCCTGGTGGGCTGCCGTCTATGGGGTCACACAGAGTCAGACACAACTGAAGTGACTTAGCAGCAGTAGCAGCAGCATGGTTCAGTTCAGTTGAGTTCAGTTACTCAGTTGTGTCTGACTCTTTGCAACCCCATGGACTGCAGTACACTAGGCTTCCCTGTTCATAACCAACTCCAGAGCTTGCTCAAATTCATGTCCATCGAGTCGGTGATGCCATCCAGCCATCTCATCATCTGCCATCCGATTTTCCTCCTGTCTTCAATCTTTCCCAGCGTCAGGATCTTTTCCAGTGAGTCAGTTCTTTGCATCAGGCGGACAAAGTATTGGAGCTTCAGTTCAGCATCAGTCCTTCCAGTGAAGATTCAGAACTGATTTCCTTTGGATGGACTGGTTGGATCTCCTTGCAGTCCAAGGGACTCTCAAGAGTCTTCTCTAACACCATAGTTCAAAAGCATCAATTCTTCAGTGCTCAGCTTTCTTTATAATCCAACTCTCACATCCGTACATGACTGTTGGCAAAACCATAGCTTTGACCAGACAGACCTTTGTTGGCAGAGTAATGTCTCTGCTTTTTAATCTATCATGGGTATCCTATGTGAAATGAGTTAAGTATTAACTATGATGTTACAGATATAAACAAATATTTTAACTGATGGTATTTATCAATCTTACAGAGTTTATCAAATTGAGATTTCAGAATTTGTTTTTTATTTTTGTCAAGAAATAAGAACTTTGAAAATATTCGTAGATTAGGTGAGTCACCCTGAAATTTAATTGCATCACATAGTCAAATATGCCGAGCTACTAACCTGGCAAAGAAGATACTTGCAACAAACACATATAATCTGACAGCTTGATATTCTTGTATGGAGATTGATAAACTTCACAGATCATTGGGATATCAGAGCTGTACCTGTCTCAGCTAGAAATTTAATGTAAATCAAATACATTTAGGTAAATAAAGTGGAGGTGCTCAGTCGTGTCCGACTCTCTGTGACCCCATGGACTGTAGCCTACCAGGCTCCTCCATCCATGGAATTTTCCAGGCAGGAGTACTGGAGTGGGCTGCCATTTCCTTCTCCAGAGGATCTTCCCAACTCAGGGACTGAACCTGGGCCTCTTGCATTGCAGGCAGATGCTTTACTGTCTGAGCCACCAAGGAAGGTCTAGTTTTTCCCCCTCCATAGTTCAGTTCCTGACCAGAAAGAAGTAGGATAGCTCTACATATTAGAATTTGGAACTCAGAATATCGAATGTAATTTTATCTAAGCCAACTTTTCCACTTATCTGTTAGATTCCTGAATTCTCACCTTGTCAAAAAACTTACTCCAGTAACTGCTCCTTCTCCTAAAATTGAATCTTTTGCCTCTCCCCTGAGTCCTTCTGTATCAGCACGTAAGACAAATTCTTCCATTATAAAGACAAACACTTTCCCTTTATTCCATATCTTCATTTAGCTACTTTCCATTCCTCTACTGCCTTTAAAGCCCCACTCTCTGTTTGAAATCCCTTTCCTTTTATTCTCTCTGAAGCCCACAATCAGCTGAATATGCTCTTTGCTCCACCAAAACTGTCATCAAGATCACCAGTAACTGTCACATTGCTCACGTCAATGATGAGTTTTCAATCTTCATCTTACTTATCATCAGGATTTTATGCAACTGCTTGCTTTCTTGTATTGAAACTTTTTTTTTTTAACTTGCCTTCATAAAATCCACATCTCTTTGTTTTCCTCCATCCTGTTTGGCTATTTATTTTCAATCTTCTTTTCTGGCTTATCCAGTTTCCCCTAATGTCTAACTGTTCTACTTCTCTCCTCCAACATCTTCCCTTTTCTGTTGGTACTCACTATGTGAAGATCTCATGGCTTCCGATGTGACTTCTGTACTGATAATTTCCAAATTTTATGCCTTCGAACTGTGCCTCCCTTACAAACTCCATAGTTGGATAGTTAGTTGTTTACTCAACATTTTAACTATCCCAAAGAAGCCTCAATCTTCACATACCTAAAACTTAACTCTTGACTTTTTCTCTCTCCTCTCTCAAATTTTGCATATATCAGTAACTTGCATTTTATTGTAGAAAGTTTATCTCAGAGTGCTGTTTGTGGATTTTGAAATTTGCAATGATTTACAAAGTTCTATCCTCCCAATAATTACCATTTTGTATGTAATTCCTCGTTGTCCTCTGCCTACATTAAAAAAAAAATTCCAGTCCAAAGAGCATTGCATCCATATATTATTTTATGAATTGTGGAAGATTTTTATTTGGCTAATTTTATTTGATTCTGCATCAAACATTAAAGACTTGGGGAGAAAGACTTTTAAATTATTCTTATTTTTCATTAACACTGATAGACTAAGAAGTTATATGACTTATCCAGGGTCATTAGCACTGTGTCAACAAAAAGATTAGCACTCATTAAATTTTAGTTCCAATAATAGAATAGTGCCTTCCCAATAATAGGCACTTTGACCTATTTGATTTTTGAATTACCAGTGCAGAGCAATTTCAGGGACTTCACACAATTCTCAGAAACTTTTAAATATAAAATTCTCGTACAGGTTGTGTCTCTTTACTTTTAAATTCAATTGTGTTGATCTATTTGCATATTCCTGTATCTAAGTTGATTGCTTCAATTACTGGATTATAATCTAACACATAGGGTCATTACTCACTCACTCACTGGACTGTTTTAAAAATTATTAGTTCTTTTGAACTTTTCAGAATAATACTACAATCAGCATGTCAAGTTCTATAACATATCCTGTTGGGACTGCAATGGGGTTTTGCACTAAATTTATATTTTAATTTGTACACATTTGACAGTTTCCTCTCAACCAAAAAATCATCTGTTTATCCATTTATTCAACTATTTTAACATGTCTTTTGGTAGATTTTTATGATTTTAATATTTTTATGGTATTCATAGTTTTCTTTTTTTGATCAGCTTATGTTAGGATTACTGTCCCCATCCTTTTTTTATTTTTTAGGAATCTTGATTGCTAGATCATGAATTCCTTATTGCCAAATTCAGAATTAAATTGAAGAAAGTAGGGAAAACCAATAGACCATTCAGATATGACCTAAATCAAAACCCTTATGATTATACAGTGGAAGTGAGAAATAGATTTAAGGACTAGATCTGTTAGAGTGCCGGATGAACTATGGATGGAGGTTCATGACATTGTACAGGTGACAGGGATCAAGACCATCCCCAAGAAAAAGAAATGCAAAAAGGCAAAATGGCTGTCTGAGGAGGCCTTACAAATAGCTGTGAAAAGAAGAGATGTGAAAAGCAAAGGAGAAAAGGAAAGATACAAGCATCTGAATGCAGAGTTCCAAAGAATAGCAAGGAGAGATAAGAAAGCTTTCCTCAAAAATCAATGCAAAGAAATAGAGGAAAACAATAGAATAGGAAAGACCAGAGAGCTCTTCAAGAAAAGTAGAGATACCAAGGGAATATTTCATGCAAAGATAGGCTCAATAAAGGACAGAAATGGTATGGACCTAACAGAAGCAGAAGATATTAAGAAGAGGTGGCAAGAATACACAGAAGAACTATACAAAAGAGATCTTCTAGACCCATATAATCTCTATGGTGTGAGCACTCACCTAGAGCCAGACATCCTCGAATGTGAAGTCAAGTGGGTCTTAGGAAGCATCACTACAAATAAAGCTAGTGGAGGTGATGGAATTCCAGTTGAGCTTTTTCAAATCCTAGAAGATGACGCTGTGAAAGTGCTGCACTCAATATGCCAGCAAATTTGGAAAACTTAGCAGTGGCCACAGGACTTGAAAAGGTCAGTTTTCATTCCAATCCCAAAGAAAGGCAATGCCAAAGAATGCTCAAACTACTGCACAATTGCACTCATCTCACATGCTAGCAAAGTAATGCTCAAAATTCTCCAAGCCAGGCTTCAGCAATAAGTGAACCATGAACTTGCTGATGTTCAAGCTGGTTTTAGAAAAGGCAGAGGAACAAGAGATCAAATTGCCAACATCCACTGGATCATTGAAAGAGCAGGAGAGTTCCAGAAAAACATCTATTTCTGCTTTACTGACTATGCCAAAGCCTTTGACTGTGTGGATCACAATAAACTGTGGAAAATTCTGAAAGAGATGGGAATACCAGACCACCTGACCTGCCTCTTGAGAAACCTGGATACAGGTCAGGAAGCAACAGTTAGTACTGGACATGGAACAACAGACTGGTTCCAAAGAGGAAAAGGAATACGTCAAGGCTGTATACTGTCACCCTACTTATTTAACTTCTATGCAGAGTACATCATGAGAAATGCTGGGCTGGAGGAAGCACAAGCTGGAATGAAGATTGCCAGGAGAAATATCAATAACCTCAGATATGCAGATGACACCATTCTTATGGTAGAAAGTGAAGAAGAACTAAAGAGCCTCTTGATGAAAGTGAAAGAGGAAGTGAAAAAGTTGGCTTAAAACTCAACATTTAGAAAATGAAGATCATGGCATCTGATCCCATCACTTCATGACAAATAGATGGGTAAACAGTGGCAGACTTTACTTTTGGGGTTCCAAAATCATTGTAGATAATGATTTATGCCATGAAATTAAAAGACAGTTGCTCCTTGGAAGAAAAGTTATGACCAATCTAGAGAGCAAATTAAAAAGCAGAGATGTCTATTTAGTTCTTTGGCCCGTTTTTTGATTGGGTCATTTATTTTTCTGGAGTTGAGCTGTAGGAGTTGCTTGTATATTTTTGAGATTAGTTGTTTGTCAGTTGCTTCATTTGCTATTATTTTCTCCCATTCTGAAGGCTGTCTTTTCACCTTGCTAATAGTTTCCTTTGATGTGCAGAAGCTTTTAAGGTTAATTAGGTCCCATTTGTTTATTTTTGCTTTTATTTCCAATATTCTGGGAGGCGGATCATAGAGGATCCTGCTGTGATGTATGTCAGAGAGTGTTTTGCCTATGTTCTCCTCTAGGAATTTTATAGTTTCTGGTCTTACGTTGAGATCTTTAATCCATTTTGAGTTTATTTTTGTGTATGGTGTTAGAAAGTGTTCTAGTTTCATTCTGTTACAAGTGGTTGACCAGATTTCCCAGCACCACTTGTTAAAGAGATTGTCTTTAATCCGTTGTATATTCTTGCCTCCTTTGTCAAAGATAAGGTGTCCATATGTGCGTGGATTTATCTCTGGGCTTTCTATTTTGTTCCATTGATCTATATTAGGGCTAACAAACACATGAAAAGATGCTCAACATCACTCATTATCAGAGAAATGCAAATCAAAACCACTGTGAGGTACCATTTCACACCAGTCAGAATGGCTGTGATCCAAAAGTCTACAAATAATAAATGCTGGAGAGGGTGTGGAGAAAAGGGAACCCTCTTACACTGTTGGTGGGAATGCAAACTAGTACAGCCACTATGGAGAACAGTGTGGAGATTCCTTAAAAAACTGGAACTAGAACTGCCTTATGACCCAGCAATCCCACTGCTGGGCATACACACTGAGGAAATCAGAAGGGAAAGAGACACATGTACCCCAATGTTCATCGCAGCACTGTTTATAATAGCCAGGACGTGGAAGCAACCTAGATGTCCATCAGCAGATGAGTGGATAAGAAAGCTGTGGTACATATACACAATGGAGTATTATTCAGCCATTAAAAAGAAAACATTTGAATCAGTTCTAATGAGGTGGATGAAACTGGAGCCTATTATACAGAGTGAAGTAAGCCAGAAGGAAAAACACCAATACAGTATACTAACGCATATATATGGAATTTAGAAAGATGGTAACAATAACCCTGTGTACGAGACAGCAAAAGAGACACTGATGTATAGAACAGTCTTATGGACTCTGTGGGAGAGGGAGAGGGTGGGAAGATTTGGGAGAATGACATTGAAACATGTAAAATATCATGTAAGAAACGAGTTGCCAGTCCAGGTTTGATGCACGATACTGGATGCTTGGGGCTAGTGCACTGGGACGACCCAGAGGGATGGTATGGGGAGGGAGGAGGGAGGAGGGTTCAGGATGGGGAACACAGGTATACCTGTGGCGGATTCATTTTGATATTTGGCAAAACTAATACAATTATGTAAAGTTTAAAAATAAAATAAAAAAAATAAAAAATAAAAAGCGGAGACGTTACTTTGCCAACAAAGATCTGTCTAATCAAGGCTATGATTTTTCCAGTAGTCATGTATGGATGTTAGAGTTGGAATATAAAGAAAGCTGAGCGCCGAAGAATTGATGCTTTTGAACTGTGATGTTGCAGGAGACTCTTGAGAGTCCCTTGGACAGAAAGGAGATCCAACCAGTCCATCCTAAAGGAGATCAGTCCTGAGTGTTCACTGAAAGGACTGATGCTGAAGCTGAAACTCCAATATTTGGCCACCTGATGCGAAGAGCTGACTCATTTGAAAGACTCTGATTCTGGGAAAGATTGATAGTGGGAAGAGAAGGGGACAACAGAGGATGAGTAGTTGGATGGCATCACTGACTCAATGGACATGAGTTTGGGTAAACTCCGGGAGTTGGTGATGGACAGGGAGGCCTGGCGTGCTGCATGGGGTCGCAAAGAGTCAGACACAACTGAGCGACTGAACTGAACTGAACTGATTGCTATTGTGAATGGGATTGTGTTTCATTACATTGTCCAATTAGTTTTGCTTTATCAGAGGAAATTATTAATTTGTACATGTTGATCTAACATGGGACCACTTTACTAAACTGAAGTCCTACAGGTTTTTCAGTTAATTACCTTAAAATCTCTAGGCAGACAATTTAACACTAACAATCAAGGTTTTGCCTCTTCCTCTATTTTTTTTTTTTTTTCATCTTTGGGCATCATCTTAATTGTCTAGTTCAGTGATATAGAGCTGATAGCATTTTTGATTACTCCTGAATTTAATGGAAAAGTTTATACAATATGTATGATAGTTTGTGGAATTCTGAATAATAACTTTTATCAATTTAAATACAATTCCTCTGTTTCTTAATCTTTCACTTGTAATTATCATTATTACTGTATTCTGAGAGAAGACTGCAGCTCAATTTCATAGCTTATTAATTTGATTTTCAACTTGGTTCCATCTCCTCTTCTGCCCTGTTAATTTTTGCTTTAATTTTATAGATTTTATTATCCAAGAAATTTCTGATCTTTTATACAGCAATCTAATCTATTTCTAAAAATATTCTCTGCAATCTTAGCGAAAATTCTAATTATAGTTTCTTTTATCTTTTTATAACAAATTTTGCTTTGGATTTTTATTGAATTACATGCTTTTCCTACAATATTAGCTTTCCCTCAATGTTGATGATTTTTGGTTGTTATCTTTACCAATAAGTGCCTACATAATAAAGAATACTTCCTTCAGACTAAGTAAAATATCATTATGAGAGTGTATGCAGGTTTTTATTGGGAGAGCATCTGTGGTTGATTCTCTCAGTGTCAAGAGTGCATATTCTTTCTGTTATTTGTGACCATTGATTCAGCAGCATAACTTCTGTAGGCCTCAGTTTCTCATTTAGCAAAATGAAAATCATACCTGTCTATTAGCATATAAGCAAAATACTGAATATATGTAAGTAAGCACCCAATAAATGGAAAGAGTAATAAAATTGAATTTTTAATAGTCTTTTGAAACACAGGATCAACTGCATTATTAATACTGAAAAGTATTGCCTCCATCTAGGAAATAGCATGGGCCTCTGTCACCTTACATGATACTGTGTGATGGCTTTCCAAACAGTTTTACTATTATAAGGCTTACCAAAGAATACCAGTAAAGAAACTATCGGTTTTTTGTTGTTTATTTGCTTTGTTTTATTTTGGTGAACATGTATCATGTGCTTTTGGTGTCTAGTTTTGAGCAGTCTTCAGATAGCTGTGTGTATGTGCTAAGTGGCTGTTCTGTTCCTCTTCTTTGTGACTATGTGGACTGTAGCCCGCCAGGCTCCTCTGTCTAAGGGATTCTTCAAGCAAGAATACTGGAGTGGGTTGCCATTTCCTTGTCCAGAGGATCTTACCAACCCTGGGGTCAAACTCTTGTGTCTCATGTAATCTTTATAATAACCAAGACGCTTACTCCTTGGAAGAAAAGTTATGACCGACCTAGATAGCATATTCAAAAGCAGAGACATTACTTTGCCAACAAAGGTCCATCTAGTCAAGGCTATGGTTTTTCCAGTGGTCATGTACGGATGTGAGAGTTGGACTACAAAGAAAGCTGAGTGCCGAAGAATTGATGCTTTTGAACTGTGGTGTTGGAGAAGACTCTTGAGAGTCCCTTGGACTGCAAGGAGATCCAACCAGTCCATTCTGAAGGAGATCAGCCCTGGGATTTCTTTGGAAGGAATGATGCTAAAGCTGAAACTCCAGTACTTTGTCCACTTCATGGGAAGAGTTGACTCATTGGAAAAGACTCTGATGCTGGGAGGGATTGGGGGCAGGAGGAGAAGGGGACAACAGAGGATGAGATGGCTGGATGGCATCACTGACTCGATGGACGTGAGTCTGAGTGAACTCTGGGAGTTGGTGATGGACAGGGAGGCCTGGCGTGCTGCGATTCATGGGGTCACAAAGAGTCAGACACAACTGAGCGACTGAACTGAACTGAAATGAATATAAGCACTATTATTGATTGAAACTTGAGACAACGAGGGTTTAAGTAACTTTACCACAGTTTCATTTTCATTAGAGTATGATGTTATCCACTATATTATCTGGCCTGGGTATGAAAGCACATTGAGCCAAGCTTAGCTCACAGATGATGATTTTATTACCCGTGATACTAATAATTACTGATAGTAATAATAATAGCTATTCTAAATATTTAGCTATTAGTTCCATAAACGTATTTCTCCGAGACTCTCATGACAGTAGTATGCCATATTCATTATTACATCCCCAGCTGAACATGTGGTAGTAAATATACTTGGAATGAGTGGCTACTCAGATGAAGAATCTGTGGTAAAGATAATTAGATTGATCTTGCACATTACCTTTGAATTCTCAAAGAAATTTTTGCTAAAATTATAGTAAAGATGTGAAAAAATTACAGAGGCTGACAGAATGAGAAAATCACTCAGTTGTGTCCGACTCTTTGTCCATGGAATTCTCCAGGCCAGAATATTGGAGTGAGTCAACTTTCCCTTATCCAGGGGACCTTTCCAACCCAGGGATTGAATTCAGCCAACTGGTAAAGAATCCGTCCGCAATGCAAGAGACCTGGGTTTGATCCCTGGAATGGGAAGATTCCCATGGAGAAGGGAAAGGCTACCCCACTCTTGTATTCTGGCCTGGAGAATTACATGGACAGTCCATGGGGTTGCAAAGAGTCAGACACAACTGAGCAACTTTCACTTTGACAGAAGGAGAAAATAGAAAACAAGATGCAAAATATAAAAATAATGGTTAATGGTAAATTACTTGGTATGCCAGAAAAAAAAAACACAGTAACTTATTTGATATTCAACAATAATAGAGGTTTCAGTACTGCATTTTCGACAATGGATAAAACAGCTAGATAGAACTTCAACAAGGAAATGAAGTCTTAAACATAATATACACCAAGCAGACCTAATGGATATCTATAGAAGACTCCACCCTCAGAACATCAGGACATACATTTTTTCTAAAGTATATAGAAAGCATTCTTCAGGAGAGAACATATGTCAAGCCATAAAGTCTCAACAAATTTTAAAAATTAAAATCATACAAAGGTTGTTTTGTGATTTAATTAGAAATAAAATAGAAGGATATTTAGGAAACCTACAAATATTTGGAAATTAAATAAGATACTTGTAATTAACCAATGGAAACTGATTAAAGAAGAAATCACAGAGAAATCATGAAATGCTTTGAAATGACTAAAAATGAAAACATACATTCCAAAACCGATGTGCTGTTCTGTGCTTTGTTGCTAATCATGTCCAGCTCTTTGAGACTCCATGGACTGCAGCATGCCAGGCTCCTCTGTCCATAGGGATTTTCCAGGCAAGAATACTGGAGTAGGTTGCCCTGCCCTCCTCCAGAAGATTTTCCCAATCCAGAAATCGAACCCAGGCCTCCTGCATTGTAGGTGGATTCTTTACCAACTGAGCTACCAGGGAAGCCCAAGCATACTGGAGAAGGTAGCCTATCCCTTCTCCAGGGGATCTTTCTGACCCAGGAATCAAACCAGGGTCTCCTGCGTTGTAGGCAGATTCTTTACCAAGTGACCTACCAGGGAAGCCCTCAAAACTTAGAGCATGCAGCAAAAATCAGTGCTTACAGGGGAAGTAATAGTTGTTAACACCTATACTAAAAACAGGAAAGACCTCAAATCAATAATCTAATCTCCTACTGTAAGAAACTAAACTTTTAAAAAAGAATAAACACAAAACAAGCAAGAAAATGGAAATAATAATTATTTGAGGGGAAACAAATAGGAGAAAGGCACAGAAAAATATCAACAAAATTGAAAGTTGGGTCTTTGAAAAGATACAAAATGTTGACAAAATTTGGAGTAGACTGATTAAGAAAATAGGAGAGAAGACTCAAATTACTAAATTCTGGAATGAGAGAGGAAACATTGCAATTAACTTTGTGGAAATAAGGATCATACAAGTGTATAATGAACAAGTATATATCAACAAAATAGACAACATACACGAATGGACAAACTGCTAGGAAAATGAAACCTACTGAAACTGAGTCAAGGAAAAAAACAGACAATCTGAACAGACCTACAAACAAGTAAATTGATTGAATTCATAATTTAGGAATATCCCAGAAAAATAAATGCAAGAACGGATGATCTCAGTGGTGAATTCTACCAGACACTTAAAATTGATATCAATTATTCACAAACCCTACCAAAATGTAGATGAGGGAACACTTCTAACTTATTATAAAAGCAGCATCACCCTAAAATGATAATTAGATAAAGATATCACAAGGAAACAGAACTATAGAAATATATTCTTTTATCAATATAGACATAAAACTCAACGAAATACTAGCAATCTGAGTAACAACACATGAAAAGGATTATAATGGCCACATTGGACTATACCAGTCACGGGACATTGGTTAAAGTCTATATACGTATCAATGTAATGCAACATGCTAACAGGATAAAGGACAAAAATGATAAGATTGTCCCAGGAGATGCAGAGCAGGATTTACAAAACAACTGCTAATGGATAAAGGATTTCATTTTGGGATGATGAAGATATTCTAAACTCAGATTATGGTAATAATTGCATAATTCTTTAAAATTGGGTGAATTGTATACTTAGATAGATTCTGTATCTGTAAATTGCATCTCAGAAAAGCTTTTTTAAAAAAAAAGTTTCAGGGGAAAAAAAGACACTCAAGCTCTTATTCCATAGCTCATAAGTGATTTCCATAATGTGGCATATATAGATGAATATTACTATCAACATTGGCAACAATTACCGTAAAGATTCACTCCTCATACTACGATGTTAACACCTTTTTTAAAACATGAACTACTTCATTCTCACATTAGTCAGACCAGGGCCTTCCACAAAAATAATTTTTCAGTTTAGAATGGCTCACTGAGTGATTACTGATTGAAATGACTGTCTTTGATTTAAAATACAGGCTTCCTTGTAAAATCCACTGTAAGATGTTTACAAGGCGTGAAATGTCTTTCACACTGTCGTATTCTCCTTCATTGGGAACACTTGAGAAAATGCAACAAAACATGTTCGCTCATAAGATTTTGTGGCATTTTCCTGTGTGATAATCCATGCTGTTTCCTTTATTATTGAAAGTCATTGGATGGGACGAAGAAAATCGTGTTTCTTGTGCACATGTGAAGCACAGTTTGAAGAAGGCTAAAATGTTGATACTGAATTATAATGCTGATTTTAGAAACTCTGCTCTCAGTATTTACTTGAGAACTCTTTAAGCATCTAATAACTATAATAGCAAATCTTTAGTGAGAGTTCACTAAGTACGTGGCACTACTCCAAATCTTTTAGCTGGCATACCTAAATTGTTGTTGTTCAGTCCCTAAGTCGTATCCAACTCTTTGAGACCCCATGGACTGCAGCACACCAGGCTTCCCTGTCTTTCACTATCTCCCTGAGTTTGCTCAAACTCATATCCATTGAGTCAGTGATACCATCCAACCATCTCATCCTCTGCTACCCTCTTCTGCTCCCGCCTTCACTATTTCCCAGCATCAAGGTATTTTCTAACGAGTTGGTTCTTCGCATCAGGTGGCCAAAGTATTGGAGCTTCAGTTTTAATTCTGCACAAAAGTATGTATGAGAATCATTATCATCATTTAATAGTGAGAAAACTGTGACATGGACAGCTTAATAATTAGTTAAAAATTACAAGTTGGATAGATATAGATGATATACATTATATAAACACAGACATGTTTTTAAACATGATATATCCTCTGATATAGTTAGAAATAATGTGTCTATTCCAAACCTTTGTGATGGGTCATTACTTTTTGTATATTCTTATATTGAACTGCAGGTTTTCCTGTGTATGTTTAAGTTAATAGCTTTATTTTTTTTGTTTGTTTGTTTTTTTTTTGTTTGTTTTACTTCTTTGCCAATTCCTTTTATTTCTTTTTCTTCTCTGTTGTGGCTAGGACTTCCAAAACAAACAAACAAACAAACAAAAAAACAGTAGTTTATCCTGCCTAGGACTCTGAATTTCCTGAACTTGGGTGTCCCTTTCCCTTATTAGGGAAGTTCTCAGTTATTATCTCTTCAAATATTTTCTTTTTTTTTTTTTTTTTAATTTTATTTTTTAAAAAAAAATCACATGCTCCCCATCCTGAACCCTCCTCCCTCCCAACCTCCCCATACCATCCCCCTGGGCCTTCCCAGCGCACCAGGCCCAAGCATCCAGCATCGTGCACTGAACCTGGACTGGCATCTCGTTTCATACATGACATTTCACATGTTTCAATGACATTCTCCCAAATCTTCCCACCCTCTCCCACAGAGTCCATAAGACTGTTCTATACATCAGTGTCTCTTTTGCTGTCTCGTACACAGGGTTATCGTTACCATCTTTCTAAATTCCATATACATGCGTTAGTATACTGTATTTATGTTTTTCCTTCTGGCTTACTTCACTCTGTATAATAGTCTCCAGTTTCATCCACCTCATTAGAACTGATTCAAATGTATTCTTTTTAATGGCTGAGTAATACTCCATTGTGTATATGTACCACAGCTTTCTTATCCATTCATCTGCTGATGGACATCTATGTTGCTTCCATGTCCTGGCTATTATAAACAGTGCTGCGATGAACATTGGGGTACACGTGTCTCTTAATAAGGAAACACAAACTTTAAACGATACAATAGACCAGTTAGACCTAATTGATATCTATAGGACATTTCATCCCAAAACAATGAATTTCACCTTTTTCTCAAGCGCACATGGAACCTTCTCCAGGATAGATCACATCCTGGGCCATAAAGCTAGCCTTGGTAAATTCAAAAAAATAGAAATCATTCCAAGCATCTTTTCTGACCACAATGCAGTAAGATTAGATCTCAATTACAGGAGAAAAACTATTAAAAATTCCAACATATGGAGGCTGAACAACACGCTGCTGAATAACAAACAAATCACAGAAGAAATCAAAAAAGAAATCAAAATTTGCATAGAAACGAATGAAAATGAAAACACAACAACCCAAAACCTGTGGGACACAGTAAAAGCAGTCCTAAGGGGAAAGTTCATAGCAATACAGGCACACCTCAAGAAACAAGAAAAAGTCAAATAAATAACCTAACTCTACACCTCAAACAACTAGAAAAGGAAGAAATGAAGAACCCCAGGGTTAGTAGAAGGAAAGAAATCTTAAAACTTAGAGCAGAAATAAATGCAAAAGAAACAAAAGAGACCATAGCAAAAATCAACAAAGCCAAAAGCTGGTTCTTTGAAAGGATAAATAAAATTGACAAACCATTAGCCAGACTCATCAAGAAACAAAGGGAGAAAAATCAAATCAATAAAATTAGAAATGACAGTGGAGAGATCACAACAGACAACATAGAAATACAAAGGATCATAAGAGACTATTATCAACAATTATATGCCAATAAAATGGACAACGAGGAAGAAATGGACAAATTCTTAGAAAAGTACAACTTTCCAAAACTCGACCAGGAAGAAATAGAAAACCTTAACAGACCCATCACAAGCATGGAAATTGAAACTGTAATCAAAAATCTTCCAGCAAACAAAAGCCCAGGTCCAGACGGCTTCACAGCTGAATAGCTTTAGATAAGTTAAATTTTTCAGGTGAAAATACATTTAAAATTAATGGTTATAACTGTTAGCATGTAAATGTGTCCTTGGGATCTTGCAAACTATTAACATTGCCTGAATTAATTTTCAGTATGATTCTATAAGCTAAAATACTATCTAAAAATGAAAATAAGACTATCTGAACTACAAGTATGAACGAGTATTTTTTTAAAGCTAGTACTTATTTATGCTAATATTAATAAGACACTAATGTGATGCCATCATCCCTTGGAACTAAAAAGGAAATTTTGCAAAAGCAACAGAACTCCAATGTGGTTTTCCTTATGTTTACAATATTTTCAATGTAGTGTTTTTAAAGATAACAATGCATCTTTCTTTTTAAGTCTAAAGGAATCCCTTTCCTCATAAAAATTATTATTTTATAAAGAAAAACTCAGTGAAATTCTATTTAACTGGCATTTTTATTACAGTATACTCCTTATTACAAATAAAGTCATGTTGTCATTTGAACAATAAAATAATAATTTAAAAACTGCATATAAATTTTAACTTTCATGTTAAATTTTAACTTTCTTAATCATTACATTTTATTTCACATATAAATAAATTGTTGCTAGTTTTTATCCATTTCAGTAAAATCTAACAATTACATAGTCTTAAGGCAATGGCAACCCACTCCAGTACTCTTGCCTGGAAAATCCCATGGACAGAGGAGCCTGGTGGGCTGCAGTCCATGGGGTCACTAAGAGTTGGACACACTGAGCGACTTCACTTTCACTTTTCGCTCTCATGCATTGGAGAAGGAAATGGCAACCCACTCCAGTGTTCTTGCCTGGAGAATCCCATGGACGGGGGAGCCTGGTAGGAGGCCGTCTATGGGGTCACACAGAGTCGGACACGACTGAAGCAACTTAGCAGCAGCAGCAGCAGTATCAAAGGAGGAGAAGGCAATGGCACCCCACTCCAGAACTCTTGCCTGGAAAATTCCATGGATGGAGGAGCCTGGTAGGCTGCAGTCCATGGGGTCCTGAAGAGTCAGACACGACTTCACTTTCACTTTCACTTTCATGCATTGGAGAAAGAAATGGCAACCCACTCCAGTGTTCTTGCCTGAAGAATCCCAGGGACGGGGGAGCCTGGTGGGCTGCCGTCTATGGGGCCGCACAGAATTGGACACGACTGAAGTGACTTAGCAGCAACAGGAGCAGTACCAAAGCAATGCTTTATTCTGTAAAACTAGCTATTGAAAAGAGAATAGAGAAAGTTAATAAAAACTTTTGGAGGACCACAATTTTGAGCATTTATAAAGTAAGGGTTAGGGACAATAATCTAAGAAGTTTGCTATTATATATTAGTTAGACCTGAAGTTGCAGAATTTTTTAGATATCAAATGAGAATAATTCATGAAGAGCTAAATATTGATTGTAGCTATAGAAACAAATGAAAATTAGACTGAAACACTGTACCTAAGGATTCATTAATCTTAATGCATATAGAAAGTGTACTGAAATATCAACTTCCATATTATTCTTCAGTTTACAATTAAGAAAATATTGCTACATCTCCTAAAATACGAGTGTCTTTAAAGATTCATTTGTAAGAATAACGTCTCCAAAAGCAAATTTTAACAACACAAACAGCAACAGCAATTGAATCATTCATTTCACAGAAATTGCTACATTGGATAAGAGTAAGACCAATGACTTTGTACTTGTTCTCAGTTTATTGCTTTATTGGAATAATTTTTAAATATTTTATTTTACTTTTAATTGGAGAATAATTGCTTTACAATGTTGTGATGGTTTCTGCCATGCATCAACATGAATCAGCCACAGGCATACACATGTCCCCTTCTTCTTAAACCTCCCTCCCCATCCCACCCCTCTAGGTTGTCTCAGAGCACCAGTTTTCAGTTCCCTGAAAGTGAAAGCCACTCAGTTATGTATGACTCTCTGCAACCCCATGGACTGTACAGTCCGTGGAATTCTCTAGGCCAGAATACTGGAGTGGGTAGCCATTCCCTTCTCCAGGGGATCTTCCTAGCCCAGAAATCAAACCCAGGTCTCCCGCATTGCAGGCAGATTCTTTACCAGCTGAGCCACAAGGGAAGCCCTCGGTTCCCTGAATCATGCAGCAAATTTCCACTGGCTATTGTTTTACATATGGCAATGTATATGTTTCAATAGTGCTCTCTCCAGTGATCCTACCCTGTCCCCCTCCCCCAACTGTGACCAAAACTCTATTTTTTATGTCTGTCTCCTTTTGTATCCTGCAAGAAGGATCATCTGTTCCATCTTTCTAGATTCCACATATATGCATTAATATATGATACTTGTCTTTATCTTTCTGATTTCACTCTGTACAATAAGTTCTAGGTTCATCCATCTCCTTAGAACTGACTCAAATGTCCCTTTTTGTGGCTGAGTAATATTCCATTGCATATATGTACCACAGTTTCTTTATCCTTTCATCTGCTGATGAACAGCTAGGTTGCTTCCATGTTCTGCTGTTGCTGCTGCTAAGTTGCTTCAGTCGTGTCTGACTCTGTGCGACCCCATAGACGGCAGCCCACCAGGCTCCCCCGTCCCTGGGATTCTCCAGGCAAGAACACTGGAGTGGGTTGCCATTTCCTTCTCCAATGCATGAAAAGTGGAAAATGAAAGGGAAGTCGCTCAGTTGTGTCCAACTCTTAGCGACCCCATGGACTGCAGCCTAGCAGGCTCCTCTGTCCATGGGAGTTTCCAGGCAGGAGTACTGGAGTGGATTGCCAGTGCCTTCTCTGTTCCATGTTCTAGTTATTGTAAATAGTGCTGCAATGAATGCTGTGGTCATGTGTCTATTTCAGTTCTGTTTTCCTGAGGGTATATACCCAGTAGTGGGATTGCTGGGTCACATGTTGTGTGAGAAGTTGCTCAATCGTGTCTCTTTGCAACCCCATGGACTGTAGCCTACCAGGTTCCTCTGTCCATGCAATTCTCCAGGCAAGAGTACTAGAGTCATATGGTAGTTTTATTCCTCGTTTTTTAAAGAACCTCCATACTATCTCCATAGTGGCTGTATCAATTTGCGTTCCCACCCACAGTGCAAAGTGAAGTGAAAGTCACTCAGTTGTGATTGACTCTTTGCAACACCATGGACTATACAGCCCATGGAATTCTCCAGACCAGGATACTGGAGTGGGTAGCCTTTCCCTTCTCCAGGGAATCCTCCCAACCCAGGGATTGAACCCAGCCAACAGTGAAGGTGGTTCCCTTTTCTCTACACCCTCGCTAGCATTTATTGTTTGTAGACTTTTTGACGGTGGCCATTCTGACCAGTGTGAGATGATACTTCATTGTAGTTTTTTGCATTTCTCTAATAATAAGTGATCTTAGCGTCTTTTCATGTGTTTATTAGCCATCTTTATGTCTTCTTTAGAGAAATGTCCGTTTAAGTCTTCTGCCCCCTTTTGGATTCGTTTGTTTTTCTGGTATTCAGCTACACGCGTTGCTTGTATACTGTGGAGATTAATCCTTTGTCAGTCGCTTCACGTGCTATTATTTTCTCCCATTCTGAGGGCTGCCTTTTCATCTTGCATGGTTTCTGTTGTTGTGCAAGAGATTTTAAGTTTAATTAGGTCCCATTTGTTTATTTCTTGTTTTATTTCCATTACTCTAGGAGGGGGGTCATAGAGCATCTTGCTGTCATTTATGTCAAAGAGTGTTCTGCCTATGTTTTCCTCTAAGAGTTTTATAGTTTCTGGTCTGACATTTAGATCTTTAATCCATTTCAATTTTATTTTTGTGTATGGTGTTAGAACATGTTCTGGTTTCATTCTCTTACACGTAGCTGCCCAATTTTCCCAGCACCACTTATTTAACAAGACTTCTTTTTTTTTTTTAAAGACTAGTGTACTTTGGGTGGGGTGGGGGGCTGTGAATATGTCATTTGCTGACCATTGAGTGTACATCAGTGTTTTTCTTTCTGTTTTCTTGTTTTTGACTTCTCTTTTCTACCCCCAAGGACATAGCATCTATAAAATATCATGTCTTCACAGAGATGGATATCTCTTATAGAAGTACTAGTAGACTTTGTTAATAAATGAATTAATCTATGGATTCAGACAAGGGAATAGTCAGAAACCAAATTAATTAAGTAATACAAAGTGGAAAGATAATTAACTACACCAAACTGTAATGATAAATGTGTCTGCATTATTTAGAGAATAAAAAGAAAGGGAAAAAAGGCTTATTTGATGGCCATTCAACTATTGTTTTGGGATTAATGAGAAATAAGTGTGTTCTATTACTCTGGATAAAAAATATTAGAAAGTGTTTTATTGATAGGATATTGACATCATCTGCCAAATCACATAAATGACAAATATCACTTTATATATATAAAATGTTGGTACAATTGTCCTATGTTTAAGACTGAAAATCATTTTAAGATATAGTAATATGTACTCTCATTCAAAAAGAAATCACGTAAATGATTCATTATTAAGGTTTTTCAAAATGTTATGCTTCAGGATTATAGAAAAACAACTTGGAAAAACTGTGTTTGACTGTTTATATGCTATAAAACTGTAGTTTTTACTGACTATTATAAAGAGAACAGAGAAAGCATGTCATTTGTTTATTGATGTACCTTATTCATGTAAATAGTGGTGCCTCTTTACCTGGGCTGTAGTGAACAGCAAGAGTTTACTGTACAAGTATACACTACAACTGTTGCTGTACTCCGAACAGCAACAGTAAGAAAACTTGGTTCTTCCATTCACGGGAGAGAAAGACATCAAACAAATCCCCCCTACATATAATTACTAGTTGTGGGAAGTGCTTTGGAGGAAAAATATGGGACACAACATCAAATAGAGATAGGGAGAAAGGGAGGCAGGGAATGCCTCTCAGAAGAAATAATACTATTTCTGAGTATATTATAGTATTATACTATACTATAGTATAGTATAAGGGCTTCTCTCCTACCTCAGTAGGTAAAGAATCCTCCTGCAATGCAGGAATCCGCCTGCAATGCAGGAGACCCGGATTCAATTCTTGAGTCCAGAAGATCCCCTGGAGAAGGAAATGGCAACCCACTCCAGTGTTCCTGCCTGGAAAATCCCATGGACAAGAGAGGCTGGGGGATTACAGTCCATGGGGTCGCAAGAGGCAGACACGATTTAGCGACTAAACCACCACCATACTATACTATACTATACTATACTATACTATACTATACTATACTATACTATACTATTCTATACTATTCTATACTATTCTATACTATTCTATACTATTCTATACTATATACTATACTATACTATACTATACTAGGACCTGACAAAGAGAGTGGGATGTTGAGGGTTCTAGGCTGAAGGCAGAACGATTGGAAATCTTTCAAGATAAAGAGCTTTATATCCATGAGAGGGGAAACATCCCAGTGTGATTAGAGTGTACAGCGAGCAAGGGAGGGAAAGGGGGCACTTTAGAGTTAGAAAGTTAGATAGGACCCTTAAAGTTTAAGCCAAAAATTAATAAACATATCCTAAGTGCAACAGAAAGCATTTGAATGTGAAAGAACTTATGTTCTGAAAAGACTGGCCTGACTGAGCTGTGGGGGATGAATTAAGAATCAGGAATGGCAGTGGGGAAACCAGTTAGTCACAGTGAGAGGGCATCACCATGAACAGTACGAAGCTGGAGAGAGTTTAAGGGCATTTGGGATATTCCATGTTATCAATGAAATCAAGGCAACTTAGAGGGAATTCTGGGGTAGATGAGGAGGAATTACAGAAGACTATCAGTTTTCTGGATTAAACCACTGAGAAAGTTCAGAATGACACAGGTTATCTTCTACAACATTACAGTAGTTTATTCTGCAAAGGGTTAAGATTAAGAAGATTCACTAATTGAAAATAAATTATGGTATAACCAAGTTTTAAAAAGACTTTCAAGAGCAAAAATTGTATGCAATTATTTGAGTGAAGTAATATTTAGGAAGTTAACTGCACTGTTTGATTTTCAGTGAATCACTGCTGTAAAGAGTGGTAATGGGCTTTGAATTACTTTAAAAAACATAAACAATTTAGTCTATGAACATAACTATATTCACTGAACATAAACCAGAACACCCATGCAGGGAATCCCAATATCCATATAAGGACAAAACTCAGGTGAGGTACAGTGTTGGGCTGCCAACCCATTGTGGATATTAGAAACTGCCTGACAGAAAGTGAAGTACAAATAGAACAGACGATATGAAAAGTACCCAATCTCACTATTATAACATGAAGATAAAGTAAAAAATATAATGAGAGAGAACTGATCCCTTGTTAAATGATCAAATACCAAATATTTTGTTAATACTTTGCCTTGAATAATGTGGGGAAAAGCACTTTCATGCCTTTTTGACACAAGCATAAATTAGTAAGAACTCTATAGAGGCAATAAGGCAATAACTAGAACAGAAAGCACATGAATCTGAACACGTGGAATGCACTTGCTGATGCATTTATACATGTACATGAAAATTACTATGTCTTGATGTAGCCCTCTCCCAAATGAGGCTTTATTCATTAAAGTATAATAGACTATATGACATATAATACACTATAAGATATATGTAATATACTATATGACATATACACATATGAACAATACATGTATAATATTAAAATGATGTCATTTTCCCCCAAAACATATTTTAGTAAAAGTAAATAAATAAAAGTACACAATAGTATGCAGAATAAGCTAGAACTAGGGTACAGATGAAATAGGAAATCACTGCAGATGGTGACTGCAGCCATGAAACTAAAAGACGCTTGCTCCTTGGAAGGAAAGCTATGACAACGCTTGACAGCATATTAAAGAGCAAGATATCACTTTGTCAACAAAGGTCCATGTAGTTAAAACTGGTTTTTTCAGTAGTCATGTACAGATGTAGAGTTGGACCACAAAGAAGGCTGAGCACCGAAAAATGGATGTTTTTGAATTGTGCTGGAGAAGACTGAGAAGACTTGAGAATCCTTTGGACAGCAAGGAGATCAAACCAGTCAATCCTAAAGGAAATCAACCCTGAATATTCATTGGAGGGTCTGATGCTGAAGTTGAAGCTCCAGTACTTTGGCCACCTGATGCAAAGAGCCAACTCACTGGAAAAGACCCTGATGCTGGGAAAGTTTGAGGGCAAAAGGATGTGGCAGAGGATGAGATGGTTGGGTGGCATCACCGACTCAATGGACATGAATTTGAGCAAACTCCAGGAGATAGTGAAGGACAGAGGAGCCTGGCGTGCAGCAGTTCATGGGGTTGCAAAGAGTCGGACGTGACTTGGCAGCTGAACAACAACAACGTCTAAGAAAAGTAACTCAGCCTTTCTCTTGGACTCTTTCCGTAGTAAATTTCAAATATTTTAGGAAGTACATTTTAAGTTTTGACCAGATCTGCAAGGCCAGAATAATGCAGCATTTTCAATCAGGCTAGCTTGCTCATCCTCATGAGAATCGGCTATACCTCAATGGATGAGTGGCCATTATCACCACCAGTTACTTTGTTAGCTAATGATCTCTTGAGTCTTTGCCTCTCCTTCTCCTTCTTCTCCTTCTTTTTCCTCATCCTTCTTCTTTCATTTTCTTTAAATAGTTTTATACATTCTTGTGGTAAGAACAGTTAAAAACCTTCACAAGAGAAAACAAAATCTCATTCCTCACTCCCATATCCCAGAGACAGAAATTCTTACCAGTTCCCCATTATCCTTTCAAACATATCTTGAACTGAGACGGGTATCTTAGCACTAATTTTCATTGTTAAAATATCAAGAGCAATTGAGGGACCAGCTTAAATTCTCTTCATCTTGCATGATTTCTTAAATTTCTTAGGAATCATTACTGCTACCTAGAAAGACTATTTGCCTAGAAATAGCAAGAAACACTATCTTTCTCTCTGTTTCTCCTTAATATCATTCTTGGATTTGAACTCAGACATGCTAATAATTTGAGTTTATTTTTTTTAATTCTATTTTTAGTACCTAGGAACATTCCCTACTTTGATTCTTAGAAATCAGTCTTTATGGTGCAAATGTATTTAAAACAAAATTCCTTAGCCACACACATTTTTTTTTTTAAAAAGCCCAATGTTAAATTTAAAATATACTTTAAATCCATAGCATGTGTTATGACTTCAGATAAATAGATAGAGTTTAAAAAAATAGACCACACTGTACAAAGTATGTTTTGGAAATGATGAGTTTTCTATAGCATTATCATGCCTATTAATAAGACATAAGATTGTTTACAATATTTGCTTGTACTTATCCATTCATTGTTAGCTCTCTGTGCAAACATTTTCTAACATAATGCAGTTTGAGTATAATTTAACACATTTCTCAAGGCTTGTATATATTAAGGTGAAGTTTATTTACTCTCTCTAGCATTTTCCTAGAGCATATAATTACTATCTGATTTTGCTTATACATTTCAAGAAAATGCTAAAAAGAGCTGATAAACTCCACTTTAAAACATGCAACTTTGAAAAGATAGGTAGGTAGACATATTTAGAGACAGTTGCAGGTTTCAAATTCAAATAATTATATCTGACTGAAATATAGGGTTTTATATGCTGTTTTATAAGGAAACAATTCTTCTTCTTTGCCAAGATAATCTCATTTTTTAAATTATAAAGTGTTTGATCTGAAGTTAGTTTATGCTATGCTGCTGCTGCTGCTAAGTCGCTTCAGTCGTGTCTGACTCTGTGCGACCCCATAGACGGCAGCCCAGCAGGCCCTGCCGTCCCTGGGATTCTCCAGGCAAGAACACTGGAGTGGGTTGCCATTTCCTCCTCCAATGCATGAAAGTGAAAAGTGAAAGAGAAGTCGTTCAGTTGTGTCCTACCCCTAGCGACCCCATGGACTGCAGCCTACCAGGCTCCTCTGTCCATGGGATTTTCCAGGCAAGAGTACTGGAGTGGGGTGCCATTGCCTTCTCCAGTTTATGCTATACATGCTTCCACAGTCCTAGAGGGGGAATTTTCAAAATATAAGTTTTTATATCGTCTTAAAAATTACTTGAAATCCTCAGATTTTAAGTCCATGTAAAAATGTTGATTAAGAAAAATGAACAAAGAAGTGCTTCATGCAGTGTGACAACTACCACACAAGACTCCTGTCTTGCCTTTCCGAAAGTGAGCATAGTTCTAGGTGTAACCCGCCTGATTTAATTTTGCTTCTCTCTGTCACGAAGTTCACTTTATGAAGTGGGCTCAAAACATACCTTTCTTAAGGAATTGAAAGTTAAGTTGAGGAGATCAAATAACCTGCCTCGGCTCCTTGGGGCTTTCTTTAGCTGTTTTTATGCCTGTGGGAGACACACCGAGCTGAAAGTTGTCAAACCCAGTGCAATAAGATCTAGCTATAAATTGTTTAAACCTGACTACTTCTGAGTCCTCGAGGACCAGGTGCATAAGAAGATTAAGATGTAGAAATTATAATCAGCAGATATATTTTTACAGGTACTTTTTAGCTTTCCAAAAATGGCTAAGATAGCCAAACTGAGAAAAGTCTAAGCCTAAAAGTGAAAGTGTTAGTCGCACAGCCATGTATGACTCTCTGCAACCTATTGGACTGCAGTCTGCCAGACTCCTCTGTCCATGGGATTTCCTAGGCAAGAATACTGGAATGAGTTGCCATTTCCTCCTCCAGGGGATCTTCCCAATTTAGGGATCAAACCTGCATCTCTTATGTTTCCAGCATTTGCAGGGAGGTTCTGTACCAATAGCACCACCTGGGAACCCCCAAAAGTACATTTGACATAGCTCAAATATTGCATTGTTAAATATGGTTAATTTGGAAAATACTAGCATCAGAAAAATAACATTTATTTTACTTTATTTACTTATTATTAACCCACTATTGATAAATACTTTTTTCTTAAACGCAAACTGTGTCACTATTTTTACAAATAGTTTATAGTCAGTTATACTATGATCAATGGTGTTTTGAATAAGATTTATTTAAAAGTTTGTATTTAATGGGCTTCTCAGGTGGTACTAATGTTAAAGGACCCACCGGCCAATGCAGGAGATCCAAGAGATGCGAGTTCAATCCCTGGGTTGGGAAGATCCCCTGAAGGAGGACATGGCCACCCACTCCAGTAGTTTTGCCTGGAGAATCCCATGGACAGAAGAGTCTGGAGGGCTACAGTACATAAAGCCACAAAGAGTCAGACATGACTGAAGTGACTTAGCACACATACAAAGTATTTAATATAAAAAAATTTGAATGCAGGATATACCAAGTGAGAATTGAAGGTCAGACTCATACTATAAATACAACTCATTTTCTCTTACTAAATATCTTTATGTCCTCACCTGACTGAATATATGCACTAAAGAGTATTAGTTGAATAAATATTTTAAAGATAAAGAAAATTCTGCAAGTCATAAGAATATAGCATCTGGGATACCTGCAAAAATTAGCATACATCAGAGCTTCACATTGCACAAAGACTTCAGGAGGATATCTTGTATCTTTATAGACCTGGCCACCTCTTTTTAAAATAGTCCTTTGCCTGGCTGGGCTGTTTATCTGCTTGAGCACCGAAGTTTCTTTTTTCTAGATTTGGTAAAGGAATTATGAACAATAGCATTAATTCTCCTGTAATAAATTGAAAGGAATTGGACCCTAATAGTACTCTTGCCTGGAAAATCCCAGGACGGAGGAGCCTGGTGGGCTGCCGTCTATGGGGTCGCACAGAGTCGGACACGACTGAGTGACTTCATTTTCACTTTTCACTTTCATGCATTAGACAAGGAAATGGCAACCCACTCCAGTGTTCTTGCCTGGAGAATCCCAGGGACAGAGGAGCCTGGTGGGCTGCAGTCTCTGGGGTCGCACAGAGTTGGACACGACTGAAGTGACTTAGTAGCAGCAGCATAAGGAATAGATGAGTAAATGTAAAGGATCCTCTAAAAATAACTGATGAAACAGGTAAAATTGAACTGTTCAGGAAAAAGTTGAGAAACACAAAGGGTTATCCATTTTCAGTAAAGACAAGGATTATGAACTATTAAAGTCCAGAACAGCAAACATGGGCTAAATGCAGGATCGATTTCTCAGGTGGTATCCATGAGATTATAATATTTGGGTACAGTTCTTATCTCTCAGCCTTCCTTCTGTGTAATTCAGTCTTTCATACCTAATAGCTAAGAAATTAACTTGGCTTGTGCTTCTTGAAAGCAAAAGCGTGAAAGTATTAGTTGCTCAGTCATGTCCAACTCTTTGCGACCCCGTAGACTGTAGACCGCCAGGCTCCTCTGTCCATGGGATTCCCCAGGCAAGAAGACTGGAGTGGGTTGGCATTCCTTTCTCCAGGGGGTCTCCCCTATCCAGGGTTTGAACCCCGGTCTCCTGCACTGCAGCCAGATTCTTTACCGGCTGAGCCACCAGATAAAGCCAAAGCTTTATCTTAGCTCCTTTAATGAAATGATGAGACTGTTTGTTTATTCATTCGATAAATAGTCATTGAGAAACTAAGTTCTACATACTTTAGTAGCATTAAATAAGACAAAGTTCCCACAGGAAAACAGAGTATTCGTCAAAAGCAGAAACAGCTGCCTGATCCTAGGAGCCTTGAAATAGCAGAGAGGTGCGAGGAAAAAAAAGTCACGCAGTTATCAGAGATGACGCCTTCCCTTTTCCCCAAATTGATTCAAAGAGTATTTCTTTTCATAAATATAGACTACCCTAACCAGTCACAAATCAGGGATTATGAATTGGAAAATTGGGCTGAATAAATGTTACATTGTTTGAGAGCATATTTCTTCAGAAATGCATAGCTGTAGTGGATGTCAAAGTCTTTCTATCACCCTCACACGACTGAACTTTAATCTCTTTAAAACACTGGCTGTAAAGACAGCTGAGGCACAATTTGTTGCCTGAAATCAAAAATGGTTTCTGACTTCTCTCACATCTCGACCATAAAGTGGTCTCCACAACTATCTTTATATACGTCAGTGTTTCTACGACACGGACAATGTTTAAAAGGTCAGGTCTTTTCACTGGCATTTGGCAGTAAGGTCAGCTGCAACTGACCTTATTTTCCTCTTCAGTGTACCAGGATATATTTTATCTCCAGGAATTTAGTCAAGCAATACGTTTTAGTTCTGGACTTTGGTAAGAAAGCAAAAAAAAACTTGTCAGAGAACAGCAGATAAGATCTAGATTTCTCTGTTAAATAAAATTAAGAAAGATGTTTATAGATATGCAATTTGAGGGAAAAAAAAAGTTTAACTCATTATGTCCATGAATACAGAACAAAATATTTAGAAAATTTCTCATTCCTTACTCCAGTTCTAGGGTCTTATTTTGGATAATCTCAATTTTCATAAATGTTCCATGTCTAGGCCATGATTACTGTATGGTATCTTTTGAAAAAGCAGGAAGACATGTGTCAAAAGGAAAACCTTCGAGAGCTGAGAAACGTGACTGCCTCTTGAATCTAACCCATTAATGTCATCTCCAAGATATAGTGAAGAACAAGGAAGCCTGTGCTGAAGCCCATGGGGTCACAAAGAGTGAGGCACAAGGTAGCAACTGAGCAACAACAACCTCTCATGTAATCATTCCCTAAAAGGAAAAATTGGACAGAGAAGAAATATGGAACGGCTGGAATTTTTATTCCTTTTATTTTTTGAAGAATATTTTCTGTAAGGAGATGGGGTTAAGGGGTGATGGGTGAACAAGAAGGTTTGGAAAATAGAGATTATAAAGACTATTAGGTAGAAGGGCAGAGAATCTTAAGAGGAGAGTGAGTGATACAAACGACAGAGCAACCTATGAATTAGCACATTTAGGAAAAGAATTATCTCACATCTAGACACTGTGTTTTCTTATGTTTTCTGTTTATCTGCTTTGGGGAGTTTTCTCCATCTAGAAGATAGGGTTGTTGAGTTTCTAATAGAAGCCACTTTTGCTAGCTTCATTTGTAATCCAAGAAAACTGTGTACTGTTATAGTCTTTAATTTGACTCAAGAGTTCACTTCACTTCTGTTCAGTCACTCAGTCACGTCTGACTCTTTGCGACCCCATGGACGGCAGCACTCCAGGCCTCCCTGTCCATCACCAACTCCCAGAGTTTACTCAAACTCATGTCCATCGAGTCAGTGATGCCATCCAACCATATCATTCTCTGTTGTCCCCTTCTCCTCCTGTCTTCAATCTTTCCCAGCATCAGGGTCTTTTCAAATGAGTTAGGTCTTCATATAAGGTGGCCAAAGTATTGGAGTTTCAACTTCAGCATCAGTCCTTCCAATGGATATTCAGGACTGATTTCCTTTAGGATGGACTGGTTGGATCTCCTTGCCGTCCAAGGGACTCTCAAGAGTCTTCTCCAACACCACAGTTCAAAAGCATCAATTCTTCAGCATTCAGCTTTCCTTATAGTCCAACCCTCACATCCATACATGACCACTGGAAAAACCATAGACTTGACTAGATGGACCTTTGTTGGCTAAGCAATGTCTTAGCTTTTTAATATGCTATCTAGGTTAGTCATAACCTTTCTTCCAAGAAGCAAGCATCTTTTAATTTCATGGCTGCAGTCACCATCTGCAGTGATTTTGGAGCCCAAGAAAATAAAGTCTGTCATTGTTTCTACTGTTTCCCCATCTATTTACCATGAATGATGGGACCAGATGCCATGATCTTCGTTTTCTGAATGTTGAGCTTTAAGCCAACTTTTTCCCTTTCCTCTTTCACTTTCATAAAGAGGCTCTTTAGTTCTTCTTCACTTTCTGCCATAAGGGAGGTGTCATCTGCATATCTGAGGTTATTGATATTTCTCCCAGCAATCTTGAATCCAGCTTATGTTTCATCCAGCCCAGCATTTCTCATTATGTTCTCTGCATATAAGTTAAATAAGCAGGGTGACAATATACAACCTGATATATCCCTTTTCCAATTTGGAACCAGTCTGTTGTTCCATGTCCAGTTCTAACTGTTGCTTCCTGACCTGCATACAGATTTCTCAGGAGGCAGGTCAGGTGGTCTGGTATTCCCATTTCTTGAAGAATTTTCTACAGTTTGTTGTGATCCACACAGTCAAAGGCTTTGGCATAGTCAACAAAGCCAAAGTAGATGTTTTTCTGGAACTCTCTTGCTTTTTTGATGATCCAACAGATGTTAGCAATTTGATCTCTGATTCCTCTGCCTTTTCTAAATCCAGCTTGAACATCTGGAAGTTCACAGCTCACATACTGTTGAAGTCTGGCTTGGAAAATTTTGAGCATTACTTTGCTAGAGTATGAGATGAGTGCAATTGTGGGGTAGTTTGAGCATTCTTTGGCATTACCTTTCTTTGGGATTGGAATGAAGACTGACATTTTCTGGTCCTGTGGCCACTGCTGAGTTTTCCAAATTTGCTGGCATATTGAGTGCAGCACTTTCACAGCATCATCTTTTAGGGTTTGAAATAGCTCAACTGGAATTCCATCACCTTCACTAGCTTTGTTCGTAGTGATGCTTTCTAAGGCTCACTTGACTTCGCATTCCAGGATGTCTGGCTCTAGGTGAGTGGTCACACCTTCGTGGTTATCTGAGTCATGAAGACCTTTTCTGTGTAGTTCTTCTGTATATTCTTGCCACCTCTTCTTAATATCTTCTTCTTCTGTTAGATCCATACCATTACTGTCCTTTATCGTGTCCATCTTTGCAGGAAATGTTCCTTTGGTATCTCTAATTTTCTTGAAGAGATCTCTAGTCTTTCCCATTCTGTTGTTTTCCTCTATTTCTTTGCACTGATCACTGAGGAAGGCTTTCTTATCTCTCCTTGCTATTCTTTGGAACTCTGCATTCAAATGGGTATGTATTTCCTTTTCTCGCAGGGATTGAACCCCGTCTCTTATGACTCCTGAATTGGCAGGTGGGTTCTTTACCACTAGTGCCACCTGGAAAGCCCCTTTATTATATACTTGTAAGTGGCTCAGATGGTAAAGAATCTGCCTTCAATGCAAGAGATGTGGTTTTGATCCCTTGGTTGGGAAGATCCCCTGGAGAAGGGAATGACAACCCACTCCAGTATTCTTGCATACAGAGTCCCGTAGACAGATAGCCTGGTGGGCTACAGTCCATGTGTTGCAATGAATCAGACATGACTGAGCGACTAACACTCACTCATTCAAATGTAAGTAACTGCTTCCCTGAGTTCTATGAGCCATTCTAGCAAACTGTTGAACCCAAGGAGCTGGTTGTGGCAACTAGGTCTTATAGTCCGTTGGTCAGAAATGTGTAACAACCTGGGACTCGCAATTGGCATTGAAGTGGGGGCAGCCTTCTGCAACTGAACCCTTAACCTGTGGGATCTGACAGTAAGCACAGGTAGTCAGGTCTGAACTGAATTGTAGGATATACAGCTGGTGTCACAGAACTGCCTCCCATGTAGAATACCTGTGCATCTGGTGTCAGGAGAGCTGTGAGTCTGGTAGTAGCATGAAAATAACAGAAACACACAGGAGGGTTATGTTTTTTCCTTACTCAATTGCCTTACCAGTGTCCCGACCTCAGTAAAGGGCAAAAAGTGACCATTTGTCACATTCATCACCAATCTGACTGCTAGTATTCTTGCAAGGCTTACTTTTTTTTTTTCTTGAACTATAGTTGAGTTCAAGAAAAAAAAATAGTTGATTTACAGTGTTTTATTAATTTCAGTGTACAACATTGTGATTCAGTATTTTTACAGATTATACCCCATCAAAAGTTATTACAAGATAATAGCTTTAATTTCCTGTGCCATACAATATCCTCTTGTTGCTTATCTATTTTATACATAGTATTTGTATCTCTTAATCCATTACCCCTAATTGGTCTTACTCCCCTTCTCTCTCCCCACTGGTAACCACGATTGTTTTCTATATCTGAGTCTGTTTTTTTATGTAGTCATTTGTATTATTTTTTTTAGATCCCACATATAAGTGACATCATACAGTATTTGTTATATTTTTTTTTAATTAGAGTATAATTATTTCACAACACTGTTATTTTCTTCTGTACTTGGAGCTTCCCTCCCACCCACTCCCCATCTCACTCCTCTAGGTCATCACAGGGCTGAGCTCCCTGTGCTTTACCACAGGTTCCCACTAGCTATCCACTTTATACATGGTAATGTATTTATGTCA
The DNA here is from genome assembly GCF_027580195.1 of Bos mutus. Classification (NCBI taxonomy): domain Eukaryota; kingdom Metazoa; phylum Chordata; class Mammalia; order Artiodactyla; family Bovidae; genus Bos; species Bos mutus. The sequence continues at coordinate 27,397,744 of NC_091643.1, forward strand.
AACCTAATCTCCCAATTCATCCCACCCTCCACTTCCCCAACTGTGTCCACAGGTCTTTTCTCTATGTCTTCATCCCTATTCCTGTAAATAGGTTAATCTGTACCATTTTTGTAGATCCCACATACGTGCATTAATATATGATATTTGTTTTTTGCTTCCTTACATCCTTCACTCTGACAAACTCTAGGTCCATCCACATCTCTACAAATGACCCAATTTCAATCCTTTTTATGGCTGAGTAATTATTTGAATCTGGTCCCATCACTTCATGGGAAATAGATGGGGAAACAGTGGAAACAGTGTCAGACTTTATTTTCTTGGGCTCCAAAATCACTGCAGATGGTGATTGCAGCCATGGAATTAAAAGACGCTTACTCCTTGGAAGGAAAGTTATGACCAACCTAGATAGCATATGAAAAAGCAGAGACATTACTTTGCCAACAAAGGTCTGTCTAGTCAAGGCTATGGTTTTTCCAGTAGTCATGTATGGATGTGAGAGTTGGACTGTAAAGAAAGCTGAGCGCCGAAGAATTGATGATTTTGAACTGTGGTGTTGGAGAAGACTCTTGAGAGTCCCTTGGACTTCAAGGAGATCCAACCAGTCCATTCTAAAGGAGATCAGCCCTGGGTGTTCTTTGGAAGGAATGATGGCTAAAGCTGAAACTCAAGTACTTTGGCCACCTCATGCGAAGAGTCAACTCATTGGAAAAGACTCTGATGCTGGGAGGGATTGGGGGCAGGAGGAGAAGGGGACGACAGAGGATGAGATGGCTGGATGGCATCACTAACTCGATGGATGTGAGTCTGAGTAAACTCCGGGAGTTGGTGATGGACAGGGAGGCCTGGCGTGCTGTAATTCATGGGGTTGCAAAGAGTCGGACATGACTGAGCGACTGAACTGAACTGAACTGAATCATTTGAAAAGACCCTGATGCTGGGAAAAATTGAGGGCAGGAGAAGGGGACGACAGAGGATGAGATGGTTGGGTGGCATCACTGACTTGATGGACATGGGTTTGGGTGGACTCTGGGAGTTGGTGATGGACAGGGAGGCCTGGCGTGCTGCAGTTCATGGGGTCTCAAAGAGTCGGACACGACTGAGCAACTGAACTGAACTGAATATTCCATTGTATACCTGTACCACATCTTCTTTATCCACTCATCTGTTGACGGACGTTTAGGTTGTTCTTAAGTCGCAGAACTAACACCCTAAGCTGAAGCCTGTGGCATGACCAGGTTGCTCCGTTCTTGCTCTATTTGGAACAAAGAATTACAGAGGGAAGTATACAGAGGGAAGATACTGCACACTGGGATGTCCTTACTAGCTGTGAGATACAACAGGAGGTGACAAATAATTTGTTACTAATAATATTTAAAGTGCAAAAATTTGCAAATGCTTTGCTTTTAGAAATTATTAAATAATGTTTCTCCCACAGGCTAATATCATATTTTATGTAGAATGAAGTTAAAACAAAACATTTGAAAATTGCTGATCCAGAGGTAAACAGATTCCATAACTTTTAAAATTGTCTTCTGTGCCAAGTTTAACTTGGGTTCTTTCTTTGTATGTACTTGTGCTTAATAAAAATAGCTTGTTTAAGAGGGGAGGCGGGGCACTGTGTTTGGGAACTTCTGAATGACAACACTGCAGCCCAGGATATATTTCGTCCCCATTTTGGTGGGGGGAGTGGCGTTTGCTTATATTTTTTGAGAACAGGTCTTGGGATTTCCCTGGTTATCTGCTTAGTTTGCATTGTTATTACATCACATCTCCTCACCCCTGGGATACAGCCTTTATCTCTGCTGCTACTTTTTTAAAAACTTCAAATCACCCTTTTCCTAGCTGTTCAAGGTACTAAACTCTCTTCATTGTGTTCAGTATACTGGATGCTTGGGGCTGGTGCACTGGGACGACCCAGAGGGATGGTGTGGGGAGGGAGGAGGGAGGAGGGTTCAGGATGGGGAACACATGTATGCCTGTGGCGGACTCATTTTGATATTTGGCAAAACTAATACAATTATGTAAAGTTTAAAAATAAAATAAAATTAAAAAAAAAAAAGAAAAGACTTGCATTACAACAGGGAACTCTGCTCAGCATTACGTGGCAGCCTGGATGGGAGGGGAGTTTGGGGGACAATGGATACATGTACAGGTATGGCTGACTACCTTTGCTGTTCACAAATCTGCCACAGCACTGTTAATTAGCTATACCCCAGTACAAAATTAAAAGTTTAATAAAAAAAAAAAAAGACAAAAAACACATTATAAACAAGCTCATAAATAGTAACAAAGTAAAAATAAAACATAAAATAATTAGAATAAGTGAGGTATGACCTTCAAATTGAATATTATTTGAAGATAATATTGTTATTTACCTTGGAAAACCAAAATAATTAATGGAAAAGCTGTCTATAACCAGGGGAATATATCTTCTCTAATATGATCCTGGCCCCCAAATTCAATTTTAGCACTATTTCATTTTTTAAATGTCGGTATGGGATATCCTAAGATAGGGGAGAAACTGATCAAATCTTATTATATGCCAGGCACTATGCCAGCCGCTTGAGACTTAAGGAAATTGAGCCTCAGAGAGGTTAAGCAATTTGCCAAAGGTCACAAAGCTAGTGCGTGTCAGAGCCACATCTGAACCCAAGGCTAACTGACTCACAGGTCACATGGGAAGCAATTAAATATAAAAGGCTTGGGCTTTTTAGCAAGTAAATTTTCTATATTTCAACTGCTTTCCTCATTAGTTTCCATTTTTATAAATGTATGCTATTCAAACCAATATAATGGCTACTGTAAAATCTAGTGAACATTTAATAACAATGAAAACATTTCATAGAACCGGTAAATTCTCACAATGCAACTGAAATCCTATCCTGCCTAAAATAATTTGTGGTTTTTAATAGTGCACTCATATCTTGTTTTTGTTTTTTTTTTACCTTATTACAACATTGGCCCATGATATGCTTTAAATTGCATTTAGGAAACAAAAATAATAATATCTGAACATATGAAATAACCTTTGTTAACCTGACTATCCTTTGCATGAACATTCAATACTTCTTCTTCCTTTAACATGGTGAATTCTTGCAGTGAGTTTTTAGTAATGCTTGCTGTGTCAGTTATCTATTGATGTCTAACATATCATAGCCAAATAATTTTTTTAACTGGGGTACATGTACTTTACAATGTTGTTAGTTTCTGCTGTACAATGAAGTGAATCCACTCTGTGTACTCAAGTATCCCTTCCCTCTTAGACTTCTCTCCCCTCCATCCAACCCCTCTAGGTCATCACAGAACACCGAGCTGAGCTCCCTGAACGATACAGAACGTTCCCACTAGCTATCTGTTTTACACACGGCAGTGCACATTTATCATTCCCAATCTCCCAGTTCATCCCCATCCCTCCCCACCCCCCCGTCCACTTCCCCGTTCTCTACGGCTGTGTCTCTGTCCCTGCCCTGCGGGTAGGTTCATCCATGCGGTTTCTTGTTTCCTCTGATTCTGTAGGTCGATGGTGTTTCTTCTGCTGGTCTCGCCTAGGAGCACTCCCGCAGTTGCAATCAGCAGGGGGCATGGCTGGAAGTCACTAGGTCTAATGGGCTGCTGTCATACTTCTAAGAAAGCTGAAATGCTTGATACGGCTGGGCCTCTCTCTCCACATGGTGTTTCACCCTAGGCTTCCTCACAAACTGTCAGCAATGTTCCAAGAAAACGAGATGGGAAACTTCAAGGCATCTTGAGGCCAATTCTTGGAAGGCATGAGATATAACTGATAACTTGATCTAAGCAAGTTACAAGGTCAGCCCGAATTCAGGGGATGGGGAAATATTTTCCACCTCCTGAATGGAGGAGCTAAAACGTAACTGTAGTCATGTTTAACGAAGCACTGTTGAAGTAGTCAGATTATCCACAAATAGGAGGTATTGCAGTGATGTCCAGGATACCGTGAGAGGCAGGGTGGCATAGAAAAACAGGTGCGTGTGGCATGGCGTCCCAGCGTTCTCACTGGACGGATGTGTGTGAGCCGTGACTTTCAACTCTGAAACCCTTATTTTCCTCAACTGCAAACAAGGATAATAATTTCTACCTCACAGGGTAGTCATGATTTAGGAAGATTTTATACACAAAAGACTCTTACCAAGTATTAGATACTGAATGAATATGAAATATTCCTATAAATAAAAAGATGGGAGCATTTCATTTCCTTATATGTCCTCTTAGGAGGAGCACTCTAATTATTTGTGTCAAATATTTTTGTGAGCTATAGGAGTGGAGAGTGAGATCTCAAGGGCACGCTCAGATTGTAAAAGGTGACTGCTAACCCCCACATACGTGATCAACTAATATTTGACAGGGGAGCCAAGAACCCTTCATGGGAAAAGGATAGCCTCTTCAACAAATGGTTTTGGGAAACCTGGACCTCTGCTCTACTCACAAAAAAATACCACTCACACAAAAAAATTAACTTGAAATGGATTAAAGACTTAAACATAAGATCAGGTAACTCCTACAAGAAAAAATAAGCAAGATGCTCCTTGATATTAGTCTTGGCAATGAATTTGGGGTATGACACTAAAAGCAGAAGCAGCAAAAGCAAAATCTAACAGGTGGGACTATGTCAACTAAATTTTTTTCTGCACAGCAAAATAAACCATCAACAAAACGAAAAGGCAGTCCACAGACCTGGACAAAATATTTGTCAATCATGTACCTGATAAAGGGTTAATTTCCAAAAAATATAAAGAACTCATACTACTCAATGACAAAAGAGACAAACAATTCAATTTTAAAATGAACAGAGGTCCTGAATAGATATGTTTCCAAGAAGACACAGAGATGACCAACAGGTGCATGAAAAGATGTCCAACATCATTAATCGTAAGGGAAATACAAGTCAAAACCATGATGAGATATCACCTCACACACATTACAAAAGCTATTATCAAGAAAACAAGAAATAACAAGTGTTGGCAGGAAACCCTGTATTTAATTGGAGGAAATGTAGACTCTGAAAAAGGCAAACTTGTAAAAACAGAGGGTAGAATGGCAGTACCAGGGGCTGGGGTAGGGAATTGGGGAGATACTGTTTAAGAGGACAAACTTACAATTTATACAACCAGTAGATAAATAAGTCCTGGGGATCTAATGCATAGTGATTCCAGTCAACAGTACTGTATTATGTAAAATTTCAAAGTTGCTATGAGCCTAGATCTTAATTGTTCTCACAAAGAAGAAATGATAATTGTGTGACACGACTGAGGTGTTAGTTAACCCTGTAAACCGTGATAATGATAACCATGGTAATCATATTGCAGTATATAAAGGTATCAAATCAATACATTTTACAGCTTAAACTTGCACAATGTCATATGTGAATTATATCTCAATTTCAAAAAAGCTGATTGCTCTACTGCCCGTGTCATTATGAAGAAAGGAGTTTATAGGAATAAGAAAGGAAAAGAGATGCAAGGAGCAGAGCAGCAGCGGGAGAAGAAAGTCAGGATGGTGGAAAACTGAATTATGTACAATGCGATTCCTTCCACGACCACCAAATTTTACTTTTCATTAAGTGCTCTAATTTCACTGAACACTTGCTGAAAGTGAATTTTATTTTATCAGTTAACAACAAAAAAAAAAACTTCTCATTAGAGTCGAATGGGATATAACAGAAGCAGCGCTCACAGACACAGGAGTCCAGGGAAATGGACCGTGAGAACATAAATTCACAGTAATTCACATAAATCATGAGGAGGGCTTTGGATGACAGGCTGTGGAATTGGGTGTTTCAAGCTAAATTTACCCCTTCTCCAAAGGGCAGGGATTTAGCAGCTGACTGCTAGATTACATCCAAACAAATCAGAGAAAGATTCGCTTGATTTCTTTGTGATCAAATTTCAAAGTATTAATTCAGTTAAACAAGAGGCTATAACTTCAGTTTCCTTTTTGAGTTAAATGTACAACTGCTCTCATTAGAAAACAAATGTTAGAAGCTTCGTGGACCATAAAAGACCACAGAATTTTGCCCTTCTCAGTTCGGCAGAACTGAGAATAATGGTGCAACTTAGAAAACAACTCGAGTTGATTAGCCTCCAGAAGACCAGATTTGTGGCTGTCATTCTTACTAAGACAGCTCATACTCACTGGCTGATCTGGAGTCACAGAGCGATGAGGCTTGCAAAGAAAAGCAAATACAAGCTTTATGGGTACAAAGAGAACAACACTGCAAAATAATGACTTCTGTCCCGTTAAATTATGGCTGGCAGGGGTTTGATACAGCGAGCAGATCCCTTTCGAACAGCCCATCAATATCACCTCAACTCGCATCAGCATCATTTGTACCCTGCCCTTTAGCCGGACCATCTCTCTGGAGGCCTTTGACTTGGGGCTAAGTTTTAACTCTGAAATATTACAAGGTTTACAATGGATTGGAGACTTCTTGTCTTCGTATTGGATTTTTGTTTTTAGGTAAAATTTGTGAGCCTTTCTCAAAACGAACAGTGAATATAAATTCCAGACTTGCCAGAGACCAAGTGTTATAAATGAAATTTACTCATAGCACCGCTGTCCTCGTTCTCTGCCTTCCCTTCCAGGCATGTCATTACCTACAATGACCCTCAGTGGTGATACTGGTACCCACTGGAATCCTCTGATTTCCACTCTCTTACATTTGCCTACTTCTTCCTTCAAGTTTCCTAACTCCCAATGTAATTTGTGGTTTTTCTCCTTCACTGAGCGTTCTCATGGGGTATAGCTCAGCTAAACTAATCAAATTATTTTAAAACAGATCATGGCGAATGTTGACATGATGTCATGTTTTAAAATAAACTCTTTAATGCTGGGCCTCACCCTGACATGATGTTCATATTTAAAGAACCTGTCCAAGTATTTATGTAAATGAACAAGGAAGTGGGAACTCTGCCGCCTTCTTCATGGCAAAAAAGAAAGTCACATTCATATTGATGCCTACATTATGATCCTACCCGCAAGGCCTCCGCTGCCCTCCCTGGAATTTCTGCAGGTTCCTAGATCTGTGTGTCACGTGTTCTGGGCAGAAGTCCCTTGTGTTTCTACCCTGCTCTGGCTTTCTGTTCGCTCTCCACTTCTCCTCTGGCTGTTCAATAGACATAGCGATGTTGCTCTGCAGGGAGTGGCCCTGGTGCAAATGCCACTGTGGGTTCCAGGGTGCTCACTCTTATGCCCATGAAGAAGGCCTTCATCACCAAAGAAGGCCTGGTTCAGCTTCCTTCATCACACAGTCCCCGGCTCAACATCACTTATAACAGACTCGCAGCTGCCCATGAAAAAGAGAATCTTCAACTTTTCAGGTCCTCAGCTGCCAGTCTCTTATACACAACTGAAATAAAAGAAAAAAGATATCTCAAAAAAATAAGCAACACTTTTCAGACACATAATGATCCCAATCCTTAACTTAGGAGAAAATAAAAGCATTCTCGAGGGACAAAAGGAAAAGTAGCTCGACATGATACAGAGATACCATTTTCTATTATTACACAGAGCAATTTCTTCCTCAGAACAGACCGTTTCAGAGATTCCTTTCTTGTGATCTTTGAAGTGTATTTGCATAATTGAAGATTCCCAGTCAGGGTGAGGCTTCCCTCCTCTGCCTCTGAGGTGGTCTTCAAAGCTGTATTCAAGCCTTTGCTTCCTGTAAGTCAGGGCTCTGCGTTTCGCTTTCCTTCCGTATCAATGTTTCAAAAATCTCCAGGCTGTTAAAAGATGACTAAGGCAGATTCAATATTTTAAGGGTTTCTTTGAGCAAAAATTGGATGAATTTGGACAGTGCTAAACCAGAAACGGTTAGGAGAGCTCCACCCACAGAAGCTGGGGAGAGACTGGTAGAGAAGGGTAGAAGCAAAGTAAAGAAATTGATTGGCTGCAGATGAAAACTTAGTTGGCTGCTTGTGATTTGTGTTCCCGCATTTTAATTTCACAACCTTGAGGCATTTGCAGGTTTAGATTTTGGTTCGTTTACATGGGCGGCCAACATTAGAGCCACCCCAGGGTAATGGCCTCCTTGTTAATCGTTTGACAAGGTCAGGTTTCAGTCCAGACTCAAGCTCAGTGAACCAGGAGTGAGTTTCTTTTGCTTATGGCAATGTTGGCAACAGATTGCCTAGAAATGGAGACTGAGTCCTTTCTTTGGTATTTGTTAATTGGAATGTAATTGTTTTACAATGTCGCGTTAGTCTCTGCTGTGTCTTGGTGGACAGTCCAATGTGTTAAGTTAAGAGGACTCAATCTGTGTTTTTGAGTCTTCCCAGCAACTATAAAAGGCCAGTCTGGACCACTGTTTGCTGATGAGTGTCGAGGGCAGAGACAGCTGTACTATCATGAAAATGGAGGTGTTAGAGAATGGGCCGTCCTTTTCCCTTTTCATGCACCCCTCTCTTCTACCAGCTTTTCCTTGACTGTGTCCAGAGCTTGACCGCTCTAATGCTTCCTCACTGTTCTCTGGAGCCCAGAAAGATAGCGCATCAATTTGTTCTTGGTGGCAGCACTGGTCACCACTCTTGGGCTCTCCCATTCCTGTAGCTCCTTGATTTGGGTAAGGAACTCAACTCCACGTCCTTGCTCAAAGGAAAATTCTCTTTTGTTTAAAAACAGGTATATGAGAAGTACGAACTTCCGCACATTTGTATGGTAATTCTCAATGAGGCAGATAAGATGCTTAGCTAAACAGTCTCAGAAATAATTTCAATAACTTTTTGCTCTGTGCTTTGGCTTTAAAATATTTAGTCATGCTATCAAGTCCTTTCAAATTAATATGTTAGAGTATTCTGTTCAGAGAAAGAGTTTTCCTTTCTTTTGGCTTCTCTTTGGTAGTCCTTCCCATGCTGCTCAGATGCATCGACAGGAGACTGTGAGGCGTTTTAGAGCCAAGGGAGGAGTAGCTGAGAAATGAATGCTTTACAGTCTGTGAGACATTTAGCTGTCAGATGGCAGAGCGTTCAACAGGATTAAGTAGAACAAAGTGCAGTCTTTTTATTTTTTATTTTTCTTTAATGACTAAAGGAATAAAAAAAAAGAGAAGGGCAAATCTACAAATCAACCAGAAGGAGAGGAGTTCGTATATTTCCAAGTGCTTGAAATGCTTCTTTTAACCTAATGCCTTTAGATTTCCCTCTCCTGGTCCATTTCTAATGCCAAAATCAGTATTTAAATGAACAGTTCACTAGAGTGCTAAGTTGTTTCAGTTGTGTCTGACTCTTTGCAACCTTATGGACCTAGCTCACCAACTCCTCTGTCCATGGGATTATCCAGGCAAGAATACTGGAGTTGGGTTGCCATTCCCTTCTCTGGGGGCATCTTTCTGATCCAGGGATTGAACCCACATCTCTTGGGTCTCCGGCACTGGCAGGTGGGCTCTCTACCATTAGTATCACTTGGGAAGCCCAGTAGTCCACTAGACCCAATGTAAATTAGATAATAACTGAGGAAAAAGGAGTATCAGCTTCTTTTCCCACAAATTCAAGAGCTCTGTTTTTATGTAAACGATCCAAGTATTCATTACGTTTATTTCTTTTATGAACACAGAGCTAAAGATAAAAATCTATCTTGCCTTTTTTCTTTAATTTTGGTGGCAAATGAGTTTCAGTACTAATTTCTTTACTAACATTTCATAGCCACAATGAAATGTTTTCAAATGATTTTTTTTAATTAAAATTTAAGAATATGAACTTTACTAGAGCTTTCAATATTGGATCTTTGCTGAGATTGGGATCAAGCTGCTGGGAAGAACATACTAAGATTTCAGTCTAATAATATCAGAACAAAAAGGTCTTACAAACAGTATGAAACCAAAGGTCATATCATTATATATGCATGTAATATAGATTTATTATATAATTCTGTGTGTGTATACACACAAATGCAAGTTCAATAATACAAATTGACTTAAGAACCAGGATCTACTCTGCTTACAGTTGACTGTTGAAATGTCAACTAGTAAGCATGTAAGAGCAAAGGAACTAGAAAATCACTATTCAACTGTCACAGTAACGATGTGTTCAGGGCAATATTTCGATGAGAAGTAGGACATTTGCATGCTATTAAAGAGTCTTTCCTGGTGGCTCAGACAGAGAGGAATCTGCTTGAAATGCAGGAGTTGCGAGTTCTATCCCTAGTTCAGGAAGATCCTCTGGAGAAGGAAATGGCAACCCACTCCAGTATCCTTGCCTGGAGAACCCCATGGACAGAGGAGCCTGGTGGGCTACAGTCCATGGGTTGCAAAGAGTCAGACATGACAGCAGATAACACTAAGGAGTCTCCACATGGATTACTTACTAATTACATTAAAAAATATTCTAACTATAATGGTGGAAAAATTGAATAATATCTTGACAGAGGGATCAAAACACAAGAAACACGTCTCAGATAAAGTAGTTTGGGTCATGCCTGATTCAGGCAACAACAGTGTCTCATGAGGAAATGGTGGTGTCTGGTTCCCAACGGCTGGAAGGAAAGAAATAAAAGATACTGGACATCCTCCTGGATGTCATCCACATGAGAGCTGACCACACTCACTTCAAATGCTCATCAAAACTCCCAAAGCTCTGATCTCAGGGGAAAAAAAAAATTCAAATTCAGTAATTGCCACAACTGCAAGCCATTTAATACCCACAGGCCAATGACTTCTTGGAAAGCTCACTGCTTACAATTATATGTGAAACCTACATGTACACATTTTCCTGTGAAACAGGCAAACTGTTACCACAATCAAGAGGCTGACCTGCATATGATAAAGGAAGGTATTTTTAATACATTTTTTACATTCATAAATACAAAGGCCTCAAGCAGAACAGAAAATCAATGTAACACTAGGAGAAGAATGCAAGTCTCCCGTTTTTTGCAATCAAACATTCTGCCTGGAGAACACTGCCTTAGGGAACATTAAAAAAAAAAAAAAATGGAAACTATTCATCACACAGACACTGTTTCTCTACCCTTCTTTAGCAACAAAACTATGCTAAACGTTAATGGGCAATGTTTTCTCTGTCAGTGATCTATACCTACTGAGAAAAAAGGAGAAAAACTAACTAGATTTTAATCACAGAACTGTGGCAGAGGCTTTAGAAAGATCTGCCCTTCTACTAGGACTGTTTGGGAAATGAAAAAGCAAAGACTGGAAAAAGGGAGGTGGTGTCAGGGTAAGTAGGTTACAAAAATATTAAGAAGACAAGAGTTCATCTGAAGGGAAAAAAAGGAAAGATAGAAAAGAAGGTCATAGGAAGGTAATTTATTATGCCCCCGCTTCCTTCAAATTGATTTTTCAGTCATATTCTATGTAGACTGCCCATTGCAAAGAAACAAACAGAAAAAAACTCTAAAGTTCTGGCAAAAACATGCTTCTCAGTATGGCAGGATGTAATTTTTAATTATCTCATTAAAAAATAATGGACTAGTGAGGCAAAAATTTAGGGTGCCTCCTGCTCTCTATGACTGCTAAAGAGCCACTGGATTTATAAAACAAAAGATGCTTATGTAAGTTTCTCTGGTAATGAAATAAGCATCCACGTACATATTTAGAAATGAAATGCCATTTTTTTGTGTGTGAGTTCAAGTTATAAACATGGTAATTCAAATCCCATTTACTCGGAAGCCTAACTTATGAAAAAAATAATGTTTTTTCCTTAGAAGCCAAGGGTTAAAGATACCTACAAAGAAACTGAAAAAATATATATTTGACTAAAATTTATATATATCACTTTTGAGATGAATCATTTTACCATGAACATAACTGTATAGCAGTCAGGTTTAAATGAGCTGAAATGTGCTTTTGTGTGCAAAGATAATGGATTCAGGTAGTAGGAATCTTATGTGTGAAGCAAAGTGAAAGTTGCTCAGTCGTGTCCGACTCTTTGCAACCCCATGGACTATTCAGTCCATGAAATTCCCCTGGCCAGAATACTGGAGTGGGTAGCCTTTCCCTTCTCCAGGGGATCTTCCCAACCCAGGGATCGAACCCAGGTCTCCTGCATTGCAGGTGGATTCTTTACTGGCTGAGCCACCAGGGAAGCCCAATCTTATGTACTCAGTGTAATAACACACTGGAGTTCTTGGCCATTACTGATGGAAACGTACAAGAGAAGACTGGTCCACTAACACCATGGTGTCCGGTCAGCCTGGGCACCAACACGTCCTCACTCCTGTGGTCCTTCATCACTGACTCCCATGCCTCTCAACAACTTGCCCAAAACTTTAATATCAACTTTTTAAAAAATACCGTCAAAATCTCTCTCAGAGAATAAGTCCATTGCTTTTTTTCATTGAGAAAAATAACGTCATTAGGCAAGATTCTCCCCCTAAGCTTCTTTGGGTTTCCCTTCTTTTCCATCCCCACCCTGTCTACACAGGCATTTATAGGAGTATCTTTCTGTCTGACCTTTCTCTTCAGCCTGGGAAGCTGTTGGTAACCATTTTCTGTTACACAAAATAGAAAACAGAGAGGGTTAGTTGTAAGTAGAGAGAAGGATGGAGCGGAGGTATACAGATGAGCAGAGACAAGAAGCTTCCCACCACCTCTAACATGACTGTCTTCAATTTCCTTCTGTTCATAATATCCAGTTCAACTGAGGGCTGTTTCAGGATTCCTAAAACATCATTTTTTGCTTACTTGAGTTTCTGACACATGCCACAAGACATCTTCACTAACATAACCACTATAAAAATTCTAGGTTTAGTAGGAGTTAGTATGGATTGCATTTTGTTCCCCTGAAAGATGTACTCAAGCCGTAAACCCCAGTACCTGTGACTGTGATTGTGTTTAGAAATAAAGTCTGTGCTGATATGAGTTTGCGTGCTAAGTCGCTTCAGTCGTGTCTGACTCTCTGTGACCCCATAGACTGTAGCCCACCAGGCTCCTTTGTCCATAGGATTCTCCAGGCAAGAATACTGGAGTGGGTTGCCATGCCTTCTCCAGGGGATCTTCCTGACCCAGGGATTGAACCTGTGTCTCCTGTAGCTCCTGCAATGCAGGCAGATTCTTTACCACTGAGCCACCGGGGAAGCCCATGCTGATATAGACAAGTGATGATGAGATTGAACTGAATCACTGAGTCCCAATCCAATATCCTGTACCTGTATAAGATGAGAGGAATTAGAACACAGACACCTAGAGAACAGGATGCCATGTGAAGACTCAGGAAAGGAATCTCAGAGGAAGTCAGCGATGTGAAGACAGAGATTACCGCAATGTATCTACTGGGTTCAGAGAAGGCAGTGGCACCCCACTCCAGTATTCTTGCCTGGAGAATCTCATGGATGGAGGAGCCTGGTAGGCTGCAGTCCATGGGGTCGCCAAGAGTTGAACACGACTGAGCGACTTCACTTTCACTTTTCACTCTCATGCATTGGAGAGGGAAATGGCAACCCACTCCAGTGTTCTTGCCTGGAGAATCCCAGGGACGGGGGAGCCTGGTGGGCTTCTGTCTGGGGTCGCACAGAGTCGGACACGACTGGAGCAACTTAGCAGCAGCATCTACTGGCTTGGCCAAAAAGTGTGTTCGGGTTTTTAAGACCCCAAACACACTTTTTGGCCAACCAAGAAGAGTAGACTCATGGGATGCGTCCAAAAGACCCTGATGCTGGAAAAGATTGAGGACAGGAGAGAAGGGGATGACAGAGGATAAGATGGTTAGATGGCATCACCAACTCGATAGCATGAGTTTCAGCAGGCTCAGGGAGATAGTGAAGGGCAGGGAAGCCTGGTGTGCTGCAGTCCATGGGATCGCAAAGAGTTGGACAGGACTTAGCGACTGACCAACAACACCGTAAGTCCAGGGATGCCAGGCACTGCTGGTTGTTACCAGAAACCAGAAGGGAGTCAGGAGCAGATTCTCCTTCAGCCTCCGAAGGACCCACCAGCACTGAGGCTGAGTTTGGACACCTAGCCTCAGAACTGAGAAAATAAACTCCTGCTGTAAACTACTCAGTTTGTGAAACATTATTACAGCAGTTCAAGGAAACTAGTACAGGAGAAAATACTATTCTGGGTTTAGAATTGAGAACACTAATGCTAAATGTGAAAGTGACTGGCTTTTATTTAAAAAGGTGGGGGGCGCTTTTTATTTGGTTACGGGGGTATAGCCGAGTAACAATGTTGTGACGGTTGTTGAACAAAAAGGTGAACAGGAAAGGGCCTCGCATACATATCCATGTATCCAATCTCCCTCAAACTCCCCTCCCATCCAGGCTGCCACGCAACCTTGAGCAGAGTTCCCTGTGCTACACCGTAGGTCCCTGCTGGTTATCCATTTTAAATACAGCAGCATGTACATGTCTACTCCAAACTTCCTAACTATCCCTTCCCCTTGTTCTGCCCCCTGACAACCATAAGTTCGTTCTCTGTGAGTCTTTTTCTGTTTTGCAAGTAAGTTGATTTGTATCATTTCTTTTTAGGTTCCACATAAAAGGGACATCATATGATATTTCTCCTGCTCTGTATGACTTACTTCTCCTCGTATGACAATCTCTAGGTCCATCCATATCGCTACAAATGGTGTTATTTCATCCTTCTAATGTTGGAAATGTATTCCATTGTATCAATGAGCCATTATCCATTCCTCTGTCGATGGACATTTAGGCTGCTTCCATATCTTAGCTTTTGTAAACAGTGCTGCAATGAACACTGGGGTACATGTATCCTTTCAGATCGTGTTTTTCTCTGGATATATGCCCAGGAGTGGGATTACAGGGTCATGTGGTAGCTATATTTTTAGTTTTTTAAGGAACCTCCATGCTGTTTTCCATAGAGGTTGTGAATTTACATTCCCACCAACTGTACAAGAGGGTTCCCTTCTCCCTTCTCTCCAGACCCTCTCTGGCACTTACTGTTTGTGGATTTTTTGATGATAGCTATTCTGACTGGTGTGAGGTGATATCTCATTGTAGCTTTGATTTGCATTTCTCTAATAATTAGTGATATTGAGCATCTTTTCATGTGCCTCTCGGCCCTCTGTATGTCTTCTTTGGAGAAATGTCTATTTAGGTCTTCTGCCCATTTGTTGATTGGGGTTTTGTTTTGATGCTCTTAAGCATCATGAGCTCTCTGTAAATACTGGAGAGGAATCCCTTGTAAAGTGACTGGCTTTTTAAAGCAAAGTCAACATCTGGCAAGAAGAATACCAGCTAGGTCCTGAGATATGTCATTCATGCCATCCAAGTACCACCACTGAAAAACTGTCATTGAACCTAAGGTATCTTGTATTATTCTGTAATTGATCTCCTGCTTCCACGTAACACCTAGTTTATCTTCATTTTAATCAATCAATTTTATATAGAATAAGAGAGAAAACATTATTAAAAGCCAAGGTGTTGAGCAAGAAAGCTGTAATGTAAAATGCTGTCACCATTTCATGGGACATTTTATAAAATCTCAAGGTAGCACTCAGCAGTGATAATATTATATGCACCATTGCCAAAGCTGTCACACTGTTAAGCCACATTAAAAATATACCAGGCTTCACTGAATCTTTAAGGTTTTTTGCACTCTGATTTTCTGATAGATTTTTAGATTGCATTAAAATATCAAAGTTTTACTTTTTCATAAGAACATAAGATACATTGACAGTCATTGGGAAGGACAGAAAGAACAATCATTTCTTGCATGCAGGTTATGTGTCAAGCACTGTGATCAACATTTTTATATCTTTATGTCTACTCTAAGCAATACATATCATTATTCCCACTTTAAAAAGAAACTGAATCTCAAGATGATAGATTCTTGGTCTTAAGTCATGTAGGTCATAAGTACTAGAGCTGGGTGAGATATCTGTGACCATAACCAACACCCATTCCATTCTACTGAGATGAAAACTCAATATATAGGCTTCCTGCTCATGAATGAAAGGAAAATGAGAGGGACAGATTATTAAAAATTGTGGATAAAAATTTCTCAAGCTGCGAAAAAAGTTTCCACTGAGAAGAGTCTCTCAAGAGACAAAGATGATTCCTGAAAAAGCATAAAAGCTTTAAGGAAAAATAAGCTTTCCAGAAGAGATACAAAGACTGCACAGTGATGTGAATGATGAATGAACTTTTATTGTGTGAAGCCACTGAGATTTGAGGTTTATTTCTAATGAAAGACCTAGTATTGACTTAACATAAAAATAAGTTTCACAAGTTTGACAAATCAGGCAGTAGTGATTAAATTATTTAAAATGATAAAACAATTACCATTTACAAATATTAAAATTAATAATAATGATGATGATGATGATAGCAACAAAATCCAGGCAGAGGAGAAGGAAGGGGAGGTATTTTAAATATGTGCAATTCATCCTCCTCATAGAGGGGGGTTAAAGGTGAAGATGATACTATATATGTCAAAATGGAAAACAGGCAAAAAGATATAACTGCTTCTATTACAGTAGTAACTGCTATAAGACCCATCCATCAACCCTGTTTTCTCTAAAAGTTACAACTATCAGTGGGAGGAAATGACTGCTTCCTATTTTATTCCCTTTTGTACAGCCCAGTATCCTTTTCCCTGTGTGTATGCATTACTTTTGAAATGCAAACATGTTATTCTATTTTTCAAAAGTAATGTAAATCCATTCAAAGGAACACTGTCCTACAGACAGACTGAATGAAATGACACAGCATTCACAGAAGGAGAAAGAATACCTTAATAAATTGTTACGAGTGAAATAAGCTGCCCAGTGGCGGGTATAAAATGAACCCAAGTTTGTAACGAAATCTCTACAAATAAACATAGGTACATATCTTAGAGGGCTTTCCTGGTGGCTCAGTGGTAAAGAATCTGCCTGCCAACGCAGAGCATGCAGGAGACACAAGTTCCATCCTTGAGTGGGGAAGATCCCCTGGAGGGGGAAATGGCAACCCACTCCTGTATTCTTGCCTGGGAAATCCCATGGACAGAGGAGCCTGGTGCTCTATAGTCCATGGGGTCACAAAGGGTCAGACTCGATTTAGCGACTGAACACCACCACCATAGCACAGGAGGAGTAGAAAGGGAGAGAAGAAAGAGAGAGAATATGGAAGAGAACTCTTCATGAGGTGGTAACCATAGACGGTGCAAGCCTCTCCCAGGAATGAACGTGCCCAGGAATAAAGAGCAAGGTCTGGTGGCACTCCGACATCCACTAGCAATAGAAATGACTGCCGTAGAGCAGGGCTGTCAATAACCCAGGATTTCCAGAATAATGATCGCTTATTCCCTGGGTTTGAAATTTCCTGGATGTGGGTATTAGTGCCAAATAAGTAAATTTCAAGTTTCTTTAATGAAAATCATAAATTACTTTTACACACTAAGACAGCTACACCAAATACCATATGTTAAGGATTTTAAGGAACTTGCTTGCTGATGTTTTTTTCAAAGGAAAAGCTATATTCAAATGTATGTGCTGTGTGTACGTGCTCAGTTGCTCAGTCGTGTCCAGCTCTTTGAGACCCCATGGACTGCAACACACCAGGATCCTCTGTCCATGGGATTCTCCAGGCAAAAATACTGGAATAGGTAGCCACTTCCTACTCCAGGGGATCTTCCTGACCCAGGAACCAAACCCACATCTCTTGTGTCTCCTGCATTGGCAGGCAGATTTCTTTACCACTGTGCCACTTGGGAAGTCCATTCAAATTGATACCTTATTTTTAAATAGGATTGTTTGCTTGGAGTTATATTTGAAACACCATAACAAAAGGAGGTTTTTAAAACTCAAGTGGCCATATTGTAATTGTGAGTCAGCATTAAATTAATCGTATCCAAACTTCTTACCAGAATTATTTATTTTACTCTTTCCAACTCATATGAAAGTCATCTAGGTTCATTTAGCCAAATTTCTCATTTTTCAATATGAAGCAGCAGACCTAGAATCTGGCAGCTACAAGTAGGTTGTTTTGTGGTTGTTTTGTTATTTTGGTTTTTTTCCCCCAGAGAAATTCTGAAAAGACTTGATGATATTGTTGGTCAAAACATAATTGATAATGTTCTGGCCAGTAAATTGAAACCAGATATACAGTAAATCTGGCTTTATTTTCTTCTTACAAGCAGCTAAAGGTTACTAACAAAAACAAAAAAAAGAATGTTGAATAATGCTTTTTATTCAAGTGATTCAATGTTTTAGCCTGTGAAATAGGCTGATATTTCAGCAGTAGTCTAACAAGGAATGGTGGACAAGAACTATGTACGTTTCAGCGTCCTCAGCAAGCAATTCTGAACCATTTTGCAGTGAACATCGTACTAGGGACAGTCATAAACGTGCAGAAGCCCAGGGTCATGTAGCAATTTAGAATACCCAAACCATCCATTACGCCAACATATGTTCAGTGGCAGAGGGCTGGCAGAAGCTGTCATCGGCTTCTATTATCACAGCGACGTCCTGTCGACTAGTTTGCTGATTGAGACGTGAAGCAATCAAGTAGATAAAGGCAGCGCTCTGTTTAGGAGACGAGGATCACGGGGTGCCTGTGTGGATTCAGTGACGGCTCAGGCAGAGATGACACTGGCAGCTGTGCGGTGGGCTCTGCATCAGAGGCCACATTCGTCACTTTGAGCTGTTTGGTCATGTCGTTTCTGAGTCACCATGAGCATGGAGCCTCAAAACACAAGCACCAACACGGTGGTTCTGGAGGCCTGCTAATTCCCTGGCGATGGAATGATATTTGGCTGAACTGATCTGCCTGGCTCTGCGTGCCTCGGGAATGGAGACGCCTCGTCGCAAGAAACTGGTAAAAGATTTGGAACTGAAGGGAAGCTGCGGCAGTGTCTGTGAGAATGGGGAGCATCTTCAACGGCAGAAGGGAGCAGAGATGAGAAAGAGACACCAAGCAGAGCCTCAGCAATGCACAGTGACAGCCTCGGCCTCCGGGAGACAGAAGGGCTCCAGGTAACCATGGAGTGCAGACATCAGAGAGGGTGATTTTATAGGGATGTCAGCCTGTTTACTGCAGTTCTGGGGGATGGTGGTCAGCAGATTCTTTAGCCTGTCACGCTTAATGCAACTGCTACCCATCACCAAAACCCCTCTTCCACTCTTTCACTCTTTTCAGTAAAGAAATTTCAACTTATTTCAACTCAGTATTTATTCCACGCTCACTAACTGCCTGACAACGTGCAGGAGAGCATGAGAATGCAAAATAAGACTGACAAGCTTCCTCCCTTAGGGACGCCAGTAATTTTGGAATGACACGATCCATGAAATGTTTGGAGAAAGATAGAAGACAGGATATAATCAAGTGTCACAGAATGTATTAGAGGCAATAAGTGCCATGGCAGGTCAGGAAAGGTGGAGATCACATCTTGGACCAGGTTCAAAAGAGGTGGTGGGACAGAAAATGCACCATGACGGACTCCGTTAGAAAAGAAACAGCACACGATACGTTCAGTAGGTGAAGGATTTCACAGAGGAGATAGCGAGGAGTCTGGAATGCCCTGTATACTCTTGTGGAATAGAACAGTAAATGTTGCACCTATAAATTGCTGTGGATGATAATGCAATGTTTAAGGCTTGAACCCACTCCACTGTCCTTGTCTGGAAAATCCCATGGACAGAGGAGCCTTGTAGGTTACAGTTCAGGGGTCACAAGGAGTCGGACGCAGCCGAGTGACTGAGCATGCACACAACTATGCATCTGGCCCCTGAAAAGTCTTCTGAGCAAAAGAATATCATCAATGAATATTCTGGAATAGTCTTTCTTATACATGAAAAAGGTGAGACAAGGAGATTTTATAAATGAGCTTATACTGCTTATTTATCCTCTACTTTTAAGTTGCTGCTGTTCAGCCACTAAATCATGTCCAACTCTCTGTGACCCCACAGATTGCAGTATGCCAAGATTCCCTTCAGTATCTCCCAGAGTTTGCTCAGACTCAAGTCCATTGAGTCAGTCATGCCATCCAACTGTCTCATCCTCTGTCACCCCCTTCTCCCGCCTTCAATCTTTCCCAGCATCAGGGTCTTTGCCAATGAGTTGGTTCTTCCCGTCAGGTGGCTAAAGTATTGGAGCTTCAGCTTTAGCATCAGTCCTTCCAGTGAATATTCAGGGTTGATGATTTCCTTTGGGATTGACTGGTTTGATCTCCTTGCTGTCCAAGGGACTCTCAAGGGTCTTCTCCAGCACCAAAATTCAAAAGTATCAATTCTTTGACACTCAGCTTTCTTTATGATCCAACTCCCACATCTGTGCATGACTGCTGGAAAAACTATAGTTTTGACTATATGGACCTTTGCTGGCAAAATGATGTTGGAACCTACCAGGCTCCTCTCTGCTTTTTAATACCCTGTCTGAGTTTGTCATAGCTTTTCTTCCAAAGAGCAAGCGTCTTGTAATTTTGTGGCTGCAGTCACCATCCGCTGTGATTTGGGGCCCAAGAAAATAAAGTCTGTCACTCTTTCCATTTTTCTCCATTTATCTGCCATGAAGTGATGGGGCCAGATGCCATGATCTTCGTGTTTTGAATGTTGAGTTTTAAGCCAGGTTTTTCCACTCTCCTCTCTCATCAAGAGACTCTCTCATTCCTCTTTGCCTTCTGCCATTCCAGTGGTATCATCTGCATATCTGAGGTTGTTGTTATTTCTCCCGGCAATCTTTATTCCAGTCTGTGCATCATCCAGCCCAGCATTTTGCATGATGCACTCTGCACGGAAGTTGAATAAGCAGCAGTGGTGGTTTAGTCACTAAGCAATGTCCGAATCTTGTGACCCCATGGGCTATAGCTTGCCAGGTCCTCTGTCCATGGGATTTCCCAGACAGTAAATAAGCAGGGTAGCAATATACAGCCTTGATGCACTCCTTTCCCAATTTGGAACCAGTTCATTGTTCCATGTCCAGTTCTAACTGTTGCTTCTTGTCCTGCATACAGCTTTGTCCAGTGACAGGTAAGGTGGTCTGGTATTCCCATCTCTTTACGAATTTTCCAGTTTGTTGTGATCCACACAGTCAAAGGCTTTAGCATAGTCAGTGAAACAGAAGGACATGCAGACAAAGTAGAATTTTTTAGAATGCCCTTACTTTTTCTATGATCCAACAGATGTTGGCAATTTGATCTCTGGTTCTTCTGCCTTTTCTAAATCCATCTTGTACCTCTGGAAGTTCTTGGTTCACATACTGCTGAAGCCTAGTTTGAAGGATTTTGTGTATTACATTGCTAGATGTGAGATGAGTACAACTATATGGTAGTTTGAACACTCTTTGGCATTGCCTTTATTTGGGATTGGATGTAAAAAGTCCTGGGGCCATTGCTGACTTTTCCAAATTTGCTGGCATATTGAATGCAGCACTTTTCACAGCATCATCTTTTGGATTTGAAATAGCTCAGCTGGAATTCCATCACCTTCACTAGCTTTGTTCATAGTAATTCTTCCTAAGGCCCACTTGACTTCACACTCCAGGAAGTCTGACTCTAAGTGAGTGACCAATTATCATGGTTATCTGGCTCATTAAGACCTTTCTTGTACAGTTCTTCTGTGTCTTCTTGCCACTTCTTCTTAATCTCTTCTGCTTCTGTTTAGTCCCTGCCATTTCTTTCCTTTATTGTGCCCCTTTCCATGAAATGTACCCTTAGTCTCTCCAAGGGAATTTTCTTGAGATCTCTAGGCTTTCCCATTCTGTTGTTTTCCTCCATTTCTTTGCATTGTTCACTTAAGAACACTTTCTTATCTCTCCTTGCTGTTCTCTGGAACTCTGTATTCATTTGGGTATATCTTTCTCTTTCTTTTTTGCCTTTTGCATCTCTTATCAGCTATTTGTAAGACCTCCTCAGACAACCACTTTGCCTTCTTGCATTTCTTTTTCTTTGGGATGGTTTTGGTCACTGCCTCCTGTACAATATTACGGACCTCTGTCCAGAATTCTTCAGGCACTCTGACTACCAGATCTAGTCCCTTAAATCTATTCATCACCTCTACTGTATAATCATAAGGGATTTGATTTAGGTCTTACCTGAATGGCCTAGTGGTTTCCCCTACTTTCTTCAATTTAAACCTGAATTTTGCAATAAGGAGCTCATAATCTTACCACATTCAGTAGTCCAAATCTATGCCCCAACCACGAATGCCAAAGATGCTGAAGCTGAATGGTTCTATGAAGACCTACAAGGCCTTCTAGAACTAACACCAAAAAAGATGTCCTTCGCATCATAGGAGATTGGAATGCAAAAGTAGGAAGTCAAATAGTTAACATCTTCTATTTGTTGAGAGGAAGAGGTCTTTTTACAGCTGCTAAGCAACTCAGGAAATGTATATGAAATACTGTTATCTGGGTGCTTCAGAGAGGAGCTAAAGCAGAGGACACCGGGGAAGGCTTGGCCCCCTAAGCTCCCGATTCCAAGGAATCATGGGGCCCTGCTGGGTTACACTGCTAGGCATTCAGAGAAATAGTGAACGAATCCTGAGGCTGTCTCCCTGGTGTAGAACTAGGGGAGGAAAACAGGAGACCCTGAAGGAAAAGTGAGGAATTTCACCAAGATCCTTCTTCCCTAACTCCCTTGTGGAACACAATCCTTTATCTGTGTTTCGGGTGGGGGTGGGGAGTGGGGCAAGGGAAAGATACTTGAGGATCCCGACCTGTAGCTGCAGTTGCAGGAAGTGCAGCAAACTGATGTCTGAAGACCCCAAGACAAGAGTATGGTGTTGGCCTAAAATTAAGGGAAAGTGTGGTAACTTGTAATTCACAGGCAAGGGATAGACCCTCTTGAGGTATGACTCACCAGGAAGAACTCAAAGCAGGAGGATGGAGAAGACACTGAAAAAAAAGCCTTCGGCAAACCAGCTCACAGCCTAAACAGAATGCATCACCAGTGAAAAGTGAAAGTAAAGTCACTCAGTCATGTTTGACTCTTTGCAACTCTGTGGACTGTAGCCCACCAGGCTCCTCCATCCGTGGAATTTTCCCAGGCAAGAGTACTGGAGTGGGTTGCCATTTCCTTCTCCAGGGGATCTTCCCGACCCAGGGATCGAACCCAGGTCTCCTGAATTGCAGGCAGATGGTTTAACCTCTGAGCCACCAGGGAGTTCAAAAACTGTAGTGCCCTGAGAGTGGCCATAGCATTAGGAACCGCAAACCAGCTCAATTCTTAATTAGATTAATTCAACTCTACCAGAAGTAAAGGGGCTTCTCCAGTGGCTGATTGGTAACGAGTCTGCCTGCAATGCAGGAGACGTGGGTTCGATCCCTGGGTCGGGAAGATCCCTTGGAGAAGGAAATGGCAACCCACTCCAGTGTTCTTGCCTGGGAAATCCTGTGAACAAAGGAGCTTTGGGGGCCACAGTCCATAGGGTCACAAAGAAGCAGACATGACTTGGAGACTGAGCATGCACGCGCCAGCAGTAAAGCCATGCCCATTTCCAAGAGTAAAAAATATTCACCTCAGTCTCTACAATTCTAAAGGAGGGGCCTCGGTTTCAACAACAAAAATTGTAAAACAAAAAGGCAAAACAGAACAACATTTTCAAAGAAACAAACAATCATCCAAACTGGAAAGATAAGCCACAAGTCTTGAAATATCTGACAAAGAATTTAATAACCACGATTAATATGAAAAAAGCTCTAATGATAAAATCAGACAGCATGCAGGACCAGGTGATGATTTTAGCATGGAGAGGAGAACTTTTAGTAAAAATCAAATGAAAAGAGCAGAAATGAAAGCTATGACTCCATCAGAGATGAGTAGACTGCTTTTGCAGGGATTGTTAGTAGACTACAGAAAGGTGAAGAAAATGTTAGTGAACTTGAGAAACCTATAGAAATTAACCAACATAAAAGACCATCCAAGAACTGTGGTCCAGTTTCAAGCAGTCTACTTGTGTAATTGAAAACACAGGAGAAAGGAAAACAAGGCAAGAGGAATGTTTGAAGAATGAGATACCTGTTGAATATTTTTACTGGGCAAGCCAGCCCTTCTAAAGGCTGAATGTCCTTAAAACTTCTCTCCAGACACTGTAATTTATTTCCTAAATGCTGTTGTCTCTCTATATTCTTTAGCAAGTGATAAATAACATAAGACTAAACTGCAGATCTACTTTTCATGCCAGCTACTTATCTTCCTCGATGCAGATTTTTTATGGTGTGTAGTCAGGAACCTGTCCTGAGAGATAAACCACAAGAGAAGAAAAAATTATCAAGGACAAGGATTATAAATCTTAAAAAAATTTCTGTCTTACATTTAAAACAAATTAGATTATGCAATGTCCCAAGAAGCTATATAGCAAAGAAACATGCTTAATGTTTTTCAACCAAGTCATGTACCTCTTATTTATACATACTATTCATTAAAATTATATAAAATTAATGTGAAGATGAATCGACTTGGGTAATTATATACAGGAGCTTGGTTCTGTGTTCCTTCTTTTCTCAGCTTTATTTTGGTTTATAAGGCCTTGCATGAGCTGGCCTTTAGCTGTTTCTCAGATTGCATCTTCCATAGGTCTCCATCCCACTCATTATATTTTAGTCACAGGCTTCTGTTGTTCCTTCCTGGTGGCTCCGATGGTAAAGAATCTGCCTGCAATGCAGGGGACTCAGGGTCGATCCATGGATTGGGAAGATTCCCTGGAAAAGGGAATGGCAACCCACTCCAGTATTCTTGCCTGGAGAATTCCATGGACAGAGGAGCCTGGCAGGCTACAGTCCATGGGGTCACAAAGAGTCAGACACAATTGAGAGACTAACACACCTGTTATTCCTTAAACAGTCTAAGCCTATTTCCTCCTTACGACCTTTACACATTTGGTTGTTTCTGTCCCCAAATGCATTTCTGTCAGATATTTGTGGGACTTTCTCTCATTTTATTCGGGACTCTGGCAAACATCACCCATTCTGACAAATCCTTGTTAGCAACTCTAAATTACCATCTCCTTGCATCGTTCTTTATCCATTTACTGTTTTATTGTTTTTCATGGCATTATTATTACCTAATATTCTACTTTATATTCATTTTTTTTTCCGTACCTGGCTGCTATAGAAGGATGTAGATTCCATAAGGTCAGAACTTTATTTTCTGTCTTACTCCAATACCTAGAAAGGTACCTGGTATCAACCTAGAATGACAGGCACTCATAAAAATGTCTGAAAGAGTACAAGATTACCCAGTCAGTCTGAACTGCCTGTATGGGGTCTGCATTATTCTTTGGTCCATCCCTAATTGGCCCAGCTAGCCTATGCCATATCAGAGGTGAGACACTAATTGGGGAACATTCTCTGCCTCTTAACCTTAACTGTTAGAGATCAGTCATTATAGTGTAAAGAATCTTTGACTTCAACAACTTTAATTCTATTTCCCTAGTTCTTTCCTTTTTAATTGATCTTGTACTAATGTAGGCAATCTAGGGGCACCTGAAAATGTGCTCTGCTGATATCTTTCATCAAAGATGTTATGAGCCTGGCTGGAATGACGTTGTGTAGCTTTCTTTCCCTACTTTAAGGAAAGAAAACATTCATCTTACTTTGGGAGATTATATACTACTTTTCAAAAAATGGATTATGGTTATTCATTCTCAAATTCCCTGGGCCAAGTCGTGGCGTTACATTTAGCCTGGTATCTTGCAACAAAATGCAAACTAACCATAACGTTGCTATTAACTTGTGTTGCTTTTACTGCTACTCCATGTAAAGGCTAACCCTGTCAGTTAGATGCAGTGGTAGACATTAAAGCACTGTAAGGTTTAAACACACACACACACACACACACACACACACGACGCACGCACACACGCACAAATGCTCCAACCTCACGTCTAAGGATTCTGACCTAATTAGTGTGGGGGTGAACTCAGCTGTGGACATTTTTAAAGCTCTACCCACTGATTCTAGCACGTCACCAAGATGGCAGGCTGACAGTCTAGCTCGTGGATGAATTAGAGAAATATATAACGCAGTTGAAACCCAGGAAGATGCAAGCAGGGACCGCTACAACTATGAGAACAAGCCAGAATGAGGAGAGGAGTTTCAGAAAACAACAGACAGTAAAACAGTTACTTATGTAGAGAGCACTGACACACTCATCGGTCATAGAATGCTTGGGGTCTAGTTGTCAAAGACTGTGAGAACACTAGTTCATGTCAGTCCAGAAGAAAGTCATAGGCTTCTATTCTTTATGTTTTAAACACTTCTCGGCTTTCACCGCTTACTGTTAAATGGCCCATATTCCAATTCCAAATTCGTGGTTTCTGTGAGGGTTCTGGCATCTCCTCCTGCTTTGAAAAGCTCTCCAAGGCTGTCCTGACGCAAGTCTCATAGTACATCATGACTTCAGGGACCGGACGGGCGCACACCCAGGGGTGCTTCCATCTGCTAGTCCTCCAGGGTCCGCTACCTCTCGTGCTGGAGCAGAAGAGCAATTCAGGCAGGCTCACGTGCCTGGCCTCTTGATCTGTTCTGATCTCTTGGTCATTTCACCCTAAGTCACCTTGACTGTAACTAAATAATTTTAAGCTACCAGGAGAAAAGCATTTTTGTCCATTTAGAACCTAGGAAACTTTTTTTCTTTTCCTTTGTATCTAACTCTATCCATCCATCTCATGTATATTTCTATAAAAAGATGTATACAGATATTCTTATATATGAAAGTTATTTAATTTCTTGCCTTGTAAAATAATCTCAAAAACAACAAAAAATGGAAGAATATTAAGGTATATAATATGGCAGAACAAACTATTAAAAGCCCTATATCAATTGTGAGAGGAGATAAAATGAACATATACATGATAAGTATCTGTGGTATAATAAAAGTGTCTCTAAACTTTGTCCCCAGACAAAGCTTCAAAAACCCTTGGAATTGGAGTGATGGGAGTGTTCCTTTGTTATGCTAGTGAAGCTACTTGGTTGGGGGATACCTACATGGCTGCTGGATGCAGGGCTGGTCACCAGAAAGACCAACCAGATGATTAAGGGTTGCAACATGGGGCCAGCCTAACCTCTGAGGAGGGAGTGGCGATTAAAGATGGAATTCAAGTACCTGGCCAGTGATTTACTTGACCTTGCCAAGGTAATGAATTCCCAATAAAAACTCTGAACTCAAGACTCAGAGAAGCTTCCTGGCTGATGGACATACCATAAACTGGGACAGTAGTAGACGGATACAGAAAATCCTGTGCACAGACCTTGCCATATGCACTTCTTTATCTGGCTGTTTATTCTTATCTTTTATAGTAAAGTGGTAATTGTAAGTTTTTCCTTTTTTGAGTACAGAGTCTTCTTAGCAAAATATCAAACCTGAAAGGGTTGTGGGAAGCTCCTTTATGTAGCTGTCTGGGCTGAAGTGCAGGGGCTCAGAGACATCCAGTACTTGCAGCTGGCATCTAAAATGAGGGCAGTCTTGTCAAGGATTTTGCTCTTAACCTGCAGGTCTGTCTGGTTAGTTACTGTCAGAACTGAGTTGAGCTGCAGGACACCCCACTGGTGTCACAGAATTGGTGTCAGAAAGTAAACTCCTAATAGAAAATTTCCTCTACATATGAGTACACAAACATTTAGTCTTTCATTTATAACCAATAACTTTAGATTCAACCACTATTATATTAAAATATTTCTTTCTAAACATAAAGACCATAGCTCTGATTAACATTAAAGTTATTGGCCATGAATGAAAGATTAAATATTTTTGTAAATTCTTGTATTTTACAGGCAAATTTTCTATTAGGAAGTTATATTCTGATACCAATTCTCTGACACCAACTGGGTGTCCTGAAGTTTATCTGTTTATTCCTTTCCAATTCAAAAGTAAAGTACTTTTCTTGCATGGGTTTCAGAAAGAGGAAGAAGTAAATCTCTTGAACGTTTATGAATTATTTATCTTTTCTAAAACTTAATTTCATTGAAAAACTATTTTGAATGTTTCAAATCTTTTCGTTTTATAATGAAATGTGTTGGTTTTGCATTCAGAGTTTTCACTTCTTATTGTCAAGTTTTAGGGTAACATTGTAAAATAAATATTCAGTTCAGTTCAGTTCAGTCACTCAGCCATGTCCGACTCTTTGCGACCCCATGAATTGCAGCATGCCAGGCCTCCCTGTCCATCACCAACTCCCAGAGTTCACTCAGACTCATGTCCATCGAGTCGGTGATGCCATCCAGCCATCTCATCCTCTGTCATCCCCTTCTCCTCCTGCCCCCAATCCCTCTCAGCACCAGAGTCTTTTCCAATGCGTCAACTTTTCGCATGAGGTGGCCAAAGTACTGGAGTTTCAGCTTTAGCATCATTCCATCCAAAGAACACCCAAGACTGATCTACCTTAGAATGGACTGGTTGTATCTCCAGTCCAAGGGACTCTCAAGAGTCTTCTCCAACACCACAGTTCAAAAGCATCAATTCTTCGGCGCTCAGGTTTCTTCACAGTCCAACTCTCACATCCATACATGACCACTGGAAAAACCATAGCCTTGACTAGATGGACCTTTGTTGGCAAAGTAATGTCTGCTTTTGAATATGCTATCTAGGTTGGTCATAACTTTCCTTCCAAGGAGTAAGCATCTTTTAATTTCATGGCTGCAATCACCATCTGCAGTGATTTTGGAGCCCCCCAAAATAAAGACTGACACTGTTTCCACTGTTTCCCCATCTGTTTCCCAGGAAGTGATGGGATCGGATGCCATGATCTTTGTTTTCTGAATGTTGAGCTTTAAGCCAACGTTTTCACTCTCCTCTTTCACTTTCATCAAGAGGCTTTTTAGTTCCTCTTCAGTTTTTGCCATAAGGGTGGTGTCATCTGCATATCTGAGGTTATTGATATTTCTCCCGGCAATCTTGATTCCAGCTTGTGCTTCCTCCAGCCCAGCGTTTCTCATGATGTACTCTGCATAGAAGTTAAATAAGCAGGATGACAATATACAGCCTTGACGTACTCCTTTTCCTATTTGGAACCAGTCTGTTGTTCCATGTCCAGTTCTAATTGTTGCTTCCTGACCTGCATACAGGTTTCTCAAGAGGCAGGTCAGGTGGTCTGGTATTCCCATCTCTTTCAGAATTTTCCACAGTTTATTGTGATCCACACAGTCAAAGGCTTTGGCATAGTCAATAAAGCAGAAATAGATGTTTTTCTGGAACTCTCTTGCTTTTTCCATGATCCAGCGGATGTTGGCAATTTGATCTCTGGTTCCTCTGCCTTTTCTAAAACCAGCTTGAACATCTGGAAGTTCACGGTTCACGTATTGCTGAAGCCTGGCTTGGAGAATTTTGAGCATTACTTTACTAGCACTACTCTTTAAAATAAAATACATAAAATAATATTGAAAAATTTGGAGGATTAAATGCAATTAAACATGAACTCTCATTCCTCTTATTCATTATCTCCCTCTTAAATATTCTTCTTTTTACTCTGGTTCCTGCACAGATGTGGTATAGATGGAAAAATAATGCAAAGCCAGAGGTTTAAAGAGAAAGGTTTGTGATTCTAAGAGTAAGCAAATAAAGTTAGCAGTTACTATTTTAAGTGAAATGATTATAATCTGAATATTTTTTTGAAAAAATATTCATAACAGCCCATGTCTTTTTGAGGATGATAGCTTTACAGTGTTCTAGTGGTCTCTGCCATACATCAATGCAAATCAGTTATAATTATATATATATATGTAAATCCCCTCCCTTTTGAGCCTATGTCCCCCAACTGCATTCCACCCCTCTAGGTCATCACAGAGTGCCAGGCTGGGCGCCTGTGTTATATAGCAGCTTTCCACTAGTTCCCTGTTTTACACATGAAAGTGTATATATGTCAGTGCTAGTTGCTCATTTTGTCCTGGCCTCTCCTTCCCCTGGCATGTCCACAAGCCCATTCTCTACACCTGCCTCTCCAGTCATTCTCTGTAAATAGGCCATCAGTACTATTATCCCAGGTTCCATATATACACATTAATAGATGATATTTGTTTTTCTCTTTCTGACTTAGTTCACTCTGTATAACAGGCTCTAGGGTCATCCACCTCACTACAACGGACTAAAAATTTGTTTCCTTTTTAGGGGTAATATTCCATTGTATATATGTATCATATCTTCTTCATCCCCTCATCTGCCAATGGACATCCAGGTTGCTTCTGTCTTCTGGCTCTTGTAAATAGTGCTGCAATGAACAGTGGGATAAATGTGTATTTTTGAATTGTGATTTTTTTCCAGGTATATGCACAGTAGTGGAATTGCTGGTTCAAATGGTAGTTTTATTCCTAGTTTGTTAAGGAATCTCCATGCTCTTCTCCATAGTGGCTGTATCAATTTACATTCCCACCAACAGTGTCGTAGGGTTCCCTTTTCTTCACATCCTCTCCAGCATTTATTGTTTGTAGTTTTTTTTGATGGCCATTCTGATTGGTGTGAGGTGATACTCTATTGTGGTTTTGATTTGCATTTCTCTAATAATGAGTGAAATTAAAAGACGCTTACTCCTTGGAAGGAAAGTTATGACCAACCTAGATAGCCTGTTCAAAAGCAGAGACATTACTTTGCCAACAAAGGTCTGTCTAGTCAAGGCTATGGTTTTTCCAGTGGCCATGTATGGATGTGAGAGTTGGACTGTGAAGAAGGCTGAGCGCCGAAGAATTGATGCTTTTGAACTGTGGTCTTGGAGAAGACTCTTGAGAGTCCCTTGGACTGCAAGGAGATCCAACCAGTCCATTCTGAAGGAGATCAGCCCTGGGATTTCTTTGGAAGGAATGATGCTAAAGCTGAAACTCCAGTACTTTGGCCACCTCATGTGAAGAGTTGACTCATTGGAAAAGACTCTGATGCTGGGAGGGATTGGGGGAAGGAGGAGAAGGGGACGACAGAGGATGAGATGGCTGGATGGCATCACCCACTCAATGGACAAGAGTTTGGGTGAACTCTGGGAGTTGGTGATGGACAGGGAGGCCTGGCATGCTGCAATTCATGGGGTCGCAAAAAGTCGGACACGACTGAATGACTGATCTGAACTGAACTAAATAATGAGTGATGTTGAGCATCTTCCATGTGTTTATTGGCCATCTGTATCTCTTCTTTGGAAAAATGTCTATCAAGTCTTCTGCCCATTTTTTGATTAGCCTGTTTTTCTGATATTGAGCAGTAGGAGATGCTTTTATATTTTGTATTAAAATATGAAATATAATATACATTTATATATTAATAATATTCATCTTAATTAATGACTCCTTTGTCAGTTGTTTCATTTGCCATTATTTCCTCCCATTCTGAGGGTTGTCTTTTAATCTTACTGTTGCCTTTGCTGTGCAAAAGCTTTCAAGTTTAATTAAGCCCCAGTTGTTTATTTTTATTTCTACTATTCTAGGAAGTGAGTCAAAGGGGATCTTGCTATGATTTATGTCAAAGAGTGTTCTGCCTATGTTTTCTTCTAAGAGCTTTATAGTTTGTGGCCTTACATTTAAGTCTTTCATCCATTTTGAGTTTATTTTTGTGTGTGGTGTTAGGAAGTATTCTAATTTCATTCTTTTACACATAGCTGTCCAGTTTTCCCAGCACCACTTGCTGAAGAGGCTGTCTTTTATCCATTGTGTATTCTTGCCCCCTTTGTCAAAGATAAGGTGGCCGTAGGTGCATGGGTTATCTCTGGACTTTCTATCTTGTGCCACTGGTCTCTATTTCTGTTTTTGTGTTAGTACCATACTATATTGATGCCTGTAGTGTTGTAATATAGTCTGAAATCAGGAAGTTTGATTCTGCCAGCTGCATTTCTTTTTCTCAAAGATTACTTTGGCTATTTGGGGTCTTTTATGTTTCCATACAAATTGTCAATTTTTTTGTCTGTTCTGTGAAATATGTCATTGGTAGTTTGATAGGGATTGCATTCAACCTGTAGATTGTTTTGAGTAGTATAGTTATTTTCACAGTGCTAACAGCCCATTAAAAAAAAGCACGCATAAAAGCATGAGATAAGAAGAAACAAATCATATTTATATTCATGTGTGTGTGTGTGTGTGTACACCTATTCCACAGTGTGTGCCTGTGTACATATCTACATAGAGAGAGACAGAAGTAAATGAAAATATTTGTCAATGAATTTGAGGATTAGAAACATTTTGAAATAGACTCCCAAATCATAAAATTGGGCTTTTAAAATGATGAAAGTTAGCATAGTGTGGTTTTCAAAGTATGAGTTTTGAAATCAAACATTTTGAACACTGGGGCTGTGTGTATTGGGACAAGTTACATTTCTCAGCCCTAGTTAATTAATCTTTGAAAACTGAGGATACTGTGATAACTGGGTTGATGATTGGTGGTGCTGGTGTTCAGTCGCTAAGTCATGTCCGACTCTTTTGTGACCCCATGCACTGCAGCCTGCCAGGCTTCTCTGTCCATGGGATTTCCCTTGCAAGAATACTGAAGTGGGTTGCCATTTCTTTCTCCAAGGGATCTTCCCGACCCATGGATCAAATGCTCATTTCCTGCTTGGTAGGCAGGTTCTTTACCACTGAGCAACCTAGGAAGCCCAGGTTGAGGATATCTGACTAGTAAAACACCCAGCTCATCATTGGCATCTGTGAATGGTAGTGAATTTGGTCTGACTCCAGATTTCAGTCTATGAATAGGAATCAGGATGTGAAAGAAATGTTTGGTATAGGAGCTGGACTTTTGCAAGGACTGCTATGGACTATGTGCTATATCCTTTCATCTTTCCAAGAATGAAAACAAAGAATGGAGTTTGTTTACAATGATTTAAGCTGCTAACTTTTTTACCCCAAGCTCCATGCTTCTCTGAGGCTGAACCACATAGGTTCATGCTTTTCTAGGGTTGCACAACAGATGTCAACAATATACCGTGTTACATGATCACCATGAAAAAAGGAAGCTTCTTTCTACTTTTGATTTTTCTGGGAAAATCATGTCAAAATGGTGTAGGAAAGGCAGGAGGAAAAGTCTGATTTCAATCAATGCAATTAAAGAACATTTAGTATTATTTAATTTGGTCCAGAAAGACAAGACTTTGTCTCCACCTATTTCTGTGGTTCAACCATTCATCATCTACTTGTCTCTGAACTGAGCCTCAAGGAATCATGGGCCCCTGATATAGGAATACATTGCTAAGCTGTATTTGAATAGAATACTTGAAGCAATTTCTTCTAATATTTCTTAAGCTGTCAGGTAGTATAACAAAGTCTATGAGTATACTCTCAAAAATAATCACTACCCATTCATTTCAGGAGAAATGCTTAAAGGGGCAATTATGTCTACTGATTTTATTTACTAAAATAATCAATTGCTTCTTGAAATTATTATATTTCAAGACCAAAAAACTGTTTGGCTCTTGCTTTTAAAGTTAACTTTTTCATAGTCTCTGTGAAACATCTCAAAATTAAACAAAGTATTTCTTAGACTTGCCATTTACCCCAATCTTAGAAAGTGTTAGTTTAGAAAAGCTTATGTGATTTCATTTTCATGCATTTGCCAAGTGAATCTTAATGTAGAAGTCAGTTAATATTAACTATTCTAAGAAGCAAGCTGAACAAATCTGGGTTCAGACCCCCTCTCAATTACTTTGCAGTATATTCTCTTGACTGTGCTTAACTAAAACACCATGAGTACTGGATGTGCAAAAAAATATAAAACTCCCTTCCCTTGACTTAATCCTTCTTAAACCAGTCTAACAACATGGTTTTTAGTTGTCACAGTTGGCTTTTTTGGATAATCTTCCTGGATGTACAAAGCATGTCTTCTAGGCTGGGATCAACAGCTATATACCTGCACTTAACTTTCTAAAGCTTCATGGTCCCTTTTTATCTGGAATGAGTGGAAGGCACCATCAGTCTAGAAAGCAACAGCATGAAAAATATTGGCAATCCAAGCTCACCATGCAATTTAAATTTCAAAGTGCACACAAGCTTTTGATGAAAATTTTAATTGTATTTTCCCCAAGAAGTATGCTTTTAAAAAATCTGTACCGTGTCTATTTATGTAACAACTGTCTGTGATTACAGTAAGTAAAATCCTCTATGTGAAAATCAGAAAGAACTGGACTTCCCTTGGATATCTGCCTTTACCCAAGAGAGATTTCACTCTGGCTAGATGGCAGAATATACTGGAAGTGTTGAGCTAAATTGACATACAACAATCTTGTTGTAATGTCTTGCACACCCGACCACCTCACTTCTGGTTTCCATTTCTTCAGTGTCATAATTTTTCTGATTTTTTATAAATGTTACTACTTACAAGGACACAAATCAGGGCTACGAAATGAGGCAGGAGAGGCGAGGGCACATTAATTTCAGTGGGGCACGATTGAGCAGAAAGTGTTTGAGAATCGATTTAATATTGCCTCTGTTTATGACAGCGACAAGCTTCAGGCAAGGGGCATGTATGCGTTTGCAGTCTCTCCTGCTGACTTGTGGATAAGAATACAAAAATAGAATACCTCATGAGAATGAACAGCTGAAACCTGCCTACTTCACAGGTTGGTTATGAGGCTCAAAATACATGAAAGTTTCCTGTAGTTAGTAAAGATATGCATTTGCTTAGTTGCTCAGTCATGTCTGACTCTTTGCGACCCCATGGACTGCAGCCTGCCAGGTACCGCTGTTCACGGCGATTCTCTAGGCAGGACTACTGGAGTGGGTTGCCAATGCCCTCCTCCAGGGGATCTTCCCAACCCAGGGATCGAACCCAGGTCTCCCGCATTGCAGGTGGATTCTTTACTTCTCTGAGTCACCATATATGACATTGGGGGGAAAAAAAAACTTAGGTAGTCTGACTTCAGAGTTCCTTTTCTAGCCACTAGAGATTGTCTCTTAAAAATGTATATTAACACACCTGGACCAAAATCAGTGTGGCATGCTTAAGCATTTATATTTGTGGCCATAATTAGTCCTGAGAGCTTTAAGAATAGATGACTGTGGTCCCCACTGTCCTGGACCCAGCTCAGTTCTGACTCTCTTTTCCATCTAAGGTGCCTTCGTGTTGCCTTAGTGTAGAAAGTCATGCAAGAAAATGATTTCATCTACTAATTCCCATTAAATTATCAAGAGACAGTGCTTTCAAAAGAAATTTACATTTTAAGTTAAGTGGATACAGGGAGAGGGATCTGGTAAGCCCAAGGGAAATAATACACAAAATGCAATTTCAACATCTCCATGCATTTTCTGGGAGGAAATGAGGAGCTTCTAAATATCCCTGAAGCCCAAGCATTTTGAGCGATTGTCCACGCTTCTCTTAAGGGAGCCACCAGGTAGCTGGGAAATGTGCGTGAGTAGAATGGCATCTTGCACTGTGGTTACTGGATCATTCAGGCCATTGTATATTTACTTTTTAGGATGGAGTAACAACAATGAAAAAAATCAGAGGCTCAAACTTGCATAATTTTTTAAACGGTGTTTATGCCCTCTCGGTGTTTCAAGTATCTCAAGTTACAAGTAATGTAAAACACTTCCTTCTATAAAAGCCTAACAGTTCTGAAGGCTGCAGTCCTCTTTATGTAGACAGAAACCCGAGGAACTGCCGTGGGTCAGAATCATGCCATGATTAGTATCGCTTGTCTCTGAGATGGGTACAGAGGAATACGACTGCAAAGACACCTGTTCCCCACTTCGCTGACACTCCTGAAGACTAAGCTATAGACCCTCAGTAAACTTTTTTTTTTTGGTTTAGTTTATTATTTTTCCCTTCCCAGCCAAACTTCTTTTTTTTAGGTTTTTGTTTTTGAAAAAACTTTAACGGCTTTATTGAAGTATAATTGTTGTATAATGGCATGTACATACTTAATGTGTACTTACTATTTGATGAGTTCAGACTTTTATACAAACACCCGTGATGTTGTCTTTGTTTATTTTTAATCCATTCTGTCACTGTCTGCTTTTGGATCGCAGTTTTTAATCCCTTTACGTTAATGAAAACACCAATAAGGCAGGATTAATGTCTGTCAATTTGCTGTATGTTTTCTCTATGTCTTATGTCTTTCCTGAAGTTTAAGTCCTATATTTTGTGACTCATGGGTCAGATTCATTTATGTATCCCCTAGAAAATGTAAACATGTATAACACTTCATCTATATTGACCTCCAATACATTATTTCTTCTGTGTTTTCTATCTCGAGAAAGACTAACATCCGTTCAATTATATGAAAAATGTAATTATCACTGGCTACATTTCCATTTTTACTTCCCTCATCCCATGACTCACAAATACCTACACATATGACCTCCCCAGTGCCTCTGGAATTCATGTACTTTTTTGATTTCCTCCGCCAATCTCTGAATCCAGGCCACCATTATAGCTTGCATGCTCACAGGTGTCTCTGCCTCTGGTCGTCTCTCTCTACAGCCTAGTCTCCATTCTGTAGCTAGAAAGTATTTCTTAAAAAAGTAAATATAATCATGTTAGCTGAAAATGTCAGTGGTTCCCACTACGCTCAATTTTATAGTCTTTAGCACGCTTTACATGACTGTTCCTGACTTAGGTCCTCCTTGCCTCTCTGTTGCCATCTTTTGGACCTTAAACACCTGGCCCCTGGCAAACCAAACTTCTTTCCATCATCTGAGCTTAATCTGCTCTCACCTATGACTTTCTGTCAGTAACAGATTTCTTTCTTAAGTAGCTAATTCTTACCAATGCTTAAGGTCTCTGATTATGACTTTATACAAAAAAATTCCATAGTACCTTTATTTGAATTATCATCTTCTAATAAATATTTACTTCCATAAATCCTGTACCCATCTAACAACACTATATCTATTTCATTTGTTTTGAAATCTATTTCTTGTCTCTAGTTCCCAAATAATAACTCCATGAAAACAGGAGACTTTTAAATTCTTGTTTTTAATATATTCTGTAACACACTCCTCAAGACCTACTAGTTAACAAAAAAAAATTTATTGAATAAATGCATGGACAGTTCAGTTCCTTAGTATACCATTGTGAATCAGTCATCCATAAATTGTTCAACTTTAGAAAAAGTGACTTGAAGTCTTATTTTATACTGACTTTTGGGAAAAGAAATGACTCACTCAATTTTTAGGTGAGGTCTCATTCGGACAAGAGAGGTGGGATTAAGTGCATAAACCTGAGATAATCTAAAAGTAATTTTTCTACTTTTATAGAAACTTAAAACATCTCATATCTCCCAAACTTTGAAATTCAAGAGTCTTATCTCAAAATGTGAAAGTTATTTCAACATGAAGAACTGACAATTCCACTACTATCCTAGGAGTTTCCTTCCTCTAATTCTATTATAACTTTATTAAAATGCAGTTTCCCAGTAAGCCATGTGAGAAGACATCATTTTATAGGTACATGATGAGTTGTATTCTCCTTGCAATTATTGTTCTAGTGACAAAAAGTTAGACTATAAGTTTTCAGCACACACTGTGATCTAAAGCTTGTCAAGTCCCTTTCTTGGGAGGTTGAAGACCATTATTCATATATAGTATGGATAATGCTCCTTAAATTGATTAGACCACACTTTTCTACAGTGAAACACATGTAATATTCAGAAACAAAATGTCAAAATACTTGGCTTTCAATGACCCATCAGATCACTTTTGAGATCACTTTTGTATTTTTGATTATTTGTCATTAGAGAATACAAAATAAAACCTCAGTCCTCTACATCAATCTTTCTGTAGTTCTCAGCACGAAAAATCACCTTGGGGTGGGGAGAGATTTGTTTAAAATTCTGTGATTTGAAATTTAAAAGTGTTTTTGTCTTATTTTCTCAAAAAATACAATTTTATACTACTTTGGTTTTATAAAAACAAATAGCATATTCAACATACTTTATATTTTTATCTATATGACTTTGTGGTAGATAGGCATATGAGCAGAAACAAGCATGTTATAATAACATGAAATGATACAGGAGAATTTTAAATGCTGTAATAATGTGTATTTATAGTTTGGTTTGTTCATTGCTCAAGCTTTTAAACCTTTTTTTCAGTTCATGGAGTTTGAAATTTTACTATTTCTGCTATGAACTAGAAGGACATAAAGTACCCTGGAGAGAAACTGAAAAAGAAAATATTACTCCCTATAAAATATGAATGCCTGTGTGGCCTCTCAGGTGTGGGAAATACATTTATTATGGATTAGTCTTTCCCCAAAGGGACGTGGGCTATGGAAATAACAAAGGAGAAGAGGAAATAACTGGCAATAACAATGGATGGCTATTTGTTTTATGGTAGTTCTGAAAAGTACCTGCCTTCCCAGTTTAAATAAGAGGGCACTCTGAAAAAAGGCTCATTTCCCTGGCAAAGTCCCTCTCATTTCATTTAGTTCTTTATTCTGTTCAAGGTGTAAAATAAATAGGATATAATGCATGGATATTTTTTCTCTGTCTCCTTCTGTTGTAACAATGCAGAGACTAAACTTCCTGTAATATACGAGTTAGGTCTTCCAAGTCTGTTATGAAGATCGTGACTTTCTCATTTTGCCCAGAATTACAATAACAGAAGTGATTTATCCAATACTTACAGTCTGTCAGGTGTTATTACCTGCACATTATACATAAAGTGCTGCTTGATTTTCACAACAAATCTGTAAGATAGGTTCATATTATCATCCTCAAATGAAGAAAATAAGACTCAGAAAGGTTGTATCACTGGCTTCAAGCCTTTCAGCAAGTAAATTATAGTTCAAATGCTCAACTTTGATCTGTTTGACTCTAATGTCCATGTTATTTAAAAATAATACCAAAAATATTTTTTCAAAATATGCAACATTAAATTCTATGTTGAAGAATGTGTATATCTGCCAAGGTAAAAGAGTGGCTCAAAGATAATTGAAGGTTTTGAAGGTCACAGTGTATTATAAATAAGCCAGACTGAAAATAGATTATCCAGCTATTGTATAAAAAAAGTAGTAGCCTGTAGACCTCAGTAACTTAGATTCTAACCCAGTCACTAAACATTTTGGCTTGAAAGTGCAGAGGGTGAGTTTATGAACCCCAATGTTCTCTTTAGGACCCTCATATTACAATTCTAGATTAAATAAACATAAAGCAGAATCTTGCTAAAAATATCCCCTCCATTTTATATGGCTTTTCATTTGTCATTGTCTTACTGATTTTTAACTGTTCCACATTTACATCAACTTATTCTAACACTAGTCTTTGGAATGTCAGAAATTGGCTTAGCCATCAGTCTCTATGCAAACAAGACTATCACACTGACAAAAATTCTCTCCTTTGATCAAACTTTAGTCTGATTCCTCTAAGCTCTCTGTTCC
Source organism: Bos mutus (assembly GCF_027580195.1). Lineage (NCBI taxonomy): Eukaryota > Metazoa > Chordata > Mammalia > Artiodactyla > Bovidae > Bos > Bos mutus. The sequence goes on from NC_091643.1 coordinate 27,436,856, forward strand.
AACCTTGGGCTTCAGTCTCCTTGTAGAGTCCAGATTTAGCAGAAATCCTGTCAAGTCACTTTAGAGAGAATCCCCAGTCTCGGTGTCTGGTCGCCCCTGAGTCTTGACCAAATTTCTCATGCCCTACCATCCCCCGCAGGTGACATCTGATCATTCGAGCCTGGCTTCAGTAACAATCCTGTTGGGACAGTTTAGCAAGAATTAGCCTACCCTTTTGATAATTATCCATCCCCTGAACTCCCCGCAAATCAGCTCCTCCCTTATTACATCCCCACTTTTCCTGCTATGTTCAGAACTGAGACCTATCTCACTCCCCTTGTGTAAAACCTCCATCGTAGTCGTCCCTCTGAATGCAGGCTTCCTTACTATCTTTCATGAGTGTCAGAATAATTTTTTTTCTTCAAAACATCTCATTAGGTTTATCACAGACTTACTAAAGAGAAATCAACATATTTCATAAAAATCCCTTTAGGATTCAGACAGGTGCTAATTAATCCTTTATCATTCTAAATTTTATTAGCAACCTGATTTTACAGATGAAATGAACAGCAAAAAAACGATTTTATTATGAGACTAAGTGAGAATTTGACAGGAAAACCATGTCTTCCAACTGAAGTAACAGCAACAAAAACAACAAAGAAGCACTTACTTTTTAATAGCAGGCTAATTAATAAAATGTTCTCTTTTGAAAATCTACATCAGAAATAAAATGGCACTAATTACTTGAGGAGTCCTCTTTTAATTTACTCAAATCCAACATAATCATTACTTGTGAGGGAGGTGTAAAAACACCTTTTGCTATTTGAACAAGGCTGCCTCTTACACAGTGTTCAAACTTAGTCTCTAAGGGGAAAGACAGTATTTGGGAAAAGAACCTTACACTAAGACTTCTATTTTCCTTCCCTTGATGAGCTTCTCAGTGAAGTCATGCATGGGGTTTACCCAAACCTCTGACTCCACCTTACATCTTTATGCAGACACTGCCCAGGTAGGAAGCAAGCACTGTAATAGAGAGAACTAGTCTTTATTAGTGACTAAGTAGCCATTTTAGAAACATCAGCAAGAGCAGAGTGATAAGGCACTAAAGTTTGGAGACACGCTGGCTGGACTTCTTTTGGCTAGTCCAAGTCACTCAGTCGTGTCTGACTTTTTGTGACCCCATGGACAAGAAAGTCCATGGAATTCTCCAGGCCAGAATACTAGACTGGGCAGCCTTTTCCTTCTCCAGGGGATCTTCCCAACCCAGGTCTCCTGCTTTGCAGGTGGATATTTTACCAGTTGAGTCACAAGGGAAGCCTAAGAATACTGGAGTGAGTAGCCTTTCCCTTCTCCAGGGATCTTTCCAACCCAGGAATCGAACCAGGGTCTCCTGCATTGCAGGCGAATTCTTTACCACCTGAGCTATCAGGGCTAAGTGAGCCTCAAAGGCATGATGGCACGTTTTCAAAGGAGGAAGGTCAGTGGGCTATATCTCTATCTCCATCTCTATGCATATCTGAAATCTGTGTATGATATAGTATAATTCAGAAGGGGTTAAGTGATTAATTTTTTTAAAAATTACAATGCTATCACTGGATAGTGAGGTTACAAGTTATACTTTTGTTGCATTCTATTTTTCACATTTCCCAAATTTTCTTCAGTGAAGGAACATGGTTTTTGTTTTAAGTATATGATTGGTCAAGCAAAATAAAAAGAGATTACAATATTTAAACAAAAAAATTAGCTAACTTGATCAAAAAGGTATCACACCAAAAGCTGAATCATATATATTCTTTTTAATCACTTATGAAATTTCACAAAAGATATTCTATGTACAACTGTTGCCAAATGTCACTTGATTCCTCTCAGTAACAACTGGTAAAATTAGGCTAAATTCTATAACAGATAAGGTTGTCCTCTAGATAACTCACAAATTTTTTAAAAATCAGGAGATTAGAAAATATTTAGAGCTAAGTAATATATATTTAAATAGGTAACATAAAACATTAAAAACTCATGATAGGCAGCTAAAACAGTACTCAGAAATTTATGCCATCAGTTGCATATTATCAAAGGAGAAATACTGATAATTAATGAACTAAACACACAACTTAAGAAATGTGAAAAAGAAAGTTACAGGATGGAAATAATACAATCAAACGCAATAAGGACATAAGGGTTGGTTCTGAATAAGTTGACAATAACAATGTTTGTTGAAAGCATAATATTAAAAAGGGAAACATATTTAATCAACTGACATCAATTTTAACTAATAAATATGAAAGTTTGATGAAATAGATAAATTTCTAGAGTGGATGATTTAAGAAGATTAAGATCTCTTACTACTGACGGTTTTATTAGTGAGGTATATGAAGTATTTGAGGACTAATACAGAATCTAACCATTAAATTTACCTGGGGCTAAACTATGGTGGAGCTAATGAAGATAATGGTGACCTCCTACAAAAGGTGTCCTGCATGCACTGCTACACTCAGTGCCCCAGCCCTGCAGCAGGCAACCGCTGACCCATGCCTCTGCTGGAGAATCCTGGATGCTTACCGGCAAGTCTAAGTTGGACTCTTGTGGGGTCACTGCTCCTTTATCCAGGGTCTTGGTGTGCACAGGGTTCTATTTGTGCCTGCCAAGAATCTGTTTCCCAGACCTGTGTAAGTTCTGGTGGCTCTGTGGTGGGGTTAATGGCAACCTCCTCCAAGAGGGCTTATGCCATACCCAGGTCTGCTGCACCCAGAGCCCTTGGCCTTCAGGCAAGAATACACAGAACTATATGAAAAAGATCTTCACAACCCAGATAATCATAATGGTGTGATCACCAACCTAGAGCCAGACATCCTAGAATGTGAAGCCAAGTGGGCCTTAGGACTACAAATAAAGCTAGTGGAGGTGATGGAATTCCAGTTGAGCTATTTCAAACCCTAAAAGATGATGCAATTAAAGTGCCACACTCAATATGGCAACAAATTTTGAAAACTCAGCAGTGGCCACAGGACTGGAAAAGGTCAGTTTTCATTCCAATCCCAAAGAAAGGCAATGCCAAAGAATGTTCAAACTACCGTACAATTGCACTCATCTCACACACTAGTAAAGTGATGCTCAAAATTCTCCAAGCCAGGCTTCAACGTACGTGAACCATGTACTTCCAGATGTTCAAGCTGGATAATTCTCCAAGCCAGGCATCAACTGTATGTGAACCATGAACTTCCAGATGTTCAAGCTGGATTTAGAAAAGGCAGAGGAACCAGAGATCAAATTGGAAACATCCATTGGATCATCAAAAAAGCAAGAGAGTTCCAAAAAACGTCTACTTCTGCTTTATTGACTATGCCAAAGCCTTTGACCGTGTGAACCACAACAAACTCTGGAAAATTCTGAAAGAGATGGGAATACCAGAACACCTGACCTGCCTCCTGAGAAATCTGTATGCAGGTCAGGAAGCAACAGTTAGAACTGGACATGGGACAACAGATGGGTTCCAAATCGGGAAAGGAGTACATCAAGGCTGTATATTGTCACTGTGCTTATTTAACTTATATGCAGAATATATCATGTGAAATGCTGGGCTGGATGAAGCACAAGCTGGAATCAAGATTGCTGGGAGAAATATCAATAACCTCAGAGATGCAGATGACATCACCCTTATGGCAGAAAGTGAAGAAGAATTAAAGAGCCTCTTGATGAAAGTGAAAGAGGAGAGTGAAAAAGTTGTCTTAAAGCTCAACATTCAGGAAACTAAGATCATGGCATCTGGTCCCATCACTTCATGGCAAATACATGGGGAAACAGTGGAAACAGCTACTTTATTTTTTTGGGGGGGGTTCCAAAATCACTGCAGATGGTGACTGCAGCCATGAAATTAAAAGAAACTAAAAGACACTTGCTCCTTAAAAGAAAAGTTATGACCAACTTAGACAGCATATTAAAAAGCAGAGAGATTACTTTTTCCATCAAAGGTCTATCTGGACAAAGCTATGGTTTTTTCCCAGTAGTCATGTATGGATGTGAGAGCTGGACTATAAAGAAAGCTGATTTCTTTTTTGATTTCTTCTGTGATTTGTTGGTTATTCAGCAGGGTGTTGTTCATCCTCCATATGTTGGAATTTTTAATAGTTTTTCTCCTGTAATTGAGATCTAATCTTACTGCATTGTGGTCAGAAAAGATGCTTGGAATGATTTCTATTTTTTTGAATTTACCAAGGCTAGCTTTATGGCCCAGGATGTGATCTATCCTGGAGAAGGTTCCATGTGTGCTTGAGAAAAAGGTGAAATTCATTGTTTTGGGATGAAATGTCCTATAGATATCAATTAGGTCTAACTGGTCTATTGTATCGTTTAAAGTTTGTGTTTCCTTGTTAATTTTCTGTTTAGTTGATCTATCCATAGGTGTGAGTGGGTATTAAAGTCTCCACTATTATTGTGTTATTGTTAATGTCTCCTTTCATACTTGTTAGCATTTGTCTTACGTACTGTGGTGCTCCCGTGTTGGGTGCATATATATTTATAATTGTTATATCTTCTTCTTGGATTGATCCTTTGATCATTATGTAGTGACCTTCTTTGTCTCTTTTCACAGCCTTTGTTTTAAAGTCTATTTTATCTGATATGAGTATTGCTACTCCTGCTTTCTTTTGGTCCCTATTTGCATGGAAAATCTTTTTCCAGCCCTTCACTTTCAGTCTGTATGTGTTCCCTGTTTTGAGGTGGGTCTCCTGTAGACAACATATGTAAGGGTCTTGTTTTTGTATCGATTCAGCCAGTCTTTGTCTTTTGGTTGGGGCATTCAACCCATTTATGTTTAAGGTAATTACTGATAAGTATGATCCCGTTGCCATTCACTTTATTGTTTGGGGTTCGAATTTATACACCATTTTTGTGTTTCCTGTCTAGAGAATATCCTTTAGTATTTGTTGGAGAGCTGGTTTGGTGGTGCAGAATTCTCTCAGCTTTTGCTTGTCTGAGAAGCTTTTGATTTCTCCTTCATACTTGAATGAGATCCTTGCTGGGTACAATAATCTGGGCTGTAGGTTATTTTCTTTCATCATTTTAAGTATGTCTTGCCATTCCCTCCTGGCTTGAAGAGTTTCTATTGAAAGATCAGCTGTTATCCTTATGGGAATTCCCTTGTGTGTTATTTGTTGTTTTTCCCTTGCTGCTTTTAATATTTGTTCTTTGTGTTTGATCTTTGTTAATTTGATTAATATGTGTCTTGGGGTGTTTTGCCTTGGGTTTATCCTGTTTGGGATTCTCTGGGTTTCTTGGACTTGGGTGATTATTTCCTTCCCCAGTTTAGGGAAGTTTTCAACTATTATCTCCTCAAGTATTTTCTCATGGTCTTTCTTTTTGTCTTCTTCTTCTGGAACCCCTATGATTCGAATGTTGTAGCGTTTAATATTGTCCTGGAGGTCTCTGAGACTGTCCTCATTTCTTTTAATTCGTTTTTCTTTTATTCTCTCTGATTCATTTATTTCTACCATTCTATCTTCTAATTCACTAATCCTATCTTCTGCCTCTGTTATTCTACTATTTGTTGCCTCCAGAGTGTTTTTAATTTCATTTATTGCATTATTCATTATATATTGACTCTTTTTTATTTCTTCTAGGTCCTTGTTAAACCTTTCTTGCATCTTCTCAATCCTTGTCTCCAAGCTATTTATCTGTGATTCCATTTTAATTTCAAGATTTTGGATCAATTTCACTATCATTATTCGGAATTCTTTATCAGGTAGATTCCCTATCTCTTCCTCTTTTGTTTGGATCTAAATAGACATTTCTCCAAAGAAGACATACAGATGGCTAACAAACACATGAAAAGATGCTCAACATCACTCATTATCAGAGAAATGCAAATCAAAACCACTATGAGATACCATTTCACACCAGTCAGAATGGCTGCGATCCAAAAGTCTACAAATAATAAATGCTGGAGAGGGTGTGGAGAAAAGGGAACCCTCTTACACTGTTGGTGGGAATGCAAACTAGTACAGCCACTATGGAGAACAGTGTGGAGATTCCTTAAAAAACTGGAACTAGAACTGCCTTATGATCCAGCAATCCCACTGCTGGGCATACACACTGAGGAAACCAGAATTGAAAGAGACACGTGTACCCCAATGTTCATCGCAGCACTGTTTATTATAGCCAGGACATGGAAGCAACCTAGATGTCCATCAGCAGATGAATGGACAAGAAAGCTGTGGTACATATACACAATGGAGTATTACTCAGCCATTAAAAAGAATACATTTGAATCAGTTCTAATGAGGTGGATGAAACTGGAGCCTATTATACAGAGTGAAGTAAGCCAGAAGGAAAAACACCAATATAGTATACTAACGCATATATATGGAATTTAGAAAGATGGTAACGATAACGCTGTATACGAGACAGCAAAAGAGACACTGATGTATAGAACAGTCTTATGGACTCTGTGGGAGAGGGAGAGGGTGGGAAGATTTGGGAGAATGGCATTGAAACATGTGAAATGTCATGTATGAAACGAGATGCCAGTCCAGGTTCAATGCACGATGCTGGATGCTTGGGGCTGGTGCACTGGGACGACCCAGAGGGATGGTATGGGGAGGGAGGAGGGAGGAGGGTTCAGGATGGGGAACACATGAGAAATAAAGGAATAAAAAATTAAAAAAAAAAAAAAGAAAGAAAGCTGAGCACCATTCCCCATTCTGGGGAAAATAAAATGATCTACAGTTTTTTACATACACTGTAGATTTAAAGTAAAAAGTGTCCACGATCATCCATGTGAAGAGGAAAGAGAGTGTGACCAATGATCAAAAGAAGAAAGAGACAAAAGCAGTAAGAAGCCTACAGATGAGCCTAATATTGGAGTCATGGCAAGATATTGAAAGTAACTAAGTCACCATTTAAATATTTTAAAAAACAGGAAATTAAATAAGGAATAATTGTGATATGGAAGTGGAATTTTGAGGAAGAAACATATTTTAGAACCAAAAAAATACAAATAACTAAAACTGAGTTCACACTAGATGCATTAAACTACAGCCTGAACAATGGAGTTCCTGTTCAGGGTCACAGTGCTTATTGGCAAGTGAGCTGACACTGGAACAGAGTTCTTGTTCACGGGGAGTTTTAGCACATCGAGTTAGTGAAAAAGCAAAAATTCTGGAACTTTTTCCCTGATGCAAATGTTCATTTAGATCTGCCAAAATTTGAAACTGCCTATTTGCTTATCTTGGGGTTTCTCTGGTGGCTCAGATGGTAAAGAATCCACCTGCAATGCAAGAGACTCGGGTGAAATCCTTAGGTTGGGAAGATCACCTGCAGAAGGGAAAGGCAATTAACTCCAGTATTCTTGCCTGGAGAATTCCATGGACCGAGGAGCCTGGCAGGCTATAGTCCATGGGATTGCAAAGAGTCAGACACAACTGAGCTACTAATACACACACATTTGTTTATCTTAGAGCAGAAAGGAAATACAATGAACAAGAAGGGCTATATGTTAAATTTGGAAAAAATATGTAAAAATGTACATAGTTACTGACAAAACTGGAAGATAAATATAAAAACAAAGTTTACAGAGAATGGTGAATGTAAGTTATTTTTAATTAGTAAATATTATTTTTTTAAAGGGCTATATGTTATTTTATCTCCTGTTTGACCACTTCCAATTTGCCTTGATTCATGGACCTAACATTCCAGGTTCCTATGCAATATTGCTCTTCACAGCATCAGACCTTGCTTCTATCACCAGTCACATACACAACTGGGTATTGTTTTTGCTTCGGCTCCATCCCTCCATTCTTTCTGGAGTTACTTCTCCACTGATCTCCAGTAGCATATTGGGCACCTACCAACCTAGGGAGTTCCTCTTTCAGTATCCTATCATTTTGCCTTTTCATACTGTTCATGGGGTTCTCAAGGCAAGAATACTGAAGTGGTTTGCCATTCCCTTCTCCAGTGGACCACATTCTGTCAGACCTCTCCACCATGACCCACCCGTCTTGGGTGGCCCCACACGGCATGGCTTAGTTTCATTGAGTTAGGCAAGGCTGTGGTCCTAGTGTGATTAGATTGACTAGTTTTCTGTGGAAACAATGGCAGACTCTACTTTTGGGGGCTCCAAAATCACTGCAGATGGTGACTGCAGCCATGAAATTAAAAGACGCTTACTCCTTGGAAGGAAAGTTATGACCAACCTAGACAGCATATTCAAAAGCAGAGACATCACTTTGCTAACAAAGATCTATCTAGTCAAGGCTGTGGTTTTTCCAGTGGTCATGTATGGATGTGAGAGTTGTATGGATGTGAGTCATGTATGGACTGTGAAGAAAGCTGAGTGCCAAAGAATTGATGCTTTTGAACTGTGGTGTTGGAGAAGACTCTTGAGAGTCCCTTGGACTGCAAGGAGATCCAACCAGTCCATTCTAAAGGAGATCAGCCCTGGGTGTTCTTTGGAAGGAATGATGCTAAAGCTGAAACTCCAGTACTTTGGCCACCTCATGCAAAGAGTTGACTCATTGGAAAAGACTCTGATGCTGGGAGGGATTGGGGGCAGGAGGAAAAGGGGACGACAGAGGATGAGATGACTGGATGGCATCACCGACTCGATGGACATGAGTTTGAGTGATCTCTGGGAGTTGGTGATGGACAGGGAGGCCTGGCGTGCTGCAATTCATGGGGTCACAAAGAGTTGGACACGACTGAGTGACTGAACTGATGTTATTTTATTAGATAAATCGTTGTTCAAATTCTGTTTTTGCTGTTCACCAACTCTGTGACCTTGGTTAAATTTCTTAATCTTCCTGATCCTGTTATTAATATTTTACCTGTGAAAAAAAGATAACAATAAGACTCAAAATTTGAGGGACAAATAAAATTGTCAACAAGATGTTTATGATGACCAGGCATCTACCAGATGATCAATCATTGCTAATTCCATTAATTTTCATTATGGATAAATTTAAAACAACTACTAACATTTCTCTAAGTTGGCACAGTGTAATGCTGCTTAATACATGTTATTTATTGAGAGCTTCACCCAGGGTAATAATTGTTTAGTAATAGTTGCTTGGGCTTCCCTGGTGGCTCAGTGGTAAAGAATCCTGCAATGCAGAAGATGTAAGAGACACAGGTTTGCTTAATGATGGTCATAGAAGCTTGCCTAGTCTATTCAAATCTGGGCTTTCATAAGAGAGAATATGACAAAAACTTCTTGAGTACAAATTCATCTTTTGTTTCTCTGGTATACATGTATTAAGATACAGTTTGTATCTTATGTGTATTAAGTACACAGTTTGATATATGTGTATTAAGTACACAGTTTGATATATGTGTATTAAGTACACAGTTTGATATATGTGTATTAAGTACACAGTTTGATATATATTGTTTGCAAAGCTTTTTATGGTTTTTAGGATAAAAAATTATTGCTAATTTGGGGGGGGGTAATCATTTTTCTTTCAAAATGTGGCTGCCAATCCCAAATCATAAAGTTGTTGCTGGTAACAAATGTATCTGCATAGGATGTGCTTGAAGGGAATTATATAAACAATATGGATTTTTCCCCCTCTTCTCCAGGATATGATTTTGCAAGTTGCAACAAACCTCTACAGAATTGAGCTTAGGCCAAGTCTGTCTCTATTAAATTGAAATGATATGTTGGGAGTTATTTTCACCTGGTCAAGATATTTCAGAAACAAAACAGCATTTCCAAGATGTAGTGAATGAGCACCTTGAAAATGTTCATAAACACAATCAGCAGTTCATTATGATATCAAGTATCACAAGGTAGGCAGGATCAAAAATAGACACAGCAGGTAATTACAGCAGTGAGCATCAGCTAGTTAAGTCCAGATTTATCTTCCCTGATGCCAGTCTCCTTCCTGTTGCTTTTATCAAGAGTAAGTGAAAACTTCATTCTTTCCTTTCTTTCTTTTCCATCTAATTGGATTATCAGTCAGAAGATGCTGCCATGGAGAAGCGAGTACGTTCATTTCCAGATTCACATTCTTTACATTCCATTTGTATCTTGACAAGAGTCATGAAAGGGAAAAATAATTCTATTCATCCTGTGAATATAATTCTATGTCGCATTTTACTTCTTTTATAGATTAAGGTTTCTCAGGTATTAATTTTGAAATGTTTATGTCTACATTGAGTTTCTTAATTGGTTTTCTTGTTTTCTGCTTGCTTTTTATGAAAGTTGGAAAGAAGGAGGGGTTATGTGTGTTCAGATACTTCCTGTTCTTTCTATGATTCCACCCTGGATTATTAGGAAGTGAGTCAAATCTTTGTTCTTGTCTTAGTTGAGTCCATTTTTTATATTATCCCACGAATTCATATATTGGTTTATCTGGTGCCTTTCATTAGACTAAGAACCTTCGTCGCTGGTTTCTCTATTTTGGAAATCAATGAAATATGTCTCTGTGTCTCTGCCTATGTTGAAAGTAAGGAATTTTACTCATTTGCTTAGAATCTGCAAAGTTAAAAAAAAACCAAAACTTTTTTTTCTTTTGTAAGATGAGGCTTATTTTTCTTTCTTGTTTAAGGTATTTCATTTTTCGTGCTTCCATACAGTGGCCAGAACTTTCAATATAATATTGACTAGAAATGGAGAGGAAAAATATACTTGTCTTGTTTCTGAACCACAGGATATTTGTAAATTCCCCTTATCACACTGAGAAAATTCTCTTGTATTGCTAGTTTCTAGAAAGTTTTTAACATTAAATGGTGTTTAATTTTGTTGCTGTTTTTACTATAATTATTAAGACAGTCGTATTTTTTGTTAATAATTTATCTATTGCAGCAAAACAATATTATCACACATTAGCAACATAACACACATTACTTTCAGTTTCTAGTTTGGCAGGTAGGGAGCTTAGAAATCATCACTGCCTCCTAACAAGTAAAAATCTAAATGAACTGGAAAATCGACAGCCCTTCTAAGATGTGTCAGAGAATTGAGGCCAGAGGGCAAACCACCAGCCCCAAAATTGGAGAGAGAGAAAAAGGCAGACACAGAGAATCACAACATGGGCAAAAACCAATGAACAGAAACTTCGGTTAGGACCACTCCTCAGGTAGGAAGACTACACCGTAATGAAAGTATGGCTGGAGGCTCAGTGTGGACAAGTCTGAAAATTAAAAACTCCAGGGGAGCCAGTCACAGAGGGAGCCCTGCATTGCTGTGACTTCATCTGTGGGAGCTGTACCGGAAGCCAGAGGACAAAAACACCTCACTTACAGAGGAACAAAGAAAACAATCACGTCTGAGTGCTCAGAAACCATGCAAGCAAGAAGAAGAAGAAAGTGGAGTGAACTACTTTAAAGTATTGAGAGAAATAATCACCAACCTAGAATTCTGTACCCTGTGAAATTATCTTTCAAAAATGAAAGAGAAATAAGAGCTTTCTCAGATAAACAAACACTGAGGAAATTTGTTGCCAGTGATCCACTATGTAAAAAATACTCAAATGTTCTTCATAGAGGAGAAAATGACATAGGTCAGAAACCCAGATTTGCATAAAGAGAGCAAGCATTGGAAAAGGAATAGGACAAAATAAAAATTTTCATTTTTCTTATTCTTAATTGATCTAACAAATAACAGTTTCTTAAAAATAATGGCAACAATCTATGCAGTTTTATGTGTGTGTGTGTGTATACACACACACACACACACACACACACACACTTATGTATAAGTAAAATGAATGACATCAGTACAGGGACAAGAGGGAGGAATTAGGAACAATTCGTTATTATAAGGCACTTGTATAATTTATGAAGAGTTATTATTGTTATTTGAAAGTCGACTTGAATTGTGTGCCAGTCACTCAGCCATGTCTGACTCTTTGCAACCCTATGGACTGCAGCCTGTGAGGTTCCTCTATCCATGGAATTCTTCAGGTAAGAATACTGGAGTGAGGAGCCATTCCCTTCTCCAGGGGATCTTCCCAACCCAGGGATTGAACCAGGTCTTCTGCATTGCTGACAGATTCCTTACCATCTGAGCCATCAGGGAAGCCCAGACTTGAATTAGGTGTAATTTATACTGCAAACTCTAGGGCAATCACTGGAAAACAAAAAATAAGAAGTATACTTTATACGGAATTAGGAAAGGAAATAGAATCATATAAAATGATCAGTTAAAACTATAAAAGGCAGTAGAGTAGAAGACAAAATCGGGAAGAAAGAACAAGGGCAACAAATACAAAAGAGTAGAAAAGAGTAACAAATGTAATAGATATTAATCCAGCTACATCAACAATCACTATAAATGTCAAATCTAAATATGTCAATTACAAGACAGAGAATATCCAACTGGATTAAAAAGAAAAGATCAGTCCCAAGTGTATTTTATCTATAAAAAACCCACATTACATATAAAGACATATACAGATTAAAAGTAAATGGAGAAAGAGATATCATGCTAAAGTTAATCAAAAGAAAGCAAGAGTAGCTTTTTAATTTCTTCGGAGAAAGGGAAGTTACTTGGGATAAAGAAGGGCATTACTAATGATAAAGGGGTCAGTTCTCCAAGAAGACTAGCCATCTTTAATGTATGTGCACCTAACAGGGAAGTGCCCAAACAAGCGAGGCCAATGCTGGTAGAACTACAAGGAAAAATAGATGAATCGAGTGTTAGAGTTGGGATGACAATACCTCTCTGAGAAATGGCCAGCCCAGCAGACAGAAAATAATCAGAACATTCTTCCCACTCTTACTTGGAACATTCACCAAAACAGACCACATCCCAGGTCAAAAATACACCTTAACAAATTTACAAGACTAGAAATCATACAGAGTCTGCTCTCGGACTATAATAGGATTAAACTAGAAATCAATAGCAGAAAGATAGCTAGAAAATCCTCAAATACTTGGAGACAAAACAATATATTTCTAAGGAACACAAAGGTCACAGAAAAAGTTTCAGTGAAATTAAAAAAAATTTTAACTAAAAGCGAAAGGAAACACAACTTATCAAAGTTTCAGGAATGTAGTGAAAGCAGTTTCATGTCTTCTTCCCAGATGTCTAGTAATTTATTCTCAGCAATTCCTGTAGTTGTTAATCCTTCATGGGCAGAAACAGAAGTCTTCAAAATATGTTTAGTTATTTAGTGTGTGTGTGTGTGTGTGTGCGCGCTCATGTCCAACTCTTTGCAGCTCCATGGACTATAGCCCACCACGCTACATTCCATTTCTCTGCCAATGGAATTTTCCAGGCAAGAATGTCTTATTTGTTTTGATATTTTCTTATTTGTTTGATTTCCTTTCCTCTAAATTTCTGCTTTAAAGTCTTTTCAAAAGGCAGTCATGTTCAACAGAAAATATAATCACAGAATTTAGATTCAAAACATTTGCAAGCAGCTACGTATGTGATCCTCTTAAATTATTTAAATTGTTTTCCACTTTTCTCACCTACAAAATATGTGTACTTACATCTCTCTTGCAGATTTGCTAGATAGATTATGAATGGTATTTTTAAATATCTGGGGCTCAATAATAAATGATAGTTATGATTATAAATTTTAACTAGTAATATGTTTCTTCATTCAGCATTGAATATTATAATGATAAAATGATGTAGCTTCTGAATATATATATATATGTATAAATACATATATATGTAAACTTTCAATGAGAGCAAATTTAATAAGTTTAATATAGAGGGGAAAGGTGATAGTTATCATCAGATCTTAGAGGAAATATGGCAAACCATTAACTATTTTCAGCATTATGATAACCAAGAAACTTAAAATAACCAAAACATTTATAAATTTAAGTATAAATTATTAGTGGCTAAAACATATGAGAATTCCATTATATCTAATATAAATTACTAGTGGCAAAGCACATGAGAATTCCATGAACAGACGAGCCAGGTGGGCTACAGTCCATAGGGTCTCAAAGGGTCGGACATGACTGAGAGACCAATGCTTTCACGTGCTCCAAAATACGGCACTGTAATTGACCAGGCATTAAGGTCTTGCAGTTTTATCAATGAGGAAGGGTGTTTAGCAATCATCATCATAAGACAGTTGGTTTTGCTTATTAAAAAGTATTTAGTGTTTTCCCTTTCTCCGTTCCCTGTCGCAGCTGAGATGACAAAGTTAATGAACTGCACATCGTCAGTGCACTGTTGGTGTACACTGGTTTTGTTCCCAAGCTTGTTTCTGCACTGCGTTTATTATTGTAATTGTACCCTTATTGCATAAATTAATGAGATATGAGTGTGAACAGGGATATTTGTATTTGAGACTACACTGAGAGCTTTGTAAAGACTATCAAGGTGAAACAAACACATTCGTGACTGACTTCCTATAGGCCAGATCAAGGAATTCGTTAAGGGGGAAATCATTAAAAAGTAAAGGAATTTTTTCTTTAAATTGCTGTGAAGTGAAGTGAAGTGAAAGTCGCTCAGTTGTGTCTGACTCTTTGCAACCCCATTGACTATACGGTCCATGGAATTCTCCAGGCCAGAATACTGGAGTGGGTGAAAGTGAAAGTGAAGTCACTCAGTCCTGTCCGATTCTTTGTGACCCATGGACTGTAGCCTATCAGGCTTCTCCGTCCAAGGGATTTTCCAGGCAAGAGTACTGGAGTCGGTTGCCATTTCCTTCTCCAGGGGGGATCTTCCTGACCCAGGGATTGAACCCAGGTCTCCCACATTGCAGGTAGATTCTTTACCAACTGAACTATGAGGAAAACTTGCTGTAAGTACTTTTAAACTTTCATTCTTTTTTAAAAAAGCAGAAATATTTTGGATGATATAGTGTGGTTATGTTTTATGCAGTAAAATCAACGCAGCACTTTTTTCAAAAAACCCCATACTCAGAAGAAAATTTGGGGCCCTAAGGCAAAAATAAAGAATAAATATACAATCTTATGTCCTAAATTCAAATCCAATTTTTTAGCTCTAATTTTTAAAAATATTCTCACTTTAACTGAGCTTTAAAAAAAAGCAATCATCTGCTCCTTCTCACTATCAGATAGATAGAGGTTTTATAAAGTAAAGCTAACAAAACATGCAACATAATTCTCTGTCCCTCTTTCACATCTTACCCATTTCCTTTTCTTATTTTTGTAAAGTTCTACCTTTTTAACCTTCAATCCTCTCTTTTATTGGAGATGTTCAATAAATAACAAGTAAAATGATAACTGCTTATAAGGTACAAGTCTCTTGAGTTAAGGAAAAGAATAATTGGAAACATCCATTGTCCAATCCAGGTAAAGGTTCTTGGGGTGACAGGTGTCATAACCAGTGAGCATCCAGGGCTCTCAAATGCCAGTCTAAGTGTCAAATAATTGCTAAAAGACAAAGTGATTCATACTCCTGAAAGGATTTGGACAAAATAGATCAATCATTGCAAGTATATAAACATATAAACTTAGTGATTGGAAAACACATAAGCAGGACCCTCTCATTCTAGTTAGAATTCAATGGAGAGTTCCCATCAGAATTGATATTTAATATTATTTTAGGACAAATGATTTAAAGACATGGAGTGTTAGGGATAGAGGCACAGAAACAAGAGAGAAACAAGACAAAGAAGAAACAGAGAGAGAAACAACACACAGATAAGTAATTTAGAAAAGTCATATCATAGACTATCAAAATGGCATGAGAAGCTAGATCATAAATCACATAACCTAGATTCTTAAAATTATCCTAAAGATAAACATCCTTCTGAAAGTGTCAATAAAGGGATGAGTAAAGGGATGAGATGATGAATTTTTGTTTGACAAAGATCAGTTTATTCAGTAATTACAGGCTATGAGATTTGGTGCTACAGTGGTGTGTTATGATGCTCTTACTAGCTTTCATGGTTCTGGTTAAACACACCCTTCATTATGTTTTTGTGTGTGAGCATGTGTGTATGTGTTTAAAATGAAGTCATGAAAGACACCCTGTATCCTGAGTCATTTGTAAACCTTTTTTCCTCCAAATTTACAAGTAATTCAAAGAAAATCCATTTTTTTCCTGAAAAAAAATTTTTAAGGTAAAAATGGAGGAATCAGGAAAATAAAAACAAAAAATAGCTTGTTTGACTTAACGTGTTTATGCAACAGATCTTATTTGAGTGCTTATTGTGTGTCAGGCACTATAATAGTAGGGATTTAGAAGTAAACAAAAGACAAATATTCCTGCTCTTCCAAGACCTTAATTCCTTACTTCACCTGGTTGATATACACCTGCCTGCACAATCCACTTCTACTCAGAAAACAACAAAAAAACAAAAATAAGTCTTCTTTTCACATATGGAAAATACAAACGAAAAGTTTTAGTACATTATGATTACGTGACATGAATTAGAAATTTACTTAAACTCACATTTCTGAATATTGTACGAGATACTATCTTGCACTTCATTCTGGAAAAATCTCTTCAAGGATTTTTTCCAGCCTAAAGCCTTGAAAGACAGAGGTAACAACTCCCTCCAAAGCAAAGGAGAGGTTTGTTTACAGTCTTGAAAGGAGAGAGAGTGTGGCCTTCCAACACAAACAACAGAAACTCTTGCTGCCCTGTGGTAAGAGGTAGGGGTTCCCACAGCTCAGCTGTTTGCTGCAATGCAGTCTACCGCACACACAGGTATCACCTGGCCCTCTTCACAATACCTGTGGAAACTGGATTTCAGGGAACTAGAGTGAAGTGTAAGACTCTGGCTATTGCTGTGAGTAATAAACTCTTCTCTGTCTCTGACCCAAGAGCCTCATGTTGTCCAGCAGTGTTCAAGAAACTGAAGCTGCTGAATTAATAGCTTGCATGTAGGGTAAAGTCTTAGGTTCATCAACATTCTTGATAATAAGTATCTCTTTTTCATAGTTCAAATTTTATCAAGGTCACAAATCAAAAACATCTAGAGATGATAATGCAATGATTATAAGTTCCTGAAACTTATATCAAAAATTATAAAGCTGTACAGACAGACATAAGACTCAAATAAATGGAAAGCTATACCATGTCCATAGAGAGAGTCAACAATATAAATACATCAGTTGTGCTCAAATTAACCATTTACTTAATTGCATATCAATCGAAATTAAATAAGCTATTTTATGGAAATCCTATTGGGAGGTTGGTAGAATTGAGGGTAGCAGAAGTAGAATTAGCATGGAAATGATGCACCAATTTCTATACCCTCTATACTTAATATTACATGGAAAATGTTTTCATAAATAACAAGCACTGCTTTCCCTATATGTTAAAAATGAAAATGCTTAGAAATGGTTTAACACAGTTATATATAGTAAAAAGTAAGAAATTATAAAGTACTTCAGGGTACAAAGTTAGAATCTGGGGTGAACTATATAGTCAGGCTTTTCTCTTCATCTGAAAATGTTAGTGAAAGTACTTTGGCTTTATTTTTTGTAGCCATGCACTTTGATAGAGCATGCCTGCATACATACAGGATTTGTATTTAAATTATTTTAACTGGATAAAACATCAAAATTTGAAACCCAGTGACTAAATTACATATATTTCAGTGCCATTAGAAAGATATTTAAATAAATTAAACAGTGAGGGGAAAATGACAGCTTATTTTACCTTTTACAGAATAAAATGTTTCTTGTAGCCTTTATTCATTTGTTTGAAAATGAGACAAAATGTATGTCAAGCTTATCAACGAACTTTTGGAAGCCCTGCTCTCCTTTTATGAGATAGTCTGTTACCTTCTGACAAATCTGGTCACTATGAAAAAAATCCAGCATAAAATGATGACAGAAGCATTCAGATATACCAAAGTTCTTGCTAAACATTCTGTATTTGAAGGCTTCAAAATTCTAAGAGGGGAACAACTGAGCATATGCACAGAAAAAATAAATCTAGACACAGACCTTACATACTTTATGAAAATTAATTCAAAGTGGATGGTGGGCATAGATGTAAAATGCAAAACTAGAAAACTCCTAGAAAATTACGTAGGATAGAAAGCTCCTAGAAGATAACGTAGGGGAAATCTGTATGACTTAAGTATAGTTGATTACTTTTCAGATACAACTCCAAAGTCATAATCCATGAAGGAAATAATTGACATATACTACCTAAGCAAAATTGAAAACTTCTTCATTAAAATATACAATGTGAAGAGAATTAAGAGGACAAGCCACAGACTACGAGAAAATATTTGCATGATACATCCAATAAGGGACTATTTATCCAAAATATATAAAGAACTCTTAAAACTCAACAATAAGAAAACAACTGGCCATGGTAGTGGGAAGGGATGAAGAGGTGGAGCATGGAAAATTTTTAGAGCAGTGGAAATATTTTGTATGACACTGTGATGATAAATGCATGTCACACATGTGTGCCAACCCATGGAACACAAAACATCAAGAGTGAATCCTAATGTAAACTATACAGACTCAGAGTGACAATGATGTGTCAGTGTAGTCTCATCAACTGTATCAAGTGTACTGCTCTGATGGGGAAGCTCTTTTAATTTCATTTTTATATGCAGCCTTAGAAATCCGTAGTCATGTATTTACGCTGTGCTGTTTATTTTTTATTCAGTTAATTCACTTCTTTTTAATTCTCCTGTTAATCTTCTCTTTCTTTTGAATATAAAATGTTATATACTATTTAAATTTTTTGAATTTTTTAAAGTTCACTGAAAAGTCAAGGTACAAATTTCTCTTTGATTTTATTTACCCTTCCTGTTTTCTAGTTCATAAACCTTAACTTGCTATTGAAAATGTATGTATAAATATACCCAAAATTAAAGGTTTAATTTGATTCAACATAGGTCAAGCATTTCGCTGCAGCCTTAAATCAAAAGCTTGAGGAACATGATCTGAGCAAAGGCAGTCATTTTTATAGATGTTGATTCTTAGTCTTCTCTTTTTTGAGTTGGATATCATTTTCAGTGCAAAGAAAAGACAACCAGGGGCTTCAGAAACCTAAACCATTGCTCATGCTCAGTCTCTAAGTCTCTAAGTCATGTCTGACTCTTTCCGTCCCTGTGGGCTGCAGCCCGCCAGGTTCCTCTGTCCATGGAATTCTCCAGGCAAGAATACTGGAGCGGGTTACCATTTCCTTCTCCAGGGGGATCCTGCCAAACCAGGGATTGAACCTGTGTCTCCAGAATTGGCAGGCAGATTCTTTACCACTGAGCCACCTGGGAAGCATAGATATCTCAAAAATGAGATTTTCATCAGCTAATATATAATGCATTTGGATAAAAATCCTGAAATGGTCTCAAAAATAACTTGCAAATTCCCTAGAATTACCCTTAATTGTAAAATTAAACCAGAAAATACAGTGTAATCATTTCATCTCAAGGCTTACTTTCTAACTACGTATACCCTGAGGTTAGGTTTCTCTGATTTTCCTCTTTTCCTTTCTATCCCAATGTTATTATCGCCTGTCCTTGTTTTCTGTTATAACTCCCTGAATTAATTCATCCAATATTGGTTATTTTCTTTTAATAACTTATTTTTCCCTTTCTCCAAACTCTGGTTCACTTTAGTTATGCTTAACTGTTTATGAATGAAATAATTTAAACAAAACTTTCATTTAGAACATTATACCTTGATGCATTCTTAATCGGTATTAAAAAGAAATAATACACACTCTTGGATTCTTTGGTAAATGCCATATGTCTGCATTTTCACTAGCCTGTAATTTCTATTTATTCTAAGCCATAATGGTTGTTTTGCATGTGAGAGCGAATTGTAAATCTGGTTATATTTAGGGGATTCCCCATTGTATGGAATTTGATCTAAGATTTGTTTTGACCCCAACTGTTATTTCAGCATAAATCAAAGTCAAGCAACTTGACCAAATATTAAGGCCATTTATACCCAGAAAAAAAAAAAAAAAACTTATAAAAATTTACCCCAATCACATTTTCATTACTAACTAAATGTATTTTCTAGACCTATTCAAGTAACTGCTTTGATTTCGACCTCAGAATGTTTTACACACTTGGGGAAAATATATCTAGTAAAAATTCTAACAGGTAAAAAAAAATTATCTGGAAATATGTTTCAGATATAGGCATTCTACAAAAAGTGGCTTCAGAGATTAGAGATAAAGCTGTGGTAACTTCTAGAATTAACTCTTATTTCTAAGTAAACCTCTGGTTATATTAATGTACTCAAATGTGAATTGGTTTGCAAATATAACTTGCCTTTTCAAGTAAAATTAGGATAAATAAGGAAAATTGTAATTGAAATTTTAATTGTACAGATTAATACACAAACAAGGTGTGAATACAGACCAAAATAAAACAATATAAAATATCTTCATCTAGATGGACACTTCCCCCTGGTAAACTATAGTGTCATCCAGCCAGTGGTTGATAAATCCACTTGTTCATGAGTCCAGTGGGATACATGTAAGTGACTCATAGTACAGGGGATCTAAGGTACACCTTATTCTTTAATTGAGAGTCATCAGAAAGCTATCACTGTTTTATATTCTTATTTTTTAATCTCTAAAAAGATTGACATTGTGTTGTTTTATTTATAAGAAATAAGTTTACAAGCTGAACCTGCTTCAATTAAAGAGAAAAAACACCTTAGCCCAGTGTGTTTCACACTTCAGATTACATACGACCTACAACTTTTCCATGAGTAAACATAAGTGAATTATATAAAATTAAAATAGAATAGCGAAAAAAGGAAATATCAAAGTACCTCCCATGTGGTATTATCTAGTGACTTTTTCATGTAAATTACATATTTCTGTATTAATGTGTCAGGATGTAAAATGTATCTCTTATACTGTGAAAAGTGAAAGTGTTAGTCACTTAGCTGTGTCTGACTCTGCCTGCCAGGCTCCTCTGTCCATGGAATTCTCCAGGCAAGAATACTGGAGTGGGTAGTCATTCCCTTCTCCAGGGGTCTTCCTTACCCAGGGATCAAACTGGGTTCTCCTGCATTGAAGGCGGATTCTTTACCTTCTGAGGCACTAGGGAAGCCTGTGGTCAAAAAAAAAAAATCTCAAAGCTGGGGCCTGAGACAGCAAAATGACTGAGACTAAAATAACAGTGTGATCATGAAAGCATCTGTTGATTGTAGGCAGAGTTGACAAGCTTATACTCTGGTGAGTGGTTGTTATTATCTGTAAACATTCATAAGTTAAAAGTTCCTAAGCAGAAGAATTTGCGCAACCCCAGTAAGCCAGACCTCAACCGCTCAGATATGTCTCAGCAGAATTCTGACCTCTCTTTGGTATTACAGCTTCTTCTCAGGTTAAGAAACACAACAAGTTGCTTGGGTATTCGAGAAACATTTTTATGAGGTTTTTTTTTTTTTTTCAGTTTTTTCTATAACATGGATTTCCTTTTTATTGACTCAGCAATAAAATGGTAACTGCTTCACTTTCTGTCTTTCCTCTTTGTTCAAGCAGACCTTTGTGAAGTGACAGTCGCTCAGTCGTGTCCGACTCTATAAACCCATGGACTATATAGTCCATGGAATTCTCTAGGCCAGAGTACTGGAGTGGGTAGCCTTTCCCTTCTCCAGGGGATCTTCTCAACCCAGGGATCGAACCCAGGTCTCCTGCGTTGCAGGAGGATTCTTTACCAGTTGAGCCATCCATTAATCCTTGTGCCCACCACTATCTTGAACTTTTAACTTCTACTTTTAGAGACTGTCCATTTTCTATAACATCGTCTTGGGAAATACTTATCAGAGAAACGCTTGATGGAAACATACTATTTGTCACTTTCTAACTTATTTATTCCTGAAACTTAGTACTATGGCACATTGCTTATTTAATTTTAACTAAAGCAATACCTGGCTGTGATCTTTACAGGTACAATTTTCAGTAGTTTATTCACTTTATTGTGATCAGTGGCATTTATTACCAGTAATACTGGGACTGATGGAAAGTATAACATTGGCCTTAATGTGTATGATAGAAGGACCCCCTTCCTTTATTCTGAAAGCTGACAGCAGATGTTGTGAAGTTCAGATGAAGTTAAGACTCTTTGGAAGTGAGATACCAAGAGGTTTCCCAGGCTCCTAGCAGCCTTGAGAGAGGAGGTTCTTATCAGGGAAAGTGAAAGCACAGTCTTCACACTGACCCTGGTTCCAGCTGCCCTGTGAGGCTGCAGTCTTGAATTCTTGGCCTAATTTTAACTCTTAGATGAGACACTAACTCTTGGTGAGTCACTGGTCTGGGTGTCCAAGGAGTCTGTTCTACCCTTTCATTCCCTTCCCCTTGCATTCTGTTTTACTTTATCTTTTCCAACACTCTTTTCTGAGTGGTCATCACTGACCTCAATAGAGAATTTTATTTATATAGATCGTGATTTTCACTTCTAGCCAAGTGGCTTTTCAACCTCTCACAGGATTCATATACATGTGTCCCCAACACTGTAATTCTTTTGCTTCTTGGGACCCAAGAGGCTGAAACTCAGTCTCCCAGTTTGGGGATAATAAAATTTCTCAGGATGGCATTGGACCATGTGATTCCTTTATTATAAAAAATATACAGTGTGTTATCTACTCTTAAAAACAGGCTCTGAAAGATATTAATAATTATCAGCTCTAAAAGTTGCTCTGAGTAGAAAAACTAAGATCATGGCATCTGGTCCCATCACTTCATGGGAAATAGATGGGGAAACAGTGGAAATAGTGTCAGACTTTGTTTTTTTGGACTCCAAAATCACTGCAGATGGTAATTGCAGCCATGAAATTAAAAGACGCTTACTCCTTGGAAGGAAAGTTATGACCAACCTAGATAGCATATTGAAAAGCAGAGACATTACTTTGCCAACAAAGGTCTGTCTGGTCATGGCTATGGTTTTTCCAGTGGTCATGTATGGATGTGAAAGTTGGACTGTGAAGAAAGCTGAGTGCTGAAGAATTGATGCTTTTGAACTGTGGTGTTGGAGAAGACTCTTGAGAGTCCCTTGGACTGCAAGGAGGTCCAACCAGTCCATTCTAAAGGAGACCAGTCCTGGGTGTTCATTGGAAGGACTGATGCTGAGGCTGAAACTAAAACTTTGGCCACCTCATGCGAAGAGTTGACTCATTTGAAAAGACCCTGATGCTGGGAGGGATTGGGGGCAGGGGAAGAAGGGGACAACAGAGGATGAGATGGCTGGCTGGCATCACCGACTCGATGGACAAGAGTTTGGGTGAACTGCGGGAGCTGGTGATGGACAGGGAGGCCTGGCGTGCTGCGATTCATGGGGTCGCAAAGAGTCGGACATGACTGAGAGACTGAAGTGAATTCAAATCTTCCTTTGCATAGTCTGTAATATACAAACAGATCTAGCTTTCAGTTCAGTTCAGTCGCTCAGATCTAGCTTTAAACTTTCTCTGTTTCCGTTTCTAAAATAAGAAAATATTGAGTATCAGACTTGCCTCTTTTAGAATTTCTTACCTCCCTGAAAAGACTGAAGAAAGAGCCATAGAGACTCCACTACACGCTGTGTCAGATTAAATTGAAAACTAATGTAATTAAAATACACCTGTTCTCGCCAGTCTGCCAGCATCTAATCATTTGAAATGGCACTCTTCCAGATGGCAGTGGTCACTGTTCTTGTTTTAGAAATAAGACAAATCTAGTATTTCACACATATCTGTTTGGGGAATCCAATAACTTACCCTGTCAAAATCACATCTAGTGGAATGTCATAGTAATCTTTTGAAAATGGAGAAGAATGCAGAGTAAAACAAAAAGAGTCAAATGGCTTCATAATGCTTCTTGATTTTCAGGAAATATTCCCACTACATACAAATATATATGGTGTATATAAGTCACAAAATAATATTAGGTCTAGACACGACTGAGCGACTGAACTGAACTGAAAGTATAAATTAGCTTTTATACCTTTAGTAAAACTAAAAAGTACACTTTCCTTTTTATTGTAAACCCGAACTAACCTTTTCAGCTTCATAAAGTTAATCCAGCCATTTCTAAAGACAGCGGAGCTTTGGACGTAATGTTCCAGAACACTGCTTTGTGGCCCCGGAGTGCCAGATGTTGTAGGGCTGTGTACCGACTGAGTATCAGTTAGCTGAGAATCAAAATAATTTAGCGAGAAACGTAATCTAGGAATTTGGGTCTCATTCTATGTGGCAAATATAAATAATCTTAGGGTGTGCAAGCTTGCCCTGGAAAAACACAGTGGAAACTATCAAGCATTCTAAGCACAGCCCAATGTTGGGGAGGTCAGGGGAATCTTTCCTAATCCATGTGGATAACTGGTGGGACATGACTTGAAGTTTTAGGACATTCTGAGATGATTATGATAATTAAACAACTGCCTCCCAAAGGTAATACTTCCCCATTTACTGTTGATGATACTACAACTCTTTTATTACTTGTGATGGTTATTAGAATTTGGTCCTTGGTCCAGGGCTTCCCTCATGCCCCACCCTGCAAGGGCAATCTCATCTGTGCTACTGTCTTCATGATCACCTACGTCCAGAAGACTCCTAACCTTTCTTCACGAACCCAGGCTGCTCTGCAGAGTTTCCAGGTGGAACTCTCACCAGCACATCCCACAGGCATCTCAAATTCAGTATTTTCAAACCAGAACGCATCATCTTCTTTTTAAATCTGCTCCTTCTCCAACAAGTCTCTTTTGTTATTAGTGAAATTATTACCTACCTGGTCACTTATGTCAGAAAAAGGAGGTGTTTTGGCCTTTCATATCCAATAATTCATCAGGTCTCCTCAGTATTTCCTAAATCCAGCCTTTCATCTTTACCTTTACTATTTATTCAGCAAATATTTAATGAGTGCCTGCCATATGCTAGTGATTCTTCTATAGTTGAGTTTAGTTTGAACAACAAAGCATAAAAAAAGAGATGCAGACGTACAGAACAAGCATATGGAAACCAAGGAGAGAGGAGGTGGGGTGAACAGGGAGACTGGGATTGACTCACATGCAGTACTCTGCATAGACCAGATAACCAATGAGAACCAACTGCGGAGCGCAGGGAACTCTACTCAGTGCTCTGAAGAGGCCTGAATGGGAAGGAAATCCAAAAACGAGGAGACACATGTATACGTATGGCTGATTCAGTGGCTCAGGTGGTAAAGAATCTGCCCACAATGTGGGAGACCCAGGTTCAATCTCTGGTTTGGGAGGATTCCCTGGAGAAGGAAATGGCAACCCACTCCAGTGGAGAATCCCATGGACAGAGGAGCCTGGCGGGCTATAGTCCACAGGGTCCCAAAGAGTCGGACACGACTGAAGTGACTTTCACTTTCACTTTCTTTCAGGGCTTCCCTGGTGGCTCAGACAGTAAAGAATCTGCCTGCCAATGCAGGAGACACAGGTTCGATCCATGGGTCAGGAAAATAACCTGGAGAAGCGAATGGCAACCCATTCCAGTATTTTTGCCTGCAGATTCCCATGAACAGAGGAGCCTGGCAAGCTGTAGTCCAGGGGGTCACAAAGAGTCGGACACTCTTTGTGACTGACTGAGCAGCTAAGCACATAAGAAAGTAACACAACATTGTAAAGCAACTAAATTCCAATAAAAAAATTTTTTTAACCCATTAAAAAAAATCCCTGCCTTTCTGGAGTTTACATTCTAGTTGGAGGAGACAGAAAAGAAACAATAAGTATAATAAATTAGTTACCCAAAGCTGGTACATACTACAGACTAACATAAATAGTATAGGATAATGAGGATCAGAAATATAAAAGTGAGAGGATTAAAGCTTTAAATGGGCTATAAGTGTGAGCCTCACTGATAAAGTAATATTTGAGCAAAGACTTAAAGAATATATAAGAGTTAGCCAAGAAATACAGAGGTGTGTACCAGGAAAAGACAGCAGTCATACAGCCTGACCTGAGATCACACTTATTGCTGCTAACTGTACCCTTTCCAGTTGTGACCTTCTTACTAGCCTTGAGAGTGACCTCTTACTGGCCTTGAGAGTTATTTCTCTGCAACTCACATTGCCATGAGCTTACCCTCCTGAAAACACTCAATGACTATCCACTGGCCTGAAGAAGTTAATCTCTTAACTGGTCTATAAAAGCTTCTGTGATCCAGTTAGTTTTTAACTCCAGTAGGTGTATCTCATTTTTCTTCCTATCTGCTTTCTATCCAACAATACCAAACTCCTAGTTTCACAGATACCAGGCTTTGCATATTTAACTTCAGTATGGACTTCCTATGTCTCTTTCATCAGGCTAAATAGCACTCATCATACTTCATCTCAATACCAATTAAGCCCAGGGCAGTACCTATCTTCAGCATTGCTCTTACTATCCATGCTATAAATATATTTCTATGTGTATTTCTGTTTATTAGGCTCTAGCTAAGCTCCTTTATTATATTGTTTAAATAGATGAATGATTATTATCCTGTTTAAATTGATGCAAAATAAAGTAGGGAGATTTCAGCTGGACTTCAAGATCCACTTTCAATTTTTTTCTACAGTTTTAAGATAAAAATTCCATTTTTTGAGCCTTGCCATGTATCTCAACATATTAACTTTATCTGGCTTTTCAAACACTGTGTGGATGTGTTATTATTCACCTGAAAGTCACTTAGACTCTTTGCAACCCTATGGACTATATAGTCCATAGAATTCTCCAGGCCAGAATACTGGAGTGGGTAGCCTTTCCCTCCTCCAGGGGATTTTACCAACCCAGGGATCGAATCCAGGTCTCCTGCATTGCAGGTGGATTCTTTACCAGCTGAGCCACAAGGGAAGCCCTATTACTCACCTACCCAATCATTTTTACTGGGCTTCTAACACAAGATATTTATACTCTCTATGCTTAAAGTAATGCTCAAAATACTCCAAGCCAGGCTTCAGCAATATGTGAACCGTGAACTTCCTGATGTTCAAGCTGATTTTAGAAAGGGCAGAGGAACCAGAGATCAAATTGCCAACATTCGCTGGATCATGGAAAAGTCAAGAGAGTTCCAGAAAAACATCTATTTCTGCTTTATTGACTATGCCAAAGCCTTTGACTGTGTGGATCACAATAAACTGTGGAAAATTCTGAAAGAGATGGGAATACCGGACCACCTGACCTGCCTCTTGAGAAATCTGTATGCAGATCAGGAAGCAACAGTTAGAACTGGACATGGAACAACAGACTGGTTCCAAATAGGAAAAGGAGTACATCAAGGCTGTATATTGTCACCCTGTTTATTTAACTTCTATGCAGAGTACATCATGAGAAATGCTGGACTGGAAGAAACACAAGCTGGAATCAAGATTGCCGGGAGAAATATCAATAATCTCAGATATGCAGATGACACCACCCTTATGGCAGAAAGTGAAGAGGAACTAAAAGCCTCCTGATGAAAGTGGAGAGTGAAAAAGTGGGCTTAAAGCTCAACATTCAGGAAACAAAGATCATGGCATCTGGTCCCATCACTTCATGGGAAATAGATGGGGAAACAGTGGAAACAGTGTCAGACTTTATTTTTCTGGGCTCTAAAATCACTGCAGATGGTGACTGCAGCCATGAAATTAAGACGCTTACTCCTTGTAAGGAAAGTTATGACCAACCTAGATAGCATATTGAAAAGCAGAGACATTACTTTGCCAACAAAGGTTTGTCTAGTCAAGGCTATGGTTTTTCCTGTGGTCATGTATGGATGTGAGAGTTGGACTGTGAAGAAGGCTGAGCGCCGAAGAATTGATGCTTTTGAACTGTGGTGTTGGAGAAGACTCTTCAGAGTCCCTTGGACTGCAAGGAGATCCAACCAGTCCATTCTGAAGGAGATCAGCCCTGGGATTTCTTTGGAAGGAATGATGTTAAAGCTGAAACTCCAGTACTTTGGCCACCTCATGCAAAGAGTTGACTCATTGGAAAAGACTCTGATGATGGGAGGGATTGGGGGCAAGAGGAGAAGGGGACGACAGAGGATGAAATGGCTGGATGGCATCACTGACTCGATGGACGTGAGTCTGAGTGAACTCCAGGAGTTGGTGATGGACAGGGAGGCCTGGTGTGCTGTGATTAGAGTCGGACACGACTGAACGACTTATCTGATTTGAGCTGATGCTTAAAGAACTCAGAGCTCCATTTTTATTTCTCAAAATTGCTTTGGCTATTCGGGGTCTTTTGTGTTTCCATACAAACCGTAAAATTTTTTGTTCCAGTTCTGTGAAAAATGCCATTGGTAATTTGATTGGGATAGCATTGAATCTGCAAATTGCCTTACAAATTACAGTCATTGTCACATACTGATTCCTCCAATCCAAGATCATGGTTTATCTGTTTGTGTCATCTTTGATTTCTTGCATCTGTGTCTTACTGTTTTTGGCATACAGGTCTTTTGTCTCCTTAGGTAGCTTTATTCCTAGGTATTTTATTCTTTTTGTTGCAGTGGTGAATGGGATCGTTTCCTTAATTTCTCTTTTCAGTTTTTCATTGTCAGTGTATAAGAATGAAAGGGATATGTATTAATTTTGTATCCTGTGACTTTACTAAAATCATTGACTAGCTCTAATAATTTTCTGGTGGCATCTTTAGGGTTTTCTATGTATAGTATTATGTCATCTGTAAACAGTGAGAGTTTACTTCTTCTTATCCAATGTGGATTCCTTTTCTTTTTTTCTCTAGTTGTCGTAGCAAGGACTTCGAAAGCTATACTGAATAATGGTGGAAAGAGTGGACACCCTTGTTTTTTAGAGGAAATGTTTTCAGTTTATCACCATTAAGAAGAATGTTTGCTATGGGTTTGTTGTATATGGCCTTCATTATGTCGAGGGAGGTTACTTCTAAGGACTTCGAAAGCTATACTGAATAATGGTGGAAAGAGTGGACACCCTTGTTTTTTAGAGGAAATGTTTTCAGTTTATCACCATTAAGAAGAATGTTTGCTATGGGTTTGTTGTATATGGCCTTCATTATGTCGAGGGAGGTTACTTCTATGCCCATTTTCTGGAGTGTTTTCATCATAAAGAGGTACTGATCTTTTTAAAGAGCTTTAAAAAAAGGAGCTCAGAATTATTTAAAAGATTTTATCTATATATAATGTATATAATATAGATTTTATATAATGTGTAATATAGAAAGTATATACTAAATACAATATACATAATATATAATGCATGTTATATATAGTGTGTATACTTTCCATGTACGAGTGGAATGGAAAGAAGTCTCTGTCGATATGTTGAGATGATTGATAAGGTCCTTGTTCCCACAAACACATGGTATACATTCCAGCCTCTACAAGTTTGCTTTTTGTTCAGTCACTAAGTCATGTCTGACTTTTTGCAGTCCCATGGGCTATAGCGTGCCAGGCCTCCCTGTCCCTCACTAGCTCCTGGAGTTTGCCCAAGTTCATGGCCATTGAGTCGGTGATGCTTTCCAACCATTTCACCCTCTGCTGCCCTCTTCTCCTCCCACCTTCAATCTTTCCCAGCATCAGGGACTTTACCAATGAGTCAGTTCTTCACGTCAGATGGCCAAAGTACTGGAGTTTCAGCTTCAGCATCAGTCCTTTCAATGAGAACTCAGGGATGATTTCTTTTAGGATGGACTGGTTTGCTCTTCTTGCTGCCAAAGGGAGTCTCAAGAGTCTTCTCTGGCACCACAATTCAAAAACATCAATTCTTTGGCACTCAGCCTTCTTTATGGTCCAACTCTCACAGTGGTACTTGACTGCTGGAAAGACCATAGCTTTGACTATACGGATCTTTGTCAGCAAAGTGCTGTCTTGGCTTTCTAATATGCTGTCTAGGTTTGCCATAGCTTCGTCATAGTATTCTTGCCACAAGAACCCCATGACAGTATAAAAAGACAAAAAGTCTGCTTCAGTGTTCTTCTATTTTCTTCATTGGAATACCTGTGCTTTTTTTCTCTATCAAAGTTTTATCTGTATTATAAATACAACCAAGTTCTATTTCTTGACTGAACTCTCTTGGCTACTCATACCCAACAAAGTTTGTTACTTATCTTGTGTGTTGGCTTCAACTTCTCCTGATTTTAACACACGAGAAGGCAAGAGTTATGTGTTAAACTTACACTCTGTACTGTCATCAGAGTAAATATTTGCTGAAGTACTTAGAATACCAAATACTAGAATGAGCGCAAAAGAGGTCTCTGGGTTATTTGTATTTGGAGATGGATAATTAAAGCATAAACAATTATTTCCCCAAGCCGTCTGGAATTCACGTCTATATAAGAAGAGTAATGAGCAAAATCCTTCATGGAAGATAGTTCTAGTTTCAAGATTTTAACTAGGAGCTTCAAAATGAAAGTAAATGAACACATCTTAATGAGGAGCAAAATCAGTGACAGGAAAATGGTCATGTGGTTTTGTCTGTCTGATGATGGAAGGTGGCTTCATTTTTCCTTTTTATTCCATCTGTTCAGCAATTCTAAGGTTTAGTTCTTTTCTGACTAATTGCAATTGATTATTATTGACTGATGGTTATACAAACCAAGGAATAACTTTGGGATTTAGTCTTGATTTAAAGGTTTTATATTTATCTTCTCTCTTTTCTTTTTCTCCTGACCTTTCTCTGGAAAGTAGAATATTCTATGTACCCTGATGGGCCATAATTTCCTCCCTGAATGCCAAAGTCCTTGAATTAACAATATGTAGGAAGACAATAGATCAGCGGGGTGTTACAATGCATTTCCCCCCAAAGAAACACTAACAGTAAACAAGTGGAAAAAGACCCACTGACCCAGAACCAATTAGCTAGTTTGCAGCTGCCTGTGTCTGAGAAACTAGTTCCTTTCTTTTTAACTATTATTAAGGATCTAATTGTATTAGAATAAGCTATGAGGATAACAACAAAACTCTTTCCCACCTAATGGACTTTGCTAATATCAAAATCACTTTGTAGGAGGGAAACTTTACAGTCTGATGATTTCAGATGTCAAAACTATTTTAGGTCCCTTTACCATTTTCTGATCTCTGTAGACATAATTGATCTTAATGACTGCATGTTTTTATTAGCTGGTTAACTTATCTTGAAGTGACTGTAAGATATTATGTTCTCTGTCCCTTGTTGGTTTTCGGTAGATTACAATGAACAGCTCTCAGTAAATCAGCCCTATTCCCTGAATCTGCTATAGATCTGAATGTCACCCATAGGATTAGTGTTAGAATTAAGCAGTCACCCACATGGTGTGCTTGGGGTCTGGTCATTCCTTTGCACAATACCATTGCCCTCACACAAATACTGGCTGGCTGAAGCTTTACTGAGGGGTGCAGTGTGGTCCACGGCTCAGCATACAGGCTCTGGCATTCATGCTTAGGCTCTCCTCCTAAGATCATCATTCACTCTCTTTTTCTCTCATTTTTCCCATGTGTAAAAAAGAATGATGGTAGTTACTCCCTGCGTTAAAGATTACATGAGACAATACATGTAACCTACTTATGATTCTACCTGATGGATAGTAAATACTTTAAAAAAACTAACTATTGTTATTGTTATAAAATATTCATCATTTTGACCCTCTCTGCACCCGGCACCTAGTGAGGATAAAACCTTAAACTAATTCACACCAAAGTGTTAGTTTCTTATTCAGTGAAAGAACATGTAAATTAGCTTCATACACTGCAGAGCGCTCTATAAAAATAAAGAAATGGTGTAACTAGCATTTTAAAGAGCAATGTGAGAACAGAAATGATTTTGGTAGAAAGAAATAGCAGAAAAAGACTGAAAGGAAATTCAGCTATTTTATGCCTTTCCCCAGTGCCTTCCTTTATCACGTATGAGAATATAGTCCAAATTCATCTCTATGTGGTTATTTAAAGAAAGAAGGGCCTGAAAGATTACTCACCACATAGGATAAATGGAATACATTGGGTCCATGTGCCAGCCCTGTACCTGGGGCAGAGGGACTCATTGGCCTGGACAGAGCCTGTGACAAGCATGTACATATCCTGTTCCGCCGACGAGGTGTGCCAAGGAAGCCGGCATGTCTGTGAATCAAGGGAGCAAGCACAGGAAAGTTTTAGCACTCTGGTAGCAGAATGTTTTCTAGGAACAGAAGGAAAGTCAGGCTGACACCAGTCACCTCCCTTTGATATGCTGCCCAACCTCCAACCCTCTGTAACAGAGGCTCGGCCTGATGTCAGCTGTGACATTTGAAGGTGACCATCTCCACTGTAAAATCCCTAAAAGAGCTATTGGCAGAGGGCAAAACCAGAAGTGGGAAAAGAGTTGAGAGGCTTGGATCTATTGTACTTTTAAGTTTTAATGTAAATATTACCTCATTTGTATCTTTAGTAGGAAAAATGAGGTTACTTCTTTTTAGGGTTTTTTTCCATGTATCTTTCTGTAAGACACTGTGAGCTCCTGAAGGACAGTAATCATGTCATAATCATTTATTTTATTCCTAATATTTTGCACACACACAAAACCCCAAATTAAATATATATATATATATATATATATATATATATAATAGCTCTGTAAGGATCTTTTTTAGTATGTAAATGAAAGAAACCATGCAAAAGGTGGTCTCTGGCATTTTCTCTGAAGGCACATATGAGCTGAGATTCATCAGTGACTTATAAATGTGTTCAGAGCTCAGATTTCACTAATAGAAATCTCTAGACACTTTCTGCTTTACCATGGTAAGACTGAATCTGGGGATTTAACAACAAAAAAGTTCACTGTGAATCCTCTAGAGTTTCTACTTTAATCTGAAAAGATTCCAGATGTTACCTCAAGCTAACATCATTATCTACCTTTCCAGGAGATTCAGAAGACTTTTAACTTTACAAACACTATAAACCCAGAATTTCTTGTGAAAAACTAATCAAATATTTCATAAGTGATAACACATGAAAAAAGATGCTTTGTTTTAGGGACTCCCTTTTGTTATTTGCCTCCAAATGCTATACACTAAATATCTTAGGCATGCACACTGTCATAAAATATGTGTAATAAAATTATATTAATCTAAAGTGTCTCAAGCAAAGCCTGAAAATTAACTCTTTTTTTTTTTCAAACATGCCACTGGAAGTACCCAAAAGGCTCCTTTGTGTTGAGTTCCAGCACAAATGGCCCTTCTCTCCCTTCCTCCACTCCCTGCACCAACCCCTTTCAGATCTTGGGGAACCATCTCTTATGTTCTTTGAAGCTTGTTTCTTCTTGAACTTCTTGAATTGTCACAGTGAACTCTGGGCCCTGGAGCCCTCTAAAGATTTTCTTTAATTGTATTTCATTATATATGTCTTTTTCTCATTTTTAAGGAGTACATAAGCAAATAAGTGAGCAAATAAGAAAGAGTTAGCCTTTGTACACTGCCTTATAATCAGCATGTTTTCCCTCAAGTATGTACTCCTTAAAAATGAGAAAAATTAACTCTTATAATTATGCCCAATAATACACTTAGCTATATTTTGAGTTCATTAAACAAAATGAATCATTATAATACTTTCATATGTATGCATGGCAAATTGCATCACATAGAAAATAGATGAATGTGTAACTGATCTCTCACTGAAATTGAGTCATCTCAGGACAGAAATTCACTATGAAGTCGGTATCAGTGACACTATACAAATTGTATTGTGATACATTATTCATAAACAATAAAGTTGAATAAACTTCAACTTTTTATCTTGGAGAAATATTATCTAAGTATATTTTAGTGTATATAAAGAGACAAGTGTCTTGATTGTTTTATACGGTTGACATTCTAGCAGCTACTCAGAAAAGCTATTTATACCTTTATATTGAAAATCAGGTCACTCTTGAAACACAAGGTCATCTTTACAGTCTATTTAGTCTCTCTGCAAATAGAAACTATTATTTGATAATCTAAATTATTTGAACTGTAAGTTTATCAAAACAACATTATGACAAATGTAAGTATATGTGTATCTCAGAAGACCTTTAATTAAAAAAAAAACTGCAAATATTGTCAAGATTTGGATATTTCATAATTGGTTTCCTGTTCATCTTCTCTCAAGCATTTCTTGAATTTTCTAGATTTGTAGAAATCAAATGTTCTGTTGTCTGTTCCCACTACACAGACACTTTCTGACAGCAGAGGATAAGAAATCAAAATTGCCTAGGGATCCAATCTGTTTACTGTGGATTTGAATCATATTTTTCTTTATCACTCTACCATCAATACTTCTGTTTTAGTACATATATTCAGGAACTATGAAATATCCCTCTTCCATTTGAGTCCAGCTTTTCCTTCCTCCCTTCCTCTCTCCTTCTCTGTCCCTCTCAGTCTCTTTCGTTCTCTCCTCTTTCCCTTCCTTCATTTATTTTCATACTGTAGACACTATGAACTCTGTTAACCATTTTCAACCCTCAAGCTGGAATCCACATATTAGCCACAATTTAAAGCTCTCACTAGACAAAATGTGGTCACTGGAGAAGGGAATGGCAAACCACTTTAGTATTTTTGCCTCGAGAACCCCATGAACAGATGGAATTCCAGCTGAGCTATTTCAAATCCTAAAAGATGATGCTTGTGAAAGTGCTCCACTCAATATGCCAGCAAATTTGGAAAACTTAGCAGTGACCACAGGACTGGAAAAGGTCAGGTTTCATTCTAGTCCCAAAGAAAGGCAATGCCAAAGAATATTCAAACTATTGCATAATTGATCTCATCTCACATACTAGCAAAGTAATGCTCAAAATTCCCTGAGTGAGGCTCTAACAGTACATGAACCAAGAACTTCCAGATGTTCAAGCTGGATTTAGAAAAGGCAGAGGAACCAGACATCAAATTGCCAATATCCGTTGGATCACAGAAAAAGCAAGAGGGTTCCAGAAAAACATCTATTTCTGCTTCATTGACTATGCTAAAGCCTTTGTGTGGATCACAGCAAACTGGAAAATTCTTAAAGAGATGGGCGTACCAGACCACCTTACCTGCCTCCTGAGAAATCTGTATGGAGATCAAGAAGCAAGAGTTAGAACCAGACATGGAACAATGAAATAGTTCCAAACTGGGAAAGGAGTACGTCAAGTCTGTATACTATCACCCTGTTTATTTAACTTATGTGCAGAGTACATCATGAGAAACACTGGGCTGGATAAAGCACAAGCTGGAATCAAGATTACCGGGAGAAATATCAATAACCTCAGATATGCAGATGACACCAACCCTGTGGCAGAAAGTGAAGAAGAATTGAAGAGCCTCTTGATGAAAGTGAAAGAGGAGAGTAGAAAAGATGGCTTAAAACTCAGCATTCAGAAAACTAAAATCATAGTATCTGGTCCCATCACTTCATGGCAATTAGATGGAGAACCAATGGAAACAGTGACACACTTTCTTTTCTTGGGCTCCAAAATCATGCAGATGGTGACTGCAGCCATGAAATTAAAAGATGCTTGTTCCTTGGAAGAAAAGCTATGACCAACCTAGACAGTATATTAAAAAGTAGAGACAACTCATAATTCTCCAAGCCAGGCTTCAGCAGTATGTAAACACTGAACTTCCAGATGTTCAAGCTGGTTTTAGAAAAGGCAGAGGAACCAGAGATCAAATTGCCAACATCTGTTGGATCATCAAAAAGCAAGAGAGTTCCAGAAAAACATTTATTTCTGCTTTATTGACTATGCCAAAGCCTTTGACCATGTGGATCACAATAAACTGTGGAAAATTCTGAAAGAGATAGGAATACCAGACCACCTGCCTGACCTGCCTCTTGAGAAACCTCTATGCAGGTCAGGAAGCAACAGTTAGAACTGGATATGGAACAACAGACTGGTTCCAAATAGGAAAAGGAGTACGTCAAGGCTGTATATTGTCACCCTGCTTATTTAACTTCTATGCAGAGTACATCATGAGAAATGCTGGGCTGGAAGAAGCACAAGCTGGAATCAAGATTGCCAGGAGAAATATCAATAACCTCAGATATGCAGATGGCACCACCCTTATGGCAAAAAGTGAAGAGGAACTAAAAAGCCTCTTGATGAAAGTGAAAGAGGAGAGTGAAAACGTTGGCTTAAAGCTCAACATTCAGAAAACGAAGATCATGGCATCCGGTCCCATCACTTCATGGCAAATAGATGGAGAAACAGTGGAAACAGTGTCAGACTTTATTTTTGGGGGGGCTTCCAAAATCACTGCAGATGGTGATTGCAGCCATGAAATTAAAAGACGCTTACTCATTGGAAGGAAAGTTATGACCAACCTAGATAGCCTATTCAAAAGCAGAGACATCACTTTGCCAACAAAGATCCATCTAGTCAAGGCTATGGTTTTTCCAGTGGTCATGTATGGATGTGAGAGTTGGACTGTGAAGAAAGCTGAACGCTGAAGAATTGATGCTTTTGAACTGTGGTGTTGGAGAAGACTCTTGAGAGTCCCTTGGACTGCAAGGAGATCCAACCAGTCCGTCCTAAAGGAGATCAGTCCTGGGTGTTCATTGGAAGGACTGATGCTAAAGCTGAAAGTCCAGTACTTTGGCCACCTCATGCGAAGAGTTGACTCATTGGAAAAGCCCCTGATGCTGGGAGGGATTGGGGGCAGGAGGAGAAGGGGACAACAGAGGATGAGATGGCTGGATGGCATCACCGACTGGACAGACATGAGTTTGGGTAAACTCTGGGAGTTGGTGATGGACAGGGAGGCCTGGCGTGCTGCAATTCATGGGGTCACAAAGAGTCAGACATGACTGGGCGACTGAACTGACTGAACTAATGGCAGTGTTTCCCAAAACGCCAAATTATAAAAATTGCCTAAGTGCATTAGTCATTCAGTCGTGTCCAACCCTTTGAGACCCCATGGACATAGCCTGCCAGGCTCCTCTGTCCATGGAATTCTCCAAGCAAGGATACTGGAGGGGTGTAGCCATTCCCTTCTCCAGGGGATCTTCTAGACCCAGAGATTGAACCTGGCTCTCCCACATTGCTGGCAGATTCTTTACTGTCTGAGCCACCAAGGAAGTCTAAGGATCTAGCTCATGGAGAAGGAAATGGCAACCCACTCCAGTATTCCTGCCTGGAGAATCCCATGGACAGAGGAGCCTGGCAGGCTACAGTCTATGGGTTGCAAGAGTCAGACACGGCTAAGCACACAGCACAGTATGCAGATAACCAGGACAGAAGGGAAGAAGCCTTTTAATTAATTCACTAGATTTTTCTTTTGATAAGAAAACCTTGAGAAACACTAATCTAGATCCACTTCTCAACTGGTGCATATTTATTCTCATGACTATTACATGGGGTCATACAGCATCCGCTTCAGTACAGTGATAAATACTGCTTTAAGAGAAAACCTCTTCTACTGGTTTTGACCCTTCTAATTATTGCGGGAGGAAAAGTCTTCCCGTGTTGTTCTTAAATCTCTTCCCTGTTCTGAAGGCTACAGTTTTATCATGGGCACGTATTGATATCATTTAAAAAATAGATGAATTATAGAAAAAAATCAAAAGCCCTCTAATATATATGATTTGACGTGAGCAGGTTTTCGCCAGCAGGAAGGCAATGAAAATGGGACGAAGTCTTCCCAGCGAAGGAAATTAAACAACAGGAGACTGACAATCGCAGGCTTATTTTAAGGGAGCAGTGATACGTTTTGAAGGTTATTAAGATATAACCTCTTATTCATCTAGAAACTTAAATGTTCCTCCTTGAGAAAAATCTTTAGGAAAGTTGCAAATTGTTATCTGTAACAGGTGACTTGGCAGAAAGTACTACTATTCTCCCATGGTTTTAATCAGAAAACTTGAGTTGAAAATTCCAACTAAGATGCATAGTAATTTTGCCACCTGGAGCAGGTGATTTAACTCCTCTGAGAATTAGTTTTCCATGCGTGATATACCATAAGGCAATTCTGATATATGTATAACAAGAATTAAAGCTGAACATGACTATAAACTAAATTCTGTAAATATCTCTAATGATAAGAAATTTTACTAAGCTAGCTTGTGAGATGTCCGTGGAAGAAGTTTTATTACTGATCAATTGGAAAGAAAGAAAAGCTCAACAGTTAATTGGTAAGCACATATCTAAAATTACATGTCTCTAGTATTCACGTCTAGGGCTCTTGAAATATTATTTCACCATCAGCATTTTCTCTTTTGGTCCTTATTGGTCTCATATTATTTATTGGAATGGGAAAATAGAGTTACAGAAACCCCAATGAGAAAAGACTGTCTTTTAAAACCCAAGGCAGACATTCCTTCTTTATCTTGGCCAAGCAAGACAATGGAACTATAGAGAAAATTAGTGTTTTATGATCTTAAAAGACAGCGTAGGAAGCTGAATGAATTAATGAAGCACCTGAAGTAATTTTAAATCTATCTACCAAAGGAACTGTACTCAGGGCAACTGTCTTTCATGTACTTTATTGTGTTGGACAAATCTTTTTTTAGGAGACAAATTCAATGTTTGATTTTCTCTTTATACACAATATATCTATAAATATATTTAGGACCATAATTCAGTGCTTAAGTTTTTAATGGGAAAAAAGAGGTCTGGAAAAAAATTAAGCACTGGTTTTTGACACTAACCAACTATTAAATATTCTTGATAAGGACACAATATTCAAATATCCTTTAGCTTACCTTAAAATGAGGGAGCGGTGTCAATGACTGATAGAAGCTACGTCTCATTTCAACCTTAAAATGATTTGCATACACATTTGTATTTAAGAAAAATATTTTAAATTATAAACAATGAACTTGAATACTAAAGTAAAGCCAAAGAAGGACATATAAATAAACATGAATTTGTATTTTGAGTTTGTTATCTCAAATATTCATCCAAGAAAATAATGACAGAAAAATGGCTTAAATGAGTTTTTAAATTTAATATTAGTAAAAACACATTAAACTTTCAAAAATGTCACTTATTTACTATTGTTCCAGATAAAATATTTTTATTTTAGATGTAATATCAATAGTTTATGCCTAGTAAAACCGAAACAAATTTGATTGTGGTTCAGATCTATTTTGGCTCTTAAAATATTTTAATATGTTAAAAAATTTAAACTCTAAGTTATGTATCTAATTAGGCATATTATTTAATATTGCTGAGAGGGCTGACAAACATAGAGAGACTCAAATTAATCTTCTGAGCACATTCTATATACAGGGTGCCAGGAAAAGAGGGAAGAGGATTCAAAATTTAATATACTTACTCAACAAGGACTGAATGAGTTTTTCATAAGTTCCAGAGAAGACTAATTCATAGCAGAATGTCTACATAAGCCTTCTAAAAGAGATATGAACAAAGTGCTTTTGTAAGAAAATAAAGTAAGATTAATTCCAACTATAAATGTCATTAAAACGTTTTGGAAGGGAGTAACCTATAAATGCATTCATCAACAAATACCAGGGTGACACAACAAAATCATTCTGAATGGAACATGAAGAAAATTAATGAGTTCATAGGTACATACATACTTTGGAGATATTTTTCTGTAGCTCATTTCAAAATACATGTGAGTAATATAATGGAAATTTTCCAAGTCGTCTAGCTTACTAGAGATTCACTTCACAGCATTTTTTATGTTTCAAAATTATTTAACATTTTAATTGAATGTGTAACATAAATGAAATGCTTTGTAAAGAAATTTTCATGGAGATGGTAGCAATTTTCTTACTTATGATATGAATACCTTTATATATTATTCACTGGTTTGGCTTCTTTTTTAGTTGCCCATAAATATCTTTATAAACTTACAAATATCAAATTTTACCAAGATATATATTGTCCTAAATAAGCAAAGTGGAATATTTAACATTCAAGCAAGATTTTTATGATTTTATACCTCATTATGCTAATTGAAGCCATTTTCCAACAAATCTGCCTATATATTTTGTGAAAATAATCTGGATTTAAACATATTGAAGTTTTGTATTTGTAATTAACTTCTTTATCATTCATAGTTTTAATCCCATGAAATGAACTAAGGGTGTCTTTCTTCTCACTTACTGTTTGCTCATAATAGTAGTTCAGTTACTATCATATACAGAATATTTACAAAGATAAGAAAATACAAATGAAATCTTGTCACTAAACAGATATGGTTTCATTTGACATACGGTTTCTTTTAGAAATGAACTCTAGTACTACCAATATATGTGTAGATAATTTTATCAATCCATCCTGTTATAAAAATTAGATGGGATACTTCTCATTTACATTTCAGTATATCACTTTTCAAGTTGTGTCAAAAATTTCTTTTCCTACATTTATGAAGCAGTTTCTGGTAACACTTGACTGCTTAAAACACTTAAAATCTCAGTTTTTTTATTCTAGATTTCATTTATCTCAGTGTGACAACCCTAGATTAAAAAGCGAGCTTTTGAAAGAGGAGTTTGCTGTTTATATTTGGTAATTTTAAAATTTAATTGCTTTGTGAGCATTTATTGAACACTTACTATATGCAGTGCACCTTTAATACCTTTCATCTCACTGTACTTCTCAGAAAATGAGAGTCACATATCTTCCTGAGTGGAAATTAAATTGCTTAAATGACAGGTCATAAAGAATTAATGGAAAGTACAATGAGATGAAAAGTATAATGAGTACAAAGAGAAAAGTAATTTTTGACACTCTTCATTTTGAGAACAGTCTGCTACTGTGTTCAGTCATTCTGATCACCTAAAATGTCTCTGGGATTTACTGTGTCTTTGCAATTCTGGCTGCTAAGACCGTAGCCTAGATTTTCATCTGATAAGCCTGCCCATATTTTTTTCTTCTCTTATTCAGTCCTTCCACTATAATAATCTCCCTAAAATGGAGAAAGAAATGGTAACCCTATTCTTGCCTGAAAAAACTCATGGACAGA
This sequence comes from Bos mutus, assembly GCF_027580195.1. NCBI lineage: Eukaryota > Metazoa > Chordata > Mammalia > Artiodactyla > Bovidae > Bos > Bos mutus. Next base: position 27,477,457 of record NC_091643.1, read on the forward strand.
GGATCCTGGCGGGCTACAGTCCATGAGGGCGCAGTGGTTAGACACAACTTAGCGACTGAACCCAAAATATCATGATTGTTATGACACTCCTCAGGTAACTCCAACACCCTATTGCCTTCTGTGTTGAAGAGCAAATTCTCCTCACTAAAGGTCATTCATAATTCTGTGCCATTTTCCAAGTGGAGCTTTACTTCATACTTTTTCCCATTTCACATACTCTGCCTCTGTCAGGCTGGTAACTCCTTTTCATCCCCCAAACACTCTGCTTTGGGCCAAGTCCATGCTTTCTAAATATAATCACCCTCTTCAGAATGGTCCCTCTCCTTCCGTGCACCTCACCAGCCATCAACCTATTCTCTAAAGCCAAAATGGAACCCCACTTAACTCTAAAAGTCCTGACATACCCTGGTGTTCTTTCCTAGATTCCGACAGCATTTATGACCAGAATCTCATGGCTTGTTCCTCATTTTCTCATGAAAGAAGCACTGGAATCAATCAGATAACCTGCAAGGCTTGTTCACTGTTGAGTATGGAAACCCATTTCTACCTCCCCTTACTCACTGTAACTGCTGCTGGAATCACAGGGATGAATTATGTTTCTTTCCTTTGTGTCGTGTTGGAAGCTCCTGGTACGCAAATAACTTGTTTCAACTTCCCATCCCCACGCCCTGGAATCACAGCTGAGAAAGTGGCCTCTCAATGCACGTTTGAAAATTGTATGTCTGCAGTTTCAGAAAATTTTCTGATTCAGGGATAAACTGAAAAAATAGAAATAATAATGCTTTCCTTGCTTCACTCATAAGATATTCTTGAGTAGAGAAAAAGATGGGACAATGTCTTGTAATTGTAAACAGTATATAAATATATGACTCTGATTCTCTCATGCCTAAGCAGACTAAGACAGATGTAACAATTTGAACAGAAATAATTGACTCAAAAGCACATCTGGTTACCAAGAATAAGGATGGGGAAGTGAGAAAAACACTACAAAACAAAGACGGAGAATAGCCAACATACAGATAGAAAGTGGAGCTGCTGAAATCAGTACGTATCTCTGTTTGATTGAGAGAAGTGGTAGAAACGCCAACTGTCCCCACCATCCACCCTCTTTGCTTTATTTTGCCCATGGATACTTTATTGCAGACTATTATACGGGCTTTCTTCCTTCCTTAATTGTGGCCAGGGACTAATTTAAAGCTTGTGAAATATTAATGGAAGTGATACTTACTACTGCCGAGTCATTTCATTGTCTCATTAAAGATATTTTGCCCTGGGATCTCTCCTCTGCTTCGTTTTCTGGTTTGGACTTAGTGATTGTTGGGGAATTTTGGAAGCCATATGTTGAGGATGGCAGAGACATTCACCAACCTCTCTCCTCTCTCAACTATTCCAGGAGAGGGGAACATTTCCCTTAGATTTTTGGCTCTTGTCCTCATTACAATTTAGTTTCCCTTAACCAAACTAACAAACTCCTCCTAACAACTCCTAACAAACAAACCCTACTGCCACCTTTCCTTAATAAAAAAGACTTTAGTTGTGGGGGAATCTTTAGGTGATTCACCTAAGTTGCGGTCCAGTAGGAACAATTAATATCCTGTCTTTTGGCACCTCCTCCAGGGCACATTGTTGAAATGTAGATGACAAAAGAGTTAACAACGCTTCCTTCCTTGTCTGACACAGTTAACAATTATGGCTTTTTTTTTTTTTCCTTATAAGTACCTGGTGTTAAGTGCCAAATTGAATTTCGCAATATAGATTGATTGGTATGGATTCAGACAGACTGGCTTTAGTTCCTCTGAGAAGCAATCTCTCTTCGATGATAACTCACAACATGGAAATTCTTTTGAATCATTAAAGACAGAATGTATTTATTCAGTAAAGTTTGAATTATACATATTATTTACTTTGTGAAAATTGACCACTATATCCCTTTGTGTATCAAAAACATAATGGAGAAAACCACCACAGTAAATAGTTGAAAGTAAAGGAAACAAGGGGTTCCGAGCTTTGCATTTAACTGACTTTATCTATGTCCAGTTCAGCCTTCTCCAGGGGAGGAAAACCTCCTGCGGCCATTGATTACCCCATTGTCTTTTTTTTTTCCCCTGTATGTTTCTCCATTATGTTCTCCTCCAAGACTTTCTGCCTCTTGGTTTTCCAATGACCTACTAAGGTATATTTTGCTTGGCATTAATTTATGTGATACACCACTACTGAGTGAAGACAGAAGCAGTTCACCATTCTTTACAGTCTCCTAACAAAGTCTAATATACCTGCTAAGGAAGATGGCAACTTGTAAGAAGAGCTTTTACACACCGAGGTCTAAGCAATCAAGCCAGCATATTTTAAAGATACAGACAGATTTTTTTTTTAAAGTATACATATATAGATAGATAATTAGATAAGGAAAGATAGGCATATAAACACATATATTACTTTGTATTACTTAAACTCATCACTAATATTTACTGGAACTGGGGATGTCCAACATTTCAGATACTTCCATTACTGTTGGGAATAAAATAATAGTTCATCTGGCAAAAATCCCATGCATTAAATTATTTGTAGGAATATGTTACATATATATATAATGTTTTATATATATCTAATGCTCATTTTTTACTTATATGTGTGTATATATATGTTGGTAATTCTAAGTCACTGTTTTTACTTAAACAGATATCTCACTCCTCACACATTCTGGATCAATCAGACCTTATTCTTTTGCTCACCGTTGAGTCATGATCAATATTACGACGTTGAACTTTGAAATTTCCTTCTCTGACAGAACTCTTACTTGCTACTCTTTGTTTACCTTTATTACCAAAGAATTTGAACTTTGTTCTCACTGTGAGGTCTAGTTTCTTGAACCATCTTTATATTGGATACTTCTGGCTTGTCAACCTCTTTCTGACTTCATTTCTCTCCTCAACTCAGACTGTAAGATCTATATGGATGTAGCCTCTTTAACGGTCTCAATAATATTCTAAAATCTCTCATTTGTTTGGCCTCCACTACCTGTTTGCTGATGAACCCCAGCTCTGAGAGGTCCCTGTGGTCTTCCTTCACTGCTCTCAGATGACGTCAACATTGCTGGAGAAAGTAGGGGAACAGTGCTAGCCCCACGGCAAAGCCCTCTGGCCAGTCTTACTTTTCTCTCACTTCAGAAGAAGGAAAAACCCTTAAGCCCGTTAGTAGGCAGAGCAAACATTAAGGAGACAAGGAAAAACAAAATATGGTGATTTAATAGAATGAATTTTCAAAAATGAAGAAAAAGTTCATGTCAAAGTCCAGATAGACAATTTAGCACTGAAAATTGGAGGGACTATGGCTGTTTTCTCCTTTTCCCTGAGATAGGAATGAAGAATAAGATGCCAGTTTGACCATGGTAACCATCCCTTGTTTCTTGAAGCTCATTCAAGCCCTTGCTTCCACATCATACTGTTAACTCTCTGACCATCTACTAACTGCTATTATGGAGAGAATAAAAACTATTTATTGAGTAAATGATATTCAGTTTACAACATTTCTAAGCTACTTTGATGTAGATTTTAATATGTGCTCTAACAGAAGGCAATGGCACCCCACTCCAGTACTCTTGCCTGGAAAATCCCATGGACGGAGGAGCCTGGTAGGCTGCAGTTCATGGGGTCGCTAAGAGTCGGACACGACTGAGCGACTTCACTTTGACTTTTCACTTTCATGCATTGGAGAAGGAAATGGCAACCCACTCCAGTGTTCTTGCCTGGAGAATCCCAGGGACAGGGGAGCCTGGTGGGCTGCCGTCTATGGGGTCGCACAGAGTTGGACAGGACTGAAGCGACTTAGCAGCAGCAGCAACAGCCATTATCCCCACTTTGTGCCCAAGAGCACCTAGCTCCAAGAGTCTATGCTTACCTCCTTTCTGTGTATTACTGGTGGCTGCCACTAGGTGAATGGGGCTTCCCTCCCTGGTGGCTCAGACATAAAGGATTTGCCTGCAATGTGGAAGACCTGGGTTTGACCCCTGGGTTGGGAAGATCCCCTGGAGAAGGGAATTGCTAACTACTCCAGTATTCTTGCCTGGAGAAATCAATGAGCAGAGCCTGGTGAACCAAAGTCCATAGGGTCCCAAAGAGTTGGACATGACTGAGTGTCTAACACCTTCACTTTTTTCCTTTTCACTAGGTGAAGAGATCCTATTTCTTCAGGATCCCAGAGACCTGTCTGTTGCTTCAAAATCATATATCCACATACTTATTATTTTTTACTTAGCTATTCTGAAATGATCAACATAACCAAAACAAGTTTTACCATTTTCATGATTCTTTACTCCAAGTTAGTTTCTTCTTCTTTCTTTTGCATTTTTATTTATAGTACAACCATTCTCTAATCACTACTCGAAACCAAAGAGTAACCCTTAATGCTTTCTTTCCTTTTCCTCCTTCTGACATTGGGTTTCACATTCTTTGTTCTCTCAAACTCATAGAGAAAAAAATCAGATGTGTGGTTAGTGGGGAGGGTAGAAGGAAGGGAAATAGGAAGAAGGCAGTCAAAAGGTACAAATTTACAGTTATAAGATAAATAAGTACCAGGGATATAAATAAGTACTAGGAAGTAATGGACACCATAATAAATGTAATTAACACTGACGGATGCTATACATGCAAGTTGTTAAGAGAGTGAATTCTAAGAGTTCTCATCACAAAAAATATTTTCTGTTTCCTTTAATATTGTATCTATATTAGATGGTGGATGTTCACTAATTGTGGTAATGTTCACTATTGGTAATATTCACTAATCACTTCATGATGTATGAAAGTCAAAATCAGTAAACTGTAAACTTCAAATTTATATTTGCTATACATCAATTATAAACTGGAAACAAAAAAAAATTTTTTTTTTTGGTGACTTCCTTTTAACTCTTCATTTCTTCCATTCTCACTACGTTTTGTTAGATTTAGTTTTCATTTTCCTGTATTTGGACTGTGGCCAAACATTCTAACTCGTGTCCCTGCATTTAGCCATTCTCTCCTTAAAAGTAACTTAAAATTTCTGTGCAAACTCTAGAGAACAAGCTTTTTTTCAGATATCTTTAATCTTCTTAAAATCTGGCTGAAATTCACCTTTTTACCTCATTTTGTATTATTTATCTGAGCATACTTTACATCTGTAGCCTGCTACTCATTCTCTTTGCACGACATCCTGTATGTTTTTATGTCCCTGGTTTTGTTTGTGCTGTTTTTTTCTTCTTCCTGGAATATCCTCCTACAAAATATCTATCTTTCAAAATCCTATACATCCTTCAAAGCATTTTTCATAGATTAATCTTTCAGTGATGCTTGTCCTCACAGTTTATTTCTTCCTTTAAAAAAAAAAATTGAGATGCACTGGTATATAATATTAGGTAAGTTTAAGGTATACAATGTGTTGATTTAACACATTTCTTTATTGCAGTGTGATTACTACTTTAGTGTCAGCTAACACCTCTTTCATGTCACATAATTATCATTCTTTCCTGTGGTAAGAACAATTAAGACCTAGTCTCCTAGCAACTCTGAAATTTATAATATAGTATTGTTGACTATAAGCACTATTGTTGACTATAATCACTATACTTTAGATCTTCAGGACTTACTTATCTACTCTTAGGTTGGTAAAAAGTAATTGTAGTTTCGGACTGTGCCTTTTAAATCATTATAACTAGGCTCAAACACATCTTTATTAGTCAACATAGGGAGCTTTACAATCAACACATTTTTTGCCAACAAGAAATGTTTTGTTTTATTCCTGTAGCATAAAAATCCATGCTTAAGGATTTGACAAAAACGCTCTTGGAAAGCATTTTCTGCCTCCTGCTGGTTGTGGAAGCGTTTTCCCTGCAAAAAGTTGTAGGAATGCTTGAAGAAGGAGTAGTCAGTTGGCAAGAGGTCAGGTGAATATAGTGGATGAGGCAAAACTTCATGTTCTGATTCATTCAGCTTTTTAAGCGCTGCTCGTGCAATGTGTGGTTGGGTGTTGTGAAGAATTGGGCCCTTTCTGTTGAGCAGTGCTGGCTGCGGTCTTCAGTGCATCTCATCCATTTGATAAGCATACTTCTCAGATGTAATACCGACCGGTCAGCACTGAGTTCTTTGGCAACTTCTCATGTAGTTTTAAGATGATCAACTTTGATGATTGCCCTCAGTTGGCCATAGTCAACTTCCGATGGCTGGCCACCGTGCCCTAATCTTCAAGGCTCTCATCTCCTTTACAAAACTTCTTGAACCATGACTGCACTGTACTATTCCTGAACCAAATGTGTTGTTAATGTTGCACATTGTTGCTTTATGACCCATTTTGAACTTAAATAAGAAAACTGCTCAAATTTGCTTTTTGTCTAGTATCATTTCCCTAGCCTAAAATAAATGTAAAATAAACAAGAAATGTGATTAGCAAAAAATCATAAAGTGAGAAATGAATATTAAAATAATGTATAACATAACCACATTCATTTTTAAATGTATTCCAGTATTAAATGGCACCTTTCAACAATGTTGGAGAAGGAAATGGCAACCCACTCCAGTATTCTTGCCTGGAGAATCCCATGGAGGGAGGAGCCTGGTAGGCTATAGTCCACGGGGTCGCAGAGAGTCAGAGACGACTGAGCTACTTCACTTCACTTCAACAATGTAAAATTGCAGTTACTTTTGCACCAACCTTAACAGTTGGGTTTTTAGCCTTAAATAACATTTTCTCAGTCTTCTCCCCACCCAGCTAAACCTCTGTCACCAGCATTCTACTTTCTTAGAGTTTTACTCTTTTAGATTCCAAGTATAAGTGAGATCAAACATTTCTGACTTACATCACTTACATCTGACTTGCATAATGCTCTCAACTGCTAAGTCACTTCAGTCATGTTCGACTCTGTGCAACCCCATAGATGGCAGCCCACCAGGCTCCCCATCCCTGGGATTCTCCAGGTGAGAACACTAGAGTGGGTTGCCATTTCCTTCTCCAATGCATGAAAGTGAAAAGTGAAAGTGAAGTCGCTCAGTGGTGTCCAACTCTTAGCGACCCCATGGACTGCAGCCCACCAGGCTCCTCCATCCATGGGATTTTCCAGGCAAGAGTACTGGAGTGGGGTGCCACTGCCTTCTCCGAATGCTCTCAAGGTCTACCCATATTGTGGCAAATGGCAAGACTTCTTTTCATAGCTGAGTGGTACTCCATTGTGTATGTGTAACTCCTATCTTCATTATCCATTCATCTATCAATGGACACTTTGGTTGTTCCAACTTCTTGGCTACTGTGAATAATGTAATCAACTTTTATGGGAGTTCAGACAGCTCTTTAATATCTTCTTTTCATTTCCTTTGGATATAAACCCAGATGTAGAACTGCTCAATCATATGGCAGTTTTACTTTTAATTGTTTGCAGAACCTCCATATTATTTTTCATATTGGCTGAACATTTCTACCAACAGTGCACAAGGGGTTTTTTATCTCTTCTTCGTATTCTCACCAAACTGGTATTGCTTGTTCTTTTGATAATGTTGTTCAGTCACCAAGTCATGTCCAACTTGGCAACCCCATGGACTACAGCACACCAGGTTTCCCTGTCCTTCTCTACCTCACAGAGTTTACTCAAATTCATGTTCATTGAGTTGGCTATGCCATCCAACTATCTCATCCTCACTGCCACCTTCTCCTCCTCTGTTTTCCAGTGAGTTCCCTCTTTGGATCAGAGGGCCAAAGCATTGGAGCATCAGTCCTTCCAGCCAATAGTCAGGGTTGATTTCCTTCAGGATTGACTGACTTGATCTCCTAGCTGTCCAAGGGACTCTCAAGAGTCTTCTCCGGCAACACAGTTCGAATGCATCAATTCTTTAGTGCTCAGCCTTTTTATGGTCCCACTCTGACATCTATACATGACTACTGGAAAACCATAGCTTTGACTATATGGCTCTTTGCTGGCAAAGTGATGTCTCTACTTTTTAACATGCTCTCTAGGTTTGTCGTAGCTTTTATTGTCATTCTAACAGGCGTGAGGGAGAAGGAAATGGCAACCCACTCCAGTGTTCTTGCCTGGAGAATCCCAGGGATGACAGAGCCTGGTGGGCTGCCGTCTATGGGGTCACACAGAGTCGGACACGACTGAAGTGACAGCAGCAACAGGCGTGAGGTGATGTTTCATTGTGGTTTGATCTGCATTCCCCTGATGATTACAGTTTAGTGATGTTGACCTTTTGGCCATTTGGATGTCACCTTTGGGAAAAAAATGTCTGTTTAAGATCCTCTGTCCATGTTTTAATTTTTTTGTTTTTATCGAAAAGTTGTCTCTTCCTTCTGTAAATATCCATGTTAGATTCTTGTTAAAAAGGATGCTTATTTTATACATGTCTAGACTGCTATGTCTTAATTTCTTTGAATGTAGAAACCTTACTTCTTTATCACTGTGCTCCTATGTATATACTGCTAAGTCACTTCAGTCGTGTCCGACTCTGTGCGACCCCATAGACGGCAGCCCACCAGGCTCCCCCGTCCCTGGGATTCTCCAGGTGAGAACACTGGAGTGGGTTGCCATTTCCTTCTCCAATGCATGAAAGTGAAAAGTGAAAGTGAAGTCACTCAGTCGTGTCCAACTCTTAGCGACTCCATGGACTGCAGCCTACCAGGCTCCTCCATCCATGGGATTTTCCAGGCAAGAGTACTGGAGTGGGGTGCCATTAGGTGCATATATAATTAGTGCTTTCATTCTATGAATATATCTAGGTTGAATGAAGAAATGAATTATAAAATACCTCAAGCATTTTGAAAATTGTTTTTGAATGACCTTCTCAGACTGTATTGATACGCTTCTCTGTTTGACCTTACTTGGTGGTGAGAGGAAAAAAAAAGTTGTTCATTGACTGATGAATTGTTCTTTTATCAAGAATAATCATTTCACCAAAAAAGCTATAGCTATGTGAGGTGATAGAAGTGTTAATTAGCTTGATAAGGGACACCCTTTCATAATGTATATCGATATCAAATTGTCACAAAGTGAAAATGAAAGTCACTCAGTCGTGTCCGACTCTTTGCAACCCCATGGGCTGTAGCCTGCCAGGTTCTTCTGTCCATGGAATTCTCCAGGCAAGAATACTGGAGTGGGTAGTCGTTCCCTTCTTCAGGGGATCTTCGCAACCCAGGTCTCCTGCATTGCAGGTGGATTCTTTACTGTCTGAGCCACCAAGGGAGACCAAATTGTCACAATGTACACTTTAAATATCTTACAATATTACTTGTCAATTTTATCTCAAAAAAAGCTAAAATTAAAGAAATAATAATCATAGATGTGCTATGCTTCCATTCCACTATATTTTTCAATTTATGCATAATTTTATTATTTTATTTACTTCAATAAATCTTTTCTAAAAGTTTAAATATTTGTAAGGCTCTAAGACTTCTGAAATTTCTTTGATTCAGTTACATTGTTATGTATCTTAAAGCATCCATGCTATTTGATCCCACACAATGTAGTATCTTCTGGGTGAGTTTTCATAAAAATTTCAGGAAGCTGCATTTGTATTTTCCTCTTTGTAATGTAACTGTTTTTCAGATATTTTCCTTTTTATTCATGAGAAACTGTAGCGTAACTCTTAATCTAAATAAAAGTAATAAATATATACAGAAAGAGGTAGATAACATTATAATTTTCTTCCTCAGGAACAAATATGACTACGAATAATTAAAGATGAATCTCTGTTGGCAGAACAATAGACCTCTGATTCAGCTTGTGGATGAAGTGAACCCACATATTCTTACTATATATGAGATCTCCTAAGATGAGTGTAAATTACATCTCATCAAGGGTTACCTCGTGTCTCCTATTAAACACATTTTCCTGAGCCCCCAGCCCTGGTATGGACACACTTTGGTCTGTCTTCTTTCTTATTTAGAGGAAGTCTGTTCATAAGGAAGCTGGAAGCCAAAGGTTTGGCCTCTACATGCATGTCTCCTGCAGATACCTGATAAACTGAAGCTGCGCGCCAAGTGCGGCATACTCTTAATGAAACTCTACTTCTACTCAGTGTCAAGGATTGGCTTAAAAAGTTTTCTGAGCTGAGAAGATTAAATTACTCTTCAAGGCCAAAGGGCTGTGGTATGAGATTATACCTGATGAAAGGAAGAAATAAATTATTACAACGATATGAAGTTAATAAATCTTCCTTTATAAGTAGCACATAAAGTGTTTTATTGCTGAGGCTGAAACATTAATATCAAGTTTTCTTGAAGGGGCACCTGTACTGAACCCAGAACTCTCCATAATACTAGAAATATGACAGCCCATGTTCATTGGTCTACTATTTAGGTGAAATATTCCTTATAGTGCAGCCTCTTGGTATTTTTTTAATCAGATACTTAATAACGTCAATGAGTAAAAGAAAAATAATCAGGTGGATTCAAGAGTTTTACAGGCTGTTCTTTAAAGTGTGTGCCTACTTTCATGAAAATGGCAATATTTTAAACTAGCTCTTTTTACGTATCTTGGCTTGTATTGGAAAGAAAATCAAGTCTATGAGACCTCTAAGAGCAAGAACGTGACCTTGTTGATCATGATATCTCCAGTCCCTTGCCTGTAATATAGTAGGTATGACTAGAAATTTATTAACTAAAGTAGAAAAATCAATTCATAGTCAACTTTCAAGTTTCAAAACTTGGACAGGCTAGATATTACACAACGTCTCCTGAACTGATTTACATGTCTAAACACAGGTTAAGCTTCCATTTAAATCCACTGATTTGTGTTTCTCTGATAAAGTTACAGAAGTACTTCTTCAGTTTTCTATTTCTCCAGTGAAATCACAAGAGGTGTGACTTGTTGGAAAAATGAAGAATGTTCTTTGGCATCACTGTTTCTACTCTCCACTTTATTTTATAGATAAATGTGCTGATACCATGGAATCTAAGAGACAATTGACCAAGAGCCCAATTATGTTTATATAGACTTTAAGAACAGAAAGATGGTATTGCTCCCCACCCAAATTTTGAATCAAGATAAACTACTCTTTAAGCGAACTATACTTAATTAGTTCTGTATTTCTTGTTTTTCTCATAATGACTACTTAAGTGATACAAAACACCTAACCATTTCTCTTATCTATATCTATACCACTTATATCATTGTGAGTATAGCTATATTTCTATTGCTTTGATGGCATCCTCAACTTTAGATGAGTTGAATACTCCAGCACTGATACAACTCAAGACAAAAGAAAATAATTCAGATTTAGATATGTACATTCTGTTTCCACCCCCCCCCCCAAAAAAATCATACTGTAGTACCAAGAAGAAAACTGAGTATGCAATCTTTAGTCAAAAGCCAAATTTTAAGTCAAATAGTTTAACAACAAAAGGAAGTTAAATATAAAAGCGATCTTATCAGTTCCTAAACAATAAATATTGAATACTTAAAATTATAAATCATGATTGGCAGGAGGCCTTGCCATATCTTGGAATAAAAATATTTCTTTCTATTCAGATAAGATGTGGCAATAACTTAGGACCTATCAATTTAAAATATTTTAAAATTTTCGTATTTATTACAATTTGGAAATATTGTATGCTATGAAAATACTTTGGCTAATCAAAGAGGGAAACATATTCTTCCTCTTATTATAAAATAAACACACATGAAATCAAGTAATCATTAAAGACCTATGTTAACTAAATAAAATCTAAAATAAGTAGCAGGGATGAAAATTAGGTGTAAATTCAACCTCTAAGTAGGTACTGATTTTCATTGCCTCTTTGATTAAATAGGGTCATTTGAAGATAAGATGGGCTTCCCAGGTGGGGCTGGTAGTAAAGAACCCGCCTGCCTATGCAGGGGACATAAAAGACACAGTTTCGATCTCTGGGTTGGGATGATCCCCTGGAGGAGGATAGGGCAACCCACTCCAGTATTCTTGCCTGGAGAATCCCACAGACAGAGGAGCCTGGCGGGCCACAGTCCACAGGGGAGGAAAGAGCCGGACGTGACTGAAGCAACTTAGCATAGCAAAGATAAGATGGAAATTAGTCTAAAAAGTTAATAAGTTTTTTTTTTCTTTTAAACTTTTTATTTTATATTGGAGGCTAGCCAGTTAACAATATGGTGACAGGAACAACAGAGTGACTCAGCCATACACATACATGTGTCCACTGTCCCCAGAACTCCCCTCCCATCCAGGCTGCCACATAACACTGAGCAGAGTTCCTGTGCTACAGGAAGGCCCTTATTGGTTATCCATTTTAACTACAGCAGTGTGTACATGTCCAGCCCAAATCCCTAACTGTCCCTTCCTCTCCACTGCCTGCAACCGTAAGTTTGTTTCCTAAGTCTGTGACTCCGTTTCTGTTTTGTAAATAAATTGATTTGCATCATTTCTTTTTAGACTCTGCTTATAAGAGGTATCATATGATGCTTTTCTTTCTCTGTCTGACTTACTTCACTCAGGATCATCATCTCTAGGTCCATTCATGTTGCTACAAATGGCATTATTCCATTCTTTTTAACGGCCGAGTAATAATCCACTGTAGGTGGGTACTACATCTTCTTTATCCAGCCTTCTGTTGATGGACATTTAGGTTTCTTCCATGTTTTTGGCTATTGTAAACTGTGCTGCAATGAACACTGGGGTGCATATGTATCCTTTTGGCCCATGTTTTTCTCTGGATATATGCCCAGGGGAGGGACTGCATAGTCAATATGGTAGCTCTATTCTTACTTTCTTAAGGAACCTCTATACTGTTCTCCATAGTAGCTGTACCAATTTACATTCCCCCATTAGTATAAGAGGGTTCCTTTCTCTCTACACTCTCTCCAGAATGTATTATTTGTGGAATTTTTGATGATAGTCTGTTGTGAGGTGATACCTCATTGCAGTTTGGATTTTCATTTCTCTAATAATGAGCGATGCTGAACATCTTTCCATGTGCCTCTTGGCCATCTGCATGTTTTCTGTGGAGAAATATCTATTTAGGTCTTCTGTCCATTTGTTGACTGGGTTGTTTGTTTTGATTATATTAAGCCTTATGAGCTGTTTGTAAATCTTGGAGACTAATCCCTTGTTGGTTACATCATTTGCAAATGTTTCTCCCAATCTGTGGGTTGTCTTTTTATTTTATTTGTGGTTTTATTTGCTGTGCAAGAAAAGCTTTTGAGTTTAATTAGGTCCCATTTATTTTTATTTTTATTTCCATTATTCTGGGAGATGGATCAAGAAAGATATTGCTGCAATTTATGTCAGAGTGTTCTGTCTGTGTTTTCCTCTAGGAGTCTTACAGTATCTGGGTCTCACATTTAGGTCTTTAATACATTCTGAGCTTATTTTTGTGTATGGTGTTAAGGAATGCTCTAATTTCTTTTTTTTAAACTGGAGCTGTCCAGTTTTCCCAGCACCATTTGTTGAAGAGACTATCTTTCCACCATTGTGTAGTCATGCCCCCTTGTCATAGATTGACTGTAAGTGCATAGGTTTATTTCTGGGGAAAGTTCATTAACTATTATTCTCATATATAGGTAAGAATTTCGTGTATTCTATGGGAGAAATAGACTTATAAAGTCTAAAGTGAAAGTGAAGTCACTCAGTCAAGTCCAACTCTTTGCAACCTCATGGAAAGTAGCCTGCACCAGGCTATGGGATTTTCTAGGCAAGAGTACTGGAGTGGGCTGCCATTTCCTTATCCAGGGACTCTTCTTGACCCAGGGATCGAACCCAGGTCTCCCACATTGTAGACAGACGCTTTACCGTCTAAGCCACCAGGGAAGGCTATAAAGTCTAAGTACCCCTCAAATATAATGTCTGTGTGTTTTTATTTATGAACTTCATCTTTTTCTTTATTTTGGGGTTTCTCTTTTTGTTAATTAGTTTAGTCTTTAAAGCAGTGGGCAGTATAAAATAAAGCAAGTTAGGAATTGCATGATTAGCCCACCATTTAAAAATTGACAGAGCAACATTAAATTGTCAATACTTTCAGAGGTGCTAAAAAGTTTAAAAATTCCATTTTCTAAAAAGTATTTGATTATTACAAAGTATAATGAATAAGTTTGTATTTATTCGAACTATGATATCTTGAAACTTTGGGATTAATTCATACACATATATATGTATAATAAGAGCATGAAATAATTTTAAGGCCAAATTAAAAAAAACTGAAATCCATTACAGAAAATGTACAAATCTACCTTTTTCTGCTCTGATACTAGCATAGAATAAAATGTAAAAGCCTTTCTGCATAAGGATTTCATCGTCAGGAAATTTCAGGAAGAATTTCTAAAGTCTGGACGTTACAGGCATACCTCAGAGTATTGCAAGTTCAGCTTCAAACCAGCACAATGAAGTGATTAGTGCAACAAAGCAAATCACATTTTTTTTTTGGTTTCCCAGGGCGTACAAAAGTTATGTTTACACAGACCGTTACCTATTGAGTGCGTAATAAATGGCATTATGTCTACCAAGGTACACAACTTAAAAATACTGCTAAAAACTGCTAACCATCACCTGAAACTTCAATAAGTCATAATCAAAGATCACTGGCCACAGACCACCATAACAAATAATAAGAATGGAAAAGTTTCACATATTTTCAGAATTACCAAAATGTGGCACAGAGACATAAAGTGAGCAAATGCTGTTGAAAAAATAAAGCCAATAGACTTCCTTGATGCCAAGTTGCCATAAACCTTCACTTTGTTAAAAACAAAACAAAAACAAAACAAAACCAGTATCTTAAAAGCACAATAAAACAAGGCAGGCTTGTATTCTGGTAAATTAGAAAACACATCATTAAATATATGCCAAAGATCCAGTAGTTCCAGCCAGTCTAAGGACAGGTTACTTCCAAAGTATCTGAGAAGCTTTAAAAACAGTTCATGGGCCTCAGCCCCGGACATTTTGAAAATAATCAGGGTAGGAACCAAGGATGTACATTTTAAGGTTATACAGGATGATTCTTGTGTCTTGGTATGCCCTGAAATCCATGTCATATTTTTTAACTTGACAGAATTAGTCGCAAAAAATATAGAAATGTTTTTTTAAAAAAGCTAAATTGCTACTCACCCATTCTCTCCCCCTGGTCATGCTCACTTCCCTCTTGGTAATGACTTCTCAGGCAACTTCTCAGAATTATTTACTGTTATCATCTCTTATTTTTACTGATGCCACCTGGTGTAAAGAACTGACTCATTGGTAAAGACCCTGATGCTGGGAAAGACTGAAGGCAGGAGGAGAAGGGGACGACAGAGGATGAGATGGTTGGATGGCATCACCGACTCAATAGACATGAGTTTGAGCAGGCTCCAGGACTTGGTGATACACAGGGAAGCCTGGTGTGCTACAGTCCACGGCGTTGCAAAGAGTTGGACATGACTCAGCGACTGAACTGAACAAGCAGAAGCCAGGTTTTCAGATGAGCTAGATGAAAATGCACCTAGGAAGTATATTCAGAGGAGTCTACCTTTCATACTATAGGGTGTCTCACTGTTGTACAATTTCCAGCAGAGACATAGTATCCTCCTGTATTCCATTTGTACAATTTAGTCTCAGAATGAGAGTTGTTCTTGAATAGGATAAGTTAATAAAAAGTGCATTTCAGTAGATGCAGTATGGCAGTGACTAGCTAGGCTGACAGAATTAGAGCTTTCTCAGTGATGAGGATCCTGGGAAAGAGGACTTGGAGTAGACTGGAAATGCACAGAAGGGAAAAGGAAAAAAAAAAAAAAGGAAGCAAGGAGCCTGAAGATGCATGCTTGTGAGATGAGGCCAGAGGTTAATTCTGGTTCTGATGGAATCTTGATCTGCATCATTTCTACAAGAACCTATCTTCTCTGTGCGTGCATCCTAAGTTGCTTCAGTCATGTCCAACTCTTTGCAACCCTATGGACCGTAGCCAGCCAGGCTCCTCTGTCCACGGGATTCTCTAGGCAAGAATACTGGAGTGGGTTTCCATGTCCTCCTCCAGGGCATCTTCCCAACCCAGGGATCAAATCTATATCTCTTATGTCTCCTGCATAGGCAGGTGGGTTCTTGAACACCAGTGCCACCTGGGAATTCTACAAATAAATAAGTTCATGATTACTGTTTATTTGAAAATTCGACTTAATAATGACGATAGAATAGATAGGTACAGTAGAAAAGCAGACATGTGTACAACTAATTAAAATACAAGGAAGCATGTAGTTTTTTAGGCTGCAATTTTGATGTGTGTGACTGAAGCTTTAATGTAGGAGGAAGTATTTGAGCTGAATGGGTGAAATTTTGACAGCTTGCCTTTAGCAGAAGGGTGCAAAGCATAGAAGTGGAAAAATGGAGTATGTTTTAAGAAAAAAGGCAACTAGTTTTATATGCCAAAAATGAATTGTGGTTTGGTATTTTTCATGATGTGAAAAATAAGACCAGGAAGAGGGCATCACAGGTGAAGCCAAAAGGCTTCATTGCATTCTGTAGGAATGTTGAGTCCAGTGAAATGTTCTGTAAGAATGTGACATGATCAGAACTGTGCTTTAGGAAAACCCCAGAGAGAAGAGGGCTACAGAAACTATTTCAAAATCAAATGCAACACTTTGGCTAGGAGGGCTTATAACAAATCAGCTGGAAGTCAACCAAGAAACACACGCTATTGTC
Organism: Bos mutus; assembly: GCF_027580195.1. Lineage (NCBI taxonomy): Eukaryota > Metazoa > Chordata > Mammalia > Artiodactyla > Bovidae > Bos > Bos mutus. Next base: position 27,494,064 of record NC_091643.1, read on the forward strand.
TGTGTAAGTGCTGACCCATGACCTGAATGAGGGTTTGAACTAAGAGACATAATGAGTGGAAAGAATGGAATATATTGGAAAGGCCTTGCAGGGACACAGAATGGGTTCCTAACTCTCTTAATCTACCTTGCTTTAGCCATTAAAAAAAAAAAAAGGGTTCCCATCACTTGTTTTGCTTTTTTCAATCTTTTGACCACTTTCCCCCATTAGCTTTCTTTTTATTTTTTTTAACTTTTTAATTTTATTTTATTTTTAAACTTTACATAATTGTATTAGTTTTGCCAATTATCAAAATGAATCCACCACAGGTATACATGTGTTCCATCCAGCTTTATTGAGATATAACTTACTTACAGAATGCTCACCTGAAAATGTGTGCAATTCAGTAATTTTATCTTGTAAATAGAGTCATGCACCCACCATCATAATCTAACTTCAGAGCATTTGCATTTTCCCTAAAGGAAACCTTCAGCCATTACTAGTCACTCCCCATCCCCACGCCCCTTCCTTCTCCATGGGCACATAGGTCACCACTAAGCTAAACTATCTTGCTTGCTTATGTTTTCTATTGAACACTAAGTTGTTGGGTGAAGGACTCAGTCTTTTAACACATAATACCTAATGACAAACATTCCTTTGTATAAAACAGTTTTTAACTCAATACCTTTCTCTCAACTTCCATCTCCTCCTCCTACCTTCGCCCAGTCCCTGCCCAACACACAAACACACAATATAGATATTTCCAGGGCATGACACTCTTACCTTCTCTTTCTCTTGTCCTTGTGTAGACCAGAAAGCCCCAGAAGCTTCTCGGAGGCCAGGAGAAGCCAACAATCCATGCCTGTAGGAACACAGTGATGCCAGAAGCATGAAGTTGTCTGACTTTTCCCATTTCACTCCTTGGGAGGTTGCAACCTGGAACTCTATGGTAAAGCAGTGCAGTACTGCCTGCCAATGCCCAGAGCTGGTTCTGGAAGCCCGGGATCCACACTAGACTGTGAGACACACTGGAACTGGGTCCAGACGATTCAGTCCAGACTAAGGCATGCCTGGATTAAAGCAGAAGTCCGCTCTCCAGAGTGTGGTAAAAGTTTTCATTAGACTCTGCTGAAATTCCCAGTTGAAACTGAGCGTCTAAAGGATTCATCAGTCTTCCTCTCTTCCCAAGAAGGAACAGGCTCTCAGGGCCTTTCTCACCTGCCCCAGCTACTGCTTGATCCTAGGAGTTTATGGAGTTCAATGAATCTGAACACATCTGTACATATTTTATGGACAGAGACACTGTCTGTGGAACTGAGGGACCTCCATAAGCCTGTCCCACCCTGGGTTAGCAATAATCCTCAACCATCTTCTATACAAATTTATCAAGTCAGTTAAACTTCTCTCAATCCTCACAGACTATCTTTCCAAGATTTCTGTGAGGATTGAAAAAGACAATGAATAAGGAACATAATGTGTAAATGATGCATTTTGCACACGTGGTATTTTTGTAGGAACTAGTCCAGACCGCTGTGGACTGGTAGGAGAGTCCGTGCTGAGTTCTTTGAATTTTCCTGGAGTGTCTGAAGCTTTCCAACATACAGAGCATTAAACACTTGACTGGGCTGTGGGGTAGTTGTTACCTCTGGGATGGTTCCTTCTGAGTCACACCACCAGCTCCTTATAGCATACGATTTACAACCCCCCACCTCAAGGACAGTCATTTGATACTTGCTTCCAGACACTCCAGTGATGGAGACGACATGACTCCAATGCTGCTCACCCGCCTTGGAGACGACATGACTCCAATCCTGCTCACCCGCCTTGGAGACGACATGACTCCAATCCTGCTCACCCGCCTTGGAGACGACATGACTCCAATCCTGCTCACCCGCCTTGGAGACGACATGACTCCAATCCTGCTCACCCCACTTAGTCTTTGTGTGCGCGGTTAGCTGTCATTCTCTAAGTCCCTACATGAGAACAGACCTCTATGTTCCAGAGTTGAAGGGTCTTGAAAAAGAGAATTTCATATTACCTTGCTTTAGGATCTGGTTTCTTACAGGCACCAGTATGGTAGAAACCAACACAGCATTGTAAAACTTAAAAAAACAAAAAGATTATGAAAAAAGAATTTACATATATATGTATATGTATAGCTGAGTCACTTTGCCGTACACCAGAAACTTCCCATAGCATTGTAAATCAACTATACTTCAATGAAATAAATTTTAAGAAAAGAAATAAATGGCTTAGCACTTGCGGCAATATGGATGGACTTAGAGACCATCATACTGAGTGAAGGAAGACAGAGGAGAAACATCATATAACATCCCTTATATGTGGAATTTTAAAAGAAATGATACAAATAAATGTATGTACAAAATAGAAAGAGACACACAGACTTAGAGAAGGAACATATGGTTGCCAGAGTGGGAAGGATGATGGGAAGGGGAGGTTAGGAAGTTTGGGATGGACATGTACGCAATGGTATATTTAAAATGGATAACCAGCAAGGGCCTACTGTATAGCACATGGAACTCTGCTCAATGTGACGTGGCAGCCTGGATGAAGGTGAGGTTGGGGGAGAACGGATACATGTGTATGTATGGCTGAGTCCCTTCCCTGTTCACCTCTTACACTGTGAACAACGAAGTGTGTAATTAACATTGTTAATCAGCTATGCCCTAATACAATAGGTTTTTGCCCTAATAAAAAGGTTTTCTTTTTACAAAAGAAATGGCTTAGTATTCATACATCATTTATAATTAATCACTGATCAAAACACCTCTTGATGTCTAGCTTGCTTGTCAGGGGGCATAAAATGATGGCAAGAACTTAACTCACAATATAAGTGAAGTGAAGTCACGCAGTTGTGTTCCACTCTTTGCGACCCGTGGACTGTAGCCCACCAAGCTCCTCTGTCCATGGGATTCTCCAGGCAAGAATACTGGAGTGGGTTGCCATTTCCTTCTCCAATATAAAGCCCTCCAAAATGTTTTATCCAATCATTGAATTGGTTTTTCCTACTTCCCCATGTTTTGAAACTGTGCTGCCAAGAAAATTCAGTCATATTCTCAATTTGCAGAACTCCAGATTTTTAAACAGTAGTATATTTCACTTCATAAAATAGCTTTACTGTTTTTGTTTTCTTTAAGAAAGAAAATAAGCTGAAAACTGTGCAAACTCTGTGACTTTTCTTTCCAAGGTGGTAATTTCTTTTATGATAATAGGATCCGTTATAAACAGAGTAAGTCACATTTAAGAGCTTTTATAGTTTTTATATATAAAGAAAATTTTCCACTGCCGATTGTACTGTAAACACATGTACTTGATTTTAAGCCTTCTAAAAATCTTCAGTAATATTAGAAACTAGACAGCTGCCTTACATTAATTAGTGTTTCCATAAAGGTTTCTGAGGGAAATAAACACAAGTAAATACAGCACCATAGGACTGAATTAACAGAGAAAAGAGAAATAATTTTTCATGTTCATATTTGAATACACACCAATTTGTGATCATTATAAAATAATCATATCAAGGGAAACTACACACATATATTTTACAAACTCTGTACACCAGTTTTACTCAATACAGAATTTAGCTGTTTAGAATTAGTACCTAGAGCTCATAAATATTAAAGTTATTGACTGATCTACTGTAGTTTCTACTTTTCCCAATAGTTTCTATGGTCTTCCTAGTATATAAACTACAAAAGTTGTGGGATTTGATTGCCATTTCCACTGAGTTTCATTAAGCCTAAAAAGCAATTTCTCTCTAAGCATCACAAACAGGCAAAGGAGCAAAGGATGTAATCCCATGAGTACACTGTAGATGTGGCTGTGGATAACTTGTCTGCTTCTGTGCAAGTCAGACTACCTGATGGAGCCCTTTAATCAAAGATACTCACTTCAGATGGAGGGATCTTCCAAGAGTGATTTCCCTGTAACTTTCTCTAATGTCTTTAGGTGAAAGGTGGGGAGTCAGGTAGACTTGAAGTTAAATTTACAAATAGTGCACGAGGCATCTAGAGGATTATGGACACTCTGTTTTAGTTTGAGATTGCCACTTCTTTGGGAAGAAGAATGTTTTCTCTCAATCTGTAACACTATGTCGCCAAACACCTCTATTTTATAAAATAATTTATATTTCTTTGCAAGCAGGTCTGTTGAAAATATTTCTTATTGATTTTGTCATTGATAGGTATATTGTTATATAATAGTGTCTTGGGTTTTTTGTGGTTTGATTAAACCTTTTTATTCCTTTGTTACTCTGTTCACTTACTTTAAAACATTTCTGATTTTTTTCCTATCTAACAGATTTCTTGCTTGCCTTCTCTATATGGTTTCTTTGCAAGACACAATATGTGCCCTTATATTTCTTCTATGTATTCAGCCACCTTTTCCTCTGATACATGAAAATCCATTTACTTTTATCAATACAAATCCTCCACTCCCTTCCACATTAATACTAACATGCATATAAGAAGTTTCCCCCTAGTTAACCATATTATACCACACCCAAGATGCTGTTTTGCCTTGAAGCTCTAAGCAATCAGAATTTCAGAGATCAAGAGATTTGAATGTTTCTTCCTGTCATAAATCAGAGCAGTGCTGATGTAATCACATGCCTCAAAATTTAAGTGACATAAAATATAGCACAGTTTCTAATTTCCTAGTGTTAGTTAAAGAGACCTAGAGAGACTGTCATACAGAGTAAAGTAAATCAGAAAAAGAAAAGCAAATATCGTATAATGATTTATATGTGGTATCTGCAAAAAATGGTACAGATGAACTTATTTGCAAAATAGAAATAGAGACACAGATATAAAAAACAAACTATGGATACCACAGTGGGGAAGACAGGGGTGGGATGAATTAGGAGATTGGGATTGACGTATATACACTACTATGTATAAAATAGATCACTAATGAGAACCTACTGTATAGCACAAGGAACTCTACTCAGTGCTCTGCGGTGACCCAACTAAATGGGAAGGAAATCTAAAAACGACAGGATATGTATATACATATAACTAATTCACTTTGCTATACAGCAGAAACTAGCACAACATTGAAAAGCAACTGCACTCCAACAAAAACTTAAAAAACAAAACAAAAAATAAATTTAAAGATGAAAAATAAATAGTAGTTTGCAAAGTAATCTACAGATTCAATGCAATCCCTACCAAATTACCAATGTCATTTTTTGCAGATCTAGAAGAAAAAAAATCTTAAAATCTGTATGCAAGCACAAAATCCAAAACAGTCTTGTGGAAAAATAAAAACCAGAGCTGGAGGATTCAGGTCCCTGACTTCAGACTATACTATAAAGCTACAGTAATCAAAATAGCATGATACTGGCACAAAAAGAGAGACTTACAGATCAATGGCCAGGATAGAAAACCCAGAAATAAACTCATGCACATATGTTCAATTAATCTATGACAAAGAAGGCAAGACTATACAATGGAGAAAAGACAATCTCTTCAACACATGGTGCTGGGAAAACTAGACAGCTACATGCAGAAGAATAAAATTAGAACTTTCTTTAACACCATAAACAAAAATAAACTCAAAATGGATTAAAGTCTTACATGTGAGACCAGATACTATAAAACTCTTAGAGGAAAACATAGGCAAAACACTCTTTGACATAAATTACAACAATATCTTTGTGGATTCACTTCCTAGAGTAATGAAAATAAAAATAAACAAATGGAATCTAATTAACCTTAAAAGCTTCTGCACAGCAAAGGAAACTATAAACAAAAAACAACTGACAGAGTGGGAGAAAATATTTGCAAATGATGCGACGGACAAGGGGTTAATCTCCAAAATTATAAACAGATCATGCAGTTCAATATAAAAAAATTTAAAAATGGGCAGAAGACCTAACTAGACATTTCTCCAAAGAAGACAAAAAGATGGACAAAAAGCACATGATAAGATGCTCAA